>NC_051308.1:177184742-177790263 GCF_015220235.1 Choloepus didactylus
TTTCTTCAAATACTCTTTCATCCCCACTCGTTTTCTCCTCTCCTTCTAGACTCCTGTTGATAAAATTTTAGAATTTTGGTTACTATCCCACGGGTCCTTGAGACCCTGTTCATTTTTTTTTTTCAATCTGTTTTTTCTTCTTGTTCAAATTGGGTAAATTCTATTCTCTGTTCTCAAGTTCTCTGGTTATATCCTCTGTCACATATATGCTATTATTGGACCCATTAAGGGAGTTTTAAAATTTTTATTATTGTATTTTCAGTTCTATAATTTCCATTTATATCTCTTTTATAACTTCTATTTCTATTTGAAATTTTTTATTCTTTTTTGTCCAAGAAAATTTGTAATTGCTTATTGAAGTATTCTTATGATCAATGCTTTAAAGTTTTTGTCATATAATTCCAATATCTGATTCACCTCGGTGTTTTCATCATTTGATTGTCTTTTCTCATTCAAGTTCTTATTTTCCTGATTCTTGATGTCATAGGGGATATTTTAATTATATTTTTCTTGTATGCTGGGCATTTGAGCTATTATATTAGGAGGCTTTGTATCCTAAGTCTTTTATTTTAGCAGGCCGTCATCCCATTTAGGTTTAGCACATAGGACATGACCAGCTTTTGTGGACTGTGGTTCCAGTGACAATTTATTTTTCAGATACAGCCAGAGAGACCTCTCTAAATTTAGAGAGCTTGTGTGATTAGATGAGGCCTATCTGAATAATCTCCCTTTTGCCATATAACATAACAATCATAGAAGTAATATCAGGAGCAAAGGTTATAGTGGCCATCTAAATATTCTGCTTTGGGCTTTCCTTTCTTCATCTGTAAATGAGAACAAAGGTTCCTAACTACAAGGTTGTAGTGAAAACTAAAGAATATAATGTAAGGGGAGAATGTTAGAAACAGTGTCCTATACAGATGTGGAACATGACATGATTAGCTGACTTTGTCTTTGCAGTTCAAGGAATGGAACCCAGAGGGACAGAATCAGAACAGTTTTGGGGTGGGAGAATTATGGGGAACATGGCAAACTGCCTTAGGAGGCCCAACTCAAGTGGGCTCATTAAACAAGAGGGTCAGAAAGATTTTGGCAGCAGATATATTAGGGGGAAAGTTAAGGCAGAGGTAGACAAGCAATTATGTCTAATCTCATAAGGTTCCAATAATAAATTTTGTTGTGTTCACAGTTTTGCCTAAAGCTGTGTCTAACAGGTGAGAAAAGTCAACAGTTTAATTCAGCAACAGTAGCTAACATTTTGGGGTGTTTGTGTCAAGCACTATTCTAGCAACATTATGTGTGTTAGCTTATTCAACCCTCACAACAAATTTATGAGGCAGATACTATTAATAGTCCCAATTTGTGAGATGGCAAAACTGGGCTTTAAGAAGTTTGTTAGTAATTGACATAAATCCTGAACATTTTAATTCCAAAGCATATGCACTTAAACAGTGATCACCTCTTAGAGCCTCAGTTCTCTCATTTTTAAAACAAACAAAAACCTGTCCTGCATCTTATATGGTTTTTGTGAAGATGATCAGCTGAGTCCTACTGTGCAAAATAGTGGTGTTGAATATGGTAGCTGCTTAGCATGTCTGCTCTAGAGGACACCACTCATCCCCCTTAAATGGAACCTATGTCTAAACCACAGACATTACTACCATGGAGCAGATCCTGAAAATTATTCTAACAGAAGTGTTAGTTGGACTGTATCAGACAGGGTTAACTAGAGAAACAAAAACAAAAGAATATTTGTATGTGTATATGTATCTGTGTAATTAGAGATTGGCTAATTCAATCATGGATCCTGGCACATCTGAATTCTGTAAGACTCCAAGCTGGAAACTGCTGTTAAGGTGATCTTGAAGTTCTTAGCCTGAATTCCCCAGGGGAAGCTGGCAGGCTGGAAATTCCAGCAAGAACTCAGATGTGACTGGTTCATTAATTTTCTTTAGGTATGGTAGGAGTATATTGGAAGGAATGAAGTTACCTCAGGATATTTGTTTTTCCCATTGCTTTGTTTTGTTTTGTTTGGAAATGTTTTTACATTATTATCATTTGATAAATAAAGTAATTTTAAATTAAAAATAAAAAGAATGGATGGTGAAATCTTAAGGCAGAAGTTCTTCTGACATCTGGAAACCTCTAGTTCTTGTGTTAGACTTCCAACAGATTGATGAGGCCCACCCACATTATGGAGGGTAATCTTTACTTAAGGTCAACTGATCCTAGATGCTAATCCCATCTTCCAAATACCTCTGCAGTAGCAACTAGGCCAGTATTTGACCAAACTGGACACCATAACTTAGCCAAACTGGCACATAAAATTTACTATCCTAAAGACTTTCCCTGAAAGGGCAAAACCTGGGGCTTGTGCCGGCCATGTGTATACTGAACTAAGTGGAAGGGATTCAGTGAGAAGCCTGGCAGCAGCGGTGGGGAAGATTCTAATAGGCCCTTCTACAGGGATATGAAGGGAGCCCGGCTTGTAAAAGGTCAACTGCAAAGGAAGCAAAGGGAATAGAGTTGATAAGGACCCCACCCCACCCCCGCCCCATAGGTGAGTGATGTCTAAGTAGAGCTGAGAGTGTAAATCCCCCAAGCATCTTCATCTGAATGGCCAGTGCCTTGTAGTCCCAGGTTACCTCAGGAAGTGGTGTGTGTGTGTTTGTGTTTGTTTGTGTATGCATATGTATGTATGTGTGTTTTCTTCTCCCTACTGCTTGGAGTGTAACATCCCAGAGCCATCCCCATGATGGGGATCTTCGACACAAGGAAAGGCAAAAGAAGGCGGGTGCATGTGCCACCCACGCCAGCCGCTCTCCTGCCCCAAACCCCCCCCCCCCGCCCCTGGACTACGGGACCAGTCACTCAGGTGTGGGGGACGCCAGGCAAGCTGTGGGGTCCGTGGCTGGGCTCAGCCAGCCCCTTACAGCCAGGCTTCCCCTGTGCATCGAGCGATTGGAGTCTCCCAGCCTGCGCTCGCTGGCTCTCAGGCTCCAGTCTGAGTCCAACAGCTGTTGGAGCATTTCTCCTGGAGCCTCCGACCTCTCTAGTTCTCCTCAACTGGGCTCTGGCTGCTGCTCGGAGCCCGCGATTGGTCACTGCCTCCTGTTCTAAGTGGAGCGAATTTGCCCACTAGTACTCTTGTTCGCGCCTTACAGAGAGGTCAAACTCGTCTCCGGCACACCGATGCAAGGTGCGGTGGGCGAACGGGTGTGGGCTGTTACCGGGTGGGAGCCGGTGGGCGCGTTGTCGGGGAGCGGGCACGGATCACTGGATGTCCCGGTGACACTCGCCGTGTATAACGTGTTTCCCTTGGCACTGGCACGTATGCGCCACGAACCCAGAATTCGGCCCCTGCGGATCTGAGGACAGGATCACACCCCTGATCGCATCAATCTTTAACCGCAGTGATGGATCAACATTAGTCGCACTTGGGGCGGTAATGCTGGCAAATTTTAAAACTGAACAGGAAAAAGTCAGAAGTGCTTATATGGAGACGAAAGTTTGCTTACAGTGTGTGTCTGTGAAAGAGAAATTGTTTCAAGGCTGGGCAAGGTATTCACTACTACAGTTTCTCATTTTATAGCCAGTCCTGAGTAAATGAGAGTACAGTAGCGTGGTGTTAAACAAAGTTTTAAAGGGTGTGTGTGAGAGCCACCGCAAGAGAAAGCGTAAGGCGTCGTCGGAAGGGGCTCTGAGCGAGCGTCTCCTGCTCCCCGCCTGCACTGCCTCTAGGGGGCGCCTGCGGTGGGCGCGGAGCCTGGGTCTACCGCCAGGAAGGAGAGGAGGAAAGGGGAGTGGAGACCGCTAGCCCTCAGTGGTAAAGCAGTGACAGCACGCTGGGGGCAAGGGCGCCGCCTGGGCCTGTTCCCCGGCTCCACCCGACTGGACGCTGGTCCCTGCTCGCACCAGGTGTCATCTGTTCCCATTCCCGTTGCTCAGCCACACCACGCTGCCCCCAGAACACCCCACAGCCTTCTCGCAGCACCGCCATCAGTCGATTCCCTCCCATCACCACCACCACCCTCTCCACCGCCACCACCAAAAATCCCTCCTTTTCCCTCATCTTCCGGGTCTTGTGGTTCTAACCAGCCTGGCGGTGCGATTCTAAATATTTGCCTCCATAACATTCAGCCCGGTGTATAGTCAGTTCTTCCCACTGATTTCTCTTCAACTGAGTGCGCCCTCTTTTCCATATTTATCCCCATCTTCCAAATGAAGAATCTAAGGTTGAGGGGTTTCTTGAAGGGTAGTTAGTGAGAATTAAATAAAAAGGATACCTTTCCATTCCAAGAAAAAAAACATCCACCTTTCTGGATTCTCTACAGCACTTTAACTCAGGTCTGCAAATTGTTGGGTCTGCTGTGCATCCCGTCCTTCGCTCAGTGGCGCCATCCCGCTACCCAGCGTCACAGTGTGTGTGTGTTCTCCCAGACTCACGCTGTTCGTCCCGCTTAGGTACTATCTGAGCATGGACCCTCCCCAGCGTCCTCCGCGGTCTCCGTCTCCGAGGAGCAGCTGGCCAGGTGGATGCCCTGACCCCTTGTAAAGTTAGGACCCGTCTCTCACTCTCCCTTTCTTCCTTCCTAGCCTACGCCTACCAAAGGCTAAGTCCCGGGAAAGTTGCGCACGCAACTCCCCGCCAATTCCTGACAATGGGCAACTACTGCCTTGGCTTCAAGGAACAGCTGATGCGGCGGCTGCGGCCTTTGCCCACTCTGCTTACCATCCGCACTTTCATGCCCCAGAGAAGGAGCAAAGACTACCGCGTGGTGGTGATCGGACCCGCGGGCGTGGGCAAGAGCGCGCTGGTGCAGAGGTGGGTGCGCGGCACCTTCGGCGATGCCTACCTGCCAACCATCGAAGACACCTACCGCCAGGTGATGAGCTGCGACAACAGCGTGGGCGCTCTGCACATCACCGACACCGCTGGCAGCCACCGATACGCCGGCCTGAATCGCCACGCTATTGCCAAGGGCCATGCGTTCATTCTGGTCTACTCGGTCACCAAGAAGCAGACCCTGGAGGAGCTGAAGCCCTTCTATGAGCTGATCTGCGAGATCAAAGGCAATAAACTGCACAAATGCCCCATCGTGCTGGTGGGCAACAAGAGTGATAAGAGCCACCGCCAGCTGGCGGCGAGGGATGGAGCCGCCTGCGCGCTCGAGTGGAATTGCGCCTTCTTGGAGACCTCCGCGAAGATGGATGTCAACGTGAGCGAGCTGTTCCTCATGCTGCTGACCCATGAGAAGAAGCCTGCTGGCTGCCTCCAGATCCCCCAGAAGAAAGCTGAGGTGCCCAAGGACACCGAGAAGCTGCTGGACAAATGCATCATCATGTGAGCTCTGGGCCTCAGGGGCCCGACCTGCCTCTCCATGTGCTGTGCAAAAAGCAGGGACTAATCCCAGTGTAATGTGTCGCCTGTATGTGATTGTTTTTTGTGTTTTCAAGTATGTCTTGTGGCTTAGGTTGTAAAACACACAGGTGTTAGTAAATGTCCCTTGTGAGTTAATGACTTTTCTTTTTCTCACCCAAGAGAATTCAAATTGCTAAACCATTAACATTTGACAAGAGAAAAATAAGGAGAGCATGATGCATTTAAAAGAAATAAAATCTGGGCAGAGGGACTTCAGAGAAAATGTTTTTAAAAAGAGAATAATATATGGCACTGAATTGAGAGATGCCACACTAGCAGTATTATTGTGTATTACTTTAATCATTTCAAGTCCTGTAACTGTCTGATATTTCCATAGTGTATTTGTTTAAGTAATGTGTTTGTGTAACAAAACTTTTGACAAATTGCTGTAAGAAAGATGCACTAAACAGGGAAAAGAAATGAATAATCTGTAGTTGATCACTGGGCTGGAAAAAATTCTGAGAGTTGAACCTGCTTACCAAAGATGTGCTAGTTGTTTCTTACATCACTTAAAAATGTTTGGGTACTCCACGTAGTTTTAAAAAAGTGTTGTGTGACTTAATAAAGCTATTTCTGCATGTAATCAACTGTAATAATTTCTTTTTCACCTGACAACAACAAAAAATTATCATTGTATTAGAATTTAAACCACATCTGATAAATTTTCTAATAAGAATTTCACTCAAGAAGTTTGCCCTCTTGAAAATGGCCAATAGACGGTTCTTAAGAGTTCCCTGCAATGCAGAGTTGAATTGTATACATAACCTTTCCTGGACTGACATCCAGAAGAACTTGGAGGTAGCAGGTGAAAAAACAGACCTCAGCTTTTGGCTGTATCAAATGTCTTTCTCAGGAAATAATGGCTGCGTGAGGTGGGGACAGAAGTGAACAGTAAGTGGAGAAATGTGTGAGGTTTGAAATTTTAGAAAGTCTGGCTTAAGGAAAACTTTTCAAAGACTAATTTTATACTTGAACATAAATTTTTTGAGTGAGGAAATACACATCTATGCATGCCCTTGCTTTGTAGTCTTTTTTTCCCCACTTTTTTAGAGTACCTCTTAATTAGGGTGGGTATTCCATAAAATTTTCATTATTCAACAAATATTTTTTGAGCAATTTGTTTCTTAAAATGGTTTTTTATGGCTTGTTTTCCAGGAAGACATACAGTACTGGGAAGGTATCATGAAACTCCATTTCACAGTGGTATAGACAGACTTTTGAGCTTAGAAACCACCTTAGGTGTTCCATTTTAATCAATAATCTCAGATTTTCCCTAATCACTTTCAACCACAAGAAAATACCTAAGTGGTACTACCATATTGCTTTATATGTATTTTATTTTTAAAATAACAATTCTTAGCTAATGTCCCAAATGGAGTAATTCCATTCCTAAAAGGAAATACTCTAGGTTGGCTATTTTCCAGGAGAATTCCCCTTGAAAAAAGTCTTACGTTCACTGTTACTTCTTGTAGACGAACAAAGGGATTACTAAGTGTTTGAGTGTAAAATACTATCCATTTGAAAGGGAAGGACATGTTTTTACTGTTGCAGCTAAGGTAGAGTAAAATATTAGAGCATTGCAAAATAATAGCAAACATTTATAGATAACCAAAGTTTTACATTGTTATAGAAAGCATTTATACAATTTTTCTACATGCCAGACAATGTTCTACATTATATTATTTAATCTTCAGAACAATCCAATGAAGTACTGTCATGCCTACTTTGCAGAAGGAGACAGATAAATGTCACAAAACTAGTAATTGGCAGAGCTAGGATGTTGAGCCAAGTGTTCTGCTTTAGAGTCTCTACTCTTAATCACTATGGTATACGACCTCTACAAGAGGATCAGTCAAAGGGAGAAACTACTAGCTATCCTTTCTGTTCTCCAATCATATTATACAGAGGAGGAAAAGGAAGCTCCCACAGACTTTCCCTAGAATCGAAATGGGAGGCAAAAGCAAATCAACTATTACAACATATAAAGGGTGTTTTAGAAACAGGGAAGGAAGCATTTCACATGGGGAGTCAGAAAAGTTCTCCCAGAAGAGATTACATGACTGAAATCTTTTAGATCCAATAGGAGTGAGATGAGGGAAGGAGAGAAAAAAGGCATTTCAGGCATCCAGAACAGTGTGATCAAAGGCATGGACAAAGTATAGCTCTAAGAGATCACAGTATGTTTCCAGAAATGGATGGAGCAAATTATGGGAGTTGAGTCTGAAAATTTAGGGGTTAGGATTCATCTGTTGGAGGTAATGGGGAATTGCTAAAGGACTTAAGCAGACTTGATCATATGCATATTTTAAAAAGATTGCTCTGGAGTCTTTGTGAAAGATGTGCTGGAAAGAGGCAAGGAGGCAAATGAGAAAGCTATTTGAATAGTCCAGGACTGAGATTTTGAGTAAATGCTCTAGGCATCACCAGGGGGAATGGAAGGAAAGGGATTTAGTAAGGAGAATGGCCGGAGCATGGTGATGTACTAGAGTTTGGATGAGAGGGAGAAAGTAAGGTGACTGATGTGTTTCTGAGTGGGATTTCTGGGTGAGTTATGGATGAGTCATTAACCAAGTTCAGAAATGAAGGAAGAAGAGCCTATTTAGGGGAATAGCTATATGCATACTCACATGTGGATAATAAGTTATATTTTGGACAACAGGTAACTTATAGGACAGCGAGGTGGAGGATTCCAGGGAGGAACTGAACTGACCTTGGGAAAGGGAGACAATGATTTGTGAATTTTCAGCAAACATCTTGTGGTAAGGCTATGGAGGGAAAGAAGAGAAAGCAAGATAATAGTACTCATGACAGAATTCTGGGGGACACAAGCACTTAGAAAGCTGTCAACAGAGATCTGTTTCTAGCCAAGACGTTATAGCCCCATTCCTCCCAGGACCTCCCTCTTATACCTAAAAAAACTCTGGCCATAACACAAAAGGCACAGGAAAATACTTAAGGGTGGAGAGAAAGAAGACTGGTTAGAATCTTGGGCCTGGAGGAAGGACACAATGGTAGGTTTCCTGGCTTATCTGCCATATATCCTGAACAGGCTGCTACAGATGCTGGAATGACCAACTGACAGACAAAAAAAAAATCCAGTTCCCCCTAGCCAAAGGATCAGGAAAATGATAACAACACAACACCTTTTTGGCAATACCAGCCCTACTCTAGACAAACACCAAGAGGAGAAAAAACAAAAACAAAATACCCCTTCCCTTGCTCTCTACTGGGAGCTAATCTTCTACTCTGATTTCCCCTCCTGGTATTGTCAGCACAGGACAGAGCAGGGAGCTAATGCTCTATTCCAGTGTGGCAAATTCCCTCAGCCATGTGGTATGAACAGGGCTAAGCAAGGAGCTAATTTTCTGATTTTCTTGATTTTCTCGCCATGCCTATGTCAGTGGGTGCTTGGTGGGGAGCTGAACCCCTATCCCCACATGACAATAAGGAAGACTGAAGGACCAGTGGAAACAGATCAAATTGGCATTCTAGTTTTCTCAGCCACCCTACCCCCAGGTCAGCAGAGTGCAGTGGGGGAGCTGAGCCTCCACATCCAACTGGCACCAGTAAGACTGAATGCAGCTGTGCAAGTTGAGTTAGTTGGCAGTCTGCTCATTCTCTCATGACTGAGGCCCACTGGGAAGCTGAGTTTATGTTCCAATTAGGCAGTACGTGTCTGTGCTCCACATTTGCAAGGAAGGTGTCAGTGGAGCTGAGGGGAAGGCTTAACTTCTATTTCATCCTTCTGTAAAGAGGCAAGTGTGTCAGTACTCCACATTTGCTGGAGTGGTAAAGGCGGAGCCAAGTGGAAGCTGAAAATACACACCTCCTGGCCCTCACACTACACCTCAATGGGAAGAATAGGTAGGATATACAATCTGATTATAATAATCAAAATGTCCTAGGTACAATAGAAACTATCATACCAAGAACCAAGAAAATCATAACCTGGTTGAAAAAGAGAAGGGAAAATCAACAGACACAAAGATAACCTGGATGTTAGTATTATCTGAATGGGATTTTAAAGCATCATCATAAAAATGTCTGAGCAAACAATTACGAATTCTCCTTAACAAATGAAAAAAAAAATAGAAAATCTTAACAAAGAATAGAATAAAAAATAAACAAATATAAATCATAGAACTGAACTATACAATAACCAAAATAAAAATATTACTGGATGTACCCAATGGTAGAGTGGAGATGACAGATGATACAATCAATGAACTTGAGGACAGATCAATAGAATTTAACAAATCTCAACAACAGAAAAAAATAGATTAAAAAGAAATGAAAAGAGCCTCAGAGAACTGTAGGATCATAACAAAAGATCTACAATTTACACTAATGAGAAGGAAACCTCATACCCATTCGCATTCCCCCATTCCCCCAATCCCAAATCCCCTGGCAACCACGTATCTATGCCTATTCTGGACATTTCATATAAATGAAATTACATATTATGCAGACTTTTATGTCTGGTGTCTTTCAGTGAGCATAATGATTTCAAGGTTCATCTATGTTGTGACATGTAAAAGTACTTCATTTCTCCTTATGGCCAAATAATATCCCATTATATGGGAATACCACATTTTTTAACAGTTCATCAATTTCTCAACCCATCAGCTGATGGACATTTGGGGTGTTTCCACTTTTTGGCTATTATCAAAAATGCTGCTAAGAATATTCAGTACAAAATGTTGTGTGGACATATTTTTTCAATTCTTTTGGGTATTGTTCTAATCTGATAAACCTGACGAAATGCAATGTACCAGAAATGGAGGGGTTTTAACAATGGAGATTTATTAGCTTATGAGTTTATAGCTGTTAGGCCATAAAAATGGCCAAATTAAGGCATCAACAGGATGACGTTGTTGTAAATTGTTCTCTCCATGCAGTAGGTACCACTGCAAGTACCCCACTCTCATGGCAGGCTACCACAGGGCCCAGTCCCTGGCTGGCTGCTGGTGACAAAAAGGGACATAAAATTCTCTCTCCCAACAACAGGGTGGGCACGACCAACAACTGATCATGACTTTTGATTAGCAAATTTGGGTCACTGGTTCTCAGCTCTGAGGGCAGCTGTAGTTATAACTCACACTGACAAAGGCAGCAGCACCCATTGTCTCAACATCCCCCCACACAGTGGTGGAGGCAGTGCAGATTTAAAGATGCAGCACTTCCTTGGGGCTACAGGGGACAGTTAGCTGAAGGGATGCATTTGCTGGGCAGGCCAGGAAAGCTCAGCTTTCGGGAACCACTGGAGAAGATTTTGGAGCCCCTCCTGATCCCTTCCCTAGGGTACTTTGGAGCCAGTCATCACCCACTTCATGGGTCCCTGGCTCTGTTATGGCTAGGAAAGACTGACTTGAGAAAGTCCTCTCTGGCTGTCCCTCCTCCCAGAATTTACCCACCAGGAAAAAGCAGCTTGAGACAACAAAAGGAGTGTAAAGATCTATAGAGGCAGATTGTCTGGGACAAAGCCTTCCTGGTGTCAAATACTCAGGAGAGAGAGGTTTGTCTCCTGAGAAACAGAGGGGACAACCAAACTCTTGTAAACAGGGGAACTCCAAAACAACTAACAAGCAAAAGCCCAGGACAAGAAAGAGGCCAAAAAGACAGGGAAAACCTTGCATGCTGCCTTTGCCTTCAGCAGGACAGCCAATGAACAATGACAACAAAAAAATCTCAGACTTATCACCAGATGGTTAGAATACCAAGCAAGAGACATTCCAGGGAGTAAATCACAGAGTTAATATTCTAAAATATTAAAAAGTACAATGTGCAAGAAGAGTACGAGACAAACCAAGGAACAGGAAATGACAGCCCATCCAAAAGAAGAGTATAAAAATACAGAAAACTCCAATGAAGAAGATGAGAATGCGGGCATACCAAACAAAGCCTTTAAAAAAGTAATCTTAAAAATGCTCAAAGAGATGAAGGAAAATACAGAGAAAGAACTAAAAGATATCAGAAAAATAAAGAATGAACAATGTGAGAGTTACATAAAGAGATAGAAATTTTAAAAGGAACTGAACACAACTATTGGAGTTGAAGACTGAAATAACTGAAAGGAAAGATGCCCAAGAGGATATCAAAAGCAGACTGGAGCTGGCAGAAGAAAGAAACAGTGAACATGAAGACAAGACAATTGAAATGAGTCAGGCTGAGGAGCAGAAAGAATAAAGAATTATTGAAAGTGACAATAGCCCATGACAGCTATGAGACACCATCAAGCACACCAATGTATGCATTATGGTAGTTCCAGAAGGAGAAGAAAAAGAGAAAGGGGCAGAAGGAATAGTCAAAGAAATAATAACAGAGAATTTCCCAAACTTAGCAAAGGATTTGAATATGAACATTCAAGAAGCACAGAAAACAGCAAACAGGATACACACAAAGAAAAATGGCACCCCATTATATATTTATTACACTATCAAATGTTAAGGACCAAGAGAGTGTTCTGAAAGCTGCAAGAGAAAAGCAACATGTTACATATATGGGAGTCTCAATTAGAGGGCTGATTTCTAATCAGAAACCATGGAGACAAGAAGGCAGAGGGTTGAAGTTCTTAAAGTGCTGAAAGTAAACAACTGCCAGCCGAGAGTTTTATATCTGGCAACGCTCTCTCAAAAATGAGAGATTAAAACATTCTCAGATAAACAAAAGCTGAGAGTGTTCATCACCACTAGACCAGCCCTACAAGCAATGCTAAAAGGGGTTCTTCAAGCCGAAAGGAAATAAAGTAGGCATTTGATGAAAACAGCAAAAAGAAATAAAGACCTGCAGTAAAGGTAACCATTTGGATAATTATAAATGCCAGTAATATTGTTGTTCTAGTTTGCTAATGCTGCCGGAAAGCAAAACACCAGAGATGGATTGGCTTTTATAAAAGGGGGTTTATTTGGTTACACAGTTACAGTCTTAAGGCTATGAAGTGCCCAATGTAACACATCAGCAATCGGGTTTCTTCACTGGAGGGTGGCCAATGGTGTCTGGAAAACCTGTGTTAGCTGGGAAGGCACGTGGCTGGCGTCTGCTCCAATGTTTTGGTTTAAAATGGCTTTCTCCCAGGACATTCCTCTCTAAGCTGCAGAGAGGAAAAATTTCACTCTTAGTTGCACTTGGGGTATTTGTCCTCTCTCAGCTTCTCCGGAGCAAGACTCTGCTTTCACCAGCTGTCTTCAAACTCTCTCTCATCTGCAGCTGCTATGCTTTCTTCAAAGTGTCCTTCTTGGCTGTAGCTACACTGCAAACAATCACTCACAGCTGCACTGAGTTCCTTCTGTTTGTCAGCTCATTTATATGGCTCCACTGATCAAGGCCCACCCTGAATGGGTGGGGCCATGCCTCCATGGAAATATCTCATCAGTTATCACCCACAGATGGGTGGGGTACATCTCCATGGAAACACTCAAAGAATTACAGTCTAATTAACACTGACAGGTCTGCCCACACAAGATTACATCAAAGATAATGGCATTTGAGGGGACATAATACATTCAAACTGGCACAATTGTACATTGCATTGTTTGGTATGTAACTCCTCTTCTTACTTCCTACAGGGACTAAGATGCAAATGCAGAAAAAGCAATAATAAATCTAGATTTTAGGACATACAATGTACCAAGTAAAAAGTGGTAACCAATTTAAAAAACATGAGGGGGCAGAAGGGACCAAAAAAAAAAAAAAAAAATGAATGCTAATGAAATTCAGTTGGTATCAAACCAAAAATGATTGTTATATATTTAGGATGTTAAATTTTAACCCCATAGTAACCACACAGAAAATAGATGAAAAATATATCCAGATGACATGAGAAGACATTCAATATGGTACAATCCAGAAAATCAAATAAATATAATAGTACGCTTCAATGGAAGTAAGGAATAAAAACATTATGACTTACAAAGCCTTAATAGCAA
Organism: Choloepus didactylus; assembly: GCF_015220235.1. NCBI lineage: Eukaryota > Metazoa > Chordata > Mammalia > Pilosa > Megalonychidae > Choloepus > Choloepus didactylus. The sequence goes on from NC_051308.1 coordinate 177,198,090, forward strand.
AATGGCAGAAGAAAGTCCTGTATTATCATTAGTGAATTTAAATTTAAATGGATTAAACTCTCTACTCAAAAGGCAAGTATTGGCAGAATTGATAAAATTTATGAACCAATTATATTCTGTCTGCAAGACATTCATCTTAAAGGCATGCTGAGGATGAAAGGAAGGAAAAACATACATGCAAGTGATAAATGAAAGAGTGCTGGGGTGGCAACACTAATATTGCAAAAATAGACTTTAATCAAAAACAGTTATAGCGGACAAAGTTAGTCATTATACATTGATAAAGGAGACAATTCAACCAGAAGAGGTAAGAATTATAAATATATATGCACCTAACAGCAGAGCCCCAAAATATATTAAGCAAATACTGACAGATTTGAAAGAAGAAATTCATGGTTATACATTAATAATAGGAGACTTGACACGTCACTCTCAATAATGGATAGAACATCTCATCAAAAGATCAGTAAAGAAGTACAGGACTTCAATGATACACTAAATAAACTAGATCTAACATACATACTTACAACACTGCATCCAATGAAAACAGAATTCACATTTTTCTTGACTGCACATGGACCATACTCCAGGAGAGATCACATATTAGTTCACAAAACAAGTCTCAATAAATTCAGATATTCAGAAATCATACAATGTATGCTCTCTGACCACAAAATAACAAAGCAAGAAATCAATAACAGAGGTAGAAATAGAAAAATAACAAATATTTAGAAATTAAACAACTACTCTTTGAAAACCAATGGTTTAAAGAGGAAATTACAAGCAAAATTAGGAAATATCTTGATGTGAATAGAAAATGAAAATACAACATACCAAAATTTATGGGATGCAGTGGAGACAGTGCTGAGAGAAGTGTATAGCTCTAAATGCTTACATTAAAAAAGAAGAAAGACTTGTAAATAATCATAAAATTGGGAGAACTAGAAAACAAGAGCAAACTTAACCTAAAGCCAGTAGAAGGAAGGAAATTACAAAGCTTAATGCAAAGATAAATGAAATAGAGAACTAAAAACAATAGAATCAACAAAACCAAAAGTTCGCTATTTGAAAAAGTCAATAAAATCCACAAACCTTTAGATAGACTGACAAATAAAAAAGAGAGAGGACACAAATAACTAAAATCAGCAATGAAAAAGGGGGGATCATTGAACCCCATTGAAATAAAATGGACTATGAGAGGATACTATGAACAACTGTACGCCAACATAACCTAGATGAAGAGAAGTTCTCAGAAACACATAAACTACCTACATTGATTCAAAAAGAAATAGAAAAAAGGGGTGGAGCAAGATGGTGGCATAGAGAACTGCGGAATTTAGTTAGTCCTCTAGAGCAACTCGTAAAAAAACAGAAACAACTAGTAAGTACTCTGGAACAACTGCTGGGAGACATCTGTGAATGGACACACATCATACACCAGTCTGGAATGGGTGGAGCAGCTGAGATTGTAGCTCAGAATCATAAGTAAATCTCCAAAAACCCAGAGCAGGAGCCCCTCCCACCTTGGACAGCTGAGCTGAAACATTGCAGTGTAGGAAAAAGAAAGAGGTTACAGGGAAACTAACTCAACTGAACTGCAATTGCAGCTTTAATTAACACATTTGAACTACTGAGTACAAGCTACAAGCATAGAACAGATAGGGAAGCAGAGCCCTTCCAGCAGGGAAGAGGCAGGGCTGACAGGAAAATAATAGATAAATAAAAACAAAGAGAGTCTTTAGAGACACTGACCTCAGAATACTGGAAGCAGCTGTGTCCCAATGAAACTGAGAGACTGGGGGCTGGCTCTGAAAAGGGGCTTCTGCTATTTTTCCATTTCTTTTTCTCATTCTAAGCAGCCCATTAGAGAAAGTTTTGGACATCTTCATTTTGGGGCTGACCCAGGCAAATGTGCAGTTCACAGAGCCAGAAAGACAAAAGAGGAATTCCAATGGAAGGATAACTCCCCAGGGGGTGTGACCAGCTCAAATGGCTGCCCTCCCTCACAGAATTCAGATTCCAGGGCCTGGGGAAAAACATTCAAACAAACCAGAAACAACTTAAACTTGGCTTCTGACACACCTGCCCCTCCCCAGGTCAGGGTCCACTGTGAATTAAAGCAACCACTGTACCTCTTTACAGTGGTGGGGAGCTGGGGCTGACAAGTTCCACCTGCTGGGGATAGGGAAAGCACAGAGACTAGAGACCTCACAGGAAAGTTTGCCAATCTTCTAGGAGCCACCCTCAGGGAAACCTAATACTGAATACACAGCCTTCTACTGAGACCTGAGCCCCTCTGATCTGGGAAAATCTGTTGGGGCATTCAAGGAAAACAAATGTCTAGAAAACAGAGAATGAAAAATCACACTAGGAAAAATGAAGATATGGCCCAGTCAAAGGAGCAAATTTACACTTCAACTGAGATACAGGAATTGAAACAACTAATTATTAGTCAAACAAATCTCTTAAATCAATTAAAAAAATCAATCCAAAACCAATTCAGTGAGTTGAGGGAAGATAAGGAAAAAGAGATGAAAGATATAAAGAAGACATTGGGCAAACACAAGGAAGAAATTGAGAGCTTGAAAAAAGAATTGGCAGAATTTATGGGAATGAAAAGCACAACACAAGAGATGAAGGACACAATGGTGACATACATCAGCAGATTTCAAGAGGCAGAAGAAAAGATTCACGAACTGGAGAACAGGACATCTGAAACTCTACACACAAAAGAACAGATGGGGAAAAGAATGGAGACATATGAGCAACGTCTTTGGGAAATGAGTGACAACATGAAACACATGAATATACACACCATGGGTGTCCCAGAAGGGGAAGAGAAGGGAATAAGGGCAGAGGCAGTAATGGGGAAATAATCACTGAAAATTTCCTATCCCTTATGAAAGACACAAAATTACAGTTCCAAGAAGTGCAATAAACTCAAAACAGAATAGATGTGAATAGACTTACACCAAGACACTTAATAATCAGATTATCAATGTCAAAGACAAAGAGAGAATTCTGGAAGCAGCAAGAGAAAAATGATCCATCATATACTAGGGAAGATCGGTAAGACTATATGCAGATTTATCAGTAGAAACCATGGAGGTGAGAAGACAGTGGTTTGATATATTTAAGATATTAAAAAAAAAAGAAAAGAAAAAAAAACACCAACCAAGAATTTTATATCTGACAAAACTGTCCTTTAAATATGAGGGAGAGTTTTAAATATTCTCAGAGAAACAGACAATGAGACAGTTTGTGAACAAGATGACTACTCCACAGGAAATGTTAAAGGGAGCACTACAGACAGATAGGAAAAGACAGGAGAGAGAGGTTTGGAGAACAATGTTGGGAGATGGCAATACAATAATGTAAGTACACCGAAAAAAGACGAATGTGAGTATGCTTGAAAGAGAAAGGTTTTAGGGACATGTAGGAAACCAGAAGGAAAGGTAGAATATAAGGACTGGGACTGTGTGGTTTAGTGAAACCTAGAACAGTCAATGAATGTGATAAAACAGAAAAATATGTTTTTGCATGAGGTAGATCAAATGAATATCAACTTTGCAAGGTGTTAAAAAGGGGTTGGTATTGGGGAAAAAAACAATCAATGCAAGCTAGAGTCTAGAGTTAACAGTAACATTGCAATAGGCTATCTTTAATGACAACAAAGGTAATACACCAAAGCTAAATCCCAATAAGAGGAGGACATAAGAGAGGGGTATGGGATTCTTAGCATTAGTGTTGCTGACTGACTTTTTTTACCGTATTTAATTTTATTTTCACCTTTTCTTTTGAGGCTTTTTACTTGCCATTTTTTCTTTTGTATTTTTAACTTTTTTTTTTTTTTGCCTCTTGCTTTTTCCTTTAAGGCTCTATTTTATCTTATTCTTACTTTTCCTTTTATCCTTTTTGTTATTCTTTTGTTTCAATTCTCCTTTTTATGGGTAATGAACATGTGTAAGTGCTAATTGTGGTTATGGATGCACAACCATACGATGGTACTGTAAATGGTTGCACACCATAGATGGTTGTATGGGATTTGAATATATCCCTATAAAATTGTAGGGAAAAAGTAAACAGTGCTAGAGAGAACTTGGAGGGAGAGATGTATGTATTCACTGTTGGTGGGGAAGTAGAATGGTGTAGCCTATCTGGAGGACAGTATGGTGGTCCCACAAGAACTAGGTATGTGAGGATTTCAAGGTCCTGCAACCTCAGTATGGGGTATATGCTTGGAAGATCAGAGAGGAACAGAATGGTGAACTGTAGTGTATGCAAACAATAGAATATTGAGTGCCTACAAGAAGGAATGAAGCTATGAGACATGCAATTGGGTGAATGGATCTTGGATACAGCATTTTGAGTGAAGCACACCAGAAATGAGAGGACAAACATTTTAATGCCTCACTAAAATGGACTAACTATAATATGTAAACTCTGAGAAATGAATCTTAGAGCACAGCTTATCAGGGAAATATTTATTGTAATGGTCCCTAGATTGTAAGCTCTTACAGCAGTCACATCAATACCTGAGTTGTAATGGTTCTCTCTAAATCCCAAGATGCTGAGCTCTTTGTGTATAACCTGGTCAGTCTCTGGAAACTTTGGGTATCTGTGTGATACATCAGACTCTGAGCAAGAACTTGGCATCTATAAATGTCAGTATTACCCCATAGGACAATTGTTGAAAGAGCTGAAAAAGAATTCAGACCTTAATTAGAGATATGAATGAAGAGAATCTGATTAGGACTAAGACAAATCAGGCCCAAGGTTAAAGGAGGATACTGACTGAGTTTTAAAACTGCAACTTATATGTGAGACCAAGGGAGGAGATGTTTATCTGATGCAGGATTTTTATTTTATGTAGCACACGAGATAATTTAACTTGTACGATCAATTTGTTTCAACACCATAGGTGCATGGAGCTCTGAATGGGAAGTGAGATTTGGTGAGTTTGTACAGGCTGGGGTGAAATCCCAGTACATCCCAGAGAGATATGGGCAGAGAGTAAAAGTGCATTTGTGGGGCTCCCCGAGGATTTTCCCCACCTAAGCTATTGCTGATTTTCCCACAAATATTACGGACTGCCAGTTTGGTGGGCCAAGCCCTCACTCAGGGGGCTTTCCCCTGTAAGGCCTGTTGCTGCAAGGGAAAGGCAAAGCCCACTTATAATTGTGCCTAGGAGTTCCCCCCAGAGAACCTCTTTGTTGTTCTGATGGGGCCCCCACTCTCTCTAAGCCCAATCAGCAGGTGAACTAGCTGCCCTCCCCCCTACATGGGACTTTACTCCCAGGAGTGTGAATCCCCCTGGCAACATGGGAAATGACTCCTAGAGATGAGCCTGGACCCAGCACTGTGGGATTGAGTGGATTTTTTGACCAAAAGGGGAAACAGAGACAAAACAATATAAGGTTCCAGTGGCTGAGAGATTTCAAATGGAGTCGAGAGGTCACTCTGGATGGTATTCTTATGCACTACTTAGGTAACACCTTTCAGTCTTTAGTGTGTTAGAATGCCTAGACTGAAATTCCTGAAGCTGTCTAACTGCAATCCAGTGACATTGATTCTTGAAGATAAATGTGTAACTATGAAGATTGCATGTGTGACTGTGTGACTGTGAGAATTTTGTGGCTCACACTCCCTTTATCCAGTGTATGGAAAGAAGAGTGGAAAAATGGGGGCAAAAATTAGATGAAGAACAGGGTTGGGTGGAGGGGATGGAAAGAGTTAGGGGTTCTTTTTTGCTTTTATTTCTATTTTGGAGTAAGAAAATTTTCAAAAATTGATTCTGGTCATGAAAGCATAACTGTATGATGGTGCTGTGAATAAGTGATTGTACACTGTGGATGACTGTAGGGTGTGTGAATATATCTCAATTAAACTGTATTAAAAAGTAAAAGAACAATGGGAGAAGAGGGGAATGAGATATTTGGGATGTTCTTTTTTATTTTAATTTTTATTTTACTTTTTGGAGTAAGGAAAGTGTTCAAAGTTTGTTTGTGGTAATGAAAGCAAAACTATATGACAATACTGGGAACAACGGATCATACACTTTGCATGACTATAAGTTATGTGATTATATCTCAACAAAATTGTATTTTAAAAAGAAGAAATAGAAGATCTCAATAAATGAATTAATAATAAAGGGATTGAATCAGTCATCGGAAACCTCCAAGGCTAGGAACAGACAGTTTCACTGCAGAATTTTACCAAACATTCTAAGAAGACTTAACTCCACTCCTGCTCAAAATCTCCCAAAACATTGAAGGGGAAGGAACACTTCTGAATTCATTCTATGAGGCAAACATCTCCTCATATCAAAACTGGATAAAGATACCACAAGAAAGGAAAACTACAGACTGATATCTCTTATGATTATAGATACAAAAAGATTTTAAAAATTACTAGCAAACCTAATCCAAGAGCACATTAAAAGAATTATACACCATGGTCAAATATATATCCCTGGTATGCAATGGTGGGTCAACTTAAGAAAATCAATTAATGAAATACACCACATTAACAGAATGAATCAAATGATGCAGAAAAGTAATTTGAGAAAACACTCCACCTTTTCTTGATGAAAACACTTAGAACACTAGAAATACAAGGAAACTTACTCAATGTGGTACAGAGCATATTTGGAAAGCCCACAGCTGACATCGTACCAAATGGTGACAGACTGAAAACCTTCACTCTGAGATCATGTACAGGACAGGATTGCCCACTATCACCACTATTATTCATCAGTGTACTGGAAGTTCTTGCCAGAGCTGTTAGGCAAGGAAAAGAACTGAAAGCATTCAAATTGGAAAGGAAGAAGTAAAACTTTCCCTATTTGCAAGTGATATGATCCTATCTACAGAAAATCCTGAAAAATCTACAACGAAGTCCCTAGAGGTAATAAATAAATAGGAAAAAGGGCAGGGTACATGATTAACACTCCAAAATTGATAGTGCTTCTCTACACAAGCAATGAACAATTGGAAGAAGAAATCAAGGGAAAAAGATCCATTTACAATAGCAACTAAAGAATCATTTATCTATGAATCAATATAAGCAAGGATGTAAAGAAATTAAAGAACTAAATAAATGCAAGGACATTCCATGTTCATGGATTGGACGACTGAATATCATTTAGATGTCAGTACTACCAAATGTAATTATAGATTCAATGCAAACCCAAGCAACATTCCAACAACCTTGTTTACAGAAATGGATAAGCCAATCATCAAATTTATAAGGAAGGTTGGGGCTCCAAATAGCTAAAGCCATATTGAAAAGGAAGAATGGAGTTGGAGGACTCACTCCTCCCAATCTTTAAACATATTACAAAGCCACAGTAATCAAAAAAAAAGCCTGGTACTGGCACAAGGATAGACATATGGACCAATGGAATCAAATTGAAAGCTCAGAAATCAACCCTCACATTTATGGCCAACTGATTTTTGACAAGGTGGAAATGGCTACTCAAGGGGGAAAGAATAACAACAAGTGCTGCTGGGAAAACTGGATCTCCATTTGCACACACCCCAAAAAAGGAGGACCCCTACCTCACACCATATACAAAAATCAACTCAAAATCAAAGACCTTTATATAAGAACTGGAACAATCAAACTCCTAGAAGAAAAGTTAGGGAAGCATCTTCAGGACCTTGGGTTAGGCAATGGTTTTTTAAACTTTAAACCCAACACAAACAACAAAAGAAAAAAATAGATAAATGGGGCCTCATCAAAATAAAGACTTTTTTGCCTCAAAGGACTTTATCATGAAAGTAAAACAACCTACTAAGTGGGAGAAAATATTTGGAAACCATATATTTAATAAAGGTTTAATATCCAGAAAATATAAAGAAACAACAAAAAAGACAAAGAGCCCAATTTAAAAATATGCAAAAGACTTCAATAGATATTGCCCAAAGAAGATATACAAATGGTCAGAAGGCACATGAATAGATGTTCTACTTCATTAGCCATCAAAGAAATGCAAATCAAAACCACAATGAGATAATGTTTCACAACCATTAGAATGGCTACTATTTCAAAAAATGGAAAACTAGTGTTGCAGAGGATGTGGAGAAATAGGAACACTCAGTCACTGCTCATGGCAATGTAAAATGGTGCAGCTGCTATGGAAGACACTTTGGAGGTTTCCTGAAAGCTAAGTATTGAACTACCGTATGACCTGGCAATCCCACTACTAGGTATACACCCCAAACAATGGAAAGCAGGGCTTCAACCAGATGTTTTCACACTAATGTTCTTAGGAGTATTATCACAATTGCCAAAAGATGGAAGTAATCCAAGTGTCCATCAACCGATGAATGGATAAACGAAATGTGTTATATACATACAATGCAATATTACTTAGTCATAAAAAGAAACAAAGTCATGCTACATGTGACAATATGGATAAACTTTGAAGACATCATGTAGAGTGAAATCAGCCAGATATAAAAGAATAAATATTGTATGATGTCACTGACTTGAAACAATTAGAATAAGCAAACTCATAGAGTCAGTATCTAGAATATAGGTTACCAGGGGTTGGGGTAGTGCTAGGGAATAGGAAGTTATGGCTTAAAATGTACAGCATTCCTATTTAGAATGATGGAAATGTTTTCGTAATGTATGGTGGTGATGGTAGTAGAACACTGTGAACACAATTAACAGCACTGAAATATATATCTGAATATGGTTAAAAGGGGAAAATGTTAGATTATATATATTGTAACAGAATAAAAATCTTTAAAAATCCATGGAACTACACTACAAAAACAGTGAACCGTAAGTTAAACCACAGACTCTCATTTATACTACAATTATGAAAGGTGCTATCATCAATTGTAACAAACATTCCACTCCAATGCAAGTTGGCTTGTGTGGGGTGGCATGTGGGAATCCTATACATTATACAGTGTTTTGTAAACTCACAACTTCTCTAATAACTTAAAAAAAAAAAAAAAGGAAAAGATCCCCAGAGCTGCTGTAAAGAAAAAAAAAGAATACAGACACGTAGGCCTGATCTCCAATTTCTGATTCTGTAAGTCTGTAGTTGATAGTTTTAACAAGCATCCCAGGTGATTCCACAGCTTGCAAAGCACTCCAGGTGCCTGATGAAGGTATTAACCTTGGCTGGGGGAAAGAGAATGTTGGAAGATGTCTTGGGGCAGGCGCTGTGCTGGTGGAGTTTTGTCTAGTGGCCTCCTTTCTCTAAGGGTAGGAGATGCTACCTCCTGGGAGCAACCAGCTATTTGGAGCAGTGGAGCACAAGGAGAGGCCAAAAGGGTGAGAACAGACATGGTAAGAATGGGAGAAGGAGCTTACAGGAGGATAAGGGAAGGGATTGTTAAGCAGCCCTTATTGTGTAAATCAAAAGTTGCAAAGAACATACTTACGGTGAAGGGTGGGGAACACAGCTATTATCAGTTTTTTTACAGAGCTTTTAAAAAAAAAAAAAAAGCCAGCAAGAAACTGAATGTCAAGGGACTCCTAAATTTATAACTGTGAAGGTCTTCACATCACCCATGTGTCTCTCCTAGAGAGGCATTGTGGTACTAATGCACAAGTCCTGGAGGTAGGCAGACCCAGCCACTGAGCTAACCTCACTACACCTCATCTCTTCATCTGTAAAACAGAGATAGTAATAGTCTGCTGTGCCTAGAATTATAGTAAAGCATAAATCAATTAACTCATTTAAAACTCTGCCTGGCTCTTGGTGAATACCCTAAGAAGTGTTAGCTCACTCACATTCCATCAACAATACTTTCTTTGGATATTGTGCTCAAACATTCCTAAAGTGTTTTCACACAAATAATGCAATTAATCTTACTTCATCAATAGATACTATTGTCCCCATTTTATAAATGAAGAAACTGAGTGTGCAAAGAAAACAAGTTGTTTGCTTAAGTTCACATAACCAGGTCTCTAAACCCCAGCTGCATTTTCTGCATGTTTATGTGCCAGGTTTGGGGGAAGGTGATTTTTAATACATGATCACTTACCTTGTATTAAAGAAACTGGGGATAAAGGCCAAACTATAAATAGGTAGTGGAAGCAGGACTAGATAGAGAGGACGTGAGGCTGGCTTCAGAGCTGGTACTTCTTCAAATATTCCCATCTCTCAGGATGGAAAGTGCTTTCCTCCACACCATCTCGGCATCCTCTGAGTGCTAATGCAGACACTCGCTGGCATTTGTGAGGGTCTCAGAGATAAACAAATCTCTGTCTTGTCTGAGAAAAGCTTCTGGCTTTGTGGATAATACAAAACAAGTACACACTTAGCTGTGATATGAAGTGACTAGGTACTGTGGTAGCTCGTTGGAGAAAAGAATTCCTTCCAGCTGGAAGTAACACCAGCTGGAGGTGCCATTTGGAGGCAAGCTTGAGGGGAGAGGGGTTTAAGGCTATTGAAGGGATGAGGGAGGGGGGCTTCCAAGCAGTTGGAATAGCATGAGCTGAGTGGAGAAGCTGAGACCTGGGGAACCCCCAGGAATAGTTCATTATTCTGCCAGAGGGCAGGAGGCTATGGAGTAAGATTGGAAAGGGAATTGGGAGCCTGTTTTTTAAGGAGCTGGGAGCATGAAGAGTTTGTACTTAATTCTGTAGGCAATGGGGAGCCGTCAGAGCTTGTTTGTCTGTTTGAAAGTGCTTTTTTAAATTATACATTTTAGTTTGAGATGATTGTAGATTCACATGCAGCTGTAAGAATCAATACAGAGAAATTCAGTGTATCCTTTGTCCAGATTCCTCTGACAGTAACATCTTGCAAAGCTATATCACAACCAGGACATTAACATTGATATCATCCATTGACCTTAATCCCATTGCTCAGTTTTGGCACTCATTTGTGTGTGTGTTTAGTCCTATGAAATTTTATCACGTGAAGTTTTGTGTCTACAACCATAGTCAAGATAGAACATTTCCATCACCACAAGAATTCCTCATCTTGCTGCTTTATAGCCATACATCCCACCTTCTCATCTCCCCTCCCCTAATACACCACGTCTATATTTTTGTTATTTCAAGAATGTTGTATCAGTGGAATCATGCACTATGTAATCCCCCAGAATTTGCTTTTTTCACTCTGCATAATTCCCTTGAGAGTCATCTAGCTGTTAGGTATATCAGTAGGTCATTTCTCATTGTTGAGTAGTATTCCATGGTATGGATGTAGCATAGTTTGTTTAACTGTTCACTTCTTGGAAGGACAACTGAGTTTTCAAATTTGGCTATTATTAATTAATGATTAATTATTATTAATTAATACACTGTGAATATTTCTGGGTTTTGTGTGAATATGCATTTTAATTTCTCTGTAATAAATACCCAATAATACAACTGCTGGGTTGTATGTTTAATTCCATGTGTAGTTTTATAACTAAACTGCTAAACTGTTTTCCAGAGTGGCTGTACCATTGTACATTCCCACTGGCAATGTATAAGTGGTCCAGTGTCTTTGCATACTCACCAGCATTTATTATCACTACTTTTTAGCCATTTAGATAGTTGTGTAGTGATATCTCTATGTGCTTTTAAGTTGCATTTCTCTAATTAATGGCTAATGATGTTGAACTCTTTTCATACAATTATTTGCCATCTGTATATCTTCTGTATATCTTCTTCAGAAAAATGTTTGTTCATGTCTTTTTCCCATTTTCTAATTGGATTATTTTTAAATGTTGAGTTTTGAGAGTTCACTATATATCTGTGCCAGATATGTAGCTTGCAAATATTTTCTCCCAGTCTCTACATTATCTTTTCATTTTCTTTACAGGGTCTTTTGTAGAGCAAATGTTTTGAATTTTGGTGAGATCTGATTTATCAGTTTTTCTTTGATGTTTATGCTATTTGTGTCAATTTTAGGAAGTTTTGCCTAGCCCTAAATCCTAAAGATTTTCTCTTACTTTTTTCCTAATGGTTTGTTGAACTTACTTCTATGTCCATGATCCATATTAATTTAGTTTTTATATAAAATGTGAAGCTTTGATCAAGGTTCTTTTTTTTTTTTTTTCTGACTGTGGATGTTCATTTGCTCCAGCGTCATTTGTTGAAAATACAGTGCTTCCCACATTGAATTACTTTTGCATCTTTGTCAAAAACCAGTTGGGCATATCTGTGTGGGTAGATTTCTGGGTTCTCTATTCTGTTCCATTGACCTGTATATCTAGTCCTCCATCAATACAGTACTGTCTTAATTACTGTGGCTATATAATAAGCCTTAATATAAGGTATAGTGACTCCTCCCACTTTATTCTTGTTCAGTAGTGCTTTTAGCTATTCTAAGTCCTGTGGCTTTCCATATAAATTTTAGAATAAGTTAGTCTCTGTCTACTAAAAAACCTTGCTGGGATTTTGACAGAAATTGCATTCAACCTGCAGATCAATTTGAGGGAACTGATAGTCTACTAAGGTGAATCTTCTAATCCATGGACATGTTATGCCTCTCCATTTTTTTAGGTCCTCTTTAATTTCTTTCGTTAGCATTTTATAGTTTTCAACATACAGATCTTATAATACTTTGTTAAGCATATACCTAAGTATTTCATTTCCTTAGAGTCACTGTAAATGGGATAGTATTTTTAATTCTGGTTTCCATATATTTCATGATAGTATATTAAAACATTCTCTTATATTCAACCTACTTCTATCATTGAATCAGGAAGTGAGTTTCTCCTCACTTCAAACAACATATAGTTGGGTTGTGCATGTGGCTATGTTTATATACACTCTTCCAATCTTTGCCTTTTAATTGACATATTTATACCATTTCATTTGAAGATAATTTTTGATATATTAGAAATTAAGTCTGGTTTAGAATTTGTTGTTGACAGTTCTTTTTAATACTTCAAAAATGTCATGTCACTTACTTTTTCATTTTTATTTTTTTAATTACAGAAGTTGTGGGTTTACAGAACAATCATGCATAAAATATAGCATTCCTGTATGCAATCCCATTATTAACACCTGGAATCAGTGTGGTACATTTGTTACAATTGATGAAAGCACATTTTTGTAATTAGACTATTAACTGTAGTCCAAGGTTTAAGTTAGTGTTTGCTGTTTGTGTTATGCAGTTCTATGGATTTAAAATATTTTTATTCTACTAACATATATACAATGTATAATTCCCCCTTTAACCCTTCAAAGAATAATTCAGTGCCCTTAACTAGGTTCACATTGTTATGCAACCATCACCACCATCCATTACCAAAACCTTTCCATCATCCTAAATAAAATTCTGTACATTTTTAGACTTTCTCCCTATTCCCTAGCCCCACCCTGTCCCCTGGTAACTTATATTCTAGAGTCTGATTTTATGAGTTTGCTTAGTCTAAATTTCATAGGAGTGAAATCATACATTATTTTCCCTGTTGTGTCTGGCTTATTTAGATGCAACATGATGTTTTCAAGGTTCATTCATTTTGTTGCATGTATCAGAACTTCCTTTCATTTTTAATGGCTGAATAATACTCCATTGTGTGTATATACCACGTTCTATTTATCAGTTCATAGTTGATGGACACATGGGTTCCCTCCATTTTTTTGGTAATTGTATAGAAAGCCACTATGAAGATTGGTGTGCAAATATCTGTCTGAGTCCCTACTTTCAATTCTTTTGGGTATATACCTAGAAATGGGATTTCTGGGTCATACGATAATTCCATACTTAACTTTCTGAAGAACTGTCACAGCAGCTGCAACATTTTACAATGCCACTAGCAATGAACGAGTGTTCTTATTTTTCCATGCATTACTTGCAGGGTAGGTGTAGTGGCGATTAACTCCCTCAGCTGGATATAAAATTCTTGGTTGACAGTTGTTTTCTTTCAGCACTTTGAGTATTTCAACCCACTGCCTTCTTGCCACTTTCATTTCTGATGAGAAATTGGCACTCATTCTAATTGGGACTCCCTTGTACATAACATGCTGGTTATCTCTTGCAGCTTTCAAAACTGTCTCCTTGTCCTTTGCATTTGAAAGTTTGAGCCGTATGTGATGGGTGTAATTCTCTTCACATTTATCCTGTTTGGTGTACCCTGGCCTTCTTGGATATGCATAGTCATATCTTTTGCTACATTTGAGAAGTTTTCTGTCATTGTTTTTTGGAATATTCCTTCTGCCCTTTTCTCTCTCTTTCTTCTCCTTCTGGGATCCACATAATGCGTATATTGGTATGTTTGATAGTGTCCCAGCAGTTTCTTAGGCTATTTCCACTTTTTGTAATTATTTCTTTTTTCTACGCCTCAGCCTGACTCATTCCAATTTTCTTTCTTCTGCCTTCTACAATTTGCTATTGAAACCTCCTGGGTAATTTTCATTTCAGTTATTGTGGTCTTCAACTTCACTAGTTCTGATTCCTTTTAAAAATTTCTGTCTTTTTATAAAGATTCTCATTCTTTGCTCATTGTTTTCCTGATATCCAATATTTCTTTCTCTGTATTTTCTTTTATCTCCATGGACATATTGCCAATCACTTTTTAAAATATCTTTGTCCACTGTGAACACAGTCTTGCATTTTTCATTGGTATTTTCTAGATTTTTAATCCTTTTCCTTTGGGTGGACCTTCATTTCTTGTTTCTTTGTTTGTCTTGTAATCTTTTCTTGCACACTGTATATTTCAGTATTTAAAAATGTTAACTCTGGGATTTATTCCCTGAGATGTCTCTTTTTTTTTGCACTCGTAACTGTTAGAAGCAAGCATTATACAAAAAATGCTCACCTGGTTCTGGAGGAAAAAAGAATGTATTTACGATCTTGCAGGAAAGGGCACACAGCCAAAAACGTGGTAGGCTGGTGCGCCAGAGGAAGAGAATGGCGAGCTTCTAATCTCCTATTCCTAATGCGCAAGGCCCTCCCCTGTCTCCCCATTGGCTGGGTACTCCAGAGGTTACAGTCTATCAGAGAGAACTAACTAGCCCACGTTTGAGATTTTAATTTGTACAGCCTGTCCGAGAGAGCCAACTAGCTCATTATTGATATTTGGAATTGGTCAGCCTATCTGAGAGTGTTCATTCAGTTTAAATTTTTTGCTAGGAGTTACCGCCTCTGATTTTACCTCATATCTCTTTACATTCCAGTAACCATGGTTACTTTTCCATATAAGGAGCTGGCACAGATTCTCTCTTTTTTCCCTTTACCACAGGGCTTGTTTAAGCTGGTTCTGCCTCCATTTTCCCTATTCCATGCTGTCTCTATGTGAGAGCTAAACTTATCCTTTTCTTACAGATTCCCTCCTCTTTTTTTTTTTTAAACCGTTTTAGTTTTCGCATTTTCATAGGGATCTTTCTTTTAATGGGGGTATATATTGCTCTGGTGATATTCTTAATTAGAGTGGTTTTCGTGGGTCTTTGAACTAGCCTCTGGGCACACGGGATGATGTAGCACCCAGCTGTTGTAAACATTTTGGCTGGAATGATAAGGAAAATTAAAATAGACGTTGCAATTCCTTTCCATTTCTCAAACCAATTTTCCAACCATTCTGTGAGTGGGTTGTTAATGCTAGAATTTTTTGCTAGTTCCTGAAATAAGGTTGTTAAGGCTTGTTGAGCTTTGGTGATAGTTCCATTAGGTGCTGTATTATTGGGGATGAATGTGCAACAATTTCCCCCAACTATAGCACAGACACCTCCTTTTTCACCTAGCATCATGTCTAGGGCCATTCTGTTTTCCCATGCCATTCAGCTAGTGGCACCTAACTGTTCTGCTATTCCTTTAATGACATCCCTGGTATAGTTGAGAAATCTTAGCTGATGATCTACATTTTTATTGTTGGTGACCCACCAGAATAAGGACAATTCAAATCCTGCAGCTACTTGATTTTTAGCTTTAAACTCATTGGGAACTTCCTGGGGATCCCCTATACTATCTATATAAGATTTTTTATTGAAGGAACCAGGTACATTTTGTACATTTTTCTTTTCTCCTTTGCCATGGGTTGGTACCTTATTATTACTTTCAAATGCCAGGATAAATGAGAAAGCCAACTGAACCAGAGCACAGGTTCCTCCCCACTTTTCAGGTACTGTTAGCCAGAGGATGCCCTTCCTGCAGTACCACCAGAGGTCTGCTCTGGGTATAGTTACGCTGGAGAAGTTGCCAGTACTATCTTTGCTCACATTCCACACCTGTGTACACAAAGCCACGGTACCAAGATCCTGGAGCCCTTCTTCCCATCTGGAGAGACAGGCAGAGTGGTTTCTGGGACCAAGGCAAGACTCTGGTATGGCTTTGACACTTCCATTCTGGACTGGAGGGAAAAGGGAGGACAGCATACTACAACTTTCACCAGGAGTAGCATTTTGGAAGAAGAATGTTATACATTTAAACTTCTTTTCATGCTTTTTCATCCCCAAACTGAAGGGCATAATCTGAACTGGTTGCACAAGCATAACAGTCACTTATGTTTACACTCTGGATGGTATATTTGACCCATTCTACCCAGGCATTTGTATTTCCATAACCTGTCTCTATTTCTATGGTCTTCTTTAAGTCTTTGGCCTTAAGTATTCTAATGACCTTGGGGTCAATTTGAACTGGAGAGTTAAACTCCAGCCAAGTTTCCCTTAATGGTTTTTCCTCCAACCTGGGTAAGACCCGTCCCTCATACTGTGTGGTCCACCAAACAGTGTTCCAAGAATAACAGGGGTCAGGTGACTCATAAGTTATACTCTCAAATGTTCGCCCCCCCCAACAATCTTGCTATTTGAACAGTCTGCTTACGTAGATTTTTACAGCTAATTACTTGACAAACTTCAAATTGTACAGTTTGAGGCTCTAAGCCTTTGACTACACTGATAACCAGCTTAGCAGAACCTGTTACTCCTTGAATATTGAACATTATGATCAGTACAAGCAATTTCATCATTAGGTTATACACAGAGCACAATGCAAACACAGGGTTTAATCCAGCCCTTCCTCCCTCCTAGTATGTTCTTTCAACTGTTGTCTATTTAGAGTGATCCTTAGGGGATCTGAGGTGGGAGTCACTTTCCAGGATTCAGGTTGAGTTGCTGGATACTTATCATCTGGTTCTGGCACTGGTCCCTTTACTCGTGTGTAAGGAGCCCAGCCTCTTTCTGCTGTTCGGAATGCAGTCTCAGTCATCAGCAAGACTTAATAGGGTCCCTCCCAGATCCGTTGAAGTTTGGATTCTCTCCACGACTGGATCAGAACCCAGCTGCAGGGCTGATGTCAACGGGCAGCAAATTTAAGAGGCGGGGTCTGAGCCAGCAGTCCATGGGGCCTGAGAGATGATAAAGTAGAAGACAAGGCCAGTATATAATTCTTAAGGAAAAGATCCTTCGTGTCTAGGGAGGGGAGCTCTCCAGTCCTTCTGGGGAAAGGCAAACCAAAAAGCATTTCATAAGGAGAAATTCCCAGTTCTTTTCTAGGGGCAGTCCTGATTCTTAGTAGAGCTATAGGTAAGCACTTGATCCAAGGTAACCTTGTTTCCAAAACTAATTTAGAAAGATGTTGCTTTATGGTTTGATTCATTCTTTCCACTCTCCCAGAGGCTGGTGGATGCTGGGGAGTATGGAAGTCCTAATTGACACCTAGGCTTCCCATGATGTTCTGCAATACACTGGAGATAAAGTGGCTACCATTGCCAGAGTTTCTATTTTCCACTAACCCATAATGGGGAATGATTTGTCCAAGGATAACTTTAGAGGTTCTTAACACTATGGCTGAGGATAGAGGGTAGGCTTCCACCTATCTGGTGAGATGGTCTACAATACTTTAAATGACTTACTGAGGGCATTTCAGTGTACAAATTAGGCACCATTCACATATTTGTTTAGCAACTGTAAAAAGCCTACACCTCCAAATTGCCTAAGTACTAAATCACACATGGCTTACACCCCTCTAATAATTCCCCTAGTGTAAAACTGCTAATACCTGCTTTAGGTACAGACACTCCTGAAGTCATGTGCATGAAGAGCAGCAAGAACTTACCAACATTTCGGGCTGGAATAATTAGACTAAAGGACAACAATAATTTACAATAACCCAAGATTAATGAACACAAAAAGGCTTACCATTCTTAAATGCCCACTTAAAATTCAGTCTTTAGTACACCTAGTTTAGTGATGCTTGAATATCCTTGATTCACATATATGTATAGCCTGAACATACACACAAGTTTTGCTGTCAGATGAGTAAAAACCCACTCTCCAGGGAGAGGAGGACAAGCCTTGGTGTGTAGTATTTGACAATATATGTGGTGTCTTTATTCCTATTAGACCCAATTTTAACATAGCAACCTGGCATTACCAAATGGAGTGCTGGGAAGAGATATGAACCACTCACTGTCCCAAGTTTGTTTAATTCAGCTTTAGTGAACCTGAACCCCTTTTATAGGAACATTTACTTGCACTTTGAGTATGGACCTTTTGCTTTTGCCCAAAATATATCAGCAAAACCATACTGCTTTTTACAAGAATACACAGTCCTATATATCTGGAACACAGAGAGACACATATAACTTATATACACACTCACAACCACACAAAACATACATACATTCTGCCCATTTACAAGCATGCGTAGCCAATACACTACGTTACACATACATAGAAAACCTTTACACAGTTTTTCTCACTTTTTTTTATTCTTCACACTATTGTGAAACTGCACACAATTGCCCAGCTTTAGAGTACACACATACTAGTATATGCTATAAAGACACAAAGAAATAGCTTTAGTTTACTATAGATGAGTACACAGGAAATTTTTGCCAAGTTTTAAATTATACACTGACAAACTTCCACAGTTCCAAAGACTCCCACATAATTATATTACATGCTTTCGTTACATACAAATGCAACTATCCCACATCCCTGTAGAAACATACAACTTAAACTTCCATTAGATTCATGAAGTTTTAATTCTCAGAATGCATCTAAATCCACTCCTAGAAAATGTGCATATAACTTCCTGTGCACCCTGGTACACACATTAAGGAACTTTAAATGTAACTTCCACATGCCTTAGATTAAATTACACAATGCACTAAAATATGTAAATGTATTCATTAATACCTATTTAGCCCCACAGAAGTATATGAATAGAGAATCACACAAACCCCATGCTACAAATTCCCCCTTCTTCTCCTTTTTTTTTTTTAAACTCCCATTACTTCTCTATCTCACTTTTGTCTGTTTCCTCCCTGCCTTGTAGACTCTCTGAATATTTCCTCCAATGGTTTATTCAGCCAGTCATCCATTTTTTGGATCTTTTCTGAATATTAGGCTAAAATTCCTTTATATAGCTGACCTTTCAAAGTCTGGGAGTCATTAACAGAATGACATCGTATTCTTGGAGCTTGAGAGAGCAGGAGTCCAACCCTTTTCAGAGGCTTTTGTGGCAGCCCTTTTCTCTCCAATGTCTGGAGTGATGTTGGGGAGATTACCATTTTGGCCCCATCCTCCTTAAACATCGGGGTGCCACCCAGACTCTGCCTCTCTGGGGCAAAGGCTCTACCCTCTCTGAACAGTGGGGTGGCAGCCAGGCTCTCCCCATTCCCCTGGGAATGTGCTCCACCCTCTGGGTCCTGCGGTGGCAAAACTTTTCCAGAGCATTGAGGCAGAAGGGCCACCCTCAAGCTCCAGGGCAAACTCACCCTTTTCATGCATGTGGGCCACTCCACTCTCCCCACCCAAGACCACTTGACTTCTGACCTCAACTTCCATGGTTCTTTTGGGGATATGGGTGCAGCCAATTTTATTTCAGGTGGATGCTGCCTCTCTCTTCCTCTCATAGCTGCCCTCTTTCCCATTCCCCTTTCTTCTCCCAAGAAGGGGATATTTACATAAACCAGAGTCTAAGAATTGATTTAATTGTTATTCAGCTAGCCTTGCTAGGCTTTTCATTAATGATTCTCACCTTCCTTTCTTTAGGAGCCTTCAGAAACGGAAACCTTTGGATATCTCTCCATTTTTTTTTTCTTTCCTTAACTTTTGGTGGGTTGTAATTACTGGAGCAGTCAGCATTAACCCGCTCTCCAATTGCCTGGGGGCATAGACTGGTTCCACCAAAACCCCAGGCTTTAATGGTTCCTGCCCCAGTGGGAGAGGGGAAACCATAAGGCAGGGGAATGCTTATTCCAGGTTTTAGTTTCTCCTTTCCCTGCAGCCAGCACATGGCACAGTTCGATTCTGCCTTGGAAAAACGTTTATTTTTATTAACATGACACACGATGTCAGCACAGATCCAACCCTCTTCTGCCTTGTATTTTGGCCAGAATACATCTGGCTGCAAAATGCCCTTTTTTTTTTTTTTTTTTTTTTTTTGTCTAAATGTAACAATAATACTTGATCATTTTCTTTTATCCTTTCCCTTGATCCCGTCATTTTCAGCCCAGTGTTCTAACATGTTTCCCAATGGATTATTTAGAGGAATGTTCCCAGGGGACCCTAAAGGTATCCCCTTCCCTTTATTCCTGGCTGGCTGACTGCCTCAATTCCCCATTCTGAGTCTTGTCTGGGCATCTTTCCCTCAGGATCAGCTCTAGGCTCATCAGAGTGTCCCCATTCTGAGTCTTGTTTGGGCATCTTTCCCTCAGGATCAGCCCCAGACTCTTAGAATATTTCAACCACCAAGGTAATATAATATTTCTTTCCTTGCCTTGGTCCATGCACGGAGTTGCCTCGTCAACCAGAGGCAGGCTTTCCCTTTTCCCATTTTTCTCATCCACAACCAGCAGATCCAAGCGTCTGGTCTCGGGCCCTTTAGCTACCGGAGATGGGCCGCCAGTGGCGGAGTCTGAGACTGCTCAATCAGTGGGGTGCACCTTCCCTTTGTCCACCTCGGGGGTCGCCCTCCGAAACTTCGGATCCCGGACGAGCCCCCAAGTTGTTAGAAACAAGCATTATACAAAAAATGCTCACCTGGTTCTGGAGGAGAAAAGAATTTATTCACAATCTTGCAAGAAAGGGCACACAGCCAAAAACGTGGTAGGCTGGCACGCCAGAGGAAGAGAATGGCGAGCTTCTAATCTCCTATTCCTAATGCGCAAGTCCCTTCCCTGTTTCCCCATTGGCTGGGTACTACAGAGGTTATAGTCTATCCGAGAGAACTAACTAGCCCATCTTTGAGATTTTAATTTGTACAGCCTATCTGAGAGAGCCAACTAGCTCATTATTGACATTTTGAATTGATCAACCTATCCAAGAGAGTTCATTCATTTAAATTTTCTGCTGGGAGTTCCCACCTCTGATTTAACCTCATATCTCCTTATATTCCAGTAACCATGGTTACTTTTCCATATAAGGAACTGGGGCAGATTCTCTCATTCTTCCCTTTACCACAGGGCCTGTTTAAGCTGCTTCTGCCTCCATTTTCCCTATTCCATGCTGTCTCTATGTGAAAGCTAAACTTATTCCTTTCTTACATAACCAGCTGGTGATATGACAGAGATGTTCTTGAATGTCAGTCCTCCTATCGGGAACGTCTGTCCAAGGTGAATGCAGGGTGCAGGGTCCTACCTGACTTTTTGGGTCTGTGTCTTGTCCAGAGTGTGTGCTTGATAGTGGCCTTTGGAGTTCTCTTGCTTACTGGAATTTGAATGCTTCTCTACTTCCCAAGAGACAGACCTTTCTCTCCCTGATGTTTCACTGCTGGCATTAAAGCAGGTAAGCCTTTTCCCCAGGCCATCAACCTCAATTGTTTCTTACACTGCTTTTGTTGTCTCAAGCTGCTTTGGCCTGGAGGGTAAATTCTGGGAGGGGGGCCTGCTAGAGAGGACTTTCCCAAATCCGTCTTCCCAGTGAGTACAAGGCCAGGGACCCACCAGAGGAGCATGAGCTGTCTCCAAATTGCCCTAGAGAGGGGATTAGAGAGGGCCATACAGGGCACCAGGAACTTCTTCCATGGCTAGCTGTGCTTTCTTGACTTGCCCAGCAAATGCATTCCCTCAACTGTCCTCCACAGCACTGAGGAAATTTACCCTCTTTAAGTCTCCTCCAATGCCTTTGTCCAGAGTGGGCTGAAACAATGGCCACCCTGGTAGCTAACCAAAGTTGTGATTAGAAGTGGCTTGTGCCCACCCCAAATCTTGGAGAAGTGGATTTTTATGCCCTTTCTGGCACCAGCAAGCTATGCCAGAAGACTGCTGACTGCCACAAGAGTGGGGGCAGGGCAATGGTAACCACCACAAACAGAGAGCAATTTCCTTGTATTCACTATAATTTACCCACCTCCTCCTGCACTTCTCTGGATGTTTCACAGTGTTCCGCTGGACTCTGGGGTTTCTAAATAGTTCTTTCCTGTTTAGTAGTTATTCAAGTGGAGGGACTGATTCCTGGAGCTTCCTACTCTGTCATCTTCCCACAATCCTCCCATACTGCTTCCTTTGACCTCCAAGGTTTCAGACGAATATCTAATATCCTTAAAATTAATGTTCTTCCAATTATATAACTATGTAGCTTACATGGTATGACTGTGTGATTGTGAAAACCTGTGGCTCACACTCCCTTTATCCAACGTATGGACAGATGAGTAGAAAAATGGGGACAAAAATTAAACAAAAATTAAACAAAAAATAGGATGGGAATGGGGGATGGTTTTGGGTGTTCCTTTATAATTTTATTTTTATTCTTATTTTTATCTTTTTTGGGAGCAATGAAAATGCTTAGAAATTGATTGTGGTGATGAATGCACAACTATATGATGCTACTATGTACAAGTGATTGTACACTGTGGATGACTGAATGGTATGTGAATATATCTCAGTAAAACTGAACTTTAAAAAATAATGTTCTTCTGTTGGCAACATGTCATTTCTCTCTAACCAATTTAAAGATTGTTTTCTGTCTTCAGTATTCAGAAGTTAATTACAATGTGTCTTTTCATGGATTTCCTTGGGATTATCCTGATTAGGATTCACTCGGGTTCCTGGAACTGTGGGCTTATGCCTTAGCCAAATTTGGGGAGTTTTCAGCCATTATTTCTTCAAATACTCTTTCATCCCCACTCGCTTTCTCCTCTCCTTCTAGACTCCTGTTGATAAAATTTTAGAATTTTGGTTACTATCCCATGGGTCCTTGAGACAGTGTTCATTATTTTTTTCAGTCTGTTTTTTCTTCTTGTTCAAATTGGGTAAATTCTATTGTCTGTTCTCAAGTTCTCTGGTTATATCCTCTGTCACGTATATCCTATTACTGGACCCATTAAGGGAGTTTTTAAAATTTTTATTATTGTATTTTCAGTTCTATAATATCCATTTACATCTCTTTTATAACTTCAATTTCTATTTGAAATTTTTTATTCTTTTTTTTCCAAGAAAATTTGTAATTGCTTATTGAAGTATTCTTATGATCAATGCTTTAAAGTTTTTGTCAGATAATTCCAATATCTGATTCACCTCGGTGTTTTCATCATTTGATTGTCTTTTCTCATTCAAGTTCTTATTTTCCTGATTCTTGATGTCATAAGGGATATTTTAATTGTATTTTTCTTGTATGCTGGGTATTTGAGCTATTATATTAGGAGGCTTTGTATGCTAAGTCTTTTATTTTAGCAGGCCGTCATCCCATTTAGGTTTAGCACATAGGACACGACCCACTTTTGTGGACTGTGGTTCCAGTGACAATTTATTTTTCAGATACAGCCAGAGAGAGCTCTCTGAATTTAAAGAGCTTGTGTGATTCGATGAGGCCTATCTGAATAATCTCCCTTTTGCCATATAACATAACAATCATAGAAGTAACACCAGGAGCAAAGGTTATAGGGCCCATCTAAATATTCTGCTTTGGGCTTTCCTTTCTTCATCTGTAAATGAGAACAATGGTTCCTAACTACAAGGCTGTAGTGAAAATTAAAGAATATAATGTAAGGGGAGAATATTAGAAACAGTGTCCTATACAGATGTGGAACATGACATGATTAGCTGACTTTGTCTTTGCAGTTTAAGGAATGGAACCCAGAGGGACAGAATCAGAACAGTTTTGGGGTGGGAGAATTATGGGGAATACGGCAAACTGCCTTAGGAGGCCCAACTCAAGTGGTCTCGTTAAACAAGAGGGTCAGAAAGATTTTGGTAGCAGATGTATTAGGAGGAAAGGTAAGGGAGAGGTAGACAAGCAATTATGTCTAATCTCATAAGATTCCAATAATAAATTTTGTTGTGTTCACAGTTTGGCCTAAAGCTGTGTCTAACAGGTGAGAAAAGTCAACAGTTTAATTCAGCAACACTAGCTAACATTTTGGGGTGTTTGTGTCAAGCACTATTCTAGCAACATTATGTGTGTTAGCTTATTCAACCCTCACAACAAATTTATGAGGCAGATACTATTAATAGTCCCAATTTGTGAGATGACAAAACTGGGCTTTAAGAAGTTTGTTAGTAATTGACATAAATCCTGGACATTTTAACTCCAAAGCATATGCACTTAAACACTGTGATCACCTCTTAGAGCCTCAGTTCTCTCATTTTTAAAACAAACAAAAACCTGTCCTGCACCTTATACAGTTTTTGTGAAGATGATCAGCTGAGTCATACTGTGCAAAATAGTGGTGTTGAATATGATAGCTGCTTAGCATGTCTGCTTTAGAGAACACCACTCACCCCCCTTAAATGGAACCTAAGTCTAATCCACAGATATTACTACGACGGAACAGATCCTGAAAATTATTCTAACAGAAGTGTTAGTTGGACTGTATCAGACAGGGTTAACTAGAGAAACAAAAACAAAAGAATATTTGTATGTGTTTATGTATCTGTGTAATTAGAGATTAGGTAATTCAATCATGGATCCTGGCAAATCTGAATTCTGTAAGACTCCAAACTGGAAACTGCTGTTAAGGTGACCTTGAAGTTCTTAGTCTGAATTCCCCAGGGGAAGTTGGCAAGCTGGAAATTCCAGCAAGAACTCAGATGTGACTGGTTCATCAATTTTCTTTAGGTATGGTAAGAGTATATTGGAAGGAATGAAGTTACTTCAGGATATTTGTTTTTCCCATTGCTTTGTTTTGTTTTGTTTGGAAATGTTTTTTTATTATTATTATTTGGTAAATAAAGTAATTTGAAATTAAAAATAAAAAGAATGGATGGTGAAGTCTTAAGGCAGAAGTTCTTCTGACATCTGGAAACCTCTAGTTCTTGTGTTAGGCTTCCAACAGATTGGATGAGGCCCACCCACATTATGGAGGGCAATCTTTACTTAAGGTCAACTGATCCTAGATGCTAATCCCATCTTCCAAATACCTCTGCAGTAGCAACTAGGCCAGTATTTGACCAAATAACTGGACACCATAACTTAGCCAAACTGGCACATAAAATTAACTATCCTGTAGACTTTCCCTGAAAGGGCAAAACCTGGGGCTTGTGCCAACCACATGTTTACTGAACTAAGTGGAAGGGATTCAGTGAGGCGCCTGGCAGCAGCGGTGGGGAAGATTCTAATAGGCCCTTCTACAGGGATATGAAGGGAGCCCCGCTTGGAAAAGGTCAACCGCAAAGGAACCAAAGGGAATAGAGTTGATAAGGACCCCACCCCACCCCCGCCCCATAGGTGAGTGATGTCTAAGTAGAGCTGAGAGTATAAATCCCCCAACATCTTCATCTGAATGGCCAGTGTCTTGTAGTCCCAGGTGACCTCAGGAAGTGGTGTGTGTGTGTTTGTGTTTGTTTGTGTATGCATATGCATGTATGTGTGTTTTCTTCTCCCTAATGCTTGGAGTGTAACATCCCAGAGCCATCCCCATGATGGGGATCTTCAACACAAGGAAAGGCAAAAGAAGGCGGGTGCATGTGCCACCCACGCCAGCCGCTCTCCTGCCCCAACCCCCCCCCCCCCCGCCCCTGGACTACGGGACCAGTCACTCAGGTGTGGGGGACGCCAGGCAGGCTGTGGGGTCTGTGGTTGGGCTCAGCCAGCCCCTTACAGCCAGGCTTCCCCTGTGCATGGAGCGATTGGAGTCTCCCAGCCTGCACTCGCTGGCTCTCGGGCTCCAGTCTGAGTCCAACAGCTGTTGGAGCATTTCTCCTGGAGCCTCCGACCTCGCTAGTTCTCCTCAACTGGGCTCCGGCTGCTGCTCGGAGTCCGCGATTGGTCACTGCCTCCTGTTCTAAGTGGAGCGAATTTGCCCACTAGTACTCTTGTTCGCGCCTTACAGAGAGGTCAAAGTCGTCTCCGGCACACCGATGCAAGGTGCGGTGGGCGAACGGCTGTGGGCTGTTACGGGGTGGGAGCCGCTGGGCGCGTTGTCGGGCAGCGGGCACGGATCACTGGATGTCCGGGTGACACTCGCCGTGTATAACGTGTTTCCCTTGGCACTGGCACGTATGCGCCACGAACCCAGAGTTCGGCCCCTGCGGACTGGATGGGAGCCTCTCTGAGGGCACAATCACACCCCTGATCGCATCAATCTTTAACCGCAGTGATCGATCAACATTAGCCGCACTTGGTGCGGTAATGCTGGCAAATTTTAAAACTGAACAGGAAAAAGTCAGAAGTGCTTATGTGGAGAAGAAAAGTTTGCTTACAGTGTGTGTCTTTGAAAGAGAAATTGTTTTAAGGCTGGGCAAGGTATTCACTTCTACAGTTTCTCATTTTCTAGGCAGTCCTGGGAAAATGAGAGTACAGTAGCGTGGTGTTAAAGAAAATTTTAAAGGGTGTGTGTGAGAGCCACCGCAAGAGAAAGCGTAAGGCGTCGTCGGAAGGGGCTCTGAGCGAGCGTCTCCTGCTCCCCGCCTGCACTGCCTCTAGGGGGCGCCTGCGGTGGGCGCGGAGCCTGGGTCTACCGCCAGGAAGGAGAGGAGGAAAGGGGAGTGGAGACCGCTAGCCCTCAGTGGTAAAGCAGTGACAGCACGCTGGGGGCAAGGGCGCCGCCTGGGCCTGTTCCCCGGCTCCACCCGACTGGACGCTGGTCCCTGCTCGCACCAGGTGTCATCTGTTCCCATTCCCGTTGCTCAGCCACACCACGCTGCCCCCAGAACACCCCACAGCCTTCTCGCAGCACCGCCATCAGTCGATTCCCTCCCATCACCACCACCACCCTCTCCACCGCCACCACCAAAAATCCCTCCTTTTCCCTCATCTTCCGGGTCTTGTGGTTCTAACCAGCGTGGCGGTGCGATTCTAAATATTTGCCTCCATAACATTCAGCCCGGTGTATAGTCAGTTCTTCCCACTGATTTCTCTTCAACTGAGTGCGCCCTCTTTTCCATATTTATCCCCATCTTCCAAATGAAGAATCTAAGGTTGAGGGGTTTCTTGAAGGGTGGTTAGTGAGAATTAAATAAAAAGGATACCTTTCCACTCCAAGAAAAAAACATCCACCTTTCTGGATTCTCTACAGCACTTTAACTCAGGTCTGCAAATTGTTGGGTCTGCTGTGCATCCCGTCCTTCGCTCAGTGGCGCCATCCCGCTACCAGCGTCACAGTGTGTGTGTGTTCTCCCAGACTCACGCTGTTCGTCCCGCTTAGGTACTTTCTGAGCATGGACCCTCCCCAGCGTCCTCCGCGGTCTCCGTCTCCGAGGAGCAGCTGGCCAGGTGGATGCCCTGACGCCTTGTAAAGTTAGGACCCGTCTCTCACTCTCCCTTTCTTCCTTCCTAGCCTACGCCTACCAAAGGCTAAGTCCCGGGAAAGTTGCGCACGCAACTCCCCGCCAATTCCTGACAATGGGCAACTACTGCCTTGGCTTCAAGGAACAGCTGATGCGGCGGCTGCGGCCTTTGCCCACTCTGCTTACCATCCGCACTTTCATGCCCCAGAGAAGGAGCAAAGACTACCGCGTGGTGGTGGTCGGCCCCGCGGGCGTGGGCAAGAGCGCGCTGGTGCAGAGGTGGGTGCGCGGCACCTTCCGTGATGCCTACCTGCCAACCATCGAAGACACCTACCGCCAGGTGATGAGCTGCGACAACAGCGTGGGCGCTCTGCACATCACCGACACCGCTGGCAGCCACCGATACCCGGGCCTGAAGCGCCACGCTATTGCCAAGGGCCATGCGTTCATTCTGGTCTACTCGGTCACCAAGAAGCAAACCCTGGAGGAACTGAAGCCCTTCTATGAGCTGATCTGCGAGATCAAAGGCAATAAACTGCACAAATGCCCCATCGTGCTGGTGGGCAACAAGAGTGATAAGAGCCACCGCCAGCTGGCGGCGAGGGATGGAGCCGCCTGCGCGCTCGAGTGGAATTGCGCCTTCTTGGAGACCTCCGCGAAGATGGATGTCAACGTGAGCGAGCTGTTCCTCATGCTGCTGACCCATGAGAAGAAGCCTGCTGGCTGCCTCCAGATCCCCCAGAAGAAAGCTGAGGTGCACAAGGACACCGAGAAGCTGCTGGACAAATGCATCATCATGTGAGCTCTGGGCCTCAGGGGCCCGACCTGCCTCTCCATGTGCTGTGCAAAAAAGCAGGGACTAATCCCAGTGTAATGTGTCGCCTGTATGTGATTGTTTTTTTGTGTTTTCAAGTATGTCTTGTGGCTTAGGTTGTAAAACACATAGGTGTGAGTAAATGTCCCTTGTGAGTTAATAACTTTTCTTTTTCTCACCCAAGAGAATTCAAATTGCTAAACCATTAACATTGGACAAGGGAAAAATAAGGAGAGCATGATGCATTTAAAAGAAATGAAATCTGGGCAGAGGGACTTCAGAGAAAATGTTTTTAAAAAGAGAATAACATATGGAAATGAATTGAGAGATGCCACACTAGCAGTATTATTGTGTATTACTTTAATCATTTCAAGTCCTGTAACTGTCTGATATTCTTTCCATAGTGTATTTGTTTAAGTAATGTGTTTGAGTAACAAAACTTTTGACAAATTGCTGTAAGAAAGATGCACTAAACAGGGAAAAGAAATGAATAATCTGTAGTTGATCACTGGGCTGGAAAAAATTGTGAGAGTGGAACCTGCTTACCAAAGATGTGCTAGTTGTTTCTTACATCACTTAAAAATGTTTGGGTACTCCACGTAGTTTTAAAAAAGTGTTGTGTGACTTAATAAAGCTATTTCTGCATGTAATCAACTGTAATAATTTCTTTTTCACCTGACAACAACAAAAAATTATCATTGCATTAGAATTTAGACCACATCTGGTAAATTTTCTGATAAGAATTTCACTCAACAAGTTTGCCCTCTTGAAAATGGCCAATAGACGGTTCTTAAGAGTTCCCTGCAATGCAGAGTTGATTTGTATCCATAACCTTTCCTGGACTGACATCCAGAAGAACTTGGAGGTAGCAGATGAAAAAACAGACCTCAGCTTTTGGCTGTATCAAATGTCTTTCTCAAGAAATAATGGCTGTGTGAGGTGGGGACGGAAGTGAAAGGTAAGTGGAGAAATGTGTGAGGTTTGAAATTTCAGAAAGTCTTCCTTAAGGAAAACTTTTGAAAGACTAATTTTATACTTGAACATAAATTTTTTGAAGAAATACACATCTATGCATGCCCTTGCTTTGTAGTCTTTTTTTCCCCACTTTTTTAGAGTACCTCTTAATTAGGGTGGGTATTCCATAAAATTTTCATTATTCAACAAATATTTATTGAGCAATTTCTGTTTCTTAAAATGGTTTTTTATGGCTTGTTTTCCAGGGAAAATAGATATACAATATTGGAAAGGAATCATAAACCTCTATTTCACAGTGGTATAGACAGACTTTTGAGCTTAGAATCCAATTTAGTTGTTCCATTTTAGTCAATTAGCTCACATTTTCCCTAATAATTTTCAACCACTAGAAAATACCTAAGTCATACTACAATATTGCATTTTATGTATTCTATTTTTAAAATAATAATTCTTAGCTAACGTCCCAAATGGAATAATTCCATTTCTAAAAGGAAGTACTCTAGGTGGGCTATTTTCCAGGAGAATTCTCCTTGAAAAAAGTCTTACGTTCACTGTTACTTCTTGTAGATGAACAAAGGGGTTACTAAGGGTTTGAGTGTGAAATACTATCAACTTGAAACGGAAGGACATGGTTTTAATGTTGCAGGTAAGGTAGAGTAAAATATTAGAGCATTGCAAGATAATAGCAAACATTTATAGATAACCAAAGTTTTACACTGTTTTAGGAAGCATTTATACAATTTTTCTACATGCCAGACAATGTTCTACATTATATTATTTAATCTTCAGAACAATCCAATGAAGTAGATACTGTCATGCCCACTTTGCCAACGGAGACAAGTAACTGTCATAAAACTAGTAAGTGGTAGAGCTAGGATGTGAAGCCAAGTGTTCTGCTTCTGAGTCCATCTTAATCACTAATTGTACATGGTGATGTACTCGAGTTTAGATGAGAGGGAGAAAGTAAGGTGACTGATGTGGTTCTGAGTGGGATTTCTGAGTGAGTTATGGATGGGTCATTAACCAAGTCCAGAAATGAAGGAAGAAGAGCCTATTTAGGGGAATATCCATATGCATACGCACATGTGGATAATAAGTTACATTTTGAACAACCGGTACTTATAGGACAGCCAGGTGGAGGATTCCAGGGAGGAACTGAACTGAGATTGCGAAAGGGAGACAATGCTTTGTGAATTTTCAGCAAAAATCTTGTGGTAAGGCTATGGAGGGAAAGAAGAGAAAACAAGTTAAAAGTACTCATGACTGAATGCTGGGGGACACAAGCACTTAGAAAGCTATCAACAGAGATCTGTTTCTAGCCAAGATGTTATAGCCCCATTCCTCCCAGGGCCTCCCTCTTACACCTAGAAAACCCTGGCCATAACACAAAAGGCAAAGGAAAATACTAAGGGTGGAGAGAAAGCAGACTGGTTAGTAGCTTGGGCCTGGAGGAAGGACACAATGGTAGGTTTCCTGGGCTTATCTGCCATATATCCTGAACAGGCTGTTACAGATGCTGGAACGACCAACTGACAGACAAAAAAATCTCCCATTCCCCCTAGCTAATGGATCAGGAAAACAACAACAATAGAATACCTTTTTGGCAATACCAGCCCTACTCCAGACAAACACCAAGAGGAGAAAAAAACAAAACAAAATACCCCTTCCCTTGCTCTCTACAGGGAGCTAATCTTCTACTCTGATTTCCCCTCCTGGTGTTGTCAGCACAGGACAGAGCAGGGAGCTAATCCTCTATCCCAGTGTGGCAAATTCCCTCAGCCATGTGGTATGAATAGGGCTAAGCAGGAAGCTAATGTTCCGATTTTCTCACGCTTCTGTCAGTGGGTGCTTGGTGGGGAGCAGAACCCCTATCCCCACATGGCAGCAATGAAGACTGAAGGACCAGTCAAAACAGAGCAAATTGGCACTCTAGTTTTCTCAGCCACCCTACACCCATGTCAGCAGAGTGCAGTGGGGGAGCTGAGCCTCTGCATCCAACTGGCACCAGTAAGACTGAATGCAGCTGTGCAAGTTGAGTTAGTTGGTGGTCTGCTCGTTCTCTCATGACTGTGGCCCACTGGGAAGCTGAGTTTATGTTCCAATTAGGCATTACATGTCTGTGCTCCACATTTGCAAGGAAGGTGTCAGTGGAGCTGAGGGGAAGGCTTAACTTCTATTTCATCCTTCTGTAAAGAGGCAAGTGTGTCAGTA
Organism: Choloepus didactylus; assembly: GCF_015220235.1. Classification (NCBI taxonomy): domain Eukaryota; kingdom Metazoa; phylum Chordata; class Mammalia; order Pilosa; family Megalonychidae; genus Choloepus; species Choloepus didactylus. The sequence goes on from NC_051308.1 coordinate 177,229,608, forward strand.
CTCCACATTTGCTGGAGTGGTGAAGTCAGAGCCAAGTGGGAAGCTGAGAATACACACCTCCTGGCCCTCACACTACACCTCAATGGGAAGAATAGGTAGTATACAGAATCTGATTATACTAATCAAAATGTCCTAGGTACAATAGAAACCATCATACCAAGAACCAAGGAAATCATAACCTGGTTAGAAAGAGAAGGGAAAATCAACACAAACCAAGATAAAATAGATGTTAGTATTATCTGAATGGGATTTTAAAGCATCATCATAAAAATGTCTGAGCAAACAATTATGAATTTTCTTTAACAAATGAAAAAAAAATAGAAAATCTCAAAAAAGAAGAGAATAAAAAAATAAATAAATATAAATTATAGAACTGAACTATACAATAACCAAAATAAAAATATTACTGGATGTACTCAATGGTAGAGTGGAGATGACAGAGGATAGAATCAATGAACTTGAGGACAGATCATTAGAATTTAACAAATCTCAACAACAGAAAGAAAATAGATTAAAAAGAAATGAACAGAGCCTCAGAGAACTGTAGGATAATAACAAAAGATCTACAATTTACACTAATCAGAAAGAAACCTCATAACCATTAGCATTCCCCCATTCAAAATGTCACTCACAGCTGCACTGAGTTCCTTCTGTTTGTCAGCTCATGTATATGGCTCCACTCATCAAGGCCCACCCTGAATGGGTGGGGCCACACCTCCATGGAAATATCTCATCAGTTATCACCCACAGATGGGTGGGGCACATCTCCATGGAAACAGTCAAAGTATTACAATCTAATTAACACTGATAGGTCTGCCCACACAAGATTACATCAAAGATAATGGCATTTGGGGAGACATAATACATTCAAACTGGCACAATTGTAAATTGCATTCTTTGGTACATAACTCCTCTTCTTACTTCCTACAGGGACTAAGATGCAAATGCAGAAAAAGTAATGATAAATCTAGGTTTTAGGACATACAATGTACCAAGAAATAAGTGGTAACAAATACAAAAAACATGAGGGGGCAGAGGGGACCAAAAAAATATATGAATGCTAATGAATTTCAGTTGGTATCAAACCAGATATGATTGTTATATTTTTAGGATGTTAAATTTTAACCCCATAGTAACCACACAGGAAATAGATGAAAAATATATCGAGATGACATGAGAACACATTCAATATGGTACAATCCAAAAAATCAAATAAATTTAATTGTAGACTTCAGTGGAAATAAGAAATAAAAAAGTTATGACTTGCAAAGGCTTAATAGCAAAATGGCAGAAGAAAGTCCTGTATTATCATTAGTGAATTTAAATGTAAATAGATTAAACTCTCCACTGAAAAGACAGAGATTGGCAGAGTTGTTAAAAAAAGAATGAACCAACTATATTCTGTCTGCATGACATTCATCTTAAAGGCATGCTGAGGATGAAAGGAAGGAAAAACATACATGCAAGTGGTAAATGAAAGAGTTCTGGGGTGGCAATACTAATATTGGAAAACATAGACTAATCAAAAACAGTTATGAGGGGAAAAGTTAGTCATTATATATTGATAAAGGGGACAATTCAACAGGAAGATGTAAAAATTATAAATATATATGCACCTAACAGCAGAGCCCCAAAATATATGAAGAAAATACTGACAGACTTGAAAGAAGAAATTGATGGTTATACATTAATAATAGGAGACTTAACACATCACTCTCAATAATGGATAGAACATCTCATTAAAAGATCAGTAAAGAAGTACAGGACTTCAACGATACACTAAACCAACTAATCTAACATACATACTTAGAACACTGTATCCAATGAAAATAGAATTCACATTTTTCTTGACTGCACATGGACCATACATACTCCAGGAGAGATCACATGTTAGTTCACAAAACAAGTCTCAATAAATTCAGATATACTGAAATCATACAATGTATACTCTCTGACCACAAAATAAAAAAGCAAGCAATCAATAACAGAGGTAGGAATGGAAAAATCACAAATATTTAGAAATTAAACAACTACTCTTTGAAAACCAATGGTTTAAAGAGGAAATTACAGACCAAATTAGGAAATATCTTGAGGTGAATAGAAAATCAAAATACAACATACCAAAATTTATGGGATGCAGTGGAGACAGTGCTGAGAGAAGTGTACAGCTCTAAAGGCTTACATTAAAAAAGAATAAAGACTTACAAATAATCACAAAATTGGGAGAACTAGAAAAGAAGAGCAAACTTAACCTAAAGCCTGTAGAAGGAAGGAAATTACAAAGCTTAATGCAAAGATAAATGAAATACATAACAAAAAAACAATAGAATCAACAAAACCAAAAGTTGGCTCTTTGAAAAGATCAATAAAATCCACAAACCTTTAGATAGACTGACAAATAAAAAAGAGAGAGGACACAAATAACTAAAATCAGCAATGAAAAGGGGGGGATCATTGAACCCCATTGAAATAAAATGGACTATAAGAGGATACTATGAACAACTGTATGCCAACATAACCTAGATGAAGAGAACAAGTTCTTAGAAACACATAAACTACCTACACTGATTGAAAAAGAAAAAGAAGAAAGGGGGCAGAGCAAGATGGTGGCATAGAGAAGTGTGGCATTTACTTAGTCTTCTAGAGCAACTGGTAAATAACCAAGAACAAAAAGTAAATACTCTGGAACAACTGTTGGGAGACATCTGTGAATAGACACACATACACCAGTCTGGAATGGGTGGAGCAGCTGAGATTATAGCTCAGAATCATAAGTAAAGCTCCACAAACCCAGAGTGGAAACCCCTGCCACCTTGGACTGCTGAGCTGAAACATTGCAGTATAGAAAAAAGAAAGGTTACAGGGAAACTAACTCAACTGAGCTGCAATTGCAGCTTTAATTAACACCTTTGAACTACTGAGTACAAGCTACAAGCATACAACAGATAGGGAAGCAGAGTCCTTCCAGCAGGGAGGAGGCAGGGCTGACAGGAAAATAATAGATAAATAAATACAAACAGAGTCTTTTAGAGACACTGACCTCAGAATACTGGAAGCAGCTGTGTCCCAATGAAACTGAGGAACTGGGGGCTGGCTCTGAAAAGGGGCTTCTGCTATTTTTCCATTTTTTTTTCTCATTCTAAGCAGCCCATTAGAGAAAGTTATGGACATCTTCATTTTTGGGCTGACCCAGGCAAATGTGGAGTTAACAGAGCCAGAAAGACAAAAGAGGAATTCAAATGGAGGGATAATTCCCTAGGGGGTGTGACCAGCTCAAGTGGTGGCCCTCCCTCACGGAATTCAGACCTCAGGGCATGGGGGAAACATTCAAACAAACCAGAAACAACTTAAACTTGGCTTCTGACTCTCCTGCCCCTCTCTAGGTCACAGTCCACTCCACTGTGAATTGAAGGGACTGCCGTACCCCTTTACACTTGTGGGGAGCTGGGGCGGACAAGTGTCACCTGCTGGGCTGTATAGGGAAAGCACAGAGACTAGAGACCTCACAGGAAAATCTGTCAATCTTCTAGGACCCACCCTCAGGGAAACCTAATACTGAATACACAGCCTTTGCCTGAGACCTGAGCCACTCTGGTCTGGAAAAATCTGATTGGAGCATTCAAGGAAAACAAATGCCTAGAGAACAGAAAATGAAAAATCATACTAGGAAAAATGAAGATATGACCCAGTCAAAGGAACAAATGTACACTTCTACTGAGATACAGGAATTGAAACAACTAATTATTAATCAAACAAATCTCTTAAATCAATTAAAAAATCAATCCAAAAACCAGTTCAGTGAGTTGAGGGAAGATAAGGCAAAAGACATGAAGGATATAAAGAAGACATCAGGCAAACACAAGGAAGAAATTGAGACTTTGAAAAAAGAATTGGCAGAATTTATGAGAATGAAAAGCATAACACAAGAGATGAAGGTCACAATGGGGACATACATTAGCAGATTTCAAGAGGCAGAAGAGAAGATTCATGAACTGGAGAACAGGACATCTGAAACTCTACACACAAAAGAACAGATGGAGAAAAGAAGGGAGAGATATGAGCAACGTCTTAGGGAACTGAGTGACAACATGAAACACATGAATATACACACCATGGGTGTCCCAGAAGCGGAAGAGAATAGGGGCAGAGGCAATAATGGAGAAATAATCACTGAAAATTTCCCATCCCTTATGAAAGACACAAAATTACAGTTCCAAGAAGTGCAATGAACTCAAAACAGAATAGATGTGAATAGACTTATACCAAGACACTTAATAATCAGATTATCAAATGCCAAAGACAAAGAGAGAATTCTGGAAGCAGCAAGAGAAAAATGATGCATCACATACAAGGGAAGATCAGTAAGACTATCTGCAGGTTTATCAGTAGAAACCATGGAGGTGAGAAGGCAGTGGTTTGATATATTTAAGACATTAAAAAAAAAACACCAACCAAGAATTTTATATCTGGCAAAACTGTCCTTTAAATATGACAGAGAGTTTTAAATACACTCAGACAAACAGACAATGAGAGAGTTTGTGAACAAGATGACTACTCCACAGGAAATATTAAAGGGAACACTACAGACAGATAGGAAAAGATAGGAGAGAGAGGTTTGAAGAACAATGTTGGGAGATGGCAATACAGTAATGTCAGTACACTGAACAAAGACGAATGTGAGTATGGTTGAAAGAGAAAGGTTAGGGACATGTAGGAAACCAGAAAGAAAGATAGAAGATAAAGACTGGGACTGTGTGGCTTAGTGAAACCTAGAGTGGTCAATGAATGTGATAAAACAGAAAAATATGTTTTTGCATGAGGTAGATCAAATGAATATCGACTTTGCAAGGTGTTGAAAAGGGGCTGGTATTGGGGGGAAAACACAATCAATGCAAGCTCGAGCCTAGAGTTAACAGTAACATTGCAATATGCTTTCTTTAATGACAACAAAGGCAATACACCAAAGCTAAATCCCTATAAGAGGAGGACATAAGAGAGGAGTATGGGATTCTTGGCATTAGTGTTGCTGTCTGACTTTTATATGGTATTTAATTTGATTTTAACCTTTTCTTTTATGGCTTTTTAGTTGCCATTTTTTCTTTTGTCTTTTTACCTTTTTTTTTTTTTTGCCTCTTCCTTTTTTCTTTGTGGCTATATTTTATCTTATTTTTACTTTTCCTTTTATCCTTTTTGTTATTCTTTTCTTTCAATTCTCCTTTTCCTGGGTAATGAACATGTGTGAGTGCTAATTGTGGTGATGAATGCACAACCATATGATGATACTGTAAATTATTGTACACCATGGATGGTTGTATGCAATTTGAATATATCCCTATAAAATTGCAGGGAAAAAATAAACAGTGCTAGAGAGAACTTGGAAGGAGAGATGTATGTATTCACTGTTGGTGGGGAAGTAGAATGGTGTAGCCTACCTGGAGGACAGTATGGTAGTCCCACAAGAACTAGGTATGTGGGGATTTCAAGGTCCTGCAACCTCAGTATGGGGTATATGCTTGGAAGATCAGAGAGGAACATAATGGTGAACTGTAGTGTAAGCATACAATAGAATACTGAATGGCTACAAGAAGAAATGAAGCTATGAAACATGCAATTGGGTGAATGGATCTTGGGTACAACATTTTGAGTGAAGCACACCAGAAACGAGAGGACAAACATTTTAATGCCTCATTAAAATGGACTAACTATGATATGTAAACTCTGAGAACTGAATCTTAGAGCACAGCTTATCAGGGAAATGCTTATTGTAATGGTCCCTAGATTGTAAGCTCTTACAGCAGTCACATTATTCCTGAGTTGTAGCAGTTATCTCTAAATGCTGAGGTGCTGAGCTCCTTGCGTATAACCTGGTCACTCTCTGGGAAATTTGGGTATCTGTGTGACACATGAGACTCGAAGCTAGAACTTGGCAGCTATGAATGTCAGTATTACCCCATACCACAATTGTTAAAAGAGCTGAAAAAGAATTCAGACTTTAATTAGAGATATGAATGAAGAGAATCTGGTTAGGACTAAGGCAAATCAGGCCCAAGGGTAAAGGAGGATACTGACTGGGTTTTAAAACTGCAACTTATGTGTGAGACCAAGGGAGGAGATGTTTATCTGGTGCAGGATTTTTATTTTATGTAGCACATTAGTTAATTTAACTTGTATGATCAATTTGTTTGAACACCATAGGTGCATGGAGCTCTGAATGGCAAGTGGGATTTGGTGAGTTTGTACAGGCTGGGGTGAAATCCCAATACAATCCAGTGAGATATGGGCAGAGAGTAAAAGTGCATTTGTGGGGCCCCCGAGGAGCTGGGTAGAAGCATGGAGGTGTTGGATTTCCCCACCTGAGCTATTGCTGATTTTCCCACAAACATTACGGACTGCCAGTTTGGTGGGCCAAGCCCTCACTCAGGGGCTTTCCCCTCTAAGGCCAGTTGCTGCAAGGGAAAGGCTAAGCCCACTTAAAATTGTGCCCAGGAGTCCCCCCCAGAGAACCTCTTTGTTGTTCAGATGTGGCCCCCTCTCTCTCTAAGCCCACTCAGCAGGTGAACTCGCTGCCCTCCCCCCTACATGGGACATGACTCCCAGGGGTGTGAATCCCCCTGGCTACATGGGAAGTGACTCCTAGAGATGAGCCTGGACCCAGCACTGTCGGATTGAGTGGATTTTCTTACCAAAAGGGGAAAGAGAGACAAAACAAAATAAGGTTCCGGTGGCTGAGAGATTTCAAATGGAGTCGAGAGGTCACTCTGGAGGGTATTCTTATGTGCTACATAGATACCACCTTTCAGTCTTTAGTGTGTTAGAATGGCTAGAGTGAAATACCTGAAGCTGTCAAACTGCAATCCAGTGACCTTGATTCTTTTTTTTTTATTTTGAAATAAATTCAAAGTTATAGGAACAGTTGCAAAAACAATACTAACGCCATACACAGAATTCCTTCATACCCTGACACCCCTCCCCCGCTAGCTCAATACACCAACTTTAACAATGCTGTCACATTGCTATTTCTTTCCCTCCCTATCTATCATCCATCATCTATTGCTCTGTCTTCTGAACATGAGATTTAGCTGCACACATCCTTGAACATACACTATAATTCACGTATACTCTTCCCATGAAGAAGAACATTCTTTTATGCAATTCCATTAAGTGCAACTAAGAAGTACAAGAGATTCAACAATGATACAAAGCTTACATTCTATATTTTCTTTTCCTTATGTCTCAACTGTGTCCCTTTGAGCCACCTGTCCACTATCCTCCAATCCCATGCAAGTTCATCCTTGGCATTTAATTGTCATCTATTTAGACTTTTTTTTTTTTTCAGTTGTGGAAACATACATACAGCCTAAATCTTCCCATTCCACCCCCTCCCTCACCTCCCATTAGTGGGATTAATCACATTTAGAATGTTATAATGCTCTTTCCCACCATCCATTACTGGAAATTTCCCTTCACCTTAAACAGCAACCCTACACTCATTTCTTAACTCCCCATTGCCCCTTCCCCCATTTCTCTTAACCCAAACTCTACTTTTCATCTCTATGGTTATATTCTCTGATAAATTCTTTGTGTTTACTGGGGTGCTTAAAATTAACTTCTTAAATCCATATCAGTCTTGTTTTTCTTTGATACCACCTTCACTTCAATAGGACACATAAACTATGTTCCTATACTCCTTCATTCCCCCACCTTTATATAGTTGTCTAAAATTACATATTTTACATTGAGTTCAAAACCACTGATTTGTCCTTAGAGTTTGTGTATTTTATATCATATAGGAAGTAAATAGTGGAGTTACAGTTCAAAAATTATTGACTTCTATTTGTATTCCATTGTGGTTGGAGAACGTGCTTTGAGTATATTCAATTTTTTTTTTTTTTTTTTTTTTTTTTTATTTCTTGAGGCTTGTTTTATGTCCCAGCTTATGGTCCCTTCTGGAGAAAAATCTGTGATCACTAGAGAAAAATGAGTGTCATGGTGATTTGGGATGTAAGGTGCTATATATGTCTGTTAAAATTCTCTATATCTCTTTCTCCTTTCTTTGTTTCTCTATTGGTAGGGCTCCCTTTAGAATCTAAAGTAGGCAGGTCTTTTATTGGCAAAGTCTCTCAACATTTGTTTGTCTGTGAAAAATTTAAGCTCTCCCTCAAATCTGAAGGAGAGTTTTCCTGGATAAAGAATTCTTGGTTGGAAATTTTTCTCTCTCAGAATTTTAAATGTCATGCCACTGCCTTCTCACCTCCATGGTGGCCGCTGAGTAGTCACTACTTAGTCTTATGTTGTTTCCTTTGTATGTGGTGAATTGCTTTTCTCTTGCTGCTTTCAGAACTTGCTCCTTCTCTTCAGTATTTCAGAGTCTGATCAGAATATGTCTTGGAGTGGGTTTATTTAGATTTATTCTATTTGGAGTTCGCTGGGCATTTATGTTTTGTGTATTTATATTGTGTAGAAGGTTTGGGAAGTTTTCCCCAACAAGTTCTTTGAATACTCTTTCTAGACCTTTACCCTTCTCGGACACCAATGAGTCTTAAGTTTGGACATTTTATTTTATCTATTGTATCCCTGAGATCCATTTTGATTTTTTTTTTTATTTTTTTCTCCATTCTTTCTTTTGGTCTTTCATTTTCTGTTCTGTGGACTTCTAGGACACTGGGATGTTGTTCAGCTTCCTCTAGTCTTGTATTATGAATATCCAGAGTCTTTTTAATTTGGCCAATAGTTTCTTTTTATTTCCATAAGATCTTCTATAGTCTTATTTACTCTTGCAATGTTTTCTTTATGCTCTTCTAGGGTCTTCTTTATGTCACTTATATCCTGGGCCATGGTCTTCTTGATGTCCTTTAAATCCTTTGCCATGTTTTCATTCCTCGATTGTAGTTCTTTGATTAATTGTGCGAGGTACTGTGTTTCTTCCGATATCTTGATTTGTGTGTTTGGAGTTGGATTCTCCATATCATCTGGTTTTATCATATGCATTAAGATTTTCTGTTGTTTTTGGCCTCTTGGCATTTGTTTTGCTTGATAGGGTTCTTTCAAGTTGTAAAAAAAAAAGGCTATTGATCTAATTTTTCAGAAACACAGTTTGGTGATATACACTTTCTCTAACTAACCAGTAGATGGCGTCTGTGAGTCACCTATACCCCTCAAGTCAGTTCTCAACCTTGTTCCCATGGTGTGTGGGGAAATGATTTTTGTGGGGTTCAGTTGGAGAATTCAGTTTGGGTGTGTTGCTGGAGCCATCAGCCCTGAATGTGGGGCGTGTGTACGGGTGGCCAGGGAGGAAGGGCAGTTTTAATATTCAAATCCCCCAGGTTCCCAGAGATTCAAGGCCACTGCAAGAGTCTAAGCTCATTTCACTTCAGCCCCAGACCCTCTCTGTTGCTGTCCCACAAACCACCGGATTTGGCGTAGCGTCCCTGGGTTCTCCGAGAGGGTCCCCCCTCCCAGCCACCATCCTCCAGGAGCTCAGCTGAGGGAATGCCGTGCTACATCACCAGTGCACACCATCCCTCAAGGGAAGCCCCAGGCCGCTGGGCCATGCAGCAGTGTGCTCTCAGCCTGAAGCAAAAATTGCCAAACAGGGCGTCTCAACCCACTCCTCCTCGCACAGTTCCTACTTCCCAGCTCCGGGACAACTGGCAGGGCTCTGGGCTGTGGGCACGCACCAGCAGGTGTTTATCCAGCCCTCCAGAGAGCCAGCTGCTAGCTGCGGGGTTTCTTTCTGCTTCCGGCTCTCTCCTCCATTCCCCCGGTCCCAAGGGTATCTGCAGCGGGCTATCTTCCCAGCCAGACACCAAGAGGCTGGCCCAGCACCCTCTTGCTGTGTTTTACTGTGTGGTTTCCACTATTGCAGCTGCAGCTGCTCCTGGGTTGTTCTCTTTTATTTAATTTTTTCTTTTAAAAGGGGCAGCCTGTCTCCAAACGCTGAACCCTGGCTTCCCCAGACTGCCGCGTGGCTGCGGGTCTTCCAGCCAGCTTACTCACTCATTTCAGAATGCAGACTCCTGGTTTCACCAACTATACGGCCCCTCTGGAACTAGGAGACCTCGTCCAGCTGGCGCATCACTGTAACTGGTATTCTGGGTCACTTTCTGGTTTTTAGCTAGTGTTTTTCACGGAGGTGTTTCTTCGCCGTGTCTCACCTAGCTGCCATCTTAGTTTTCCCGACCTTGATTCTGGAAGACAAATGTATAACCATGAAGACTGCATGTGTGACTATGTGACTGTGAGAAATTTGTGGCTCACACTCCCTTTATCCAGTGTATGGAAAGAAGAGTGGAAAAATGGGGGCAAAAATTAGATGAAGAACAGGGTGGGGTGGAGGGGATGAAAAGAGTTAGGGGTTCTCTTTTGCTTTTATTTCTATTTTGGAGTAAGGAAAAGGTTCAAAAATTGATTCTGGTGATGAAAGCATAACTATATGATGGTGCTGTAAATAAGTGATTGTACACTGTGGATGACTGTAGGGTATGTGAATATATCTCAATTAAACTGTATTAAAAAGTAAATGAACAATGGGAGAACAGGGGAATGGGATGTTTTGGATGTTCTTTTTTATTTTAATTTTTATTTTACTTTCTGGAGTAATGAAAGTGTTCAAAGTTTGATTGTGGTGATGAAAGCACAACTATATGACAATACTGTGAACAACCGATCGTACACTTTGAATGACTGTATGTTATGTGATTATATCTGTACAAAATTGTATTTAAAAAAGAAGAAATAGAAGATCTCAATAAACCAATTAATAATAAAGAGATTGAATCAGTCATCAGAAACCTCCAAGGCTAGGAACAGACAGTTTCATTGCAGAATTTTACCAAACATTCTAAGAAGACATAGCTCCACCACTGCTCAAAATCTCCCAAAACATTGAAGAGGAAGGAACACTCCTGAATTCATTCTATGAGGCAAACATCTCCTCATATCAAAGCTGGATAAAGATACCACAAGAAAGGAAAACTACAGACTGATATCTCTTATGATTATAGATACAAAAAGATTTTAAAAATTACTAGCAAACCTAATCCAAGAGCACATTAAAAAAAATTAAACACCATGGTCAAATATATATCCCTGGTATGCAATGTTCGGTTAACATAAGAAAATCAATTAATGAAATACACCACATTAACAGAATGAATCAAATGATGCAGAAAAGTAATTTGACAAAACACACCACCCTTTCTTGATAAAAACACTTAGAACACTAGAAATAGAAGAAAATTTCTCAGTGTGGTACAGAACATTTGAAAAGCCCACAGATGACATCCTACTTAATGGTGAAAGACTGAAAGCCTTCACTCTGAGATTAGGTACAGGACAAGACTGCCCACTATCACCACTATTATTCATCAGTGTACTGGAAGTTCTTGCCAGAGCTGTTAGGCAAGAAAAAGAAATGAAAGCATTCAGATTGGAAAAGACGAAGTAAAACTTTCCCTATTTGCAGGTGACATGATCCTATCTACAGAAAATCCTGAAAAATCTACAACAAAGTCCCTAGAGGTAATAAATAAATAGCAAAGTGGCAGGGTACATGATTAACACCCCAGAATTGGTAGTGTTTCTTCACACAGGCAATGAACACTTGGAAGAAGAAATCAAGGAAAAAAAAATCCATTTACAATAGCAACTAAAGAATCATTTATCTATGAATCAATATAAGCAGAGATGTAAAGAAATTAAAGAACTAAATAAATGCAAGGACATTCCATGTTCATGGATTGGAAGACTGAATATCATTTAGATGTCAGTACTACCAAATGTAATTACAGATTCAATGCAACCCCAAGCAAAATTCCAACAACCTTCTTTGCAATAATGGAAAAGCCAATCATCAAATTTATATGTTAGGTAGGAGCCCCAAATAGCAAAAGCCATATTCAAAAGGAAGAATGGAGTTGGAGGACTCACTCTTCCCAATCTTAAAACTTATTACAAAGCTACAGTAATCAAAACAGCCTGGTACTGGCACAAGGATAGACATATGGACCAATGGAATCAAATTGAAAGCTCAGAAATCAAGGCTCACATTTATGGCCAACTGATTTTTGACAAGGTGGAGAAGACTACTGAAGGGGGAAAGAATAACAAGTGCTGCTGGGAAACCTGGATCTCCATTTGCACACAAACAAAAAAAGGAGGACCCCTACTTCACACCATATACAAAAATCAACTCAAAATCAAAGACCTTCATATAAGAACTGGAACAATCAAACTCCTAGAAGAAAACTTAGGGAAACATCTTCAGGACCTTGGATTAGGCAATGGTTTCTTAAACTTAAACCCAATCACAAGCAACAAAAGAAAAAAAATAGATAAATGGGGCCTCATCAAAATTAAAGACTTTTCTGCCTCAAAGGACTTTATCATGAAAATAAAACAACAACCTACTAAGTGGCAGAAAATACTTGGAAACCACATATTCAGTAAGAGTTTAATATCCAGAACATATAAAGAAACAACAAAAAAGACAAAGAGCCCAATTTAAAAATATGCAAAAGACTTCAATAGATATTGCCCAAAGAAGATATACAAAAGGTCAGAAAGCACATGAATAGATGCTCTACTTCATTAGCCATCAAGGAAATGCAAATCCAAACCACAATGAGATACCATTTCACACCCATTAGAATGGCTACTATTTTAAAAAATAGAAAACTAGTGTTGCAGAGGATGTGGAGAAATAGGAACACTCAGTCACTGCTCGTGGCAATGGAAAATGGTGCAGCTGCTATGGAAGACACTTTGGAGGTTTCCTGAAAGCTAAGCATTGAACTACCGTATGACCTGGCAATCCCACTACTAGGTATACACCCCAAACAATGGAAAGCAGGGCTTCAACCAGATGTTTTCACACTAATGTTCTTAGGAGCATTATCACCATTGCCAAAAGATGGAAGTAACCCAAGTGTCCATCAACCGATGAATGGATAAACGAAATGTGTTGTATACATACAGTGCAATATTATTTAGTCATAAAAAGAAACAAAGTCATGCTACATGTGACAATATGGATAAACTTTGAAGACATCATGTAGAATGAAATAAGCCAGACATAAAAGAATAAATATTGTATGATGTCACTGACTTCAAACAATTAGAATAAGCAAACTCATAGAGTCAGAATCTAGAATATAGGATACCAGGGGGTGGGGTAGTGCTAGGGAATGGGAAGTTATGGCTTAAAATGTACAGCATTTCTATTTAGAATGATGGAAATGTTTTGGTAATGGATGGTGGTGATGGTAGCAGAACACTGCGAACACGATTAACAGCACTGAAATATATATCTGAATATGGTTAAAAGGGGAAAATGTTAGATTGTACATATTGTAACAGAATAAAAATTTTTAAAAATCCATGGAACTACACTATAAAAACAGTGAACCATAAGTTAAACCATGGACTCTCATTAATACTACAATTATAAAATGTGCTATCATCAATTGTAACAAATGTTCCACTCCAATGCAAGTTGGCTTGTGGTGGGGTGGCATGTGGGAATTCTGTACATTATGCATTGTTTTGTAAACTCACAACTTCTCTAATAACTTAAAAAAAAAAAAAAGATCACCAGAGCTGCTGTTAAAAAAAAAAAAAATGCAGACACGTACGCCTGACCTCCAATTTCTGATTCTGTAAGTCTGTGGTTGATAGTTTTAACAAGCATCCCAGGTGATTCCACAGCTTCAAAAGCACTCCAGGTGCCTCATGAAGGTATTAACCTTGGCTGGAGGAAAGAGAATGTTGGAAGGTGTCTTGGGGAAGGCACTGCGCTGGTGTTTTGTCTGGTGGCCTCCTTTCTCTAAGGGTAGGAGATGCTACCTCCTGGGAGCAACCAGCTATTTGGAGCACTGGACCACAAGGAGAGGCAGAAAGGGTGAGAACAGACACGGTAAGAATAGGAGAAGGAGCTTACAGGAGGATAAGGGAAGGGATTGTTAAGCAGCCCTGATCCTTTAAATCAAAAGTTGCAAAGAAAATACTTACGGTGAAGGGTGGGGAACACAGCTATTACCAGTTTTTTTACAGAGCTCAAAAAAAAAAAAAAAAAGATAAGCCAGCAAGAATCTGAAAGTCAAGGGACTCCTAAATTTATAACTGTGAAGGTCTTAAACGTCACCCATGTGTCTCTCCTAGAGAGGCATTGTGGTACTAATGCACAAGTCCTGGAGGTAGGCAGTCTCAGCCACTTAGCTAACCTCCCTACGCCCCGTCGCTTCATCTGTAAAATAGAGATAGTAATAGTCTGCTGTGCCTAGAATTACAGTAAGGCATAAATCAATTAACTCATTTAAAACTCTGCCAGGCTCTTGGTGAATACCCTAAGAAATGTTAGCTCACTCACATTCCACCAACAATACTTTCTTTGGATATTGTGCTCAAACATTCCTAAAGTGTTTTCACACAAATAATGCAATTAATCTTACTTCATTCATAGATACTATTGTCCCCATTTTATAGATGAAGAAACTGAGTGTACAAAGAAAACAAGTTGTTCGCTTAAGTTCACATAACCAGGTCTTTAAACCCCAGCTGCATTTTCTGCATGTTTATGTGCCAGGTTTGGGGGAAGGTGATTTTTAATACATGATCACTTACCTTGTATTAAAGAAACTGGGGATAAAGGCCAAACTATAAATAGGTAGTGGAAGCAGGACTAGATAGAGAGGAAGTGAGGCTGGCTTCAGAGCTGGTACTTCTTCAAATATTCCCGTCTCTCAGGATGGAAAGTGCTTTCCACCACACCATCTCGGCATTCTCTGAGTGCTAATGCAGGCACTCGCTGGCATTTGTGAGGGTCTCAGAGATAAACAAATCACTGTCCTGTCTGAGAAAAGCTTCTACCTTTGTGGATAATATAAAACAAATACATACTTACCTGTGATATGAAGTGACTAGGTATTGTGGTAGCTCACTGAAGAAAAGAATTCCTTCCTGCTGGAAATAACACCAGCTGGAGGTGCCATTTGGAGGCGAGCTTGAGGGGAGAGGGGTTTAAGGCTATTGAAGGGATGAGGGAGGGGGCTTCCAAGCAGTTGGAATAGCAAGAGCTGAGTGGAGAAGCCGAGACCTGGGGAACTCCCAGGAATAGTTCATTATTCAGCTAGAGTGCAGGAGGCTATGGAGTAAGATTGGAAAGGGAATTGGGAGCCTGTTTTTTAAGGAGCTGGGAGCATGAAGAGTTTGTACTTAATTCTGTAGGCAATGGGGAGCCGTCAGAGCTTGTTTGTCTGTTTGAAAGTGCTTTTTTAAATTGAACATTTTAGTTTGAGATGATTGCAGATTCACATGCAGTTGTAAGGATCAATACAGAGAAATTCAGTGTACCCTTTGCCCAGTTTCCTCTGACAATAACATCTTGCAAAGCTATCACAACGAGGACATTAACATTGATACCATACATTGACCTTATCCCATTGCCTCAGGTTTGGCACTCATTTGTTTCTGTGTTTGGTCCTATGAAATTTTATCACATGAAGTTTTGTGTCTACAACCATAGTCAAGATAGAACATTTCTTTCACAAGAATTCCTCATATTGCTTCTTTTTTTATCTTCATTTTATTGAGATATATTCACATACCACGCAGTCATACAAAACAAATCTTACATTCGATTGTTCACAGTACCATTACATAGTTGTACATTCATCACCTAAATCAATCCCTGACACCTTCATTAGCACACACACAAAAATAACAAGAATAATAATTAGAATGAAAAAGAGCAATTGAAGTAAAAAAGAACACTGGGTCCCTTTGTCTGTTTGTTTGTTTGTTTCCTTCCCCTATTTTTCTAGTCATCCATCCATAAAGTAGACAAAGTGGAGTGTGGTCCTTATGGCTTTCCCAATTCCATTGTCACCCCCCATAAGCCACATTTTTATACAATTGTCTTCGAGATTCATGGGTTCTGGGTTGTAGTTTGATAGTTTCAGGTGTCTACCACCAGCTACCCCAATTCTTTAGAACCTAAAAAGGGTTGTCTAAATTGTGCGTAAGAGTGCCCACCAGAGTGACCTCTCGGCTCCTTTTGGAATCTCTCTGCCACTGAAGCTTATTTCATTTCCTTTCACATCCCCCTTTTGGTCAAGAAGATGTTCTCCATCCCACGATGCCGGGTCTACATTCCTCCCCGGGAGTCATTTTCCACGTTGCCAGGGAGATTCACTACCCTGTGTGTCTGATCCCACGTAGGGGGGAAGGCAATGATTTCACCTTTCAAGTTGGCTTAGCTAGAGAGACAGGGCCACATCTGAGCAACAAAGAGGCATTCGGGAGGAGGCTCTTAGGCACAATTATAGGGAGGCCTAGCCTCTCCTTTGCAGCAACTGTCTTCCCAAGGGTAAAACCTACGGTAGAGGGCTCAACCCATCAACCACCAGTCCCCTATGTCTGTGGTCATGTTCATATTACTTCTTTATAGCCATACTTCCCTCCTTCTCATCTCCCCTCCCCTAATACACCATATCTATATTTTTGTTATTTCAAGAATATTGTATCAGTGGAATCATGCACTATGTAGTCTCCCAGGATTTGCTTTTTTCACTCTGCATAATTCCCTTGAGATTCATCTAGCTGTTACGTACATTAGTAGTTCATTTCTCATTGTTGAATAGTATTCCATGGTATGGCTATAGCATAGTTTGCTTAACTGTTCACTTGTTGGAAGGACATCTGAGTTGTTTTCAAATTTGGCTATTATTAATTGATTATCAATTATTAATTAATACACTGAATATTTCTGTTTTTTGTGTGAATATGCATTTTAATTTCTCTGTAATAAATACCCAGTAATACAATTGCTGGGCTGTATGTTTAATTGTATGTGTAGTTTTATAACTGCTAAACTGTTTTCCAGAGTGGCTGTACCATTTTACATTCCCACTGGCAATGTATAAGTGATCCAGTGTCTTTGCATCCTCACCAGCATTTATTATCACTACTTTTTAGCCATTTGGATAGTTGTGTAGTGATATCTCAATGTGCTTTTAAGTTGCGTTTCTCTAATTAATGGCTAATGATGTTGAACTCTTTTCATACAATTATTTGCCATCTGTACATCTTCTTCAGAAAAACGTTTGTTCATGTCTTTTTCCCATTTTCTAATTGGATTATTTTTAAATGTTGAGTTTTGAGAGTTCACTATACATCTGTGCCAGATATGTAGCTTGCAAATATTTTCTCCCAGTCTCTACATTATCTTTTCATTTTCTTTACAGGGTCTTCTGAAGAGCAAATGTTTTTAATTTTGGTGAGATCTGATTTATCACTTTTTCTTTTATGGATCATGCTATTTGTGTCGACTTTAAGAACTTTTGCCCAGTCCTAAATCCTAAAGATCTTCTCTTACTTACTTTTTTCCTAATGGTTTGATGAACTTACATCTATGTCCATGATCCATTTTAATTTAGTTTTAATATAAAATGTGAAGCTTTGTTCAAGGTTCTTTTTTTTCTTTTTCTGACTGTGGATGTTCATTTGCTCCAGCATCATTTGTTGAAAATACAATCCTTCCCACATTGAATTACTTTTGCATCTTTGTCAAAAACCAGTTGGGCATATCTGTGTGGGTAGATTTCTGGGTTCTCTATTCTGTTCCATTGACCTGTATATCTAGTCCTCCATCAATACAGTACTGTCTTAATTACTGTGGCTATATAATAAGCCTTAATATAAGGTATAGTGACTCCTCCCACTTTATTCTTGTTCAGTAGTATTTTTAGCTATTCTAAGTCCTGTGGCTTTCCATATAAATTTTAGAATAAGTTTGTCTCTGTCTACCAAAAAACCTTGCTGGGATTTTGACAGAAATTGCATTCAACCTGCAGATCAATTTGAGGGAACTGATATTCTACTAAGGTGAATCTTCTAATCCATGGTCATGTTATGCCTCTCCAATTTTTTAGGTCCTCTTTAATTTCTTTCATTAGCATTTTATAGTTTTCAGCATACAGATCTCATAATACTTTGTTAAACATATACCTAAGTATTTCATTTTCCATAGAGTGATTGTAAATGGGATTGTATTTTTAATTCTGGTTTCCATATATTTCACGATAGTATATTAAAACATTCTCTTATATTCACCCTACTTATATCATTGAATCAGGAAGTGAGTTTCTTCTCACTTCAAACAACATATAGTTGGGTTGTGCATGTGGCTGTGTTTATATACTCTCTTCCAATCTTTGCCTTTTAATTCACATATTTATACCATTTCATTTGAAGATAATTTTTGATATTTAAGAAATTAAGTCTGCTTTAAAATTTGTTGTTGACAGTCCTTTTTAATACTTGAAACATGTCATGTCACTTACTTTTTTATTTTTATTTTTTTTAATTAGAGAAGTTGTGGGTTTACAGAACAATCATGCATAAAATATAGGATTCCTGTATGCAATCCCATTATTAACACCTGGAATCAGTGTGGTACATTTGTTACAATTGATGAAAGCACATTTTTGTAATTAGAGTATAACTGTAGTCCAAGGTTTAACTTAGTGTTCACTGTTTGTGTTATGCAGTTCTATGGATTTAAAAAAATTTTATTCTACTAACATATATACAATGTTTAATTACCCCTTTAACCCTTCAAAGAATAATTCAGTGCCCTTAATTAGGTTCACATTGCTATGCAACCATCACCACCATCCATTACCAAAACCTTCCCATCATCCCAAACAGATATTCTGTACATTTTAAGACTGTCTCCCTATTCCCTATCCCCACCTGTCCCCTGGTAACTTATATTCTAGAGTCTGATTTTATGAGTTTGCTTAGTCTAAATTTCATAGGAGTGAGATCATGCATTCTTTGTCCTGTTGTGTCTGGCTTATTTAGATGCAACATGATGTTTTCAAGGTTCATTCATTTTGTTGCATGTATCAGAACTTCCTTTCATTTTTAATGGCTGAATAATATTCCATTGTGTCTATATACCACATTTTGTTTATCAATTCATAGTTGATGGACACATGGGTTCCCTCCATTTTTTTGGTAATTGTATAGAATGCCACTATGAACATTGGTGTGCAAATATCTGTCTGAATCCCTACTTTCAATTCTTTTCGTATATACCTAGAAATGGGATTTCTGGATCATATGATAATTCTATACTTAACTTTCTGAAGAACTGTCACAGCAGCTGCACCATTTTACAATGCCACTAGCAATGAACGAGTGTTCCTATTTCTCCATATCCTCTCCAAGACTCGTGATTATCCATTTTTTTTAATAGCAGCCATTCTAGTTGGTGTGAAACGGTATCTCATTGTGGTTTTGATTTGCACTTTCCTAATGCCTAATGATGTTGAGCATCTTTTCATGTGCTTTTTCACCATTCCAATATCTTCTTTGGAGAAATCTCTATTCAATCTTTTGCCCATTTTTTTAAAATTCATTTTATTGAGATATATTCACATACCATGCTGTCATACAAAACAAAGTGTACATTCAATGGCTCACTGTACCATTACATAGTTGTGTATTCATCACCAAAATCAATCTCTGACACCTTCATTACCACACACACAAAAATAACAAGAATAATAATTAAAGTGAAAAAGAGCAATTAAAGTAAAAAAGAACACTGGGTGCCTTTGTTTGTTTGTTTGTTTGTTTCCTTCCCCCCTTTTTCTACTCATCCATCCATAAACTAGACAAAGGGGAGTGTGGTCCATATAGCTTTCCCAATCACATTGTCACCCCTCATAAGCTACATTTTTATACAATCGTCTTCAAGATTCATGGGTTCCAGGTTGTGGTTTGATAGTTTCAGGTATTTACTGCTAGCTACTCCAATTCACTAGAACCTAAGAAAGGTTGTCTATATTGTGCATAAGAGTGCCCACCAGAGGGACCTCTTGGCTCCTTTTGGAATCTCTCTGCCACTGCAGCTTATTTCATTTCGTTTCATATCCCTCTTTTGGTCAAGAAGATGTTCTCCATCCCACAATGCCAGGTCTACATTCCTCTACAGGAGTCATATTCCACATTGCCAGGGAGATTCACTCCCCTGGGTGTCTGATCCCATGTAGGGGGGAGGGCAGAGCTTTCACCTGCCTAGTTGGCTTAGCTAGAGAGAGAGGGCCACATCTGAGCAACAAAGGTATTCGGGAGGAGGCTCTCAGGCACAATTATAGGCAGGCCTACCCTCTCCTTTGCAGCAACAGTCTTCCCAAGGGCAAGTCCTGTGGTAGAGGGCTCAACCCATCAAACCACCCATGCCCTATGTCTGTGAGCACATTATTATGCCCATTTGTTAATTGGGTTGCTTGTCTTTTCATTGTTGAGTTGTGGAAGTCCTTGATATATTCTGGATAGTAAGCCCTTTTTGGATATGAGGTTTCCAAATATTTTCTCCCATTCTGTACACTGTCATTTTATTTTCATTATAAAGTCCTTGGAGGCACTAAAGTTTTAATTTTGTTGAGGTTCCATTTATCTATTTTTTTCGTTTGTTGCTTATGCTTTGGGTGTAAAAATCTAAGAAACTATTGTCTCACACAAGGTCCTGAAGGTGTGTCCCTGCATGTTCCTCTATGAGCTTTATAGTTCTGGCTCTTATATTTACTTCTTTACTCTATTTTGAACTGATTTTTGTATAAAAGTGTCCACCTTCATTCTTTTGCATATGGACATTAGTTTTGCTAGCACCATTTGTTGAAGGGACTATTCTTTTCCAATTGAGTATTATTTGCCACTTTGTCAAAAATAAGCTGGACATAAACCTGAGGGTTGATTTCTGAGCTCTCAATTCCATTCCATTGGTCCACATGTCTGTGTCTGTGCCAGTACTGTGCTGTTTTGATTACTCTGGCTTTATACTAAGCTTTAAGATTGGGAAGTGTGATTCTTCCTGCTTCATTCTTCATTTTCAAGATGGCTTTGGCCATTCAGGGCCTCTTACCCTTCCACATAAATTTGATTATTGGCTTTTCTGCAAAGAAAGTTGTTGGAATTTTGATTGGTATTATGTTGAATCTGAAAATAGCTTTGGTAGAATTGATATCTTAACAATATTTAGTTTTCCAATCAAACGAGAAATGTCCTTCCATTTATGTAGGCCACCTTCGAATTTTTTAGCCAGATTTTGTAGTTTTCTGTATACAAGTCCTTTACATCCTTGGTTAGATTTACTCCTAAATATTTGATTATTTTGGTCACTATTGTAAATGGAATTGTTTTCTTGATTTCCTCCTCAGATTGTTGATCATTAATGTATAGAAACACTACTGATTTTTTCATGCTAATCTTGTATCCCACCACTTTACTGCATTCATTTATTACCTCTAGGAGGTTTTTTTGGATTTTTTCCCAGATTTTATGCAATAGAATCATGTCATCTGCATATAGGAAAAGTTTTACTTCTTATTCTCCAATTTGGATGCCTTTATTTCTTTTTTCTTGTCTGACTGTACTGTAGGCTTGAACCTACACTGCAATATTGAATAACAGTGGTGACAATGGGCATCTTACCTTGTTCCTGATCTTGGAGGGAAAGCTTTCAGTCTTTCACCACTGAGTATGATGTTACCTGTGGGATTTTTGTATAGACTCTTTATCATGTTGGGGATGTATCCTTTCGCTTTTACTTTTGTAAGTGTTTTTATCAAAATAGGGTGCTGGATTTTGTCTTTTCTGCATCAGTTGAGAAGATCATGTGTTCTTTTTCCCCTTCATTCTTTTAATTTGGTGTATTACATTAAATTATTTTCTTATTTGAACCACCCTTGCATACTTGGGATAAATCCCACTTAATCATGGTGAATAACTCTCTTACTGTGCTGTTGGGTTTGGTTTGCTAGTATTTTCTTGAGAATTTTTGCATCATCTATATTTATAAGAGATAATGATCTGTAATTTTCTTTTCCTCTGGTATCTATCTTTATCTGGCATTAGTATGAGGGTGATGTCTTGCAGAATCAATTAGGGGGTGTTCCCTCCTCTCCAATTTTTTTTGGAAGAATTTGAGCAGGATTCTGTTAATTCTTCTCGGAATGTTTAAAATTTACCTTTGAAGCCATCTGGTCCTTGAATTTTCTTTGTTAAGTGGTTTTTGATTATTGATTCACTCTCTTGACTAGTTACTGGTTTGCTGAGATCTTCTATTTATTATAAAGTCAGGGAAGGTATATTGTGTGTTTCTAGGATTTCACCCATTTCATCTAGGTTATTTAATTGGTGGTTGTACAGTTATTCATAGTATCCTTTTATAGTCCTTTTTATTTCAGTGGTGTCAGCAGTAATGTTCCCCTTTTCATTTCTGATTTTGGTCATTTGTGTCCTCTTTCTTTTTTCTTCATCAGACTAGCTAGAGGCTTATCAATTTTTATTGATCTTTTCAAAGAACGAACTTTTGGTTTTGTTGATTCTCTCCATTTTTTAAATTCTCTAATTCATTTATCTCCTCTCTAATCTTTGTTTTTTCCATCCATCTGCTCACTTTGGGTTTAGTTTGTTCTTCTTTTTCTGGTTCTTCCAGTTCTGAGGTTGGATCTCTGATTGGAAGTCTTTTTTTTTTTTTTGTAATATAAGCATAAAGAGCTCTAAATTTCCCTCTCAGCCCTACCTTTGCTGCATCGCATAACTTTTGATATGTTGTTATTTTCATTTTCATTCACCTAAATAGACAGCATATAGTTAGGCCATGCTCTTTAATACATTCTGCCAATCCCAGACCTTTGACTGGTGAGCTTAATCCATTTACATTTAAAGTAACTACCTGTAATGTAAGACTTTTTTCTGCTATTTAGTCTTTCTAATACTATTTTTGCCTTCATTTCTTCCATTAATGCCTACTTTAATATTTTTTTTATTTTTTGTATAGTACCATACTGATTCCTCTCTCATTTCTTTATTGATATATTTTTCATGTTTTCCTTGTGGTTACCATGGGGTTAAAATTTAACATCCTAAATATATAACATTCATACTTGATTAGATACCAACTTTAACATCAGTAGCATACTTAGCATACACATACACTGTCCCTATACTCCTCCATCCCCACCTTTTTTATACTTGTTACACATTATATCTTTGTACATTGTCCAAAACCTTAGATTTATCATTATTTTTTATGCATTTGCATCTTTGCACATGAAGGAAGTAAGAAGTGGAGTTACTTACCAAACAAAATACAATTATACTAGTATTTGTAATGACCCAAAGGTTACCTTTACTGGGGGTCTTTATTTCTTTATCCCACTTTGTACCACTCTCTATTGTCCTTTCCTTTCATTCTAAGGAACTTCCTTTAGCATTACTTGTAGGGTAGGTGTAGTGGCAATTAACTCCCTCAGCTGGATATAAAATTCTTGGTTGGCAGTTGTTTTCTTTCAGCACTTTGAGCATTTTAACCCACTGCTCTCTTGCCACTTTCATTTCTGAAGAGAAATTGGCACTCATTCTAATTGAGACTCCCTTGTACATAACATGCTGGTTATCTCTTGCAGCTTTCAAAACTGTCTCCTTGTCCTTTGCATTTGAAAGTTTGATCCGTATGTGATGGGTGTATTTGTCTTCACATTTATCCTGTTTGGTGTACCCTGGCCTTCTTGGATATGCATAGTCATATCTTTTGCTACATTTGAGAAGTTTTCTGCAATTGTTTTTTGGAATATTCCTTCTGCCCTTTACTCTCTCTCTTCTCCTTCTGGGATCCACATAATGCGTATATTGGTATGCTTGATAGTGTCCCAGCACTTTCTCAGGCTATTTCCACTTTTTATAATTATTTCTTCTTTCTACGCCTCAGCCTGACTCATTCCAATTTTCTTTCTTCTGCCTTCTACAATTTGCTATGGAAACTTCCTGGGTAATTTTCATTTCAGTTATTGTGGTCTTCAACTCCAATAGTTCTTATTTCTTTTAAAGATTTCTGTCTTTTTATAAAGATTCTCTTTCTTTCCTCATTGCTTTCTGGATATCCTTTATTTCTTTCTCTGTATTTTCTTTCATCTCCATAAACATATTGCTGATCACTTTTTAAAATACCTTTGTCCGTTGTGACCACAGTCTGGCCTTTTTCATTGATATTTTCTGGATTTTTAATCCTTTTCCTTTGGGTGGACCTTCATTTCCTGTTTCTTTGTCTGTCTTGTAATCTTTTCTTCCACACTGTATATTTCAATAATTAAAAATGTTATCTCTGGGATTTATTCCCTGAGATGTCCATTTTATTGCACTCATAACCAGCTGGTGGTATGACAGAGATGTTCTTGAATGTCAGTCCTCCTATCGGGAAGGTCTGTCCAAGGTGAATGCAGGGTGCAGGGTCCTCCTGGACTTTTTTGGGTCTGTGTCTTGTCCAGAGTGTGTGCTTGATAGTGGCCTTTGGAGTTCCCTTGCTTACTGGAATTTGAATGCTTCTCTACTTCCCAAGAGACAGACCTTTCTCTCCCTGATGTTTCACTGCTGGCATTAAAGCCGGTAAGCCTTTTCCCAGGCCATCCACCTCAATTGTTTCTTACACTGCTTTTATTGTCTGAAGCTGCTTTGGCCTGGAGGGTAAATTCTGGGAGGGGGGCCTGCTAGAGAGGATTTTCCCAAATCAGTCTTTCCCAGTGAGTACAAGGCCAGGGACCCACCAAAGGAGCATGATCTATCTCCAAATTGCCCTAGAGAGGGGATTAGGGAGGGCCATAAAGGGCACCAGGAACTTCTTCCATGGCTAGCTGTGCTTTCTTCACTTGCCCAGCAAATGCATCCCCTCAACTGTCCTCCACAGCACTGAGGAAATTTACCCTCTTTAAGTCTCCTCCACTGCCTTTGTCCAGAGTGGGTTGAAACAATGGCCACCCTAGTAGCTAATCAAAAGTTGTGAGCCACAGTGGCTTGTGCCCGCCCCAAATCTTGGAGAAGTGGATTTTTATGCCCTTTCTGGCACCAGCAAGCTATGCCAGAAGACTGCTGACTGCCACAAGAGTGGGGGCAGGGCAATGGTAACCACCACAAACAGAGAGCAATTTCCTTGTATTCACTATAATTTACCCACCTCCTCCTGCACTTCTCTGGATGATTCACAGTGTTCCGCTGGACTCTGCGGTTCTAAATAGTTCTTTCCTGTTTAATAGTTGTTCAAGTGGAGGGACTGATTCCTGGAGCTTCGTACTCTGTCATCTTCCCACAATCCTCCCATACTGCTTCCTTTGACCTCCAAGGTTTCAGATGAATATCTAATATCCTTAAAATTAATGTTCTTCCAATTATATAACTATGTAGCTTACATGGTATGACTGTGTGATTGTGAAAACCTGTGGCTCACACTCCCTTTATCCAACGTATGAACAGATGAGTAGAAAAATGGGGACAAAAATTAAACAAAAAATAGGATGGGAATGGGGGATGGAATGTTTTGGGTGGTCATTTATACTTTTATTTTTATTCTTATTTTTATCTTTTTTGGGAGCAATGAAAATGCTTAGAAATTGATTGTGGTGATGAATGCACAACTATATGATGGTACTATGTACAAGTGATTGTACACTGTGGATGATTGAATGGCATGTGAATATATCTCAATAAAACTGAATTTTAAAAAATAATGTTCTTCTGTTGGCAATGTTTCATTTTTCTCAAACTGATTTAAAGATTGTTTTCTGTCTTCAGTTTTCAGAAGTTAATTACGATGTGTTTTGTCATGGATTTCCTTGGGATTGTCCTGTTTAGGATTCACTCGGGTTCCTGGAACTGTGGGCTTGTGCCTTTAGCCAAATTTGGGGAGTTTTCAGCCATTATTTCTTCAAATACTCTTTCATCCCCACTCTCTTTCTCCTCTCCTTCTAGAATCCTGTTGATAAAATTTTAGAATTTTGGTTACTGTCCCACAGGTCCTTGAGACCCTGTTCATTTTTTTTTCCACTCTGTTTTTATTTCTTGTTCAAATTGGGTAAATTCTAGTCTCTGTTCTCAAGTTCTCTGGTTGTATCCTCTGTCACTTATATGCTATTATTGGGCCCATTAAGGGAGTTCTTAAAATTTTTATTATTGTATTTTCAGTTCTATAATTTCCATTTAGATCTCTTTTATAACTTCTATTTCTTTTTGAGATTTTTTATTCTTTTTTTTCAAGAAAATTTGTAATTGCTTATTGAAGTATTCTTATGATCAATGCTTTAAAGTTTTTGTCAGATAATTCTAATGTCTGATTCAGCTCAGTGTTTTCATCATTTGATTGAATTTTCTCATTCAAGTTTTTATTTTCCTGATTCTTGATGTCATAGGAGATATTTTAATTCTATTTTTCTTGTATGCTTGGCATTTTAGCTATTATATTAAGAGGCTTTTTATCCTAAGTCCTTTATTTTACCAGGCCGTCATCCCATTTAGGTTTACGACATAGGACATGACCTGTTTTTGTGGACTGTGGGTCCAGTGAAAATTTAATTTTCAGTTACAGTGAGAGAGAGCTCTCTGAATTTAAAGGGCTTGTGTGATAAGATGAGGCCTATCTGAATAATCTCCCTTTTGCCATATAACATAACATAATCATAGAAGTAACACCAGGAGCAAAGATTATCGGGGCCATCTAAATATTCTGCTTTGGGCTTTCCTTTCCTCATCTGTAAATGAGAACAATGATTCCTAACTACAAGGTTGTAGTGAAAACTAAAGAATATAATGTAAGGGGAGAATATTAGAACCAGTGTCCTATACAGATGTGGAACATGACATGATTAGCTGACTTTGTCTTTGCCATTCAAGGAATGGAACCCAGAGGGAAAGAATCAGAACGTTTTTGGGGTGGGAGATTTTTAGGGAATATGGCAAACTGCCTTAGGAGGCCCAACTCAAGTGGGCTCATTAAGCAAGAGGGTCAGAGAGATTTTTGCAGCAGATATATTTGGAGGGAAGGTAAGGGAGAGGTAGGTAAGCAATTATGTCTAATCTCATAAGGTTCCAATAATAAATTTTGTTGTGTTCACAGTTTTGCCTAAAGCTGTGTCTAACAGGTGAGAAAAGTCAACAGTTTAATTCAGCAACACTAACTAACATTTTGGGGTGTTTGTGTCAAGCACTATTCTAGCACCATTGTATCTGTTACCTTATTCAACCCTCATAACAAATTTATGAGGCAGTTACTATTAGTAGCCCCAATTTATGAGATGAGAAAACTGGGCTTTAAGAAGTTTATTATAAAGTGACATAAATCCTGGACATTTTAACACTACAGCATATGCACTTAAACACTGTGACCACCTCTTAGGGCCTCAGTTCTCTCATTTTTAAAACAAACAAAAACCTGTCCTGCTTCTTATACGGTTTTTGTGAAAATGATCAGCTGAGTCTTACTGTGCAAAATAGTGGTGTTGAATATGATAGCTGCTTAGCATGTCTCCTTCAGAGGACACCACTCACCCCCCTTAAATGGAACCTATGTCTAAACCACAGACATTACTACCATGAAGAAGATCCTGAAAACTATTCTAACAGAAGTGTTAGTTGGACTGTATCAGACAGGGTTAACAAGAGAAACAAAAACAAAAGAATATTTGTCTGTGCATATGTATGTGTGTATTTAGAGATTGGCTAATTCAACCATGGATGCTGGCACATCTGAATTCTATAAGACTCCAAGCTGGAAACTGCTGTTAAGGTGATGTTGAAGTTCTTAGTCTGAATTCCCTAGGGGAAGCTGGCAGGCTGGAAATTCCAGCAAGAACTCAGATGTGACTGGTTCGTTAATTTTCTTTAGGTATGGTAGGAGTATATTGGAAGGAATGAAGTTATTTCAGGATATTTGTTTTTCCCATTGCTTTGTATTGTTTTGTTTGGAAATGTTTTTTTATTATTATTATTTGATAAATAAAGGAATTTGAAATTAAAAATAAAAAGAATGGATGGTGAAGTCTTAAGACAGAAGTTCTTCTGACATCTGGAAACCTCTAGTTCTTGAGTTAGACTTCCAACAGATTGGATGAGGCCCACCCACATTATGGAGGGTAATCTTTACTTAAGGTCAACTGATCATAGATGCTAATCCCATCTTCCAAATACCTCTGCAGTAACAACTAGGCCAGTATTTGACCAAACAACTGGACACCATAACTTAGCCAAACTGGCATATAAAATTAACTATCCTATAGACTACCCTGAAAGGGCAAAACCTGGGGCTTGTGCCAGTCACATGTTTACTGAACAAAGTGGAAGGATTCAGAGATGCCTTATAGTCCCAGGTGACCGCAAGAAGTGGTGTGTGGGTTTGTGTTTGTGTGTATGCATATGCATGTATGTGTGTTTCCTTCTCCCTAATGCTTGGAGTGTAACATCCCAGATCCATCCCCATGATGGGAATCTTCGACACAAGGAAAGGCAAAAGAAGGCGGATGCAAGTGCCACCCACGCCAGCTGCTCTCCCCACCCCACCCCCCACCCCTGGACTTCGGGACCAGTCACTCAGGTGTGGGGGACGCTAGGCAGGCTGTGGGTTCCGTTGCTGGGCTCAGCCAGCCCCTTACAGCCAGGCTTCCCCTGTGCATCGAGCTATTGGAGTCTCCCAGTCTGCGCTCGCTGGCTCTCAGGCTCCAGTCCGAGTCCAACAGCTGTTGGAGCATTTCTCCTGGAGCCTCCGACCTCGCTAGTTCTCCTCAACTGGGCTCCGGCTGCTGCTCGGAGTCCGCGATTGGTCACTGCCTCCTGTTCTAAGTGGAGCGAATTTGCCCACTAGTACTCTTGTTCGCGCCTTACAGAGAGGTCAAAGTCGTCTCCGGCACACCGATGCAAGGTGCGGTGGGCGAACGGGTGTGGGCTGTTACCGGGTGGGAGCCGGTGGGCGCGTTGTCGGGGAGCGGGCACGGATCACTGGATGTCCCGGTGACACTCGCTGTGTATAACGTGTTTCCCTTGGCACTGGCACGTATGCGCCACGAACCCAGAATTCGGCCCCTGCGGGCTCTATCGGAGCCTGTCTCCAGGCACGATCACACTCCTGATCGCAACATCAATCTTTAACCGCAGTGATCTATCAACATAGATCACACTTGGTGCAGTGATGCTGGCGAATTTTAACACTGTACAGAAAAAGTCAGAAGGGCTTATATGGAGACGAAAGGTTTAATTACAGTGTGTGTCTGTGAAAGAGAGATTGTTTTAAGGGGGGGCAAGGTATTCACTTCTACAGTTTCTCATTTTATAGCCAGTCCTGGGAAAATGAGAGTACAGTAGCGTGGTGTTAAACGAAATTTTTAAGGGTGTGTGTGAGAGCCACCGCAAGAGAAAGCGTAAGGCGTCGTCGGAAGGGGCTCTGAGCGAGCGTCTCCTGCTCCCCGCCTGCACTGCCTCTAGGGGGCGCCTGCGGTGGGCGGGGAGCCTGGGTCTACCGCCAGGAAGGAGAGGAGGAAAGGGGAGTGGAGACCGCTAGCCCTCAGTGGTAAAGCAGTGACAGCACGCTGGGGGCAAGGGCGCCGCCTGGGCCTGTTCCCCGGCTCCACCCGACTGGACGCTGGTCCCTGCTCGCACCAGGTGTCATCTGTTCCCTTTCCCGTTGCTCAGCCACACCACGCTGCCCCCAGAACACCCCACAGCCTTCTCGCAGCACCGCCATCAGTCGATTCCCTCCCATCACCACCACCACCCTCTCCACCGCCACCACCAAAAATCCCTCCTTTTCCCTCATCTTCCTGGTCTTGTGATTTTTAACCAGCGTGGCGTTGCGATTTTAAATATTTGCCTCCATAACATTCAGCCAGGTGTATAGTCAGTTCTTCCCACTGATTTCTCTTCAACTGAGTGCGCCCTCTTTTCCATATTTATCCCCATCTTCCAAATGAAGACTCTAAGGTTGAGGGGTTTCTTGAAGGGTAGTTAGTGAGAATTAAATAAAAAGGATACCTTTCCCCTCCAAGAAAAAAACATCAACCTTTCTGGATTCTCTACAGCACTTTAACTCAGGTCTGCAAATTGTTGGGTCTGCGGTGCATCCCGTCCTTCGCTCAGCGGCGCCATCCCGCTACCCAGCGTCACAGTGTGTGTGTGTTCTCCCAGACTCACGCTGTTCGTCCCGCTTAGGTACTTTCTGAGCATGGACCCTCCCCAGCGTCCTCCGCGGTCTCCGTCTCCGAGAAGCAGCTGGCCAGGTGGACGCCCTGACTTACCCCTTGTAAAGTTAGGACCCGTCTCTCACTCTCCCTTTCTTCCTTCCTAGCCTACGCCTACCAAAGGCTAAGTCCCGGGAAAGTTGCGCACGCAACTCCCCGCCAATTCCTGACAATGGGCAACTACTGCCTTGGCTTCAAGGAACAGCTGATGCGGCGGCTGCGGCCTTTGCCCACTCTGCTTATCATCCGCGCTTTCATGCCCCAGAGAAGGAGCAAAGACTACCGCGTGGTGGTGGTCGGCCCCGCGGGCGTGGGCAAGAGCGCGCTGGTGCAGAGGTGGGTGCGCGGCACCTTCCGTGATGCCTACCTGCCAACCATCGAAGACACCTACCGCCAGGTGATGAGCTGCGACAACAGCGTGGGCGCTCTGCACATCACCGACACCGCTGGAAGCCACCTATACCCGGGCCTGAAGCGCCACGCTATTGCCAAGGGCCATGCGTTCATTCTTGTCTACTCGGTCACCAAGAAGCAGACCCTGGAGGAGCTGAAGCCCTTCTATGAGCTGATCCGCGAGATCAAAGGCAATAAACTGCATAAATGCCCCATCTTGCTGGTTGGCAACAAACGTGATGAGAGCCACCGTGAGTTGGCGGCGAGGGATGGAGCCGCCTGCGCGCTGGAGTGGAATTGCGCCTTCTTCGAGACCTCCGCGAAGATGGATGTCAACGTGAGCGAGCTGTTCCTCATGCTGCTGACCCATGAGAAGAAGCCTGCTAGCTGCCTCCAGATCCCCCAGAAGAAAGCTGAGGTGCCCAAGACCACCGAGAAGCTGCTCGATAAATGTATCATCATGTGAGCTCTGGGCCTCAGGGGCCCAACCTGCCTCTCCATGTGCTGTGCAAAAAGCAGGGACTAATCCCAGTGTAATGTGTAGCCTGTATGTGACTGGTTTTTTTGTGTTTTCAAGTATGTCTTGTGGCTTAGATTGTAAAACAGATAGGTGTTAGTAAATGTCCCTTGTGAGTTAATAACTTTTCTTTTTCTCAGCCAAGAGAATTCAAATTGCTAAACCATTAACATTGGAGAAGGGAAAAATAAGGAGAGCATGAAGCATTTAAAAGAAATGAAATCTGGATAGAGGGACTTTACAGAAAATGTTTTTAAAAAGAGAATAACATATGGAAATGAATTGAGAGATGCCACACTAGCAGTATTATTGTGTATTACTTTAATCATTTCAAGTCCTGTAACTGTCTGATATTCTTTCCATAGTGTATTTGTTTAAGTAATGTGTTTGCGTAACAAAACTTTTGACAAATTGCTGTAAGAAAGATGCACTAAACAGGGAAAAGAAATGAATAATCTGTAGTTGATCACTGGGCTGGAAAAAATTGTGAGAGTGGAACCTGCTTACCAAAGATGTGCTAGTTGTTTCTTACATCACTTAAAAATGTTTGGGTACTCCACAAAGTTTTAAAAAAGTGTTGTGTGACTTAATAAAGCTATTTCTGCATGTAATCAACTGTAATAATCTCTTTTTCACCTGACAACAACAAAAAAATTATCATTGCATTAGAATTCGAACCACATCTGGGAAATTTTCTAATAAGAATTTCACTCAACAAGTTTGCCCTCTAGAAAATGGCAAATAGTAGGTTCTTAAGAGTTCCCTGCAATGCAGAGTTGATTTGTATCCATAACCTTTCCTGGACTGACATCCAGAAGAACTTGGAGGTAGCAGGTGAAAAAACAGACCTCAGCTTTTCGCTGTATCAAATTCTTTCTCAAGAAATAATGGCTGCGTGAGGTGGGGAGGGAAGTGAATGGTAAATGGAGAAATGTGTGAGATTTCAAATTTCAGAAAGTCTTGCTTAAGGAAAAATTTTGAAAGACTAATTTTATACTTGAACATAAATTTTTTGAATGAGGAAATACACATCTATGCATGCTCTTGCTTTGTAGTCTTTTTTTCCCCAATTTTTTAGATTACCTCTTAATTTGAGTGGGTATTCCATAAAATTTTCATTATTCAACAAGCATTTATTGAGCAATATCTGTTTCTTAAAATAGTTTTTTATGGCTTGTTTTCCAGGGAAGACATATAGTATTGGGAAGTAATCATAAACCTCTATTTCACAGTGGTATAGACAGACTTTTGAGCGTAGAAACCACTTTAGTTGTTCCATTTTAGTCAATTAGCTCACATTTTCCCTAACCACTTTCAACTACTAGAAAATACCTAAGTGGTACTACCGTATTGCTTTTTATGTATTCTATTTTAAAATAATACTAGAGTTTGGATGAGAGGGGGAAAGTAAGGTGACTGATGTGGTTCTGAGTGGGATTTCTGGGTGAGTTATGGATGGGTCATTAACCAAGTTCAGAAATGAAGGAAGATGAGGCTATTTAGGGGAATATCCATATGCATACGCACATGTGGATAATAAGTTACATTTTGGACAACAGGTACTTATAGGGCAGCCAGGTGGAGGATTCCAGGGAGGAACTGAACTGAGATTGGGAAAGGGAGACAATGCTTTGTGAATTTTCAGCAAAAATCTTGTGGTAAGGCTATGGAGGGAAAGAAGAGAAAGCAAGATAAAATTCTTAGCTAAAGTCCCTAATGGAGTAATTCCATTTCTAAAAGGAAATTCTCTAGGTTGGCTATTTTCCAGGAGAATTCTCCTTGAAAAAAGTCTTACGTTCACTGTTACTTCTTGTAGATGAACAAAGGGATTACTAAGGGTTTGAGTGTAAAATACTATCCATTTGAAAGGGAAGGACATGTTTTTAATGTGGCTGGTAAGGTAGAGTAAAATATTAGAGCATTGCAAGATAATAGCAAACATTTATAGATAACCAAAGTTTTACATTGTTATAGGAAGCATTTATACAATTTTTCTACATGCCAGACAATGGTCTACATTATATTATTTAATCTTCAGAACAATCCAATGAAGTAGATACTGTCATGCCTACTTTGCAGGAGACAGATAAATGTCACAAAACTAGTAAGTGGCAGAGCTAGGATGTGGAGCCAAGTGTTCTGCTTTAGAGTCTGTACTCTTAATCACTATGGTATACGACCTCTACAAGAGGACCAGTCAAAGGGAGAAAGTACTAGCTATCCTTTCTGTTCTCCAATCATATTATACAGAGGAGGAAAAGGAAGCTCCCACAGACTTTCCCTAGAATCCAAATGGGAGGCAAAAGCAAATCAACTATTGTAACATATAAAGGGTGTTTTAGAAACAGGGAAGGAAGCATTTCACATGGGGAGTCAGAAAAGTTCTCCCAGAAGAGATTACATGACTGAAATCTTTCAGACCTAATAGGAGTGAGATGAGGGAAGGAGAGAAAAAAGACATTTCAGCCAGCCAGAACAGTGTGATCAAAGGCATGGACAAAGTGTAGCTCTAAGAGATCACAGCATGTTTCCAGAAATGGATGCAGCAAATTACAGAAGTTGAGTCTGAAAATTTAGGGGTTAGGATTCATCTGTTGGAGGTAATGGGGAATTGCTAAAGGACTTAAGCAGACTTGATCATCATATGCATATTTAAAAAGATTGTTCTGGAGTATCTGTGGAAGATGTGCTGGAGAGAGGCAAGGAGACAAATGAGAAAGCTATTTGAATAGTCCAGGACTGAGATTTTGAGTAAATGCTCTAGGCACCACCAGGGGGAATGGAAGGAAAGGGATTTAGTAAGGAGAATGGCCGGAGCATGGTGATGTACTAGAGTTTGGATGAGAGGGGGAAAGTAAGGTGACTGATGTGGTTCTGAGTGGGATTTCTGGGTGAGTTATGGATGGGTCATTAACCAAGTTCAGAAATGAAGGAAGATGAGCCTATTTAGGGGAATATCCATATGCATACGCACATGTGGATAATAAGTTACATTTTGGACAACAGGTACTTATAGGGCAGCAAGGTGGAGGATTCCAGGGAGGAACTGAACTGAGATTGGGAAAGGGAGACAATGCTTTGTGAATTTTCAGCAAAAATCTTATGGTAAGGCTATGGAGAGAAAGAAGAGAAAGCAAGATAATAGTACTCATGACAGAATGCTGGGGGACACAAGCACTTAGAAAGCTATCAACAGAGATCTGTTTCTAGCCAAGATGTTATAGCCCCATTCCTCCCAGGGCCTCCCTCTTATATGTAGAAAACCCTGGCCATAACACAAAAGGCAAAGGAAAATACTTAAGGATGGAGAGAAAGCAGACTGGTTAGAACCTTGGGCCTGGAGGAAGGACACAATGGTAGGTTTCCTGGGCTTATCTGCCATATATCCTGAACAGGCTGCTACAGATGCTGGAACGACCAACTGACAGACAAAAAACTCTCCAGTTCCCCCTAGCCAAAGGATCAGGAAAATGATAACAACAGAATACCTTTTTGGCAATACCAGCCCTACTCCAGACAAACACCAAGAGGAGAAAAAAACAAAACAAAACACCCTTTCCCTTGCTCTCTACAGGGAGCTAATCTTCTACTCTGATTTCCCCTCCTGGTGTTGTCAGCACAGGACAGAGCAGGGAGCTAATCCTTTATCCCAGTGTGGCAAATTCCCTCAGCCATGTGGTATGAATAGGGGTAAGCAGGGAGCTAATGTTCTGATTTTCTCACCAGGTTTGTGTCAGTGGTTGCTTGGTGGGGAGCAGAGCCCCTATCCCCACATGGCAGCAATGAAGACTGAAGGACCGGTGGAAACAGAGCAAAATGGCACTCTAGTTCTCTCGGCCACCCTACCCCCATGTCAGCAGAGTGCAGTGGGGGAGCTGAGCCTCCACATCCAACTGGCACCAGTAAGACTGAATGCAGCTGTGCAAGTTGAGTTAGTTGGTAGCCTGCTCATTCTCTCATGACTGAGGCCCACTGGGAAGCCGAGTTTATGTTCCAATTAGGCACTATGTGTCTGTGCTCCACATTTCCAGGGAAAGTGTCAGTGGAGCTGAGGGGAAGGCTTAACTTCTATTTCATCCTTCTGTAAACAGGCAAGTGTGTCAGTACTCCACATTTGCTGGAGTCGTGAAGGCGGAGTCCAGTGGGAAGCTGAAAATACACACCTCCTGGCCCTCATACTACACCTCAATGGGAAGAATAGGTAGTATATAGAATCTGATTATACTAATCAAAATATCCTAGGTACAATAGAAACCAACATACCAAGAACCAAGAAAATCATAACCTGGTTGACAAAGAGAAGGTAAAATCAACAGAAACTAAGATAAAGTAGATGTTAGTATTATCTGAATGGGATTTTAAAGCATCATCATAAAAATGTCTGAGGAAACAATTATGAATTCTCTTTAACAAATGAAAAATAAAATAGAATATCTTAACAAAGAATAGATTAAAAAATAAACTAATATAAATTATAGAACTAAACTATACAATAACCAAAATAAAAATATTACTGGATGTACTCAACAGTAGAGTGGAGATGATAGAAGATAGAATCAATGAACTTGAGGACAGTTCAATAGAATTTAACAAATCTCAACAACAGAAAGAAAATAGATTAAAAAGAAATGAACAGAGCCTCAGAGATCTGCAGGATCATAACAAAAGATCTACAATTTACACTAATGAGAAAGAAACCTCATACCCATTCGCATTCCCCCATTCCCCCAATCCCAAATCCCCTGGCAACCACGTATCTATGCCTATTCTGGACATTTCATATAAATGAAATTACATATTATGCAGACTTTCATGTCTGGTGTCTTTCAGCGAGCATAATGATTTCAAGGTTCATCTACGTGGTGACATGTATAAGTACTTCATTTCTCCTTACGGCCAAATAATATCCCATTATATGGGAATACCACATTTTTTAACAGTTCATCAATTTGTCAACTCATCAGCTGATGGACATTTGGGGTGTTTCTACTTTTTGGCTATTATCAAAAATTCTGCTATGAATATTCAGTAGAAAATGTTGTGTGGACATGTTTTTTCAATTCTTTTGGGTATTGTTCTAATTTGGTAAAGCTGATGAGACGCAATATACAAGAATTGGAGGGCTTTTAACAATGGAGATTTATTAGCTTATGAGTTTACAGTTCTTAGGCCATAAAAATGGCCAAATTAAGGCATCAACAGGATGACGTTGTTGTAAATTGTTCTCTCCATACAGTAGCTACCACTGCAAATCCCCCACTCTCATGGCAGGCTATCACAGGGCCCAGTCCCTGGCTGGCTGATGGTGACAAAAAGGGGCATAAAATTCTGTCTCCCAACAACAGGGTGGGCACAGCCAACAACTGATCATGACTTTTGATTACCAAATTTGGATCACTGGTTCTCAGTTCTGAGGGCAGCTGTTGTTTTAACTCACACTGACAAAGGCAGCAGCACCCATTATTTCAAAATTTCCCCACACAGTGGGGGAGACAGTGCAGATTTAAAGATGCAGCACTTCCTTGGGGCTGCAGGGGACAGTTAGCTGAAGGGCTGCATTTGCTGGGCAGGCCAGGAAAGCTCAGCTTTCGGGAACCACTGGAGAAGATTTTGGAGCCCCTCCTGATCCCTTCCCTAGAGTACTTTGGAGCCAGTCGGCACCTGCTTCATGGGTCCCTGGCTCTGTTATGGCTGGGAAAGACTGAGCTGAGAAAGTCCTCTCTGGGTGCCCCTCCTCCCAGAATTTACCCACCAGGGAAAAGCAGCTTGAGACAACAAAAGGAGTGTAAAGATCTATAGAGGCAGATTGTCTGGGACAAAGCCTTCCTGGTGTCAAATACTCAGGAGAGAGAGGTTTGTCTCCTGAGAAACAGAGGGGACAACCAAACTCTTGTAAACAGGGAACTCCAAAACAACTAACAAGCAAAAGCCCAGGACAAGAAAGAGGCCAAAAAGACAGGGAAAACCTTGCATGCTGCATTTGTCTTCGGCAGGAGAGCCAATGAACAACGACAACAGAAAAATCTCAGACTTATCACCAGATGGTTAGAACACCAAGGAAGAGACATTCCAGGGAGTAAATCACAGAGTTAATATTTTAAAATATTAAAAAGTACAGTGTGCAAGAAGAGTACGAGACAAACCAAGAAACAGAAAGTGGCAGCCCATCCAAAGGATGAGTATAAAAATACAGAAAACTCCATTGAAGAAGATGAGAATGTGGGCATACCAAACAAAGCCTTTAAAAAAGTAATCTTAAAAATGCTCAAAGAAATGAAGGAAAATACAGAGGAAGAACTAAAGGATATCGGAAAAAATAATGAATGAACATTGTGAGAGTGTACGTAAAGATATAGAAATTTTAAAAGGAACTGAACACAACTATTGGAGTTGAAGACTGCAATAACTGAAAAGAAAGATGCCCAAGAGGGTATCAAAAGCAGATTGGAGCTGGCAGAAGAAAGAAACAGTGAACATGAAGACAAGACAATTGAAATGAGTCAGGCTGAGGAACAGAAAGAATAAAGAATTATTAAAAGTGACAATAGCCTATGACAGCTATGAGACACCATCAAACACACCAATGTATGCATTATGGTAGTTCCAGAAGGAGAAGAAAAAGAGAAAGGGGCAGAAGGAATAGTCAAAGAAATAATGACAGAGAATTTCCCAAACTTAGCAAAAGACATAAATATGAATATCCAAGAAGCACAGAAAACACCAAACAGGATGCACACGAAGAAAAATGGCATGCCATTATATATTTATTACACTATCAAATGTCAAGGATCAAGAGAGTGTTCTGAAAGCTGCAAGAGAAAAGCAACATGTTACATATATGGGAGTATCAATTAGAGGGCTGATTTCTAATCAGAAACCATGGAGGCAAGAAGGCAGAGGGTTGAAGTTCTTGAAGTGCTGAAAGTAAACAACTGCCAGCCAAGAATTTTATATCTGGCAACGCTCTCTCAAAAATGAGAGATTAAGACGTTCTCAGATAAACAAAAGCTGAGTGTGTTCATCACCACTAGACCAGCCCTACAAGCAATGCTAAAGGGGGTTCTTCAGGCTGAAAGGAAAAGACAGTAGGCATTTGATGAAAGCAGCAAAAAGAAATAAAGACCTATAGTGAAGGTAACCATTTGGATAATTATAAATGCCAGTAATATTGTTGTTCTAGTTTGCTAATGCTGCCGGAAAGCAAAACACCAGAGATGGATTGGCTTTTATAAAAGGGAGTTTATTTGGTTACACAGTTAGTCTTAAGGCCATGAAGTGCCCAATGTAACACATCAGCAATCGGGTTCCTTCACTGGAGGGTGGCCAATGGTGTCCGGAAAACCTGTGTTAGCTGGGAAGGCACGTGGGTGGCATCTGCTCCAATGTTTTGGTTTCAAAATGGCTTTCTCCCAGGATGTTCCTCTCTAAGCTGCAGTTCCTCAAAAATTTCACTCTTAGTTGCACTTGGGGTATTTGTCTTCTCACAGCTTCTCTGGAGCAAGACTCTGCTTTCACCAGCTGTCTTCAAACTCTCTCTCATCTGCAGCTGCTGTGCTTTCTTCAAAGTGTCCCTGTTGGCTGTAGCTACTCTTCAAAACATCACTTACAATCCACTGAGTTCCTTCTGTTTCTCAGCTCATTTATGTGGCTCCACTGATCAAGACCCACCCTGAATGGGTGGGGCCATGCTTCCATGGAAATATCTCATCAGAGTTATCACCCACAGATGGGTGGGGCACATCTCCATGGAAACACTCAAAGAATTACAGCCTAATTAACACTGATAGTTCTGCCCACACATGATTACATCAAAGATAATGGCATTTGGGGGGACATAATACATTCAAACTGGCACAATTGTACATTGCATTGTTTGGTATGTAACTCCTCTTCTTACTTCCTACAGGGACTAAGATGCAAATGCAGAAAAAGTAATGATAACTCTAGGTTTTAGGACATACAATGTACCAAGATATAAGTGGTAACAAGTACAAAAGACATGAGGGAGCCGAAGGGACCAAAAAATATATGAATGCTAATGAAATTCAGTTGGTATCAAACCAAAAATGATTGTTATATATTTAGGATGTTAAATTTTAACCCCATAGTAACCACACAGAAAATAGATGAAAAATATATCCAGATGACATCAGAAGACATTCAATATGGTACAATCCAAAAAATCAAATAAATATCATAGTAGGCACTAATGGAAGTAAGGAATAAAATAGTTATGACTTACAAAGGCTTAATAGCAAAATGGCAGAAGAAAGTCCTGTATTATCATTAGTGAATTTAAATGTAAATGGATTAAACTCTCTACTCAAAAGGCAGAGATTGGCAGAATTGATAAAAAACTATGAACCAATTATATTCTGTCTCCAAGACATTCATCTTAAAGGCATGCTGAGGATGAAAGGAAGGAAAAACATACATGCAAGTGGTAAATGAAAGAGTGCTGGGGTGGCAATACTAATATTGGAAAAATAGACTTTAATCAAAAACAGTTATGAGGGACAAAGTTAGTCATTATATATTGATAAAAGGGACAATTCAACAGGAAGAGGTAAAAATTATAAATATATATGCACCTAACAGCAGAGCCCCAAAATGTATAAAGCAAATACTGACAGATTTGAAAGAAGAAATTCATGGTTATACATTAATAATAAGAGACTTAACATGTCACTCTCAATAATGGATAGAATATCTCATCAAAAAATCAGTAAAGAAGTACAGGACTTCAATGATACACTAAACAAACTAGATATAACATACATACTTTCAACTCTGCATCCAATGAAAACAGAATTCACATTTTTCTTCACTGCACATGGACCATACTCCAGGAGAGATCACACATTAGTTCACAAAACAACTCTCAATAAATTCAGATATACTGAAATCTTACAATGTATGCTCTCTGACTACAAAATAAGGAAGCAAGAAATCAATAACAGAGGTAGAAATGGAAAAACAACAAATATTTAGAAATTAAACAACTAATCTTTGAAAACCAATGGTTTAAAGAAATTACAGGCCAAATTAGGAAATATCTTGAGGTGAATAGAAAATGAAAATACAACATACCAAAATGTATGGGATGCAGTGGAGATAGTGCTGAGAGAAGTGTATATCTCTAAATGCTTACATTAAAAAAGAAGAAAGACTTACAAATAATCACAAAATTAGGAGAACTAGAAAAGAAGAGCAAAGTTAACCGAAAGCCAGTAGAAGGAAGGAAATTACAAAGCTTAATGCAAAGATAAATGAAATAGAGACCAAAAAACAATAGAATCAACAAAACCAAAAGTTGGCTCTTTGAAAAGATCAATAAAATCCACAAACCTTTAGATAGACTGATAAATAAAAAAGAGAGAGGACACAAATAACTAAAATCAGCAATGAAAAAGGGGGGAGCATTACTACCAACGTCATTGAAATAAAATGGACTATAAGAGGATACTATGAACAACTGTAGGCCAAGATAACCTAGATGAAGAGAAGTTCTCAGAAACACATAAACTACCTACATTGATTCAAAAAGAAATACAAGAAAGGGGTGGAGCAAGATGGTGGCATAGAGAAGTGTGGAATTTACTTAGTCCTCTAGAGCAACGGGTAAATAACCAGGAACAACTAGTAAATACTCTGGAACAACTGTTGGGAGACATCTGTGAATGGACACACATCATGCACCAGTCTGGAATGGGTGGAGCAGCTGAGATTGTAGCTCAGAATCATAAGTAAAGCTCCACAAACCCAGAGCGGGAGCCCCTCCCACCTTGGACAGCTGAGCTGAAACATTGCAGTGTAGAAAAAAGAAAGAGGCTACAGGGAAACAAACTCAACTGAGCTGCAATTGCAGCTTTAATTAACACGTTTGAACTATTGAGTACAAGCTACAAGCATAGAACAGATAGGGAAGCAGAGTCCTTCCAGCAGGGAGGAGGCAGGGCTGACAGGAAAATAATAGATAAATAAATACAAACAGAGTCTTTTAGAGACACTGACCTCAGAATACTGGGAGCAGCTGTGTCCCAATGAAACTGAGGGACTGGGGGCTGGCTCTGAAAAGGGGCTTATCCTTTTTTTCCTCTTTTTTTTTTTTTTTTTCTCATTCTAAGCAGCCCATTAGAGAATGTTTTGGACATCTTCATTTTTGGGCTGACCCAGGCAAATGTGGAATTAACAGAGCCAGAAAGACAAAAGAGGAATTCAAATAGAGGGATAATTCCCTACGGGGTGTGACCAGCTCAAGTGGCTGCCCTCCCTCAGAGAATTCAGATTCCAGGGCCTGGGGGGAAACATTCAAACAAACCAAAAACAGCTTAAACTTAGCTTCTGACATGCCTGCCCCTCCCCAGGTCAGGGTCCACTGTGAATTAAAGGGACCACTGTACCTCTTACACTGTTGGGGACCTGGGACTGACAAGTGCCACTTGCTGGGCTGGATAGGGAAAGCACAGAGACTAGAGACCTCACAGGAAAATCTGTCAATCTTCTAGGACCCACCCTTAGGGAAACCTAATACCGAATACACAGCCTTCTCCTGAGACCTGAGCCTCTCTGATCTGGGAAAATCTGATGGGGCATTCAAGGAAAACAAATGCCTAGACAACAGAAAATGAAAAATCATACTAGGAAAAATGAAGATATGGCCCAGTCAAAGGAACAAATTTACACTTCAACTGAGATACAGGAATTGAAACAACTAATTATTAGTCAAACAAATCTCTTAAATCAATTAAAAAAAATTAATCCAAAAACCAGTTCATTCAGTTGAGGGAAGATAAGGCAAAAGACATGAAGGATATAAAGAAGACATCGGGCCAACACAAGGAAGAAATTGAGAGTTTGAAAAAAGAATTGGCAGAATTTATGGGAATGAAAAGCACAACACAAAAGATGAAGGACACAATGGTGACATACACCAGCAGATTTCAAGAGGCAGAAGAAAAGATTCATGAACTGGAGAACAGGACATCTGAAACTCTACACACAAAAGAACAGATGGGGAAAAGAAGAGAGAGATATGAGCAACATCTTAGGGAACTGAGTGAACATGAAACACATGAATATACAAACCATGGGTGTCCCAAAAGGGGAAGAGAAGGGAATAGGGGCAGAGGCAATAATGGGGAAATAACCACCAAAAATTTCCCATCCCTTATGAAAGACACAAAATTACAGTTCCAAGAAGTGCAATGAACTCAAAACAGAATAGATGTGAATAGACTTATACCAAGACACTTAATAATCATATTATCAAATGTCAAAGACAAAGAGAGAATTCTGGAAGCAGCAAGAGAAAAATGATCCATCACATACTAGGGAAGATCAGTAGGACTATATACAGATTTATCAGTAGAAACCATGGAGGTGAGAAGACAGTGGTTTGATATATTTAAGGTATCTAAAAAAAACAACAAAGAAAAAAAAACACCAACCAAGAATTTTATATCTGGCAAAACTGTCCTTTAAATATGAGGGAGAGTTTTAAATATTCTCAGAGAAACAGACAATGAGACAGTTTGTGAACAAGATGACTACTCCACAGGAAATATTAAAGGGAGCACTACAGACAGATAGGAAAAGACAGGAGAGAGAGGTTTGGAGAACAATGTTGGGAGATGGCAATACAATAATGTAAGTACACCGAAAAAAGACGAATGTGAGTATGATTGAAACAGAAAGGTTAGGCACATGTAGGAAACCAGAAGGAAAGATAGAAGATAAAGACTGGGACTGTGTGGCTTAGTGAAACCTAGAGCGGTCAATGAATGTGATAAAACAGAAAAATATGTTTTTGCATGAGGTAGATCAAATGAATATCAACTTTGCAAGGTGTTGAAAAGGGGTTGGTATTGGGGAAAAAAACAATCAATGCAAGCTAGAGCCTAGAGTTAACAGTAACATTGCAATATGCTTTCTTTAATGACAACAAAGGTAATACACCAAAGCAAAATCCCAATAAAAGGAGGACATAAGAGAGGGATATGGGATTCTTGGCATTAGTGTTGCTGTCTGACTTTATTATGGTTATTTAATTTTATTTTCACCTTTTCTTTTGAGGTTTTTTAGTTGCCATTTTTTTTGTTTTTTTTTTTTACTTCTTTTTTTTTGGTTCTTCCTTTTTTCTTTGTGGCTATATTTTATCTTATTTTTACTTTTCCTTTTGTCCTCTTCATTATTCTTTTGTTTCAATTCTCCTTTTTTATGGGTAATGAACATGTGTAAGTGCTAATTGT
Source organism: Choloepus didactylus (assembly GCF_015220235.1). NCBI lineage: Eukaryota > Metazoa > Chordata > Mammalia > Pilosa > Megalonychidae > Choloepus > Choloepus didactylus. The sequence continues at coordinate 177,272,828 of NC_051308.1, forward strand.
GGTGATGAATGCACAACCATATGATACTGTAAATTATTGTACACTGTGGATGGTTGTATGGTATTTGAATATGTCCCTACAAAATTGCAGGGAAAAAAGAAACAGTGCTAGAGAGAACTTGGAGGGAGAAATGTATGTATTCACTGTTGGTAGGGAAGTAGAATGGTGTAGCCTATCTGGAGGACAGTATGGTGGTCCCACGAGAACTAGGTATGTGGAGATTTCAAGGTCCTGCAACCTCAGTATGGGGTATATGCTTGGAAGATCAGAGAGGAACAGAATGGTGAACTGTAGTGTATGCAAACAATAGAATATTGAGTGGCTACAAGAAGGAATGAAGCTATGAGACATGCAATTGGGTGAATGGATCTTCTGTACAACATTTTGAGTGAAGCACGCCAGAAACGAGAGGACAAACATTTTAATGCCTCTCTAAAATGGACTAACTCTAATATGCAAACTCTGAGAACTGAATCTTAGAGCACAGCATATCAGGGAAATGCTTACTGTAATGGTCCCTAGATTGTAAGCTCTTACAGCAGTCACATCATACCTGAGTTGTAATGGTTCTTTCTAAATCCCGAGATGCTGAGCTCCTTGTGCATAACCTGGTCAGTCTCCAGAAACTTTGGGTATCATTGTGATATATCAGACTCAGAGCTAGAATTTGGCAGCTATAAATTTCAGTATTACCCCATAGGACAATTGTTGAAAGAGCTGAAAAAGAATTCAGACTTTAATTAGAGATATGAATGAAGAGAATCTGGTTAGGACTAAGGCAAATCAGGCCCAAGGTTAAAGGAGGATACTGACTGAGTTTTAAAACTGCAACTTATTGTGAGACCAAGGGAGGAGATGTTTATCTGGTGTAGGATTTTTATTTTATGTAGCACAATAGATAATTTAACTTGTACGATCAATTTGTTTGAACACCATAGGTGCATGGAGCTTTGAACGGGAAGTGAGATTTGGTGAGTTTCTACAGGCTGGGGTGAAATCCCAGTACATCCCAAAGAGATATGGGCAGAGAGTAAAAGTGCATTTGTGGGGCTCCCCTAGGATTTTCCCCACCTAAGCTATTGCTGATTTTCCCACAAACATTACGGACTTTCAGTTTGGTGGGCCAAGCCCTCACTCAGGGGGCTTTCTGTCCGGCGCCGCCCCGCTCGACCCCTGTTCCCCGGCCGGCGAGGGGAGAAACAAGGGATGAGAGAGAGAGAGATGCAGACCACGCAAACTGACCTGGCTGGAAGTCACGACTCGAGCCACACGGCGGTTGCGAGAGCAAGTCTTTTACTGAAGCTAGATAAGCATTCTCTGTTACAGGTTTCCACGCGGGGCAGAGTGCCTCGCGGGAGAGCAGCCTCGATGTGGCCGTCAGGTACGGCTCCTAGTGGGCTGTCTCCCCGAGGTTCGCTTGGGCAAACTCTTAAGTACTCTACTCATAACCAATGATCTAGCGCCGCGCATATGCACTCAATTGGCAGATAGGAATAGTGAGTGTGCACGTCATAAGCGGAAGCAGGATATGGGCGCCATCTTGGCTCATTCGATGGGCGGGGGGACTTTGGAGCAGGTTTACAGCGCATGCGCTATGCCCGTCCCGGGAGACGGCTCTCCACATCTCCCCCTTTATTATTTATATCGACCCAGTGTCCCCAGTGATGAGTGTGCTCCCGTGAACCCAGATGGCTCACAATTTGTTCCGGTGCTTTGGGGAGTCTGGACTAGGTCTCAGCCATTTAGCGGCGGAGCCTCTAGCACCGACCAGAATGCTCACCTCATATGGAGACAGGAGAGTCCGTGAGCTGGAAACAACATGACTCTCCCTGCAGTGCTTTGCCTTGCAACTGGGGGACAAAGGCGGGGGCAGGGATAGCATTAACCAGAGTCGGAGGTGTCACTAGGCGTCCCTATGCATTGGCTAGAGTCAAGTCTGGCCACAACTATGACTCTGCCTTAGGGACCTACCTGAGACAAAAATTATGACTGCTGGCGTCGCCCGTTATACCCGGGACACAGCTGCGCGCTTAGCTACAAACCTCGCTCCCGAGTGCCCCGCCCGAGGCGGCCAGGATGGGGTATGGCCATCAGAATGGTCGCTGTTGGGGGTATCAAAGGTGGAGGACATAGCCATCATAATGGTAACACGGTACTGCCGCGCTTGAAACAGGCGTTCTAGCAAAGATTTAACAATGACTAATCCCACCAATAGTCCCACCATCAAGAGAATCCAATTAGTCAAATTGGGCCAAGAGAACCAAGAGGTGACTTGGTCCCACAGATTTTTTACAGTCTCGCCCAGTGTGGAAAGGTCGAAACTAACAGGCTTCAATTTCCTAATGTTCTCAAGTCCCTGAAGGTTGGATTTCACTTGGTCGGAGAGATTGGTGAAGTTGGGGAGATAAGTGTTCTTGAGCCACTCGGCGACATCTTGCTGCTCCTCTGTCAAGTTCACCCTAACCGGGGTGACACAAAGCCTCCCGAATAACCATCGGGTATCACACGTCTGCTGGAGAACTCTCCAGAGTCCATCTATTTCTAGTCCAAGTTCATCTATCTCCGCTAGGAGTTTCTGAATGGCCTGGAAATTTAAGTTCAGCATCTGATTGTGGCGGCGTAGCACGTCTCGGGTAAGGTATGCCTCTTGGACGCCTAGACTTAGAGAAGGGGATATTGTTAAGTGAAACAACTTGAGAAACAGGGCCAACCCAGTCGGTTGCCTTGACGGGGAGCCAGACATAACTTGGGCGATACACTAGGATAGCGGGACGGCGAGGCATCCGGGTCTTTGGAACGGTTGCAGACTGTAGGAGCAAACCCCGGAAGGAAAAGGCACCTTTGAGTCTCATTTTTACTCAAGATCCCTTCACAAGACTGGCGGCTCTTCCCTGTAACGTTAAGAAATTCAAGCAAGACTCCCTTACTTAACTCGCCATTACCAGTTTCACAAGTAGCATTCGCCGCAACTGTGGTGTTGACAACCTTGACAGAGAGGTTAGCAAAAGAGAGGATCAGTGTGTCATTGGTGAGGGGGAAGGACTCGTTGAAGCTTGTGGAGGAAATATTTCTGTCAGAAGGCAGGTGGTGGAGACCTAGAGACAGGGTACGAGTGAAAAACACAGGAGAGGCGGGAGACCCAGCAGAGAATGGGGCCAGGGTCGGGGGATGATGCCACAGGCCCCAAAGACCACTCTCCTGCGCTACCACAGTTCCACTAAAAAAAGAAAAAGGCAGATTAGAAGGATTGCTATAGGAGAGCAAAGAACAGAGTTACCGATCCTCTTTTTGGGCAACCGCGGGGTGGTCAGTCCTACTATTATCGTCTTGTCGGTCGTCGCCATCATCAGCAGGGTCGGAGGCTTGGTCTAATGGTTCAGGTTGTATATTCGTTGGCGTTTCTGACAGCTGTTCCTTGGCTTCTTCAGGTGATGTCACGGTTCTCACCAGTCTTTCCGGAACCCACACTGGTTGACGTCCTGGTTCCTGGGGAAAAACACAAACAGAGCCTCTGGCCCAGCTGAGCACCGGGTCAGGGCCTTTGTACTCGGGCGGGGGGTACGGCAAAGGTTGCCCCTCCCCTGACCGGCCCATCGGGGTTTCCGGGTCTGGCAGCAAAGGATAATTACATTTACTGGGCATGGCCACTAGAGGGAGCTCTCGGCGAGGTCCTTTGGTGGGACCGCCCAAGGCGTCAGTTAGGAGCTGGGGTGTCCCTGGGGGTGCAGCGGTAGACATTGGCGGGGCGGAAGGCCGCACGGGTGTGGCGGGAGGCTCCTCCCACTCAATTAGCGGGGATGCTTCCGCCTCCTCGCCAGTATCGCTATCTGACTCTGAGTCAGAGTCACTGGACTCCGGCGGTTTGCCCTTATAGGAGCCGTCCGCTGACGAAACTGACTGGGTTTCTTGGAGCGCGCACCGTGCTTCTTGCAAGGCAGAGGACGGGCTTAGGCCGGCAGCCGATTCTAGTTCAAGGACCGCACGGACGGTCTCCCATATGGGTACTAGAATCGGGTCCATACACACGCCCGTCTGGCGCGCTCGGTCTATGTCGCGACCGAGCTTCATCCAAGAGGGTAGGCTAAGGCTGCCGGTGCAGGCAAACCAAGGGGCAAAAGTATCAACATCATCAAGAAAACGCTGAAGGGAGCTTTTCCTGACCGAGATACCCCGTTGTTTCAAAAGGTTCTTTAAGGGAGCTAAGAGAGGTGAACTTCCGGACTGCCCCATGATTGCAGTCGGCACTATACTTCAGTCACTCGGAGAGCTCTTCCGAGTCCCCCGGGGTCACCTGAAAACCCACGGGCCCTAACTATCATGTAATAAGACGCACTCACCTTCTCGCGTTGATCAGGCGCGGGAAGTCCGCCGTAAGCTCGATGCGCAGCGCTGCTCTCCTCACAGAGGGACCCTCGAGAGCGAGGCAGGAGGAGGAGCGTTCCCCGTACGGGCCACCACTTGTCCGGCGCCGCCCCGCTCGACCCCTGTTCCCCGGCCGGCGAGGGGAGAAACAAGGGATGAGAGAGAGAGAGATGCAGACCACGCAAACTGACCTGGCTGGAAGTCACGACTCGAGCCACACGGCGGTTGCGAGAGCAAGTCTTTTACTGAAGCTAGATAAGCATTCTCTGTTACAGGTTTCCACGCGGGGCAGAGTGCCTCGCGGGAGAGCAGCCTCGATGTGGCCGTCAGGTACGGCTCCTAGTGGGCTGTCTCCCCGAGGTTCGCTTGGGCAAACTCTTAAGTACTCTACTCATAACCAATGATCTAGCGCCGCGCATATGCACTCAATTGGCAGATAGGAATAGTGAGTGTGCACGTCATAAGCGGAAGCAGGATATGGGCGCCATCTTGGCTCATTCGATGGGCGGGGGGACTTTGGAGCAGGTTTACAGCGCATGCGCTATGCCCGTCCCGGGAGACGGCTCTCCACAGCTTTCCCCTATAATGCCAGTTGCTGCAAGGAGAAGGCAAAGCCCACTTATGATTGTGCCTAGGAGTTCCCCCCAGAGAACCTCTTTGTTGTTCAGATGTGGCCTCCTCTCTCTCTAAGCCCACTCAGCAGGTGAACTCGCTGCCCTCCCCCCTAAATGGGACATGACTCCCAGGAGTGTGAATCCCCCTGGCAACATGGGAAATGACTCCTAGAGATGAGCCTGGACCAAGCACTGTGGGATTGAGTGGATTTTTTGACCAAAAGGGGAAAGAGAGACAAAACAAAATAATGTTCCAGTGGCTGAGAGATTTCAAATGGAGTTGAGAGGTCACTCTGGACGGTATTCTTATGTGCTACACAGATATCACCTTTCAGTCTTTAGTGTGTTAGAATGCCTAGACTGAAATACCTGAAGCTGTCAAACTGCAATCCAGTGACCTTGATTCTTGAAGACAAATGTATAACTATGAAGACTGCATGTGTGACTGTGTGACTGTGAGAATTTTGTGGCTCACACTCCCTTTATCCAGTGAATAGACAGAAGAGTGGAAAAATGGGGGCAAAAATTAGATGAAGAATAGGGTGGGATGGAGGGGATGGAAAGAGATAGGGGTTCTTTTTTCCTTTTATTTCTATTTTGGAGTAAGGAAATGGTTCAAAAATTGATTATGGTGATGAAAGCATAACTGTATGATGGTGCTGTGAATAAGTGATTGTACACTGTGGATGACTGTAGGGTGTGTGAATATATCTCAATTAAACTGTATTAAAAAGGAAATGAACAATGGGAGAAGAGGGGAATGAGATGTTTTGGATGTTCTTTTTTATTTTAATTTTTATTTTACTTTTTGGAGTAATGAAAGTGTTCAAAGTTTGATTGTGGTGATGAAAGCACAACTATATGACAATACTGTGAACAAACGATCGTACACTTTGAATGACTGTAAGTTATGTGATTATATCTCAACAAAATTGTATTTTAAAAGGAAGAAATAGAAGATCTCAATAAACGAATTAACAATAAAGAGATTGAATCAGTCATTGGAAACCTCCAAGGCTAGGAACAGACAGTTTCATTGCAGAATTTTACCAAACATTCTAAGAAGAGTTAACTCCACTCCTGCTCAAAATCTCCCAAAACATTGAAGAGGAAGGAACACTCCTGAATTCATTCCATGAGGCAAACATCTCATATTAAAGCTGGATAAAGATACAAAAAGAAAGGAAAACTACAGACTGATATCTCTTATGATTATAGATACAAAAAGATTTTAAAAATTACTAGCAAACCAAATCCAAGAGCACATTAAAAGAATTATACACCATGGTCAAATATACATCCCTGGTATGCAATGTTGGGTCAACATAAGAAAATCAATTAATGAAATACACCACATTAACAGAATGAATCAAATGATTCAGAAAAGTAATTTGACAAAACACACCACCGTTTCTTGATAAAAACACTTAGAACACTAGAAATACAAGGAAATTTACACAATGTGGTACAGAGCATATATGAAAAGCCCACAGCTGACATCCTACTTAATGGTGAAAGACTGAAAGCCTTCACTCTGAGATCAGGTACAGGACAAGATTGCCCACTATCACCACTATTATTCATCAGTGTACTGGAAGTTCTTGCCAGAGCTGTTAGGCAAGAAAAAGAACTGAAAGCATTCAAATTGGAAAGGAAGAAGTAAAACTTTCCCTATTTGCAGGTGATATGATCCTATCTACAGAAAATCCTGAAAAATCTACAACAAAGTCCCTAGAGGTAATAAATAAATAGCAAAGTGGCAGGGTACATGATTAACACCCAAAAATTGGTAGTGTTTCTCTACACAAGCAATGAACAATTGGAAGAAGAAATCAAGGGAAGAAAATCCATTTACAATAGCAACTAAAGAATCATTGATCTATGAATCAATATAAGCAAGGATGTAAAGAAATTAAAGAACTAAATAAATGCAAGGACATTCCATGCTCATGGATTGGAAGACTGAATATCATTTAGATGTCAGTACTACCAAATGTAATTATAGATTCAATGCAACCCTAAGCAACATTCCAACAACCTTCTTTGCAGAAATGGAAAAGCCAATCATCAAATTTATATGGAATCTAGGGGCCCCAAATAGGTAAAGCCATATTGAAAAGGAAGAATGGAGTTGGAAGACTCACTCTACCCAGTCTTTAAACTTATTACAAAGCCACAGTAATCAAAAGAGCCTGGTACTGGCACAAGGATAGACATACAGACCAATGGAATCAACTTGAAAGCTCAGAAATCAACCCTCACATTTATGGCCAACTGATTCTTGACAAGGTGGAAATGACTACTCAAGGGGGAAAGAATACGAGGAAGTGCTGCTGGGAAAACTGGATCTCCATTTGCACACACACAAAAAAGGAGGACCCCTACCTCACACCATATATAAAAATCAACTCAAAATCAAAGACCTTAATAAAAGAACTGGAACAATCAAACTCCTAGAAGAAAATTTTGGGAAGCATCTTCAGGACCTTGCATTAGGCAATGGTTTCTTAAACTTAAACCCAACCACAAACAACAAAAGAAAAAAATAGATAAACGGGGCCTCATCAAAATTATAGACTTTTGTGCCTCAAAGGGCTTTATCATGAAAATAAAATAACAACCTACTAATGGGAGAAAACACTTGGAAACCACGTATTCAATAAGGGTTTAATATCCAGAATACATAAAGAAACAACAAAAAAGACAAAGAGCCCAATTTAAAAATTTGCAAAAGACTTGAATAGATATTACCCAAAGAAAATACACAAATGGTCAGAAGGCACATGAATAGATGCTCTACTTCATTAGCCATCAAAGAAATGCAAATCCAAACCACAATGAGATACCATTTCACACCTATTAGAATGGCTACTATTTTAAAAAATGGAAAACAAGTGTTGGAGAGGATGTGGAGAAATAGGAACACTCAGTCACTGCTCGTGGCAATGTAAAATGGTGCAGCTGCTATGGAAGACAGTATGGAGGTTTCCTGAAAGCTAAGCATTGAACTACCGTATGACCTGGCAATCCCACTACTAGGTATACACCCCAAACAATGGAAAGCAGGGCTTCAACCAGATGTTTTCACACAGATGTTCTTAGGAGCATTATCACAATTGCCAAAAGATGGAAGTAATCCAAGTGTCTATCAACCGATGAATGGATAAACGAAATGTGTTATATACATACAATGCAATATTACTTAGTCATAAAAAGAAACAAAGTCATGCTACATGTGACAATATGGATAAACTTTGAAGACATCATGTTGAGTGAAATAAGCTAGACCTAAAAGAATAAATATTGTATGATGTCACCGACTTGAAACAATTAGAATAAGCAAACTCATAGAGTCAGAATCTAGAATATAGGTTACCAGGGGGTGGGGTAGTGCTAGGGAATGGGAAGTTATGGTTTAAAATGTACAGCATTTCTATTTAGAATGATGGAAATGTTTTGGTAATGGATGGTGGTGATGGTAGCACAACAATGTGAACACAACAGCACTGAAATATATATCTGAATATGGTTAAAAGGGGGAAATGTTAGATTGTACATATTGTAACAGAACAAAAATTTTTAAAAATCCATGGAACTACACTACAAAAACAGTGAACTGTAAGTTAAACCATTGACTCTCATTAATACTATAATTATAAAAGTTGCTATCATCAATTGTAACAAATGTTCCACTCTAATGCAAGTTGGCTTTTGCTGGGATGGCAATGTGGGAATCCTGTACATTATGCATTGTTTTGTAAACTCACAACTTCTCTAATAACTTAAAATATATATATATCACCAGAACTGCTGTAAAAACAAAAATAGAATGCAGACAAGTAGGCCTGATCTCCAATTTCTGATTCTGTAAGTCTGTGGTTGATAGTTTTAACAAGCATCCCAGGTGATTCCACAGCTTGCAAACTACTCCAGGTGCCTGATGAAGGTATTAACCTTGGCTGGAGGAAAGAGAATGTTGGAAGGTGTCTTGGGGCAGGCGCTGCGCTGGTGGAGTTTTGTCTGGTGGCCTCCTTTCTCTAAGGGTAGGAGATGCTACCTCCTGGGAGCAACCAGCTATTTGGAGCACTGGACCACAAGGAGAGGCAGAAAGGGTGAGAACAGACACGGTAAGAATAGGAGAAGGAGCTTACAGGAGGATAAGGGAAGGGATTGTTAAGCAGCCCTGATCCTGTAAATCAAAAGTTGCAAAGAAGATACTTACTGTGAAGGGTGGGGAACATAGCTATTATCAGTTTTTTTAGAGCTTTAAAAAAAAAAAAAAAAAAGATAAGCCAGCAAGAAACTGAATGTCAAGGAACTCCTAAATTTGTAATTGTGAAGGTCTAAACATCACCCATGTGTCTCTCCTAGAGAGGCATTGTGGTATTAATGCACAAGTCCTGGAGTTAGGCAGTCTCAGCCACTTAGCTAACCTCACTACGCCCGGTCCCTTCATCTGTAAAACAGAGATAGTAATAGCCTGTGTGCCTAGAATTATACTAAGATATAAATCAATTAACTCATTTAAAATACTGCCTGGCTCTTGGTGAATACCCTAAGAAATGTTAGCTCACTCACATTCCACCAACAATACTTTCTTTGGATATTGTGCTCAAACATTCCAAAAGTGTTTTCACACAAATAATGCAATTAATCTCACTTCATTCATAGATACTATTGTCCCCATTCTATAGATGAAGAAACTGAGTGTACAAAGAAAACAAGTTGTTCGCTTAAGTTCACATAACCAGGTCTCTAAACCCTAGCTGCATTTTCTGCATGTTTATGTGCCAGGTTTGGGGGAAGGTGATTTGTCATACATGATCGCTTACCTTGTATTAAAGAAACTGGGGATAAAGGCCAAACTATAAATAGGTGGTGGAACCAGTACTAGAGAAGAAATGAGGCTGGCTTCAAAGCTGGTACTTCTTCAAATATTCCCGTCTCTCAGGATGGAAAGTGCTTTCCACCACACCATCTCTGCATTCTCTGAGTGCTAATGCAGACACTCCCTGGCATTTGTGAGGGTCCCAGAGATAAACAAATCTCTGTCCTGTCTGAGAAAAGCTTCTAACTTTGTGGATAATATAAAACAAGTACACACTTAGCTGTGATATGAAGTGACTAGGTACTGTGGTAGCTCGTTGGAGAAAAGAAATCCTTCCAGCTGGAAGTAACACCAGCTGGAGGTGCCATTTGGAGGCGAGCTTGAGGGGAGAGGGGTTTAAGGCTATTGAAGGGATGAGGGAGGGGGCTTCCAAGCAGTTGGAATAGCATGAGCTGAGTGGAGAAGCTGAGACCTGGGGAATCCCCAGGAATAGTTCATTATTCAGCCAGAGTGCAGGAGGCTATGGAGTAAGATTGGAAAGGGAATTGGGAGCCTGTTTTTTAAGGAGCTGGGAGCATGAAGAGTTTGTACTTAATTCTGTAGGCAATGGGGAGCCGTCAGAGCTTGTTTGTCTGTTTGAAAGTGCTTTTTTAAATTAAACATTTTAGTTTGAGACGATTGTAGATTCACATGCAGTTTAAGAATCAATACAGAGAAATTCAGTGTACCCTTTGCCCAGTTTCCTCTGACGGTAACATCTTGCAAAGCTATATCACAACCAGGACATTAACATTGATACCATCCATTGACCTTAATCCCATTGCCTCAGTTTTGGCACTCATTTGTGTGTGTGTTTAGTCCTATGAAATTCTATCACATGAAGTTTTGTGTCTACAACCATAGTCAAGATAGAACATTTCCATCACCACAAGAATTCCTCATCTTGCTGCTTTATAGCCATACTTCCCTCCTTCTCATCTCCCCTCCCCTAATACACCATATCTATATTTTTGTTATTTCAAGAATTTTGTATCAGTGGCATCATGCACTATGTAGTCTCCCAGGATTTGCTTTTTTCACTCTGCATAATTCCCTTGAGATTCATCTAGCTGATACGTATATTAGTAGTTCATTTCTCATTGTTGAGTAGTATTCTATGGTATGGCTGTAGCATAGTTTGCTTAACTGTTCACTTGTTGGAAGGACATCTGTGTTGTTTTCAGATTTGGCTATAATTAATTAATTATTATTATTAATTAATACACTGTGAATATTTCTGGGTTTTGTGTGAATATGCATTTTAATTTCTCTGTAATAAATACCCAATAATACGAATGCTGGGTTGTATGATGAATTGCATGTGTAGTTTTATAACTGCTAAACTGTTTTCCAGAGTGGCTGTACCATTTTACATTCCCACTGGCAATGTATAAGTGATCCAGTATCTTTGCATCCTCACCAGCATTTATTATCACTACTTTTTAGCCATTTGGATAGTTGTGTAGTGATATCTCAATGTGCTTTTAAGTTGCATTTCTCTAATTAATGGCTAATGATGTTGAACTCTTTTCATACAATTATTTGCCATCTGTGTATCTTCTTCAGAAAAACGTTTGTTCATGTCTTTTTCCCATTTTCTAATTGGATTATTTTTAAATGTTGAGTTTTGAGAGTTCACTATATATCTGTGCCAGATATGTAGTTTCCAAATATTTTCTCCCAGTCTCTACATTATCTTTTCATTTTCTTTACAGGGTCTTTTGAAGAGCAATTATTTTTAATTTTGGTGAGATCTGATTTATCAATTTTTCTTTTATGGATCATGCTATTTGTGTCGAGTATAAGAACTTTTGCCTAGCCCTAAATCCTAAAGATTTTCTCGTACTTACTTCTTTCCTAATGGTTTGATGAACTTACATCTATGTCCATGATCCATTTTAATTTAGTTTTAATATAAAATGTGAAGCCTTGATCAAGGTTCTTCTTTTTTTTACTTTTTTTTTTTTTTCTGACTGTGGATGTTCATTTGCTCCAGCATCATTTGTTGAAAATACAATGCTTCCCACATTGAATAACTTTTGCATCTTTGTCAAAAACCAGTTGGGCATATCTGTGTGGGTGTATTTCTGGGTTCTCTATTCTGTTCCATTGACCTGTGTATCTAGCCCTCCATCAATACAGTACTGTCTTAATTACTGTGGCTATATAATAAGCCTTAATATAAGGTATAGTGACTCCTCCCACTTTATTCTTGTTCCGTAGTATTTTTAGCTATTCTAAGTCCTGTGGCTTTCCATATAAATTTTAGAATAAGTTTGTCTCTGTCTACCAAAAAACCTTGCTGGGATTTTGACAGAAATTGCATTCAACCTGCAGATCAATTTGAGGGAACTGATATTCTACTAAGGTGAATCTTCTAATCCATGGTCATGTTATGCCTCTCCAATTTTTTAGGTCCTCTTTAATTTCTTTCATTAGCATTTTATAGTTTTCAGCATACAGATCTCATAATACTTTGTTAAACATATACCTAAGTATTTCATTTTCCATAGAGTGATTGTAAATGGGATTGTATTTTTAATTCTGGTTTCCATATATTTCACGATAGTATATTAAAACATTCTCTTATATTCACCCTACTTATATCATTGAATCAGGAAGTGAGTTTCTTCTCACTTCAAACAACATATAGTTGGGTTGTACATGTGGCTGTGTTTATATACTCTCTCCCAATCTTTGCCTTTTAATTGACATATTTATACCATTTCATTTGAAGATAATTTTTGATATATTAGAAATTAAGTCTGCTTTAGAATTTGTTGTTGACAGTTCTTTTTAATACTTGAAACATGTCATGTCACTTACTTTTTTATTTTTATTTTTTTTAATTAGAGAAGTTGTAGGTTTACAGAACAATCATGCATAAAATATAGGATTCCTGTATGCAATCCCATTATTAACACCTGGAATCAGTGTGGTACATTTGTTACAATTGATGAAAGCACATTTTTGTAATTAGACTATTAACTGTAGTCCAAGGTTTAACTTAGTGTTCACTGTTTGTGTTATGCAGTTCTATGGATTTAAAATATTTTTATTCTACTAACATATATACAATGTATAATTCCCCCTTTAACCCTTCAAAGAATAATTCAATGCCCTTAATTAGGTTCACATTGCTATGCAACCATCACCACCATCCATTACCAAAACCTTCCCATCATCCCAAATAGAAATTCTATACATTTTTAGACTTTCTCTCTGTTCCCTAGCCCCACCCTGTCCCCTGGGAACTTATATTCTAGAGTCTGATTTTATGAGTTTGCTTAGTCTAAATTTCATAGGAGTGAGATCATGCATTATTTTTCCTGTTGTGTCTGGCTTATTTGGATGCAACATGATGTTTTCAAGGTTCATTCATTTTGTTGCATGTATGAGAACTTCCTTTCATTTTTAATGGCTGAATAATATTCCATTGTGTGTATATACCAAGTTTTGTTTATCAGTTCATAGTTGATGGACACATGGGTTCCCTGTATTTTTTTTGGTAATTGTATAGAATGCCACTATGAACATTGGTGTGCAAATATCTGTCTGAGTCCCTACTTTCAATTCTTTTGGGTATATACCTAGAAATGGGTTTTCTGGGTCATACGATAATTCTATATTTAACTTTCTGAAGAACTGTCACAGCAGCTGCACCATTTTACAATGCCACTAGCCATGAACGAGTGTTCTTATTTCTCCATATCCTCTCCAAGACTCATGATTATCCACTTTTTTTAATAGCAGCCATTCTAGTTGGTGTGAAATGGTATCTCATTGTGGTTTTGATTTGCACTTTCCTAATGCCTAATGATGCTGAGCATCTTTTCATGTACTTTTTCACCATTCGAATATCTTCTTTGGAGAAATCTCTAATCAAGTCTTTTGCCCATTTTTTTCTTGATTCATTTTATTGAGATATATTCACATACCATGCCGTCATACAAAACAAAGTGTACATTCGATTGCTCACTGTACCATTACATAGTTGTGCATTCATCACCAAAATCAATCCCTGACACCTTCATTACCACACACACAAAAATAACAAGAATAATAATTAAAGTGAAAATGAGCAATAAAAGTAAAAATGAACACTGGGTGCCTTCGTTTGTTTGCTTGTTTGTTTTTATCCTTCTCCCTTTTTTCAACTCATCCATCCATAAACTAGACAAAGGGGAGTGTGGTCCATATGGCTTTCCCAATAACATTGTCACCCCTCATAAGCTACATTTTTATACAATCGTCTTCAAGATTCATGGGTTCTGGGTTGTAGTTTGATAGTTTCAGGTATTTACTGCTAGCTACTCCAATTCACTAGAACCTAAAAAGGGCTGTCTAAATTGTGCCTAAGAGTGCCCACCAGAGTGACCGCTTGGCTCCTTTTGGAATCTCTCTGCCACTGCAGCTTATTTCATTTCCTTTCACATCCCCCTTTTGGTCAAGAAGATGTTCTCCATCCCACAATGCCAGGTCTACATTCCTCCCCAGGAGTCATATTCCACGTTGCCAGGGAGATTCACTCCCTTGGGTGTCTGATCCCACGTAGGGGGGAGGGCAGTGATTTCACTTTCCTAGTTGGCTTAGCTAGAGAGAGAGGGCCACATCTGAGCAACAAAGGTATTTAGGAGGAGGCTCTTTGGCACAATTATAGGGGGGCCTAGCCTCTCCTTTGCAGCAACAGTCTTCCCAAGGGCAAGTCCTGTGGTAGAGGGCTCATCCCATCAAACCACCAGTCCCCTATGTCTGTGAGCACATTATTTTGCCCATTTTTTAATTGGGTTGTTTGTGTTTTCATTGTTGAGTTGTGGAAGTCCTTGATATATTCTGGATAGTAAGCCCTTTTTGGATATGTGGTTTCCAAATATTTTCTCCCATTGTGTAGACTATTTTATTTTCATTATAAAGTCCTTGGACGCACTAAAGTTTTAATTTTGATGAGGTTCCATTTATCCTTTTTTTGTTGTTGCTTATGCTTTGGGTGTAAAACCTAAGAAACTATTGTCTCACACAAGGTCCTCAAGGTGCATTCCTATATGTTCCCTTACGAGCTTTATAGTTCTGGCTCTTATATTTAGTTCTTTACTCTGTTTTGAACTGATTTTTGATGCATATGGACATCAAGTTTTCCTAGCACCATTTGTTGAAGGGACTATTCTTTTCCAATTATTATTTGCCGCTTTGTCAAAAATCAGCTGGACATAAATCTGAGGGTTGATTTCTGAGCTCTCAATTCCATTCCATTGGTCCCCATGTCTGTGTCTGTGCCAGTACTGTGCTGTTTTGATTACTCTGGCTTTATACTAAGCTTTAAGATTGGGAAGTGTGATTCTTCCAGCTTCATTCTTCATTTTCAAGATGGCTTTGGCCATTCAGGGCCTCTTACCCTTCCACATAAATTTGATTATTGGCTTTTCTGCAAAGAAGGTTGTTGGAATTTTGATTGGTATTATGTTGAATCTGAAAATAGCTTTGGTAGAATTGATATCTTAACAATATTTAGTTTTCCAATCAAACGAGAAATGTCCTTCCATTTATGTAGGCCACCTTCGAATTTTTTAGCCAGATTTTGTGGTTTTCTGTATACAAGTCCTTTACATCCTTGGTTAGATTTACTCCTAAATATTTGATTATTTTGGTCACTATTGTAAATGGAATTGTTTTCTTGATTTCCTCCTCAGATTGTTGATCATTAATGTATAGAAACACTACTGATTTTTCCATGCTAATCTTGTATCCCACCACTTTACTGCATTCATTTATTCGCTCTAGGAGGTTTTTTTGGAGTTTTTCAGGATTTTATGCAATAGAATCATGTCATCTACAAATAGGAAAAGTTTTACTTCTTATTCTCCAATTTGGATGCCTTTATTTCTTTTTTCTTGTCTGATTGTACTGTAGGCTTGAACCTACACTGCAATATTGAATAACAGTGGTGACAATGGGCATCTTACCTTGTTCCTGATCTTGGAGGGAAAGCTTTCAGTCTTTCACCACTGAGTATGATGTTACCTGTGGGATTTTTGTATAGACTCTTTATCATGTTGGGGATGTATCCTTTCGCTTTTACTTTTGTAAGTGTTTTTATCAAAATAGGGTGCTGGATTTTGTCTTTTCTGCATCAATTGAGAAGATCATGTGTTCTTTTTCCCCTTCATTCTTTTAATTTGGTGTATTACATTAAATTATTTTCTTATTTGAACCACCCTTGCATTCTTGGGATAAATCCCACTTAATCATGGTGAATAACTCTCTTACTGTGCTGTTGGGTTTGGTTTGCTAGTATTTTCTTGAGAATTTTTGCATCATCTATATTCATAAGAGATAATGATCTGTAATTTTCTTTTCCTCTGGTATCTATCTATATTTGGCATTAGTATGAGGGTGATGTCTTGCAGAATGAATTAGGGAGTGTTCCCTCCTCTTCAATTGCTTTTGGAAGAATTTGAGCAGGATGGTATTAATTCTTCTCGGAATGTTTAAAATTTACCTTTGAAGCCATCTGGTCCTTGAATTTTCTTTGTTAAGTGGTTTTTGATTATTGGTTCAATCTCTTGACTAATCATTGGTTTGCTGAGATTTTCTATTTATTATAAAGTCAGGGAAGATATATTGTTTGTTTCTAGGAATTCATCCATTTCATCTAGGTTATTTAATTGGTTGTTGTACAGTTATTCATAGTATCCTCTTATAGTCCTTTTTATTTCAGTGGTGTCAGCAGTAATGTCCCCCTTTTCATATCTGATTTTGGTCATTTGTGTCCTCTTTCTTATTTCTTCATCAGACTAGCTAGAGGCTTATCAATTTTTATTGATCTTTTCAAAGAACGAACTTTTGATTTTGTTGATTCTCTCCATTTTTTAAATTCTCTAATTCATTTATTTCCACTCTAATCTTTGTTTTTTCCATCCATCTGCTCACTTTGGGTTTAGTTTGTTCTTCTTTTTCTGGTTCTTCCAGTTCTGAGGTTAGATCTCTGATTGGAAGTCTTTTTTCTTTTGTAATATAAGCATGAAGAGCTCCAAATTTCCCTCACAGCCCTTCCTTTGCTCATGGCATAACTTTTGATATGTTATTATTTTCATTTTCATTCACCTAAATAGCATATAGTTAGGCCATGCTCTTTAATACATTCTGCCAATCCCAGACCTTTGACTGGTCAGCTTAATCCATTTACATTTAAAGTAACTACGTGTAATGCAAGACTTTTTTCTGCTATTTAGTCTTTATAACTCTAACACTATTTTTGCCTTCATTTCTTCCATTAATGCCTACTTTAATGTTTATTTGATTTTTTGTATGGTACCATATTGATTCCTCTCTCATTTCTTTATCGATGTATTTTTTCATGTTCTCCTTGTGGTTACCATGGGGTTAAAATTTAACATCCTAAATATATAACATTCATACTTGATTAGATACCAACTTTAACATCAGTGGCATACTTAGCATACACATACACTGTCCCTATACTCCTCCATCCCCCACCGTTTTCATACTTGTTACAAATTATATCTTTGTACATTGTCCAAAACCATAGATTTATCATTATTTTTTATGCATTTGCATCTTTGCACATGAAGGAAGTAAGAAGTGGGGTTACTTACCAAACAAAATACAATTATACTGGTATTTGTAATTACCCAAAGGTTACCTTTAGTGGGGGTCTTTATTTCTTTATCCCACTTTGTACCACTCTCTAGTGTCGTTTCTGTTCAGTCTAAGGAACTTCCTTTAGCATTACTTGTAGGGTAGGTGTAGTGGCAATTAACTCCCTCAGCTGGATATAAAATTCTTGGTTGGCAGTTGTTTTCTTTCAGCACCTTGAGTATTTCAACCCACTGCCTTCTTGACACTTTCATTTCTGAAGAGAAATTGGCACTCATTCTAATTGGGACTCCCTTGTACATAACATGCTGGTTATCTCTTGCAGCTTTCAAAACTGTCTCCTTGTCCTTTGCATTTGAAAGTTTGATCTGTATGTGATGGGTGTAATTCTCTTCACATTTATCCTGTTTGGTGTACCCTGGCCTTCTTGGATATGCATAGTCATATCTTTTGCTACATTTCAGAAGTTTTCTGTCATTGTTTTTTGGAATAATCCTTCTGCCCTTTACTCTCTTTCTTCTCCTTCTGGGATCCACATAATGCGCATATTGGTATGCTTGATAGTTACCCAGCAGTTTCTTAGGCTATTTCCACTTTTTATAATTATTTCTTCTTTCTACGCCTCAGCCAATTTTCTTTCTTCTGCCTTCTACAATTTGCTATTGAAACCTCCTGGGTACTTTTCATTTCAGTTATTTTGTTCTTCAACTCCAGTAGTTCTGATTCCTTTTAAAAATTTCTGTCTTTTTATAAAGATTCTCATTCTTTGCCCATTGTTTTCCTGCTATCCTTTATTTCTTTGTCTGTATTTTCTTTTATCTCCATGAACATATTGCCAATCACTTTTTAAAATATCTTTGTACATTGTGACCACAGGCTGGCCTTTTTCATTGGTATTTTCTGGATTTTTAATCCTTTTCCTTTGGGTGGACCTTCGTTTC
The DNA here is from genome assembly GCF_015220235.1 of Choloepus didactylus. NCBI lineage: Eukaryota > Metazoa > Chordata > Mammalia > Pilosa > Megalonychidae > Choloepus > Choloepus didactylus. The sequence continues at coordinate 177,291,226 of NC_051308.1, forward strand.
CTGTTTCTTTGTTTGTCTTGTAATCTTTTCTTGCACACTGTATATTTCAGTATTTAAAAATGTTATCTCTGGGATTTATTCCTTGTGATGTCCGTTTTTTTGCACTCATAACCAGCTGGTGGTATGACATAGATGTTCTTGAATGTCAGTCCTCCTATCGGGAAAGTCTGTCCAAGGTGAATGCAGAGTGCAGGGTCCTCCTGGACTTTTTGGGTCTGTGTCTTGTCCAGAGTGTGTGCTTGATAGTGGCCTTTGGAGTTCTCTTGCTTACTGGAATTTGAATGCTTCTCTACTTCCCAAGAGACAGACCTTTCTCTCCCTGATGTTTCACTGCTGGCATTAAAGCCGGTAAGCCTTTTCCCTGGGCCATCCACCTCAACTGTTTCTTACACTGCTTTTGTTGTCTCAAGCTGCTTTGGCCTGGAGGGTAAATTCTGGGAGGGGGGCCTGCTAGAGAGGATTTACAAAATCTGTCTTCCCAGTGAGTACAAGGCCAGGGACCCACCAAAGGAGCATGAGCTATATCCAAATTGCCCTAGAGAGGGGATTAGGGAGGGCCATAAAGGGCACCAGGAACTTCTTCCATGGCTAGCTGTGCTTTCTTCACTTGCCCAGCAAATGCATCCCCTCAACTGTCCTCCACAGCACTGAGGAAATTTACCCTCTTTAAGTCTCCTCCACTGCCTTTGTCCAGAGTGGGTTGAAACAATGGCCAGCCTAGTAGCTAATCAAAAGTTGTGAGCCACAGCGGCTTGTGCCCGCCCCAAATCTTGGAGAAGTGGATTTTTATGCCCTTTCTGGCACCAGCAAGCTATGCCAGAAGACTGCTGACTGCCACAAGAGTGGGGGCAGGGCAATGGTAACCACCACAAACAGAGAGCAATTTCCTTGTATTCACTATAATTTACCCACCTCCTCCTGCACTTCTCTGGATGATTCACAGTGTTCCGCTGGACTCTGGGGTTTCTAAATAGTTCTTTCCTGTTTAATAGTTGTTCAAGTGGAGGGACTGATTCCTGGAGCTTCCTACTCTGTCATCTTCCCACAATCCTCCCATACTGCTTCCTTTGACCTCCAAGGTTTCAGATGAGTATCTAATATCCTTAAAATTAATGTTCTTCCAATTATCTAACTATGTAGCTTACATGGTATGACTGTGTGATTGTGAAAACCTGTGGCTCACACTCCCTTTATCCAACGTATGGACAGATGAGTAGAAAAATGGGGACAAAAATTAAGCAAAAAATAGGATGGGAATGGGGGATGGAATGTTTTGGGTGTTCTTTTATACTTTTATTTTTATTCTTATTTGTATCTTTTTGGGGAGCAATGAAAATGTTTAGAAGTTGATTGTGGTGATGAATGCACAACTATATGATGGTACAATGTACAAGTGATTGTACACTGGATGATTGAATGGTATGTGAATATATCTCAATAAAACTGAATTTTAAAAAATAATGTTCTTCTGTTGGCAATATGTCATTTCTCTCTAACTGATTTAAAGTTTGTTTTCTGTTTTTAGTTTTCAGAAGTTAATTACGATGTGTCTTGTCATGGATTTCCTTGGGATTATCCTGTTTAGGATTCACCCGGATTCCTGGAACTGTGTGCTTGTGCCTTTAGCCAAATTTGGGGGGTTTTCAGCCATTATTTCTTCAAATACTCTTTCATCCCCATCCTCTTTCCCTCTCCTTCTGGAATCCTGTTGATAAAATTTTAGAATTTTGGTTACTGTCCCACAGGTCCTTGAGACCCTGTTCATTTCTTTTCAGTCTGTTTTTTCTTCTTGTTCAAATTAGGTAAATTCTATTGTCTGTTCTAAAGTTCACTGGTTGTCTCCTCTGTCACGTATATGCTATTATTGTGCCCATTAAGGGAGTTTTTAAATTTTTATTATTGTATTTTAAGTTCTATAATTTCCATTTATATCTCTTTTATAACTTCTATTTCTTTTTTAGATTTTTTTATTCTTTTTTTTTCAAGAAAATTTGTAATTGCTTATTGAAGTATTCTTATGATCAATGCTTTAAAATTTTTGTCAGATAATTCCAATATCTGACTCAGCTCAGTGTTTTCATCATTTGATTGTCTTTTCTCATTCAAGTTTTTATTTTCCTGATTCTTGATGTCATAGGGGATATTTTAATTGTATTTTTCTTGTATGCTGGGCATTTTAGCTATTATATTAAGAGGCTTTGTATCCTAAGTCTTTTATTTTAGCAGGCCGTCATCCCATTTAGGTTTAGCACATAGGACATGACCCACTTTTGTGGACTGTGTTTCCAGTGACAATTTAATTTTCAGTTACAGCCGGAGAGAGCTCTCTGAATTTAAAGGACTTGTGTGATTAGATGAGGCCTATCTGAATAATCTCCCTTTTGCCATATAACATAACATAATCATAGAAGTAACACCAGGAGCAAAGGTTATAGGGCCCATCTAAGTATTCTGCTTTGGGCTTTCCTTTCCTCATCTGTAAATGACAACAATGGTCCCAAACTACAAGGTTGTAGTGAAAACTAAAGAATATAATGTAAGGGGAGAATATTAGAAATAGTGTCCTATACAGACATGGAACATGACATGATTAGCTGACTTTGTCTTTGCAGTTCAAGGAATGGAACCCAGAGGGAAAGAATCAGAACAGTGTTGGGGAGGGAGAATTATGGGGAATATGGCAAACTGCCTTAGGAGGCCCAACTCAAGCGGGCTCATTAAGCAAGAGGGTCAGAGAGATTTTTGCAGCAAATATATTTGGAGGGAAGGTAAGGGAGAAGTAGGTAAGCAATTATGTCTAATCTCATAAGGTTCCAATAATAAATTTTGTTGTGTTCACAGTTTTGCCTAAAGCTTTGTCTAACAGGTGAGAAAAGTCAACAGTTTAATTCAGCAACACTAGCTAACATTTTGGGGTGTTTGTGTCAAGCACTATTCTAGCACCATTGTATATGTTACCTTATTCAACCCTCATAACAAATTTATGAGGCAGATACTATTAATAGTCCCAATTTATGAGATGACAAAACTGTGCTTTAAGAAGTTTATTATAAGTGACATAAATCCTGGACATTTTAACACCAAAGCATGTGCACTTAAACACTGTGATCACCTCTTAGAGCCTCAGTTCTCTCATTTTCAAAACAAACAAAAACCTGTCCTGAAAACTTTTAGGGTTTTTGTGAACTTGATCAGCTGAGTCCTACTGTGCAAAATAGTGGTGTTGAATATGATTGCTGCTTAGCATGTCTGCTTTAGAGGACACCACTCACCCCCCTTAAATGGAACCTACGTCTAAACCACAGAAATTACTACCATGAAGCAGATCCTGAAAATTATTCTAACAGAAGTGTTAGTTGGACTGTATCAGACAGGGTTAACTAGAGAAACAAAAACAAAAGAATATTTGTATGTGTATATGTATCTGTGTAATTAGAGATTGGCTAATTCAATCATGGATCCTGGCAAATCTGAATTCTGTAAGACTCCAAGGTGGAAAGTGCTGTTAAGGTGATCTTGAAGTTCTTAGCCTGAATTCCCCAGGGGAAGCTGGCAGGCTGGAAACTCCAGCAAGAACTCAGATGTGACTGGTTCATTAATTTTCTTTTGGTATGGTAGGAGTATATTGGAAGGAATGAAGTTATTTTGGGATATTTGTTTTCCCCATTGTTTTGCTTTGTTTTGTTTGGAAATGTTTTTTATTATTATTATTTGATAAAGTTATTTTAAATTAAAAATAAAAAGAATGGATGGTGAAGTCTTAAGACAGAAGTTCTTCTGACATTTGGAAACCTCTAGTTCTTGTGTTAGGCTTCCAACAGATTGAATGAGGTCCACCCACATTATGGAGGGTAATCTTTACTTAAGGTCAACTGATCATAGATGCTAATCCCATCTTCCAAATACCTCTGCAGTAACAACTAGGCCAGTATTTGACCAAACAACTGGACACCATAACTTAGCCAAAGTGGTACATAAAATTAACTATCCTGTAGACTTTCCCTGAAAGGGCAAAACCTGGGGCTTGTGCCAACCACATGTTTACTGAACCTAGTGGAAGGGATTCAGTGAGGCGCCTGGCAGCAGCGGTGGGGAAGATTCTAATCGGCCCTTCTACAGGGATATGAAGGGAGCCCCGCTTGGAAAAGGTCAACCCGGAAGGAAGCAAAGGGAAAAGAGTTGATAAGGACCTCACCCCACCCCCGCCCCATAAGTGAGTGATATCTAAGTGGAGCTGAGAGTGTAAATCCCCCAAGCATCTTCATCTGAATGGGCCAGTGCTTTGTAGTCCCAGGTGACTGCAAGAAGTGGTGTGTGTGTTTGTGTTTGTGTGTGTATGTATATATATGTATGTGTGTTTTCTTCTCTCTAATGCTTGGAGTGTAGCATTCCAAATCCATCCCCATGATGGGGATCTTGGACTCTAGGAAAGCCGAAAGAAGGCGGATGCAAGTGCCACCCGCGCCAGCTGCTCTCCCCACCCCACCCCCACCCCTAGACTACGGGACCAGTCACTCAGGTGTGGGGGACGCCAGGCAGGCTGTGGGGTCCGTGGCTAGGCTCAGCCAGCCCCTTACAGCCAGGCTTCCCCTGTGCATGGAGCGATTGGAGTCTCCCAGTCTGCGCTCGCTGCCTCTCAGGCTCCAGTCCGAGTCCGATAGTTGTTCCACCATTTCGCCTGGAGCCTCCGACCTCGCTAGTTCTCCTCAACTGGGCTCCGGCTGCTGCTCGGAGTCCGCGATTGGTCACTGCCTCCTGTTCTAAGTGGAGCGAATTTGCCCACTAGTACTCTTGTTCGCGCCTTACAGAGAGGTCAAAGTCGTCTCCGGCACACCGATGCAAGGTGCGGTGGGCGAACGGGTGTGGGCTGTTACCGGGTGGGAGCCGGTGGGCGCGTTGTCGGGGAGCGGGCACGGATCACTGGATGTCCCGGTGACACTCGCCGTGTATAACGTGTTTCCCTTGGCACTGGCACGTATGCGCCACGAACCCAGAGTTCGGCCCCTGCGGACTGGATGGGAGCCTCTCTGAGGGCACAATCACACCCCTGATCTCATCAATCTTTAACCTCAGTGATCGATCAACATTAGTCGCACGTGGTGCGGTAATGCTGGCGAATTTTAATACTGTACAGGAAAAAGTCAGAAGGGCTTATATGGAGACGAAAGTTTTGATTACACTGTCTGTGAGAGATTGTTTTAACGGTGGGAAAGGTATTCACAACAGTTTCTCATTTTATAGCCAGTCCTGGGAAAATGAGAGTGCAGTAGCGTGGTGTTAAAGAAAATTTTAAAGGGTGTGTGTGAGAGCCACCGCAAGAGAAAGCGTAAGGCGTCGTCGGAAGGGGCTCTGAGCGAGCGTCTCCTGCTCCGCGCCTGCACTGCCTCTAGGGGGCGCCTGCGGTGGGCGGGGAGCCTGGGTCTACCGCCAGGAAGGAGAGGAGGAAAGGGGAGTGGAGACCGCTAGCCCTCAGTGGTAAAGCAGTGACAGCACGCTGGGGGCAAGGGCGCCGCCTCGGCCTGTTCCCCGGCTCCACCCGACTGGACGCTGGTCCCTGCTCGCACCAGGTGTCATCTGTTCCCATTCCCGTTGCTCAGCCACACCACGCTGCCCCCAGAACACCCCACAGCCTTCTCGCAGCACCGCCATCAGTCGATTCCCTCCCATCACCACCACCACCCTCTCCACCGCCACCACCAAAAATCCCTCCTTTTCCCTCATCTTCCTGGTCTTGTGATTTTAACCAGCGTGGCGTTGCGATTTTAAATATTTGCCTCCATAACATTCAGCCAGGTGTATAGTCAGTTCTTCCCACTGATTTCTCTTCAACTGAGTGCGCCCTCTTTTCCATATTTATCCCCATCTTCCAAATGAAGACTCTAAGGTTGAGGGGTTTCTTGAAGGGTAGTTAGTGAGAATTAAATAAAAAGGATACCTTTCCACTCCAAGAAAAAAAATCATCCACGTTTCTGGATTCTCTACAGCACTTTAACTCAGGTCTGCAAATTGTTGGGTCTGCTGTGCATCCCGTCCTTCGCTCAGCGGCGCCATCCCGCTACCAGCGTCACAGTGTGTGTGTGTTCTCCCAGACTCACGCTGTTCGTCCCGCTTAGGTACTTTCTGAGCATGGACCCTCCCCAGCGTCCTCCGCGGTCTCCATCTCCGAGGAGCAGCTGGCCAGGTGGATGCCCTGACCCCTTGTAAAGTTAGGACCCGTCTCTCACTCTCCCTTTCTTCCTTCCTAGCCTACGGCTACGACCGGCTTAGTTCCAGGGAAGTTGCGCACGTTAATCCGCGCCAATTCCTGACAATGGGCAACTACTGCTTTGGCTTCAAGGAACGGATGATGCGGCGGCTGCGGCCTTTGCCCACTCTGCTTATCATCCGCGCTTTCATGCCCCAGAGAAAGAGCAAAGACTACCGCGTGGTGGTGATCGGCTCCGCGGGCGTGGGCAAGAGCGCGCTGGTGCAGAGGTGGGTGCGTGGCACCTTCCGTGATATCTACCTGCCAACCATTGAAGACACCTACCGCCAGGTGATGACCTGCGACAACAGCGTGAGTGCTCTGCACATCACCGACACCACTGGCAGCCACCGATACGCCGGCCTGAAGCGCCGCGCTATTGCCAAGGGCCATGCGTTCATTCTGGTCTACTCGGTCACCAAGAAGCATACCCTGGAGGAGCTGAAGCTCTTCTATGAGCTGATCCGCGAGATCAAAGGCAATAAACTGCATAAATGCCCCATCGTGTTGGTGGGCAACAAGAGTGACGAGAGTCAACGCGAACTGGCGGCGAGGGATGGAGCCGCCTGCGCGCTGGAGTGGAATTGCGCCTTCTTGGAGACCTCCGCGAAGATGGATGTCAACGTGCGGGAGCTGTTCCTCATGCTGCTGAAGAAGCCTGCTGGCTGCCTCCAGATCCCCCAGAAGAAAGCTGAGGTGCCCAAGGCCACTGAGAAGCTGCTCGACAAATGTATCATCATGTGAGCTCTGGGCCTCAGGGGCCCGACCTGCCTCTCCATGTGCTGTGCAAAAAGCAGGGACTAATCCCAGTGTAATGTGTCGCCTGTATGTGATTGTTTTTTGTGTTTTCAAGTATATCTTGTGGCTTAGATTGTAAAACACATAGGTGTTAGTAAATGTCCCTTGTGATTTAATAACTTTTCTTTTTCTCAGCCAAGAGAATTCAAATTGCTAAACCATTAACATTGGAGAAGGGAAAAATAAGGAGACATGATGCATTTAAAAGAAATGAAATCTGGGCAGAGGGACTTTACAGAAAATGTTTTTAAAAACAGAATAACATATGGAAATGAATTGAGAGATGCCACACTAGCAGTATTATTGTGTATTACTTTAAACATTTCAAGTCCTGTAACTGTCTGATATTCTTTCCATAGTGTATTTGTTTAAGTAACGTGTTTGTGTAACAAAACTTTTGACAAATTGCTGTAAGAAAGATGCACTAAACAGGGAAAAGAAATGAATAATCTGTAGTTGATCACTGGGCTGGAAAAAAATTGTGAGAGTGGAACCTGCTTACCAAAGATGTGCTAGTTGTTTCTTACATCACTTAAAAATGTTTGGGTACTCCACGTAGTTTTAAAAAAGTGTTGTGTAACTTAATAAAGCTATTTCTGCATGTAATCAACTGTCGTAATTTCTTTTTCACCTGACAACAACAAAAAATTGTCACTGCATTAGAATTTAAACCACATCTGGTAAATTTTCTAATAAGAATTTCACTCAACAAGTTTGCCCTCTTGAAAATGGCCAATAGAAGGTTTTTAAGAGTTCCCTGCAATGCAGAGCTGATTTGTTTCTGTAACCTTTCCTGGATTGACATCCAGAAGAACTCCAGGCATCTTTGAAGAGAAGGCTTGCTGTGCTATTGTCTTGAAGGTAACAGGTGAAAAAACAGACCTCAGCTTTTGGCTGTATCAAATACCTTTCTCAAGAAATAATGGCTGTGTGAGGTGGGGAGGGAAGTGAATGGTAAGTGAAGAAATGGGTGTGAATTGAAATTTGAGCAACTCTTGCTTAAGGAAAGTTTTTGAAAGACTAATTTTATACTTGAACATAAATTTTTTGAGTAAGGAAATATACATCTATGCATGCCCTTGCTTTCTAGGCTTTTTTCCCCCATTGTTTTAGAGTAGCTCTTAATCTGGGTGGGTATTCCATAAAATATTCATTGTTCAACAGATATTTATTGAGCAATTTATGTTTCTTAAAATGATTTTTTATGGCTTGTTTTCTAGAGAAGATGTACAGTGATGGGAAGGAATCATAAACCTCTGTTTCACAGTGGTATAAACAGACTTTTGAGCTCAGAAAACCACTTTAGTGGTTCCATTTTAGTCAATTATCTCAGATTTTCCCTAATCACTTTCAACCACTAGAAAATACCTAAGTGGTACCACCATATTGCTTTTTATGTATTCTATTTTTAAAATAGTAATTCTCAGCTAAAGAATATATATATATATATATATATATATACAGAGTAATTCCATTTCTAAAAGAAAATACTCTAGGTTGGCTATTTTCCAGGAGAATTCTCCTTCACAGTTACTTCTTGTAGATGAACAAAGGGATTACTAAGGGTTTGAGTGTGAAATACTATCCATTAGAAAGGGAAGGACATGTTTTTAATGTTGCAGGTAAGGTTTAGTAAAATATTAGAACATTGCAAGATAATAGCAAGCATGTATATGGTCTAATATATATACCAAAGTTTTACATTGTTATAGCAAGCATTTATACAGTTTTTCTACATGCTAGACAATGTTCTACATTATATTATTTAATCTTCAAAACAATCCAATGAAGTAGATACTGTCATGCCTACTTTGCCAAAGGAGACACTGATAAATGTCACAAAACTAGTAATTGGCAGAGCTAGGATGTGTAATTGGCAGAGCCAAGTGTTCTGCTTTAGAGTCTGTACTCTTAATCACTATGGTATACGACCTCTACAAGAGGACCAGTCAAAGGATGAAAGTAGTAGCTAGCCTTTCTGTTCTCTATTCATATTATACAGAGGAGGAAAAGGAAGCTCCCACAGACTTTCCCTAGAATCCAAGATGGGAGGCAAAAGCACATCAACAATTGCAACATGTAAAAGGTGTTTTAGAAACCGGGAAGGAAGCATTTCACATGGGGAGTCAGAAAAGTTCTCCCAGAAGAGATTACATGACTGAAATCTTTTAGACCTAATAGAAGTGAGATGAGGGAAGGAGAGAAAAAAGACATTTCAGGCAGACAGAACGGTGTGATCAAAGGCATGGACAAAGTGTAGATCTCAGACATCACAGCATGTTTCCAGAAATGGACGGAGCAAATTATGGAAGTTGAGTCTGAAAATTTAGGGGTTAGGATTCATCTGTTGGAGGTAATGGGGAATTGCTAAAGGACTTAAGCAGACTTGATCATATGAATATTTTAAAAAGATTGCTCTGGAGTCTCTGTGAAAGATGTAGTGGAGAGAGGCAAGGAGGCAAATGAGAAAGCTATTTGAATAGTCCAGGAATGAGATTTTGAGTAAATGCTCTAGGCATCACCAGGGGAAATGGAAGGAAAGGGATTTAGTAAGGAGAATGGCCGGAGCATGGTGATGTACTAGAGTTTAGATGAGAGGGAGAAAGTAAGGTGACTGACGTGTTTCTGAGTGGGATTTCTGGGTGAGTTATGGATGGGTCATTAACCAAGTCCAGAAATGAAGGAAGAAGAGCCTATTTAGGGGAATATCCATATGCATACGCACATGTGGATAATCAGTTACATTTTGGACAACAGGTACTTGTAGGACAGCCAGGTGGAGGATTCCAGGGAGGAACTGAACTGAGATTGGGAAAGGGAGACAATGATTTTTGAGGGTGGAGAGAAAGCAGACTGGTTAGAACCTTGGGCCTGGAGGAAGGACACAATGGTAGGTTTCCTGGGCTTATCTGCCATATATCCTGAACAGTCTGCTACAGATTCTGGAACGACCAACTGACAGACAAAAAAAATTTCCAGTTCCCCCTAGCCAAAGGATCAGGAAAATGATAACAACAGAACACCTTTTTGGCAATACCAATCCTACTCCAGACAAACACCAAGAGGAGAAAAAAGCAAAACAAAACACCCCTTCCCTTGCTCTCTACAGGGAGCTAATCTTCTACTCTGATTTCCCCTCCTGGTGTTGTCAGCACAGGACAGAGCAGGGAGCTAATCCTCTATCCCAGTGTGGCAAATTCCCTCAGCCATGTGGTATGAACAGGGCTGAGCAGGGAGCTAATGTTCCGATTTTCTCGCCAGGCTTATGTCAGTGGGTGCTTGGTGGGGAGCTGAATCCCTATCCCCACATGGCATTAAGGAAGCCTGAAGGACCGGTGGAAACAGATCAAATTGGCATTCTAGTTTTTTCAGCCACCCTACCCCCATGTCAGCAGAGTGCAGTGGGGAGCTGAGCCTCCGCATCCAACTGGCACCAATAAGACTGAATGCAGCTGTGCAAGTTGAGTTAGTTGGTGGTCTGCTCGTTGTCTCATGACTGAGGCCCACTGGGAAGCTGAGTTTATGTTCCAATTAGGCATTACATGTCTGTGCTCCACATTTGCAGAGAAGGTGTCAGTGCAGCTGAGGGGAAAGCTTAACTTCTATTTCATCCTTCTGTAAACAGGCAAGTGTGTCAGTACTCCACATTTGCTGGAGTGGTGAAGGCGGAGCCCAGTGGTAAGTTGAAAATACACACCTACCTGGCCCTCATACTACACCTCAATGGGAAGAATAGGTAGTGTACAGAATCTTATAATAATCAAAATGTCCTGGGTACAATAGAAACCATCATACCAAGAACAAAGAAAATCATAACCTGGTTGAGAAAGAAAAGAGAAAATCAACAGAAACTAAGATAAAGTAGATGTTAGTATTATCTGAATGGGATTTTAAAGCATCATCATAAAAATGTCAGAGCAAACAATTATGAATTCTCTTTAACAAATGAAAAAAAAATTGAAAATCTCAACAAAGAATAGAATAAAAAAAACAAATATAAATTACAGAACTGAGCTATACAATAACCAAAATAAAAATATTACTGGATGTACTCAACAGTAGAGTGGAGATGATAGAGGATAGACTCAATGAACTTGAGGACAGATCAATAGAATTTAACAAATCTCAACAACAGAAAGAAAATAGATTAAAAAGAAATGAACAGAGCCTCAGAGATCTGCAGGATCATAACAAAAGATCTACAATTTACACTAATGAGAAAGAAACCTCATACCAATTAGCATTCCCCCATTCCCCCAATCCCAAATCCCCTGGCAACCACGTATCTATGCCTATTCTGGACATTTCATATAAATGAAATTACATATTATGCAGACTTTTATGTCTGGTGTCTTTCAGTGAGCATAATGATTTCAAGGTTCATCTACGTGGTGACATGTATAAGTACTTCATTTCTCCTTACAGCCAAATAATATCCCATTATATGGGAATACCACATTTTTTAACAGTTCATCAATTTGTCAACTCATCAGCTTATGGACATTTGGGGTGTTTCCACTTTTTGGCTATTATCAAGAATGCTGCTATGAATATCCAGTACAAAATGTTGTATGGACATATTTTTTCAATTCTTTTGGGTATTGTTCTAATTTGGTAAAGCTGATGAAATGCAATATACCAGAAATGAGGGCTTTTAACAATGGAGATTTATTAGCTTATGAGTTTATAGTTCTTAGGCCATAAAAATGGCCAAATTAAGGCATCAACAGGATGATATCTTCTTCCTGAACACCAGTTACCAGAGAGCTTCGGCTCTTCTGTTAAATAGCAAGGCATGTGGTGATGTCTGCTGGTCCTTCTCTCCTGGGTTTCATGGCTTTCAGTTTCTGGATTCAGTGGCTTCCTCTCTGAGCTTCTGCGTATTTCTGTGTTTTAGCTTCTGTGTCTCTTAGCTTCTGTGTGTTTGTCTTTCTAAACTTCTCTGGGATTTTTTCTATCTTTTATCCTCTTATAAAGGACTCCAGTAAGAGGATTAAGATCCACTGCATCCAGTAAGAGGATGAAGTTGTTCACATCTCGATTGAAATAACCTAATCAAAAGGTCCCACCCACAGTAGATATTACACTCCCACTCCACCACCCTCCCCCACCCCCAGGAATGGATTAAAAGAACATGATCTTTTCTGGGGCACATACAGCTTCAAACCATCACATGTATGTACCTAGGAGTGGAATTGCTGGGTCATATAGTAACTGTATGTTTAACATTTTGAGGAAGTACCAAACTGTTTTCCAAAGTGACTGAACAATTTGACAATAGCACCAGCAATTTATGAGGGTTCCAATTTCTCCAAAACTTATTATTGTATTTTTAATTTTAGTTATTTTATTGTGTGTTTCATTTGCATTTCCCTAATGACTAATGATGTTGAGAAATTTTTCATGTGCTTATTGGCGATTTATTTGTGATATCTTCTCTGGAGACACCTAATCAAATCCTTTGCCTAGGACTTCTGGTTTTAGTGCCAACTTATAAAGAGCTTGGAAGTAATCACTCCTATCCTTACAGCAAGACAAACAATCTGAAAAGTGACTTTCCTTGGACCCATCAGAAAATTGAGGTTGCAGGGCACACTGCCACCTTAAAATCTGGAGAGAAAGGCAAATACAGAGAATCGAATCTGAGATCAGCTCAACTGGAGCAGAAGCCACTGGAGCCATAAACTGGTAGGAACATGTAAATAGTAATTTTGGTGAATGCTGTTGGCTGATTGTAAACTAGCATGAAAGTGAGAAATGCATGGAGGCCAAAGTCTTAAACCCACCTCATCCCCCAACTTTCATGGATTTTACTTCTAGGTAATCCACGGGGTTCTCATAGTAAATAGCCAAGAAAAAGTCTCCTCATCTCCCTGATAATTGGAGGGGGAAAAGTAACCATTTTGAAATGTGTCCAGAGCTTTTTCCATTAAATAAAAAGGCTAAAAAGGCCTACTCTCCTAGAGTAAAGACTACTAGAGCCTTATCCCATTTAGGGTGCAACTATCCAGCTCAAGCCCCTATAGCCTAGGGGGCTAGCTCACCAAAGGGGGGAGAAAAGCTAAGGAACAGCTGTGACTATCACAGACCAGGGACACAGGACCACTAAAACACTGAGATTTAAACATAAGATTCTAGAATGCTTCCCTTCCTCCACACCTTACAAACACACCAACTTCAATGCAACAACAACAGCAATGGATTACAGGTGAAAGAGCTACAGGGTGGAGATTCTATTTAAGGGGAAGTTCTTAGGAAACCAAGGACAACAGTAGACAAAAATAAGAACACTAGAGGAGTTTGAAGCCTCTGTCACCTACAGCTACATCCAATATTAACCCAGTCCAATTAACAGCCAGATTAACACAAATCCTTATAACTCTTATGACCTAGTCACCTCAGTTCCAATTACCAATGCATCAAATCCATATTTCAACAAAAAACCTTGCAAAGAATGCTTCAAGGAAAAATATAATTCAAAGACCTAAGAGACAAAGAAAGCATCAGAAACATATTCAAATACTAGAATTATCAAACAGGAAATTTAAATAACTATGATTAATATGTTAAAGGATCTATGGAAAAAGTAGACAGCATGCAAGTACAGACACATAATGTAAGCAGAGAAAGATAGAAACTCTAAGAAAAAAAATCAAAAGAAAATATAAGCAATTAAAATCATTGTAACCAAAATAAAGAAGGCTTTTAATGAGTTCATCAGTATACTACACACAACTAAAGAAAGAACCTGTGAGCTTGAACATATGTCTAGAAAAATCCCAAACTGAAAAGCAAATAGGAAAAAAGAATTTTAAAAATCAAAACAGAATATGTAAGAACTATGGGACAATTTCAAAATGTTTAAAATATACGTAGTTGAAGTACCAGAAGGAGAAGAAAGAGAGAAAGGAGTGGAAGAAATATTTGAAAGAATAATGGCTGATAGTTTTCCAAAATTAATGGCAGACACCAAATTACAACTCCAGGAGGCTCAGAGAACACCAAGAGAAAAATATGTACACCTAGGCCTATCATCTTCCAACTTTAGAAAACTAAAGACAAGGAGAAAATTCTGAAGAAAGCCAGGGTATAAAAAAAATTTAAAAACACATTGAATGTTAAGAGGAAAAAAGATAGGAAACAGTAGACTTCCTATCAGGAACCAGGCAAGCAAGGAACAGTGGAGTGAAATATTTAAAGTACTGAAAGAAAACAAAATCAGCCCAGAAACCTATAACCAGCAAAAATATCCTTCAAAGTTGAAGTACTTTCTCAGACAAAAGTAAAGAAGGGAATTCATCACCAGCTGAACTTCCTTGCAAGAAATATTAAAAGAAGTTCTTCAGGAATATGGAAAATGACAAAGGTCAGAAACTGGGATCTACATACAAAAGGAAGAGTATTCGTTGAGGAATAAAGGAAGGTAAAATAATTTCTTATTCCTGTTTGATCTAATAGATAGCTGTTTGTTCAAATTAATAATAACAATGTATTGAGTGATTACAGATATAGATAAGTGAAACAAATGACAGTAATGTTATAAGGAACAAGAGCGAGAATTGGGAATACTTTGTTATAAAGTACCTCTATTACGTGTGATTCAGTATAGTGAGAAATTAGAAATTGATTAGTAGTAAATGTATATTGAAAACTCTCGGGCATCCACTGAAAATTTTTTTAAAAGAAGTAGAATTGTTATGCTAAGAGACGAGAGAAAAATGGAATCACATTAATTGCTCATTTAAACCAGAGAAAGCAAAAGAGGAAGGAAGATTTAAAGAAACAAACAGGCGCAATGAATAGAAAAAATTTACAAACATGGTAGATATTAATCCAACACATGAATAATCACTTTGAATATCAATGGTCCAAATACACCAAATAAAAGGCAGCTATGTCAGTATGTAGAAAAATAGACTCAAATATATATTGTTTACAAGATATCCACTTCAAATATTATGCCACATATAGGTTAAAAGAATATAAATTACACATGTGACAAAATGGATGAAACTTGTAGACAGGTTGAGTGAAACAAGCCAAACACAAAAGGACAAATATTGTATGATCTCACAGAGTTGAAAAAATTAGAAAGCAAACTCATAGTGTCAGAATCTAGAATACAGGTTACCAGGGGACAGGGTGGGGATAGGGAATGGGAAATTAAGGCTTAAAATATACAGGGTTCCTATTTGGAATGATGGAAATGTTTTGATAATTGATGGTGGTGACAGTAGCACAACATTGTGACCACAATTAACAGCACTGAAATATATATCTGAATATGATTAAAAGGAGAAATGCCAGATTGTATATATGTAATAGAATAAAAACTTTTAAAAAACCTTTGGAAGTACACTACACAAACAGTGAACTCTGAGTTAAACCATGGACTTTAATTACTAGTACAATTATAAAAATGTGCTATTATCAATTGTAGCAAATGTTCCACACCAAAGCAAGGTGGTGGTGGTGGTGGGGTGGTGTATGGGAATCCTGTATTTTATGTGTGATTGTTCTATAAACCCACAACTTCTCTAATAAAGGAAAAAAAGGAATTGGCCATATGTGTGAGTGTCTACTAAAATAATAGTAAATGAATGGAGAGAGATAGACCATGCAAACACTAATCGAAAGAAAGATAGAGTAGCTATATTAATTTCAGACAAAGCAGACTTTGGAACAAGGAAAATTATCAAGATAAGGAGAGGTATTAAATAATGATAAAAGGTTCATTCTCTAATAAGATATAATAATCCCTAACATGCATGCACCTAACACAGAGCATCAAAAAATGTGAGGCAAAAACTCCAAGTAGAAATAGACAAATCCACTATTGTAACTGAAGACCTCAACATGCCTCTTTCAGTAATTGCAAATTAAGCAGGCAGAAAATCAGAGATGATATAGTTGACCTGAATGTATCTATCAGTTAACTTGATATCATTGTCATTTATAGAATATTCTATCCAAAAATGGCTGAATACACATTTTTCTAAGCTCACATGAAAAATTCACCAAGATAGACCACATTCTGGACCATGAAACAACCCTTAACAAATTCAAAATAATAGAAATCATGCAATTTGCATGTTCTCACACCACAGTGGAATTAAAATAGAAATCAGTAAAAGAAAGATAATCTCCCAATATTTGGAGATAAAACAGCACACAGCTACAGAGCACATCAAAGAAGTCTCAAGATAAATTTTTAAATATTTTTAAATAAAATGAAAAAAAGAATTTATCAAAATTTGTGGAATAAAGTGAAAACAGTACTTGGAAGAAAATTTAGAATATCAAATACATATAATAAAAAAGAAGAAAGATCTAGGCTGCCTCCTTAGGAAATTAGAGAAAAAGAGCAATTTAAGTCTAAAACAAGGAGAAGAAATGAAATATACAAATTAGAACAGAAATCAATAAAATTGAAAACTGGAAAACAAAGAAAATAACCAAAACCAAAAGCTAGTTCTTTGAAAAGATCAATAAAATAGATAAAAAATACCTGTATACCAAATGAAAGAGGAGTCATTACTAATAATCTCATGGACCTTAAAAGGATATTAAAGGAATACAGTGAACAATTCTATGTTCAAAAAAATTGATAATTTAGATGAAATGGACTAATTCCTTGAAAGATATACACTGCTGAAATTCACATGAGGAGAAATAGATAATCTAAATTGGCCTACATCTATTAAAGAAATTGAATTGGTAATTAATAATCTTCCAGAAAAGAAAGCTCTGGGTTCAGATGCTTTCACTGGTAAATCCTGCCACACATTTAAGAAATGATATCAATTCTCCATAATCTAGTCCAGAAAAATCAGAGGGAGTGTTTCTTAATTCATTTTATTCTGCAGGTTAAAGAAGAAAATCATATGGTTGTATCAACTGATACAGAAAATGCATTTGAAAAAAACCCATAGTAATTTATGATAAGCACTCTCAAGAAAGCAGGAATAGAGGGAAATTTCCTCAGCTTGACAAAGAATATCTGCAAAACACCAAACAGCTAATATCATACTTAATGGTGAGTAACTGGATGCTTTCCCTCTAACATAGGCAACAAGGCAAAATGATGTCTCCTCTCACCTCTCCTATTCAACATCATAGTGGAAGTCCTAGTTAGTGCAATAAGCTCAGAAAGGGAAATGTAGGTATACAAATTTGGAAAGAAATATAAAACTACTTTTGTGCCCAGATAACACCATTGCCTATGTAGAAAATTCCAAAGAATTGACAGAATAAAAAAAAAAAAAACCAAAAAAACAAAAAACCTCCAGGAACTAATAAGCAATTAATGAAAGACCACAGGACACAAGGTTAATATATAAAATTCAATTGCTTTTCTATATGCCAGCAATGAACAACTGGAATTTGAAATAGAAGACACAATTCCATTTACAATAAAAGCAAAATAAAATGAAATACTGAGATATAAATCTAATAAAATATGTATAGGATTTATCAACAGAAACTACAAAACTGATAAAAGAAATCAGAGATCTATATAAATGGGGTGATATTCCAAGTTCATGGATCTGAAGACTGAATATTGTTAAGATGTGTATTCTTTCCAACTTTATCTATAAATTCTATGCGAAAACATTAAAAATCCCAGCAAGTTATTTTCTACAGATTGCCAAATACATTTTTTTTTAATTTTAAGGTTTTTTTTTTTTTTCCTTTTTATTATTGGTCATAAAATTTCTTTATTATACAGGATACAAGTCAGTATCAGATATATTATTTGCAAATATTTTTCCCATTTTGTGGCTTATCTTTTTCACTTTCTTGATGGTGTCCTTTGAAACACAAAAGTTTTTAATTTTGATGATGCTTATTTCTTCTTTTGCCTTTTTGCCTAACCCAAAGTCATGAGGATATATGCCTGTTTCCTTCTAAGAGTCTTACAGTTTTAGGTTTTACATTTAGGTTTATGATCCATTTTGAGTTAATTTTTGTGTATGGTGTGAGGTGAGAGTCTAATTTCAATTTTTTGCATGTGAATTTCCAGTCGAACCAGCACCATTTGTTGAAAAGTCTCTTCTTGCCCCCATTGAATTGTCTTGGCAAACTTGTCAAAAATCAATTAGCCATAAACGTAAGAACTTATTTCTGGACTCTTAATTCTATTCCATTTATGTATGTGTCTATCCTTATGTCAGTACCACACTGTCTTGATTACTGTAGCTTTGTAATATGTTTTGAAATTGGTAAGTGTGAGTCCTCAAATTTAGTTCTTTTTCAAGACTAGTTTTGGCTATTTTGGGTCCCTTCCATTTCCAGTGAATTTTAGGATCATCTTGTTAATTTCTGCAATAAAGAGGCAATTTGATAGGGATTGAGTTGTGTCTATAGATTACTTGGGTTGCCATCTCTACAATGTTAAGTCTCCCATCTATGAATGTCGGATGTCTATTTTTTTTTCAGATCTTCTTTAATTTCTTTCAACAATTTTTTTTAGTTTTCAGGTTACAAGTCTTGCACTTCTTTCATCAAATTTATTCCTAAGCATTTTATTCTTGTTAATGTTATTGTAAATGAAATTGTTTCCTTAATTTCATTTTTTGATTGTTCATTGCTAGTGTATAGAAATATAATTGACTTTTGTATCTTGATCTTGTACCCAGCAACCATGCTGAACTCATGTATTATACCTAATAGTTTTCTGCATTTTTTTCTTAAGATTTTCTATATGCAAAATTATGTCATCTGTGAATACAGTTTACTTCTTCCTTTCCATTCTTCGTATCTTTATTTCCTGTTCTTACCTAATTGCCCAGGCTAGAACTTCCAGTACAATGCTGAATAGAAGTGGTGAGCATGAACATCTTCATCTTGTGCCTGATCTTAGGGGGAAAACATAGTCTTTCATGATTAAGTGCAATATTAGCAGTGCTTTTTTGTTGTTGTTGATATTCTTTATCAAGTTGAGGAAATTCCCTTCTATTGCTAGTTTGATGAGTTTTTTTTTTTTTAATCATGAAAGAGTGTTGAGCAATAAATGGTTTTTCTTTGCCTATTGAGATGATCGTCTGCTTTTTCATCATTTATTCTATAAATATGGTATATTTAGTTAATTGATTTTGGGATATTAAGTCAACTTTGCATACCTGGAATAAATCCACTTGGTCATGGTGTTTCATTCCTTTTTTATGTTGCTGGATTCAGTTTACTATTATTTGATGGGGACTTTTGTGTCTATATTCATAAGGATTATTGGTTTGTAGTTTTCTTTTCTTGTGATATATTTGTCTGGTATTGGCATTGGTGTCAAGTTAATACAGATTTCATGGACTGAGTTGGGAAGATTTCCCTGTTTTTCTACTTTTTCGAAGAGTTTGTGAAGGCATCTAGTCCTGGGCTGTTCTTTATGAGAAATTTTTTTGCTTCCTATTTCAATCACTTTACTTATTTTAGATATGTTTGGATTTTCTATATCTTCTTGAGGGAGTCTCTATAACTTGTGTTTTTCCAGAAATTTGTTCATTTCCTCTAGGTTATATTTCAGCATACATTTTTTCATAGTTTTCTTTTATAATCTTTTTATTTCTGTAAGAGCAGTAGTGATGTCCCCTCTTTCATTCTGTTTTCCTAATCAATCTAACTAAAAGTTTGTCAGTTTTTTTATCTTTTCAAAGACCCAACTTTTGCTGTCAATAATTTTCTCTATTGTCTTTCTATTCTCTATTTCACTTATTTCCATCCTAATCCTTACTATTTCCTTCCTTCTGCTTGCTTTAGTTTTAGTTTTCTTTTCTTTATCTAGTTTCTTAGGGTGGAAGGTTAGGTTATTGATTTGAGGTCTTATTTTAATATAGGTATTATGAGCTATAAATTTTCTCATGTATTTCCTAAATCATATATTTTAATGTAGTTCTACTGAGGTATATTCACATACCATACAATCATCCAAAGTGTACAATCAGTTGTTCACAGTATCATCATATAGTTGTACATTCATCCCCACAATCAATTTTTGAACATTTCATTACTCCCCCCAAAATAAAAATAAAAATAAGTATAAGAATAAAAGCATAAAAAAAGCACGCAAAACATCCCCTACCCTCACCCCCCCCATTATTAATTTATTTTTTGTCCCCATTTTTCTACTCATCTCCCCATACACTGGATAGAGGGGGTGTGAGTCACAAGGTTTTCATAATCACATGTTCACACCATATAAACTATTTAGTTACACAATCATCTTCAAGAATCCAGGCTACTAGATTGTAGTTCAATAGTTTCAGGTATTTCCATCTAGCTATTCTAATACGCTAAAAACTAAAAAGGGACATGTATATAATGCATAAGAATAACCTCCAGAATGACCTCTAAACTCCTATTAAAATCTCTCAGCCACTGAAACTTGATTTTGTTTCATTTCTCTTCCCCCTCTTGGCCAAGAAGTCTTTTTCAATCCTCCGATGCCTGGGAGTCATGTCTCACATTGCCAGGGAGATTTACACCACTGGGAGTCATGTTCCACATAGTGGAGAGGGCAGCGAGTCTACCTGCCAAGTTGGCTTAGAGAAAGAGGGCACATCTGAACAACAAAATAGGTTCTCTGGGGGTGACTCTTAGAGGCACAGTTATAAGTAGGCTTAGCCTCTCCTTTGCAGTAACAAGCCTCATAAGGGCAAGCCCCAAGACAGAGGGCTTGGCCTTCTAAATTGGTAGTCCCCAATGCTTGTGAGAATATCAGGAATTCCCCAGGTGGTGAAGTTTAATATTTCCACATTTTTCCCCAGTCCATCAAGGGAACTCTGCAAATACATTTTTTATCCCCTGCCCAAATTACTCTGGGATGTGTTGGGGCTTCACACTAACCTGTACAAACCAACCAGATCTCACTCCCTATTCAAGGTTCCATGTAATTATGGTGTTTTAATAAACTGACCATACAAGTTAAATTATATAGTGTGCTAAAGAAAATATAGATTTTGCACCAAATAAACATCTCTTCCTTAGGTCTCAAGCAGAAGTTGAAGTTTTAAAACATGGTCAATATCATCTTTTACCCTTTAGTCCAATTTACCTTAGTCCTAACCAAGTCCATTTTGTTCATAGTTCTAATTGAAGTCTGATCTCTTTTTCAGCTTCTTTAACAGTTGCTGTATGTAATGCTGGCATTCATAGCTGCTGAACTTTGGCTCTGAGTTTCAGGTGTCACATAGATACTCTAAGATACAGGGACTGACCAGTCACGATAAAGGTATTTGAATTCTTTTTTAAATAAACTTTAATTTTAGACTACTTTTATATTTACAGAACTATTGTGAATATTGTTACCCCACATCTAATTTCTCCTATTATTAACATCTTACATTAGTATGGTACATTTGTGACAATTAATAAACTGATATATTATTAACTAAAATTCATACTTTATTCATATTTTCTCATTTTTTCCCCTAATGCTTTTTAGATGGTCCAGGATCTAATCCAGGATAGTGCCTTGTATTTAGTAGTCATGCCTCCTTTGGTTCCTCTTGGCTATGACAATGATTCAAAGTTTCCTTGTTTCTGATGACTTTGAAAGTTTTGAGGATTTCTGTTCAGGTATTTTGTAAATTGTCCCTCATTGGGATTTGCCTGATGTTTTTCTCATGATTAGACTGGGGTAATATGTTTTCAGAAAGAAGACCACAGAGGTAATATGTCATTCTCATCATATTATATCAAGGTATCTACTATCAGTGTGATTTATTGTTAATGTTAACCTTGGCACCTGGCTTTAGGAAATGCTTTTCAGGCTTCCTTACTGTGAAGTTACTCTTTTCTTCCCCTCACTTTCCTTCCTTACTATTCAGAAAGAAATCACTATGTGCAGCACACACTTAAGGAGTGGGGAATTATGCTCCAGCTTCTAAAGGGTGGAGGGTCTACATAAATTATTTTAAATTCTGCATGGGATATTTGTCTATTTTCCTCTCTTTGTGTATTCAAACCTTTATTTACATCAGTATGAACTCATATATATTTATTTTATACTTTTGATTTATCATCCAATACTACTTTAGTTATTTTCTTAGTCAAATTATTCTAGCTATGGCCATCAGGAGCTCTTTCTGTTGGCTCCTATAGCCCTTTGACATATACCCATCATTGCGGGGTTTTGTTTTAGCTTTCTCACTTTCTGGCACTGTAAGATTCTCCAGGTTCTTCTTGTATGTTTCTTGGCCCAGTCTTAGAATTGGTCATTTCTCTGAGGAACCCTGGTTCTTTTTTACTAGAGAATGATATTAGAAACCTAGATCTGGGTTTACTGCTTACTGCTACTGAGGTGTCATTGCTTTTAGACACTCTCAGCTGGCAGAGCAAGGAGATAAATGTTTGTATCCTAACCCATGTATGTGCACATATATGTAACCATCTGTATCTGTATTAAGTTAAACATGAGCTCATACTTATGTCTCCAACTCTAACGTATTACCACATTCAGTCCAGCCTCCTCTCCTTGCTTATCTGTAACCTCTCACTCCAACAGTGAGCAACTTGGCTCTCACCATTTGCCTTCTATTTACTTATTTGTTCAATTCCAGTATACGTGTATAATGGTTTTAGAATTGTTAACTTGTACCCTACGGGAAACAACTTTAGCCACTAGAGTACCATTCTTATGTACAATTCACTTTGCCTTTAGTCTTACAGACTCTACTAATTGCCAAAGTTTCTTAGATCAGTGCCTTATTCCCCTACCCTCTACAGTGAGTATGAAATAATTGTTAATACATTCAGATTGTTTTTTCACACTCTGCATTCCTTCCTGGGATAGCTCAACTTCCTAAATTATTTTTTTAATTTGTATACATTAAGGTGTACTCTTTGTGCTGTAAAGTTCTATGGGTTTTTACAAATGCTTAATGTCTTGTATCCACCATTAAAATAACAGACAGAACAATTTTATCACTCTAAACAATCCCCTGTGCTTCACTTATACACTCTTCCCTTTTCTCCCAAATCCCTGGTAACCATTTAAATGTTTACTGTCTCTAAAATTTGCCTGTTCCAGAATGTTGTATACTTGGAATCATATAGTATGTAGTTTTTTCAGACTGGCTTTTTTACCTAGCAATATGCATTCACAATTCATCCACATCTTTCTGTGGCTTGATAACTCTTTTTTTTTAAATCACTGGATAATATTTCATTGTATAGATTGTTAATCCATTTACCTAATGGTGCTGAGCTTCTTTGCCATCTGTATGTCTTCTTTGGTGAGATGCCTTTTCAGATCTTTTGCCAATTTTTAAATTAGGTTGTTTGTTTTATTATTGTTGAGTTTTAAGAGTTCTTTGTATATTTTGGATCAAGCCCTTTATGAGATATATGTTTTGCTAAAATTTTCTCACGGACTATGGCTTATGTTTTCATTCTCTTATCAGTCTCTTTCTCAGAGAAGAAGTTTTAATTTTAATGAAGTCCAACTTAATTTTTTCTTTCATGGATCATTCTATTGGTGTTCTATGTAGTTTTTTTTTTTCAATATAATTATTTCCCAATTTTAATCATATATTTTATACTAATTGAGGGAAGGAAATTAGTTAATTGTCCATGTTGCACTATGATGGCTATCACTGTAGCTGAACCTGTCATTAGTTTTTCCTCTTGTGCTTCATATATGCTCTCTACCCACCTTTCCACAAGGAAGATGCTAAATGTATTCAGTGAAAATCTTCTGTTAGTGCATCATTAAGAATATTTACTTTTAAAAAATTATTGTCAGTATTAAGTCATTTTATTACAGAGGGACTAATATAAAAGAAGAAAGTATCTATTTTTTGCAATGTTTCTTGAAATTTTAAAATTCTACAATTCATTGTTTTCCCTTAGTATTAGTTTGGAAGGATCTGAGCCATATTTAAGTAAATATAACACTAGTTGTTTCAGACTCTGCAGTTTACCAAGCAGGTCCATATGTAATAATCTATTTGATCTTCACAGAAACCTTACGGAATAGGAAACATAGGACTCATCATCCCCATTTTGCAGAGCAGGGCACTGAGGCCAAAGTAGCTAAAGGAATTTCTTGTTATTGCAGACCCAGTAAATGACAGAGTCAAGCCTTGAATCCAACTTCTTTGTCTCCTAAGCCAATGCTATTTCTTTAGACTCGTTTTCTTTCTTTACAATACAACGTAATCATGAATGCTCTGACAAGGCAATTTCCTCTCTGTGCCTCCAGGAAAGCTTCCTGGAGAAGGTGACTTCTAAGTTGATTCCTAACAGATGAATATGAGTCAGTGGGGCACAGGACTGGCACAGGGAGGGACATGGATGAGTGAGGTCCTTAGGGAAGGTGGACTTGGTGTCTACACATCACACTTTTGGAGGAAAGGAAAATTTGGTTACCCTCCCTCTTCTCTAAAGTCAAAGAATGATGTTATTAACCTTCTTGGGTTAAAGCATGTCTGAATATCTCAGGATGACATTTCTCCAAGGATTTGGGAAGGGAGCTATTATTGTCTTTTTTTAAGAAAGAATGCAGTAATTTCTTAAGATGTCAGAGAGATGTCAGGGAGATATCAGTGTAGGAAGAATTAGGATATATTACAAAGGGCCAAAAAGGCCCTAAGCTTAATTTCCCAGGAAAAGAGTTGGTAGATCAAATTATTCTCTTTTCTTTATTAGAGAAGTGGGTTTATAGGACAATCATACATAATATACAGGATTTTCACATACCATCGTATTATTAACACCTTCCATTGGTGAGGAACATTTTTTACAATTGATGATAGCTCATTTTTATAACTGTTTATGATGAAGAAGATAGCAACATAATCTTAAAGTAAGTAGTGTTTACTCCCACCTAAAACTAAAGCATGTATCTGCCTTGGTTTTAATATTTTGAAACTCCTTGCCTCCCCACTTTATCCCCTCCTTAACCCTGCTCTCAAAATCCTGCTCATTCTTCAAATTTATTCCCTTTGTCCTCCTGTTCTTCCACTGAATCTGCCTTATCAATGGTCATTCCTGGGAAGACCTCTCCATTTGATTTCTCTGCTCTTTCTTCTAAGATGCCAAGAGACACTGGAGTAAGTCAGGGAACCAGGGCAGTTGGTTCTTTATTCAAAGCCGTGCTCTCCAACCTCAGCAGAGCACTTGCAATTACACAGCAATCCTTTTGTTCATCTGAGGTTGTCATAACTCACCCCTCTCCAACCCTGGATCTATAACAAATCATTTTTTCTCAAGTTCCAAAACTACCCCCATCCAATCTCCACAGATACATTTGCACAGGAAATCCAGTCATCTAACAAGAGTCCCCTCGGTTTCCTTCCTACTCCTTAACTATTTCTCTGAAACTGATTACCACTTCTACTTTATTCAGACTACATAAAAAGAGGTAGAATTCCTCCTATCAAAGGTGAACTTTTCTCCCTAGGTGCCTTTGACCCTATCTTTTTTGGCTGCACCAGGACTATCTCCATGAATCAAGTCCTCTAGCTTGTTTTTTGCACGTCTAATTGTAGTGGATTGAATTGTGTTCTCCAAAAACATATGTCCAAGTCCTAATCCCTGGAACCTGTAAATGTGATCTTATTTGGAAATAGGGCCTTTACATCTGTAATTAAGTTGAGGATCTTGAGATGAGGTCATCCTGGATTTAGGATGGACCCTAAATCCGATGACCAGTATCCTTATGAGAAAGGAGCAAATGATTTGAGACACAGCAAGACACATGGGAGAAGGCTACATGACTATGGAGATTGGAGTTCTGTGGCCACATGACAAGGAATACCACCAGCAGTAGGAAGGGGCAAGGTTAGGTTTCTCCTCTAAAGGCTTCGAATGGAGAACTGCCTTGCCAACAACTTGATTTCAGACTTCTGGACTTCAAGACTGAGAGAGAATAAATTTCTATTATTTTAAGCCACCAAATTTGTGGTAATTTGTTAAGGCAGACCCAGGAAGCTAATATACTAGCCAACTTCTACTAGTGCCTTCCTTACCAAGTTTCTTCCATCCTAAACATGCTCAAGTCTCTCTAGTTTCTCCCATCCTAAAGGCATCTTCTATTTATTTTTTTCACTCCCCTTGTAAATTCATCCTTCCTCAATTCCCTAAACCATTCTAAACCCACTGGAGCATTTAGAGTTAGCCACTGCTTTGGTTAATTATTTGCTTTCTGATGTGTGGTACTTTATTTT
Organism: Choloepus didactylus; assembly: GCF_015220235.1. Lineage (NCBI taxonomy): Eukaryota > Metazoa > Chordata > Mammalia > Pilosa > Megalonychidae > Choloepus > Choloepus didactylus. The sequence goes on from NC_051308.1 coordinate 177,317,431, forward strand.
ATTTGTATTTTGTTTTTATGAATTTTTATTTACACTCCATATCCCCCAAGCAAAAACTGTCACTTTCCTGTCTTTATCTCGCTGCCTGATAAACCATCATTTCTGCTCCTTCCCTGTACCAGAAACTTCTTGTAAGGGAATTATAATGATAATTTATATATTCTATTTGTACTATTTTTTGAAATAGCTATTGTTCATATGGTCATAAACTATCTATCTAATATAAGCACTAAATAAGATAATGTATGTTAAATAACCATTCTATAAGTAGTAAGGATTTAGTAAATAATATCTACTTTATATAGACTCTGGTTTATATTGGCTAGTAGGTGACAAAACCCAGGGCTATCAGAACCCAAAGTTCAAGCTTTTAACCACTGCTCTACATGGCTTCTGTACTTAGAACTTTTGTTTTCTTTTTTCAGATCTTTGTCCCTTCCATCCAATCCCCTCCTAACTGTAATAAAACTTCCTGTGTTAAGGGAGCAGGGAAAATAAAACCTGAGCAAAGGAAGGTTCAGTGGGAGTGAGGAGGAAGGAGAGAGGAAGATGAAAGAATAGGAGGTTGCATACAGAGAGGCAACCCTTGACAATGTTGGAACTTGGAGGTGGAGAAACCCTGAGTGGTGATGAGGTATAAGGGGTGGGTGTCCTCAGGCCTGTGCTATGGTTTTTAGGGGTGAGGCTGATATAGTCGCTGGAGGTAAGGAGGGATTATGGACCAAGGTGTTGGAAGAGTCATTGGTGCTGAGGATGAATGTCCAAGGACCAAAGCAGGGGTGGTATGGAGAGGAAATCCTCACTGATATCAGTGTGGTGTAACTGCTGTAGAGGTAAAAGAGGTTGGGAACCATGGGATCCATTATCCTGTCTTTCTCACACTGCTGCTCACTTCCCCACTTCTGTGCCTTTAATAACACTCTGACTGGAATTCCCTCTCTCTTAATAGAATGACAAATCAAAATTCAAGGCATTCTTCACAACTCCTAACAGATGTCAAATATATCAGAAGCATTCTGTGCTTTTCTCTTCTGGGACTTAGTAGCAACTCTCTCACCCTTTGCTACTAATCTCATTCCAATTTATATTCCTGCTCTATCTGACCAGGCTCAATGCTGAGCTTTAAATCCATGACTCATAGTCCATAATGCTCTTGCCCCCACATCAGATTAGCCCTCTAAGTATAAAAGGAATTATAAGGTTTAATCCTTACTTTCAAGTAACTTCATCAACAAGGAGTCAGCAGATTCTTATTTTATTCCCAACTTCACAGTTTTCTAGCCTAATGATTGAATAAGTCATTTATCTTCAGTTTTCTCATCTTTTTAATGGAGGATAAAAAGTTAGCGCTGTCTACCACACCACCTGGCTAGAAGAATGGAATCAGTATTTGCATATGAAAGCACTTTGTAAACTATAAGAAAAATGCAAGCAAAAAATTTTAAATTAGTTTATGTAAAAGATAGAAATACTATTTATATTTATGGATATGGGCAGGTTCTACATGCTTAGTTTACAAAAGTTTGCAATTCAGATTTGGGATTTTGACCAAAACCCTAATATTCTTATATAAGAGTTGATAATAATTTTGTAGTGCATACTCTCCTTCCCAAATCTGTTATATTCTTATTAAATTTCAGGATGTTCTCGGACAAGGAGACAAAACATTTTATAATTATGGTGTACTTAAACTTCTTCTTTTAAAAAACACTTATTTCAAGAGTTATTCCTAAATTTTTCCATTTAGAAACTAAGGCTATGTTAGGTTTGTTTGGTTTGTTTACTTTTTGAAAATTGTATTTTGAATTAATTATAGATTCACATGCAGTTGTAGGAAATACAGAGAGATTCTGTATACCCCTTACCCAGTTTTCACCAATGATAAGATCTTAAATAACTATAGTACAGTATCACAACCTAGAAATGGATATTGATACAATCCACTGCTCTCGTTAGATTTCACCAGTTTTACATACACTCATTTGTCTATATGTGCATGTATTTTTTGTCATGTGTAGATTCATATAATGACCCCCACAGTCAAGATACAGAAGAGTTCCATCACCCCAAGCATCTCTTGTACTGCTCTTTTATAATTACACCACCTACCTTACCCCATACTCCCAGTCCTAATCACTGACAACAATTAATCTGTTCTCCAACACTATACATTGTCATTTCAAGAATGTTTGCTAAAGCTGATGAAATGCAAAATAGCAGAAATGGACTGGCTTTTAATAACGGGGATTTATTAACTTACAAGTTTACAGTTCTAAGGCTGTGAAAATGTCAAAATTAAGGCATCAACAGGATGATACCTTCTCCCCAAAGAAAGGCTGCTGGTGATTCAGGACACCTCTGTCACATGGGAAGGCATGTGGCGACATCTGCTAATCTCTCCCTTCTCTCCCGTTTCGTGGCTTCCAGCTTCTGGCTTCAGTGGCTCCCTCTCTGAGCTTCTGCATGTTTCTCTTTTTTAGCTTCTATCTCTCTTAACTTCTCCGGGGCTTTTTTCTGTCTTTTTTCCTTTTATACAGGACTCCAGTAAGAAGATTAAGACCTACCTTGAATGGCGTGGGTCATATCTCAGTTGAAATAACCTAATCAAAGGGTCCTACCCACAACAGGTCTACACACACAGGAATGGATTAAAAGAAAATAAACTTCTTCATCACCAGTATACATGACTTGCAAATATTTTCCCCAGTTTGTAGATTGTCTTTTTCATACTGCTAACAGGGATGTTAATTTTTTTCTGCTTCTCTTGAAGCACAAAAGCTTTAAATTTGATGAAGTTGTTTATTAAATTTTTCCTTTATGGATCAAACTTTTGGTGTTAAGTTTAAGAACTCTTCACCTAACCCTAGATTCCAAGAACTTCTCCTTTGTTGTTGTTGTTCTTGTTAAGTATTATGGTCTTATGCTTTACATTTAAGCCCATGATACATTTTGAGTTAATTTTTATATAAGATGTGAGGTTTGCCTTTTTTTTTTTTTTTTGCCTATGTGTGTCCAATTACTTCAGCACCATTTGTTGAAAAGACTACATTGAATTGCTTTTGCATCTTTGCTAAAAATCATTTGACCATATATGCCTGGGTCTGTTTTGGGATTCTCTATTCTGTCCCACTGACCTACATGTTTATCCCTCTGCCAACACAACTCTGCCTTCATTATTGTAGCTATACATTAAGACTTAGTATCAGTAGAATGATTCTTCTCACTTTGTGGTGGATTGAATAATGGCCCCTAGTGACATCCAGGTCCTAATCCTTGGAACCTGTGAATGTAACTTTACATGGGTGAAGGGACTTTGCAGATGTGATTAACATAAGGATCTTGAGATAGGAGATGTATCCTGTATTTTCTGGGTAGACCCTAAATGTAAACACAAGCGTCCTTATAACAGCGAGGAAGAGGGAGATTGATTTTAGAACAGAAGGCAATGTGACAGTGGAAGCAGAGATTGCAGTGATGTGGCCTCAAGCCAAGGAATGCCAGCAGCCTCCAGCAGCTGAAAGAAGCAAGGAACAGATTCTGTCCTACAGCCTCAAGAAGGAACCATCCCTGCTGACAACTTGATTTTAGCCCAGTGAAACTGTTTTTTAAACCACCAAGTTTGTGGTAATTTGTTATAGCAACTATAAGTAACTAATACATTCTTTATTCTTTGTTTTCAAGATTGTTCTAGCTATTCTAGGTCCTGTGCCTTTCCATTAAATTTTAGAATAGTTCATCTATGTCTACAAAAAATACTTGCTGGGATTTTTATCAAGATTGCATTGAACGTATAGGTCAATTTGGGGAGGACTGGCATCTTTACTGTGTTAAGTCTTCCAATCTATGAACATGTTATGTCTCTCCATTTATCCAGATCTTCTTTGACTTCTTTCATTAGCATTTTGTAATTTTCAGCATATAGATCCTTACATCCTTTGTTACATTTACACCTAAATATTTTTCTTTACAGTGATTGTAAATAGCATGTGTTTTAATTCTGGTTTCCAAATTTAGTTTGTCAATATATAGCAATGCAATTGTTCTTTTGCATTTTGAAGTTATATCCTATGGCCTTGCAAAACTAACTTATTAGTTTTAGGAAATGTTTATATATCTCTTGAAATTTTCTACATAGATAAGTCATGTAATCTGGTAATAGGGACATTATAATTTCTTATTTTTTTTCCTTGTTTTATTGTGATGGCTAGAAATTCCACAAGCATAATTAATAGTATTGGTGAAAGCAGATATCTTTGCCTTGTTCCTGACCTTAGGTGAAAAGAATTCATCTTTCAACTTTAAGCCTGATATTAGCTATTGAATTTTTGTAGATGCTCTTTACCAAGCTGAGGTACTTTCCATCTATTCCTAATTTTGTTAAATGCCTTTTCTGCTTCAGTTGATACAATATCATTATTTTTCTTCTCTAGCCTGTTAATATTTTGGATTATACTGATTGCCTTTGTAAAATTTTTATTCTGTCACTACATATAAAATCCAACATTTCCCCTTTTAATCATAGTCAGATATATATTCCAGTGTTGTCATTTGTGTTCACACTGTTGTGCCATATCACCACCATCCATTACCAAACATTTCCAGCATTCCAAATAGGACTCTCTATATTTTAAGCCTTAATTTCCCATTCCTTATCCCTACCTCATGCCCTTGTAACCTATATTCTACATTCTGACTCTTTGAGTTTCTTTATTCTAATGGTTTCAAATCATTGAGATCATACAACATTTGTTCTTTTGTGTCTGGCTTATTTCATTCAATGTGATGCCTTCAAGATTCATCCATGTCAACACATGTATTAAAACTTCACTCCTTTTTATGTATGAATAATATTCTATTGTGTGTATATACCACATTTTGTTTATAAATTCATGTTTGATGGACACGTGGGTTTGCTTTCATCTTTTGGTAATTGTGAATAAGGCCATTGTGAACATTGGTGTACAAATACTGTTTGAGACCCTGCTTTCAACTGTTTTGGGTATGTACTAGTAGTGGGATTGCTGGGTTATATGGTAGTTCTATGCTTAGCTTTCTGAGGAAATCCCAAACTGTCTTCCACAGCAGCTGCACCATTTTACATTCCTACCAGCAATGAATGAGTGTTCCTATTTCTCTAAATTCTCTCCAACATTAGTTATTTTCCATTTTTTAATAGTAGCCATTCTAATGGGAGTGAAATGGTATCTCACTATGATTTTGATTTGCATTTCCCTGATAGTTAATGATACTGAGCATCCTTTCATGTGCTTTTTGGATATTTGTATCTCTTCTTTGGAGAGATGTCTATTCAAGTCCTTTGCTCATTTTTTTAATTGGGTTCTTTGTCTTTTTGTTCTTAAGTTAGGATTTCTTTATATATTCTGGGTATTAAACATTTATTGGCTATATGCTTTCTAAATATTTTCTCCCATTGTGTAGGTTGTCATTTTACTTTCATAATAAAGCCCGTGGAAGCACAAAAGATTGTAATTTTGATGAGGTCCCACTACCTATTTTTTCGTTTGTTGCTTGTGCTTTAACTGTAAAGTCTAAGAAACCATTGCCTAATACAAGGTCCTGAAGATGCTTTCCTATATTGTTTTCTTCTAGGAAGTGACAGTTCTAACTCTTATAAGTCTTTGATCCATTTTGAGTTAATTTTTGTTTATGGTGTGAGGTAGAGTCCTCCTTTTTCTTTTCTTTTCTTTTTTCTTTTTTTGTTGTTGTTGAAGAGACTATTCTTTCCAAATTGAGTGATCTTTTCCCCCTTGCCAGAAACAGTTGGCCATATATGTGAAAGTTGATTTCTGAGTTCTCAATTCAATTCCTTTGGTCTATAAGTCTGTCCTTGTGCCAGTACCATGCTGTTTGGATTACTGTGGCTTTGTAATAAGTTTTAAGATCAGGAATTATGAGTACTTCAACTTCATTCTTTTTTATCCAGGTGGCTTTAACTATTTGAGGATCCTTACCCTGTGTATTAGTTAGGGTTCTCTAGGGAAACAGAATCAATGAGAGGTGTCTATGAATATAAAATTTATAAAAGTGACTCACACAACTGTGGGTATGCACGAGTCCAAACTCTGTAGAGCAATCAGCAAACTGTCAACTCCAAGGAAGATGTCCGATGAACTCCTCAGGAAACAAACCAGCAACTTCGACGATCTCCTCAGGAAATGAACTGGGTCTTCGATGAACGTGTTCGATGACCTCCTCAGAAAACAAACCGGCAAATTCTATAAACTCCTCAAGAAACACTTCACGGGCAGCCAAAGAAGAAGTGAAAGTCCTCTATCTGTCCTGCTTATAAGTCTTCAACTGATTAATTGGATTAAATCCAGCCAATTGCATTCTCTCACTGTGGAAGACATGCCCTTTGGTGAGTCATCAGTCACAGCTGCAGTCAATTGACTGATGATTTAATAAACCAGCCTGTTGGTTTATTAACCAGCCATAAACATCCTCGCAGCAATTGTTAGACCAGTGTTTGCTTGGCCAGACAGCTGGGTACTATCACCTGGCCAAGTTGACACATGAACCTAACCATCACAGTCCACCCCTTGTCAACTTGGCAGTTATACACATCACCTAAAACCATACTTTATCTCTAAGTAGATAACAATAACAGACATATATTTTGCCTAACAATACTCCGCTATGCAGCAAACAACTGGAAACACACTAAATCTCTCCAGAATAGGGTGCAAGTCCTTGGTTGACATAAGCTCTTAAGATGGATTTCCTTTAACTTAAATACAGCAAAATGAACAGTACAGGTTATGCCATATGATAAGGGGATAAGACAGAGAAGAAAGCAAAGATATTTGCTTTACAGACAATACAAACATAATCATAACAAAACAAGGAGGAAATATTCATTCCATCATAGTCCTCATTTCTGTAACTGGTCACGTGGCCGTAGTTCATATTTATCACTACCTTCCTCCACTACTCATTCCATGTTCCCTTTACCCTCAGCAAGCACTTCAGCTGGCCATGGTTCTTTGCCTGGTGGGGTGATCCAAACCTTCATTCCTGAAGTTTCTTGGCCATTGGTAGTCCTGCCTAGATTGGGTTGTTGCAGTTTTCCATTGACTTTAATCACAGGACATGGTAGTACTAACAGATGCCCTAGGGGATCTCCTGTATTCCAGGAAAACTCTTCTTTACTTCCATTGTGTAGTTGCAGTGCTATTTCCCCTTGATAATCAGGATCAATCACCCCAGCCAGTACAGTAATCGCTTCCTTGCCTGTTAATTCAGAGGCATAAGAAGACCAAAGTGGCCAGGTGGCAGTCTTAACTTCCAGTTCAATGGGATTATTGTTGTGTTTCCTGGTAGAAGCACTCCTCCTTTTGGAACCAAGACCTGTAGACCAGCAGGGCTTAAGCTTGTAGGGACAGGAAACAAAAATTTCCCTAGTGGATCACTAGGAGTGATAATGAGTGGTGCCACTCCTGTTTCCACCCCTTGATACGTGGACCCATGAATCCTGGCTATGGGAGAAACAGCACCATAGAGTGGACACTGATTCAGAGCATACACAGCCTCCTGGAGAACACTGCCCCAACCCTGCAAGGTATTGCCACCTAGTTGGTGCCATAATTGAGTCTTCAACAGGCCATTCCACCGTTCTATCAACCCAGCTGCCTCTGGATGATGGGGAACATAGTAAGACCACAGAATTCCATGAGCATGTGCCCATTCCCTCACTTCATTTGCTGTGAAGTGGGCTCCTTGGTCTGAAGCAATGCTGTGTGGAATACCATGATGGTGGATAAGGCATTCAGTAAGTCCACAGATGGTAGTTTTGGCAGAAGCATATCGTGCAGGGAAGACAAACCCATATCCAGAGTATGTGTCTATTCCAGTAAGAACAAATCGCTGCCCCTTCCGTGATGCAAGTGGTCCAATGCAATCAACCTGCCACCAGGTAGCAGGCTGATCACTTTGGGGAATAGCGCCATATCGGGGACTGAGTGTGGGTCTCTGCTGCTGGCAGATTGGACACTCAGCAGTGGCTGTGGCCAGGTCAGCCTTGGTGAGTGGAAGTCCATGTTGCTGAGCCCAAGCCTAACCTCCATCCCTACCACCATGACCACTTTGTTCATGAGTCCATTGGGCAATGACAGGAGTTGTTGAGGAAAGAGGCTGATTGGTATCCACCAAATGGGTCATTTTATCCTCTTGGTTATTAAAATCTTCTTCTGCTGAAGTCACCCTCTGGTGAGCATTCACATGGGACACAAATATCTTCATGTTGTTTACCCACTCAGAAAGGTCTATCCACATACCCCTTCCCCAGACTTCTTTGTCACCAATCTTCCAATCATGTTCCTTCCAAGTCTCTGACCATCCAGCCAAACCATTAGCAACAGCCCAGGAATCAGTATACATACGCACCTGTGGCCAGTTCTCCTTCCAAGCAAAGTGAACAACCAGGTGCACTGCTTAACGGTCTGCCCACTGGGAGGATTTCCCCTCACCACTGTCCTTCAGGGACATCCCAGAAAGGGGCTGCAGTGCTGCAGCTGTCCACTTTTGGGTGGTGCCTGCATATCATGCAGAACCATCTGTAAACCAGCGCCAAGTTTTCTCTTCCTCAGTCAACTGATTGTAAGGAAATCCCCAAAATGCCATAGCTATGGGCTGGGAAAGAGAAGGTAAGGTGGAAGGAGTGGGGGCCATGGGCATTTGGGCCACTTCCTCATATAACCTACTTGTACCTTCAGGACCTGCTCGAGCTCTATCTTGTATATAACATTTCCATTTTATGATGGAGTACTGCTGTGCATGCCCAGCTTTATGGCTTGGTGGGTCAGACAATACCCAGCTCATGATAGTAACTCAGGGTAACTTGGCCCATGATTAAGTGTTCTGTCTCTACTAAGGCCCAGTAGCAGGCCAACAGCTGTTTCTCAAATGGAGAGTAGTTATCTGCAGAGGATGGTAAAGCTTTATTCCAAAATCCTAAGGGCCTGCATTGTGATTCTCCTATAGGAGTCTGCCAAAGACTCCAAACAGCATCTCTGTTTGCCACTAACACTTCCAGCACCATTAGGTCAGCTGCATCATATGGTCCAAGTGGCAGAGCCGCTTGCACAGCAGCCTGGACCTGTCGCAGAGCCTCATCTTGTTCCGGTCCCCACTCAAAACTAGAAGCTTTTCTGGTCACTTGGTAAATGGTCAGAGTAGCACACCTAAATGAGGAATATGTTGTCTCCAAAATCCAGAGAGGCCAACTAAGCATTGTGTCTCTTTTTTGGTCATAGGAGGGGCCAGATGCAACAGCTTATCCTTCACCTTAGAAGGAATATCTCGACAGGCCCCATACCACTGGACACCTAGAAATTTTACTGAGGTGGAAGTCCCCTATATTTTTGTTGGATTTATCTCCCATCCTCTGACACACAAATACCTTACCAACAAATCTAGAGTAGTTGCTACTTCTTGCTTACTAGGTCCAATCAACATGATATCATCAATACAGTGGACCAGTGTGATGTCTTGTGGGAGGGAGAAATGATCAAGACCCCTGCAGACAATATTATGACATAGGGCTGGAGAGTTGATATAACCCTGAGGTAGCACAGTGAATGTAAAGTTGATGTTTGGCTTTTCCATTTCAGCAAAGAAGGTGGTTGGAATATTGATTGAGATTGCATTGAATCTATAAACTGCATTGGATCTATAAATTGCATTGGCTAGTATTGACATTGTAATGTTATTTGGTCTTCCAATCCATGGATTTGTAATGTTCTTCCATTTATTTTGTTCTTTTTTGATTTCTGTTAGCAAAGTTTTGTAGTTTTCCATGTAAAAGTCCTTTACATTCTTGGTTAGATTTATTCCAAGATATTTGATTCTTTTAGTTGCTATTGTAAATGGAATATTTTTTCTTGATTTCTTCTTCTGATTATTAATTGCTTGTATAGAGAAACACTACTGATTCTTTGGGTTTCAGTATGACAGGGTGTATTTTTCTTCATGTCTATCCTGTTTGGTGTTCTTTGGGTTTATTGGATGTGCATATTTACTTCTTTTGCTAAATTTGAGGCATTCTCTGTATGCCAGTTTGAATATATTACATCCCCCAAAAGCCATATTCTTTGATGCAGTCTTGTGGGGCAGACATTTTGGTGCTGATTAGATTTGCATGGAAATGTGCCCCACCTATCTGTAGGTGATAACTCTGATGAGATATTTCCATGGAGGCATGGCCCCACCCATTTAGGGTGGGCCTTGATCAGTGGAGCCATATAAATGAGCTGACAGGCAGAGGGAACTTAGTGCAGCTGTGAGTGATGTTTTGAAGAGGTGCTACAGCCAAGAGGGACACTGAAAAAAGCACAGGAGCTGCAGATGACAGTTTGAAGACGGCTGTTGAAAGCAGACTCATGCTCCAGAGAAGCTAAGAGAGGACAAATACCCCTAGTGCAACTAAGAGTGACATTTTTGAGGAACTGCAGCCTAGAGAGGAATGTCCTGGGAGAAAGTCGTTTTGAAACCGGAACTTTGGCGCAGACGCCAGCCACATGCCTTCCCAGCTAACAGAGGTTTTCCGGACACCATTGGCCATTCTCCAGTGAAGGTACCCAATTGTTGATGACCTACCTTGAACACTTTGTGGCCTTAAGACTATAACTTTGTAACCAAATAAACCCCCTTTATAAAAGCCGATCCATTTCTGGTGTTTTGCATTCCAGCAGCATTAGCAAACTAGAACACTCTGTCATTATTTCTTTGACTGTTCCTAATGCACCTTTTTCTCTTTCTCCACCTTTGGGACCTCCCATAATGCAAATATTGGTGTACTTGATGGTATCCCAGAGGTGCTTTAGGGTATTTTTCCTTTTAATAATTCCTTTTTCTTTCTGCATTTTAGCCTGACTCATTTCAATTGTCGTGTCTTCAAGTTCAATGATTCTTTCTTCTGTCAGCTGCAATCTGCTCTTGAATTCCTCCTGAGCATTTTCCATTTCAGTTATCATGGTTTTCAACCCAATAGTTGTGTTTGGATCCTTTTTAAAATTTCTATCTCTTTACTCAGACTCTCTTATTGCTCATTCATTGTTTTCCAGATGTCCTTTAGTTCCCTCTCTGTATTTTCCTTCATTGCCTTCAGTAGTTTTAAGATCATTTTTTTTTCAAGACTTTGTTTGGTATGTTCACATATTTGTCTTCTTCATTAGTGTTTTCTGTATTTTTATTATCTTCCTTTGGATGGGCCATCACTTCATGTTTCTTTGACTTGTATGCTTTTTTGCACACTGTACATTGTACTACTTTAAAATGTTAACTCTGAGATTTATTCCCTGAGATGTCTCTTTCTTGGTGTCATAAACAGCTGGTGATAAGATAGATTTTCTTGAGCTTCAGCGCCCCCTATCACAAAGGTTTGCACAAGGCGGTGCAATATGCAGGGTTTTTCCCTGGCTTTCTGGGGCTTTGCTTTCTCCTGGGTTTTTACTTGTTAATTGCTTTGGAGTTTCCCCTCTATTTCCCAAGAAACAGACTTCCCTCTGCCTCTCCCAGGTATTTCAAGCTGTCAGGTCTCCGCCCCAGAGTTTTCACCTCTACAGTTTCTCAGACTCCTTTTGTTGTTTCAAGTTGCTTTTGCTAGGAGGGCAAATTCTGGGAGGAGGTGCATGCTAGAGAAAACTTTTCCAAGTCAGTCTTTCACAGCCAAAACAGGGCCAGGGACCCATGAAGGGGGGCACAAACAATCACCAAAGTGCCCTGGGGAGGGCATAAGAAAGTGCTGCAAGAGCCTCTCTTTGGGCTCCCCAGAGCTGAGCTTTCCTGGCCTTCCTAGCAATTGCAGCCCTTCAACTGTCCCCCACAGCCCTGAGGAAGCACAGCATACTTAATTGTCCACTGCCACCACTCCTGTTTAGGGAGGGTTGAAACAATGGCTGCCACACCTTTGTCCATGGCAGATTGAAACAACAGCTGCCCTCAGAGCTGGGCCCCCAGTGATCTGAATTCACTAAACAAAACGCATGATCAATGATCAGCTGTGCCACCCTTGTTTTGAGGGAAGAGGATTTTTAGTCCCTTTCGGACACCAGTGAGCTACTCAGGAACTGGACCCCTTGGCTGCCTGCTGCCAGAGTAGGGGATGGGCACTGGTAGCTGCTGTGTGGAAAGAGCAATTTACTGTTCTGAATCATAATTTTTCAGCCTCTTCTGCTCTTCCCTGGATGCCGTATAGTGTTCTTCTGGCCTCCAGGGTTTCAAAATAGTTGATTCAGATAGTTCCTGCCTGTTTAGTAGTTGCTCTGGTGGAAGGACTAAGTCCTGGACCTTCCTAATCTGCCATCTTCCCACATCTTCTCCTTGATTGACTTTTAAAGGTTGAAATAACCTTGCATATCAGAAATAAATCCCTCTTGGTCACAGTATTTAAGTCTCTTCATACAATGCTGAATTCTATTTGCTAACATTTTGTTGAAAATTTTTGTGTCTAAGACATGAAAGATATAGGCCTGTAGTTTGTGTGTGTGTGTGTGTGTGTGTGTGTGTGTGTGTGTTCATGCACACGCTCTTTGGTTGGGAAGTGGTTTTTGTTTGGCACTCTCTCTGTTTCACACAGGAAGTGGTCTGGAACTCCACTGGGATGTACAACCAATGCCTCCACCTCCATCCTCACACCCCTACACCCATGGTCTTTTTTTTCTTCTTTTTTTTTCCCAACAAATTCAACAAATATTTATTTAGCATCCACCATGTGTGAGAATCTGAAGATACGGAATAAGACACATCCCCTGGCCTTAGAGAGCTCACAGTCTAGTGCTGGAAACAGGCACAGTATGCGGCAAGTGCAAATTGTAATAAAAATACCACAGGGAAATATTGGCCTCATAAAATGAGTTGGGAAGTGTTCCTTCATCTTTTATTGTTTGTTGAAGTTGCATAAAGTTTGTGTTAACTCTTCTTTAAATATTTGGTAGAATTCTCCAGTGAAATAATTTTGGCCTGTAAATTTCTTGGGAGACCTTTTTAGTTACAAATTCAATTTATTTAATGGTTAAAGGACTATTCAGATTATATATTTCATCTTAGATGAGTTTTTTTTTCTCTGTATTTATTGTCACAATTTTATTTCATCAATTTCTGTGTTTAGAGATTTTTTTTTAATTCAGTTTTATTGAAATATATTCACATGCCATACAATCATCCATGGTATACAATCAACTGTTCACAGTATGATCATATAGTTATGCGTTCATCACCACAATCTATTTCTGAACATTTTCCTTACATCAGAAAGAATCAGAATAAGAATAAAAAATAAAAGTGAAAAAAGAACACCCAAACCATCCCCCCATCCCACCCTATTTGTCATTTAGTTTTTATCCCCATTTTTCTACTCAACCATTAGATGAGTTTTTATCTTAGATGTGTTTTTCAAGGAAATGATCTATTTCTTCTAAGTTGTTGCTGAATTTATGAACATAAAGTTGTTTGTGTATTCCCTTATTGTGCTTTTAATGGCTGCAGGGTCTGTAGTAACATTCTTTGTTTTCATTCTTAATATTGGTGCATTGGGTCTTCTGTCATTTCATCATTTTCAGTCTTCAGAGGTTTATCAATTTTCTTGAAATTTTTAAAGAAACAACTTTTTGTTTCATTATTATTTTCCTGTTTACAATTCATTGGTTTCTGATCTTATCTTTATTATTTCCTTCTTTCTATTGCTTTCAGTTTATTTTACTCTTCTTCTTCTTATATTTTTAGGTAGAAACATTGACTATTGATTTGAGAACTTTCTTCTTTTCTAATTAAGTATTTTCTTTCTGTGCTGCTTTGGCAGCATCTTATATATGCTAATATATTGTATTTTCAATTTCATTATGTTCTGTGTTTGTTGTTATTACCTTTGAGATTCCCTCTTTGACTCATGTATTATTTATCAGTGTGTCATTTCATTGCCAAGTGTCTAGAGATTTTTCTGTTGTCTTCCTTTTATTAATTTCTTGTTTGATTCTATTATGTCAGAGAATATACTTTGTGAAATTTCAATACTCTGAAATCTGTTGAGGATTTTTTTATTAGAGAAGTTATAAGGTTACAGAAAAATCATGCATAAAATACAGAATTCCCATATGCCATCCTATTACTAACACACTGCATTAGCATGGTACCTTTGTTACAATCCATGAAAGAGCATTTTTATAATTGTATTATTAATTATGGTCCATTGTTTACAATAGGGCTCACTGTGTTGTATAGTAGTATGTGTTTTTTTAATTTTTATTCTGGTAACATATGTAAAACCTAAAATTTCCCCTTTTAACCACATTCAAATATTTAATTCACTGCTGTTAATTATATTCACAACTTTGTACTACGATCACCACCATCTGTTTGTTGAGGATTTTTTTTATGGCCCGAGATATGACCTATCCTGGTAAATATTTCATGGGTGCTTGGAAAAAATAATTCTGCTGTTGCTGGGTGGACTGTTCTATATAAGTCAATTAGATGCTGTTGGTTGATTGTGATGTTCATTTTTCTATATCCTAGCTGATTTTCTGTTCTATCAGTTGTTAAGAGTGGGGAGTTGAAATCCCCAACTATACTGCAGATTTTTCTATTTCTCCTTTGATCTTTGTTTTTGCTTCATGTATTTTGAGACTATTGTCTGAGACATAAAGATTAAGGATTGCTATTTCTTCTTGGTGAATTGAACCTTTTATCATTCTGGAATGTTCCTCTATGTCTCTAGTTATTTTCCTTGCAATTAAGTCTACTCAATATGAAATTAACATAGCCACTCTTGCTTGTTTAAAATTAATGTTTGCATGGGATATCTTTTTCCATCCCTTTACTGTCAATTCACCCATGCCATTGTATTTGAAGTGAGTTTATTATAGGCAGCATATAGCTGGGTTGTGAGTTTTTTAAAATCCAGTCTGCCAGCCTCTGCTGCGGTCGCCGTTATATCGTCTGGGGGGATGGCGGCCGGTTGCTGAACCCTCGGCTCTCGGCGTTGCTCGGAGGGTACCGGCGGCGGGGGCTCTTTCCCGGAGGCGAGGGCGAGGCGGGGGACTTGGCCAGGTCCCCGGCGGTGGCGTGCAAGGTATGGAGGGCGGCGAGAAAGGAACAGGCGGGACGCTTTTCTTCGAAGGTGAAGAAGCCAAGAGAGAGTTTATTAGGGGAGAGTACAAGCTTATATCGGGCGGTTTAGAGGGCGGGGTAACTGTAGGGGTTAAAGGCTTGGATTGGTTCTGAGAGGGCGCGGAGGTTGTTTGAAAAGGGGCGGGAGTTGCTATGGTAACGAAGAGGGTGGAGGGTGCCGGTAAGGCATGGGGGGGGGGTTTCTCCGGCAAGCCCTCCCCAACGATTGTACTTTGGGGTGAGGAAATGGGGCCTGCATTCGGCTCCACTTTCTCAGGCCCGGGGGGCCGTGGAGGGCGCTACCGCCCGTGCCCCACTACCTTTCCTAGGGGCTGATCAGTTCCCCTGGCCCAGGCCCGCCAAGTCGGAACTCGTAAACAGTGTCCCGCACTCTGCCTTCTAATCAGTGTATTTAAACCATTTATATTTAAGGTAATTATTGATGTGCTGGAACTTAAGGCAGCTATTTTGTTATTTGTTTACTATTTGTTTCCTTTGTTTCTCATTCCTCTGTTTCTCTTTTCTTGCATTTCTGTGGGCCCCTATAATTTTTAGGATTCCATATCGTCTTATTTATGGTGGGGTTTTTTTTTTTTGGCATATCACTGTATAGATTTCTTAGTGGTTGCTCTGAGTATTTTAAGATATGTATACAACTTATTGCAGTCTACTGATATTGATGTTTTACCACATTAGCAATCTTACTTTCATTTGGGACCCTTTACCATCCCCACTTTTTAAATACTATTGTTTTGAGTATTTCTTCTTCAGACATTAAGCACCCTATCAGAAGGTGTTTTAATTTTTGTTTCAACTATCAAATATGACTTCAAAATACCATACTTTTGCTCTATTGTTTTTTTCTCTTTCCTGAAGTTCCAAGATTCCTTCTTTAATGTTTTCCTTTGTGTTTGAATGTTCTGTAGCCATTCTTTAAGGAATAGGTTTTTTAGCAAAAAAAAAAAAAAAATCTCAAAGGATAGATTCTCTGGATGTAGAATTCACAGTTGACAGTTCTATTTTCATCACAGAAAGAAATGTGCTACTTCCTTCTGGCCTCCATGGTTACAGATGAGAAACTTGCTGTCATTCAAATTGATATGTTCCCATATAGGTAATGTGTGGCTTCTCTCTAGTTGCTTTCAAGCTTTTTATTGCTTTTTAGTTTATAGAAGTTTAATTATAATGTGTCTAGGCATGGATTTCTTTGGGTTTATCCAATTTGGATTCACTCAGCTTCTCAAACGTGTATGTTTATGTCTTTCTGAAAATGTGGGAAGTCCTCAGCCATTATTTCTTTGAATACTCTTTCAGCACCCCTCCCCTTTTCTTCTCTTTCAGAAACCTTGGTGACACAAATGGTGGATCTTTTTTTCTTCCTTGCAATTTTATTGAGATATGATCACATGCCATGCAATCATCCAAAGTGTACAATCAGTTGTTCAAAGTATCATCATATAGTTGTACATTCACCACCACAATTTTTGAACATTTTCATTACTCCAAAAAAAATAAAATAAAAAGTAAAAAAAGAACACTCAAAGCAACCCATACCTCCCACCCACCCCCATTATTCATTTACTTTTCTGTCCCCCTTTTTCTACTCACCTGTCCATATACTGGACAAAGGGAGTGTGAGCCACAAGGTTTTCTACAATCACAGTCACACCATATAAGCTGTGCAGTTTATACACGTCTTCAAGAATCAAGGCTACTAGGTTGCTATTCAACAATTTCAGGTACTTCTTTCTAGCCATTCCAAACATCAAAAACTAAAAAGGGATATGTATATAATGTATTATATGTACAGGTAGTCTCCCTGTTTAGGTTTGGCATGCAGATCTGGTCCACTTTTGTTGGCCCTGATTCCAATAACAATTTAATTTTCAGAACTTATGTTGTACCATATTGATCTTCTTGGTTCATCTGGTGCTGCAAGAGAATGACCTCTTGACTCATTTGAAATCTCTCAGCCCCTGAAACTTTACTTTGTTTCACTTCTCTTCCTTGTTTTGGTCAAGAAAGCTTTCTCAATCCCATGATGCCAGGTTCAGGCTCATCCCCAGGATCACGTCCCACATTACCAGGGAGATCCACACCCCTGGAGTCATGCCCCACATAGTGGGGAGGGACAAATCGTGGCTCTTATACTGCTAGTTTCTGAGGCTCTCTTAATTTCTTTTTTATCTTTTTTCTCTTTGTCATTTAGATTTGTTAAATTCCATTAATCTGTCCTCAAGTTCACTGATTCTGTTCTCTAATCCTCACTCTACTATAGAGCCCATCTGAGGTTTTAAAATTATTATTGTATTTTTCATTTAAATAATTTCCATTTGTTTCTTTTTTATAACTTTTTTGCTAAGTTTTTATTTTTCATTTGATTTTATAATTGCTTGTTGAAGCATTTTTTTCCATCATGAAACATTTTTTGATGACTACTTTAAAATACTTGTCAGATGATTCTTTTTTTTAAATTGGAAATGGTTTCATTTATTTATTTTTTTATTAAGATTTATTCATGTACCATACAATCATCCAAAGTATATACTCCATTGATCACATTACCGTCATATAGTTGTTCATTCATTACCCCAATCTATTTTTTTTAACATTTCCCTTGTACCAGAAAAAGTGAAAGCAAGTATAAAAGAAACAAGAGTAAAAACAACACCCAAATTGTCCCCCCTCTCCGTTCTTCTTTTAGTTTTTTTGGTTGTTCTTGTTTTGTTTTGTTTTGTTTTTTTGCCCCCTTTTTTCTATTCATCCATCCATACACTGGACAAAGGGAAGTGTGGTCCTTATGGCTTTCCCACTCACATTGTTACCCCTCATAAGCTACATTGTTATACAATCGTCTTCAAGATTCAAGGGTTCTGAGTTGTACTTTGATAGTTTCAGTTATTTACTGCTAGCTATTCCAATTCATTAGAACCTAAAATGGGTTATCTATATTGTGTGTAAGAGTGCCCACCAGAGTGACTTCTTGGCTCCTTTTGGTGTTATGTGATTCTACCATCTTATACGTTAGTGTTGGAGTCAGTTGACTGTCTTTTCCTATTCAAGTTTTGATTTTCCTGGTTCCTGGTAATGAGTGGTTACCAATTGTATTCTAGATGTTTTGGCTATTATATAGAAGATTCTGGGTCCTATTGAAATCTCTTTTTTTAACAGGTAGTCTCCCTGTTTAGGTTTGGCATGCAGATCCTGGTCCACTTTTGTGGGCCCTGATTCCAATAACAATTTAATTTTCAGAACTTATGTTGTACCATATTGATCTTCTTGGTTCATCTGGTGCTGCATGTGGTTCACCAGTGCTATACTCCCTCTGATCCTGCTGCCACTTCCCAGGCTGTGTTGCCTGGTACTTCCAGGTGTGGGAGGGGACTGTCTAGTCACAGACATGGAAAGCAATTCCCTGGCTGGGCTACTTCTTGTGGTGAAATTTCCTTCTGCTAGTACCACTCATGTCTTTAGGTGGGGAAGGCATTCTCTGTTCTGCAGGGAAGACGAGTACATTCGAGGCTAGTATACTTGTGGCCCCTCCTTTTGGTGAACCAGCTGCCCAGTAATTCTTGGTGGAGAAGATTTTGATTTTACTTTCGGTTTGCTTATCTTTTAAATTTCACTTAAACATTTTAGAAGTGGCAAAAAAATATTCATATGCTATTGATTACAGGAACCTTCAGCTACCTTTAAATGTTCTCTCTTCCCTAGAAATGTGTAGAAAGAGTCATGGGCTGGGAATCTGGAGTTGTGGGTTTGATGCTCAGCTTTGCTGTTGGTTACTGAGTTGTGTGATCTTTGGCCAGTCACGTCATCTCTCTAGACCTTTGTTTCATTTTATCTAAACTTCAAGGGACAATCAAATGTTATCCCAAGTCAGTCATTTAACAGGCACTTATTGAGGACATATTATATGCTGGACACTCTATTTGGGGCTAGGACTCAAGACATTCACAGAGAAGATAGAATGTTCTGCGAGGGAAGGGACGGTTATTTTCCTTGTTCACTACTATTCTAGATACTCTAAGTTGTGGCATGTACTAGGTGCTGTGTCAGTCAGGTTCCAGTCAGGAAAATAGAAAAGAGATATAGTACAAAGAATTGTAGTCTTATATAGCTCTTTGTGGGATTAAGGGAGCAGAAGTCAAGAGTCTGCTTTGAGAAAATACTGAAGTATAGAGGACACACTGATGATTCCAGTTGCTTGGGTTCAGATGCTACCTTATTAAATAACAGTCTCTCTGTCTCTTCCACCTTGAAAATCTTATGTGAGTCCCTCTTATTGTCAAATATCTAACCCAAAATGATTTGTGGAAAGGGATTTTGGGTTATAAAGAAGAATGTGGAAAATAGTGGACAATCCAGCACAAGTGATCAATAAATACACAGTACATATGCAATTTATAAAATTAGAAATATTGTCTAAATAATTACAATACAGTGGGAAAATTCATTATGATAGTTGTGCTTAGAGGGGTCTATGGGAACAAAGGAAGGGCATCTAACCAAACTTGGGGTAGTGGGTGAGGAGAAGATGTAGTGCAAGTCAAGAAAGACTTTGAGGGTGAAGGCTGTGTCAGAGAAGGATAGGTTCAGCTGTAATAGAAAAACCCAAAGTAACAGTGGTTTAAACAAGATAAATATTTCTCTCTCATGGGCAAGAAGTCGATAGCTAGCTAGTCAATCCAGGGCTAGCCTGGTACTCCAAAGTGGCAGGGACACAGATTGCTTTTAGCATATATCCCCACCCACTTTGCTCCCCTTTCTTTCATGATTCCAAATGGTTACTGAAGTTTCTTCCTTTACTCACACATTCCAATTAGTGAGAAGGAAAAGGAGGGGAAGGAGAGCATTGCTGTTTCTCATTATATATGCTTCCTAGAAGTTGTACTCTTCACTTCCCCCAAACATCCCACTGTCAGAACTTAGTCACATGCCCATCCTCTCTCCACCTTCAAGGGAGGCTGGGAATTGTAGTCATTATTCTGAGAAGATATGTACCTTGCCGTGTTCAGGGTTCTGCTACTATGGAAGAAGAAAGACATGTGGAGAACAGAGACTTTACAGTTATGTATTATTTAATTTGGTAAATTCTATTAGGTGATGGAGCCATTCCTTGTTACAGTTCTCAGTTCAGATCACATTGCCTCCTTAAACACCGCAGAAAGGCCTCATGGAGTGGTGACTTTCCCCAGCAGAGGAAGAAATTTGATTGAAATGGTCAAGACATTTTACCTCTGTGTTGCAGCTTCCTTGACCGTAAAGCAAAAAAGTTTGGACTAGATGATCTCTGAGATCTGTTCTGAAAATATCCATAAGTAAGAAAGAAACATGCATTATTACTGCTTGTGTGTGGGTAGGGAGAGATATAAATCATTTTTTGTAGGAGTTAATGTTGTTAGGAGGAACTGGAAACTATAACTTTATTACATCTGCACTGTCTCACATGGTAGCCAACAGCCACATGAGACTATGGTGCACTTGAAATGTAACATTTCACATCCGTGGCTAGTCCAAAATGAGATGTATTGTAAGTGTAAACTACACTCCAAACTTAGTATGAAAACAGGGAATGCAGAATCTGATAATTTCTGTACTTATTCCATGTTCAAATAATATTTTAGACATAATAGGTTAAATAAAATATATTATTAAAATTAATTTTATCTGTTTCCTTTTAACTTTTAAATATAGCTACCAGAAAAATTTAAATTATATATATTTGGGTCATCTTTGTGACTCACATTATATTTCTATTGGACAGTGCTGACCTAAACCAAAACTTGGCTATAGGAACCAATTTCTAATTTGAATTTGCTTTCATACCTTAGCTAGGATCAAAGACCAAGTGTCTTAGAAAAATCTTAGCACATACTTAAAATACTATGGGTTGTTCAGCTGTTTAAGGAAATTATAAAGCTCAAGATTAACAGAAATGTAACAAAATCCACTGAGAAGTACGTTTACATATCCATGAATTTGAATAGTGCATCTATAAGTTACACTTATAAAACCGGGCTCAGAGGCCCTGGCATGGAAAAATAAATGTCATACTTAGTGAATTCAGGATGTTGGTGAGGATTAAAGTAAATGGAAACTGGAAATTATGCCCACTGCACTGATACTGTGTTTTCCCAGGTTATTCGTACTCACTCCCAAACCTAGTACAGTTTGACACTGAGAAGTGGTGTGGAGATAAATAATATTCTGAAACTGAGAATCAATACATTTAACTAGCTAAATGGACACCAGTAGAGTGGGTGTGTTCATAGATGCTCACCTGGTCCGTCCTCCAGGTTAATTGGCATTGGAATCCCCCACATCTGCCTTCTAATTTCCTTTCCAGGCACCTCTGTGAGCATATCATTCGTGCACCCTTTCCCCAAAGAGCCTCGATGATGCCCACCCTCCAAGAATTCTCTGCATCCTTTTCTCATGATGTTCCTTTACACAAAGACACCTTTCCTTAACTTTTCAGCCTATCAAAATTGCATTCACCCTTTAAGACCCAAACCAAATATCAAATACCACTCACACTGAAGACTTCTTTTCTTTCAGGAATTCATTCACAAATGTTAGTAAGAGTAAGGCATATGCTGCCCTCTGCCAAGCCCTGAAGTATAGAGATGAACAAGACATTCTGCCCTGAAAAACTACTAATCTAGAGAGGTAGACAGGTGAGAAAATAAAAATGCAGATTGTGACAAATGCTGTGAGATGGATTCACTCTCCACCTTGCTGTCACATTGATCTTTCAAAAATGTAATTTGATTAGACTACTGCTTTTCTGAAGACCCATCATTTGCTCCCTACTGTCTAGGAGACTATGTGATAAAGTCCAGCAACCAGTAGTGATTTGGCCATGCCTACTTTAGTAGCCTCATCTTTCTAGTTCTTACCCTCACCCCCTACTTGTAGTTTTCAGCATGATTTAAGCAGTCTCCCATATCGTTTACAGATAGATCCCTTCCCTCACACCTTACAGAGAACTCCATGAAGGCAGAGAAACACTGGCATGTTTCTGAATCCTGAGTGCTTGGCACAGTGCCTGCCATAAGGGCTCAAAAAATCAATTTTGGATGAGCTTCCAAATGAATTAATGTGTGAATTGGTGATTATTCTGGTTGGTCGAGCCTGAAGTTTATACAATTCAGGGGGCCCTCATTGAGCAAAAGAATACCAAATTTTGAACACAGAATTGCTGGGGCCCCTTCCAGTGTCTTTAGAGGGGCCCAGGCAAGTGAGGGGCCCTAAAGCTTAAAGCTTCATGAGTTTCTCAGTAATCTGTCCCTGGGGTAATCAGGGTAATGCAGTGGTAATGTGGAGGGGAGGCTCTGGAGCCCTTTGGTCACCTCACCTCCCACAGAACCATCCTGAATAAAGATAAATTCACAGTAAAAACATGCTTCCTTACAAGTGAAACCTCAAGACAATGAATGCAAACTAGAGTCTATAGTTAACAGTAATATTGTAATATGCTTCCATTAATTATAACAAAGGCTATATACCAAAGCTAAATGCCTTTAAGAGGGGCATATAAGGGAGGGATATGGGATTCTTGGTGGTGGTGGTGTTGTCTGAGCTTTTCATTGTATTTTTATTTTTTCTTCTATGTTTTATTTTTTTATTCTTTAGGGTTTTTTTCTCCTCTTCCTCTTTGTGGGAGAAATGGAGATGTCCTCATAAAGATTGTGGTGGTAATGCATAACTATGTGATTATACCAAGACTCATTGATTTTTCACTTAGGATGGATTGTATGATGTGCAAATAAAACTATTTAAAAAATAAACAGAGGGATACAAGTGCTGGAAAAAGTGTAGAGAGAGGGATATACCTATTCATTGTTGGAGGGGAAGTAGAATGATGCAGCCCATCTGGAGAGCACTGACGTGGCTCCACAGGAAGCTAAGTATGGGGTTGCCATATGGTCCTGCAACCCTGTTGTTGGATATATACTTGGAAGGACTAGGAGCAGGGACATGAGTGGACATTTGCACACTGGTGTTTATGTTGGCAGTATTCACAATTTTCAATGGATGGAGGTAGCCTAAGGGTACATCGACTGATAAACAGAATAGTGAACTGTGGTGTATACATACAATGGAATATTGAGTGGCAGCAAGAAAGAATGAAGTTGTGAGGTATGCAACTATGTGAATGGAACTTAAGGACAGTATGTTGAGTGAAATAAGCCAGAAACAAAAAGACAAACGTTATAATGCCTCACTAATATAGACTAATTACAATGTGCAAACTGAGAATTGAATTTGAGAGCATAGGTTATCAGGGGAAGGCTTATTGTAAAGGTTCCTAGATAATAAGCTCTTACAGCAGTCACATCTATTCATGAGTTGTAATGGTTATTTCTAAACTCTCAGATGCTGAGCTCTTTATGTGTAACCTGGTTGGTTCCTAGAACTTTGGGTATCTGTGTGACACCTGAGACTCAGAGCCAGAGTTTGGCAGCTATGAATGTCAGCATTACCCCATACAGCAACATTGAAGCTGTAAAAGAGATCAGACTTCAATTAGAGATATGAACAAAATGGACTTTGTTAGGACTAACATAAATCAGACTAAGGGGCAAAGGACGATATTGACCATGTTTTAAAACTTCAACTTCTGTATTAGACCAAAGAATAGATGGTTATTTGATGCAAAATCTATATTTTCTATAGCACACTATATAAGGTAACTTGTATGGTCAGTTATTCAAACAGCATATTTACAAGGAAACTTGAATAGAGGGTGAGATCTGGTTGGTTTGTACATGATACATGAAGCCCTGATACATCCCAGAGAAATTTGAGCAGAGAATAACATGTATTTGCAAAGCCCCCTTGAGGGAGTGGGGGATAATGTGAAAATATTAAACTTCCTCACCTGGGGAATTTCTGGTATTCTCACAAGCATTGTGGGCTATTAATTTGGTAGGCAGAGCCCTCAATCTTGGGGCACCCTTAAGAGACTTGTTCCTGCAAAGGAAAGGCTAAGCTTACTTGTAATTGTGCCTGAGAGTCACCCACAGAGATCCTGTTTTGTTGCTCAGATGTGGCCTCTCCCTCTAAGCCAACTCTGCAGTTGCCCTCTCCCTACATGGGACATGGACATGGGACATGACTCCCAGGAGGGTAAACCTCCCTGACAATATGGGACATGACTCTCAGGGTGAGCTTGGCCCTGGCATTGTGGGATTGAGAAAGCCTTCTGGACCAAAAGGGGGAAGATAAATGGAACAAAATAAAGTTTCAGTGACTGAGAGATTTCAAGTGGAGTTGAGAAGTCATTCTGGAAGTTATTCTTACGCATTATATAGATATCCCATTTTAGTTTTTAATGTATTAGAATAGTTAGAAGGAAATACCTGAAACTGTTGAACTGTAATCCAGTATCCTTGATTCTTGAGGATGACTATATAACTATATGTCTTATACGTTGTGACTGTGATTGTGAAAACCTTGTTGCTCAATGGGACTGAGTGTGGATCTCTCAGTGGAGGGCATGGAGGTGAGAAAGAAGTGGTATGATATATTCAAGGTACTGAAAGGGAAAAACTGCCAGACGGGAATCCTATGCCTGGCAGGGCTGTCCTTCGAAAATGAGGGAGAGTTTAAAATACTTACAGATAAACAAACACTGAGAGAGTTAGTGAACAGGAGACCTCCTCAACAAGAAATGCTGAAGGAAGTGCTGCAGACAGATGGGAGAGGAACAAGAGAGAGAGGTTTGGAGGAGAGTGTAGAAATGACGATATCAGGAAATAGAATGAGGGTAGAGATTGGGCATTTTCTGTTGAAGGAGTATAGAATGTTCTAGAGGATTGATTGTTTAGATCCAGAAATGGATAGCACAATACTGTGTGAAGGTAGCACAATATTGTAAATACACTGAAAAAAGATGACTGTGAATACAGTTGAAAGAGAAAGATACAGTTTGGATGCATTATGTCCCCCAAAATGCCATGTTCTTTGATGCAGTCTTGTGGGGGCAGACGTATTAGTGTTCATTAGATTGGAATTCTTTGATTAGGTGTTTCCATGGAGATGTGACTCAATCAACTGTGAGTGAAATGTTTGATTGGATAATTTCCATGGAGATATTACACTGCCCATTCAGGGTGGGTGTTAATTGTATCACTGGAGTGGTATAAAGGAGTTCACAAAGACCTCAGAGCAGCTGTGAGTAACATTTTAGAGAGCAGCTGAGAGTGACATTTTGGAGAGAGCTGCAGCTTACAGAGACATTTTTGAGATGTCCTTTGAAAGCAGACTTTTGCTTCAGAGAAGCTAAGAAAGGACAAATGCCTCAAGAGCAACATTTTGAAGAATACACAGGAGCTGAGAGAAGAGCTGGAACACAACCCAGGATCAGCAGGTGCCAGCCACATGCCTTCCCAGCTAACAGAGATTTTAGGATGCCATTGACACCCTTCGGTGAAGGTACCCTATTGTTGGGCACTTTATGGGTGTAAGACTGTAACTGTGTAACCAAATAAACCCCCTTTATAAAAGCCAATCCATTCCTGGTGTTTTGCATAATGGCAGCCTTAACAAACCAGAACAGGGGTATGTATGGCACCAGAAGGAAAGATGGAAGATAAGAACTGGAACTGTGTAACTCAGTGAAACCTAGAGTGGTCAATGAGTATGACTAAATATACAAATATAAGAGTGTTTTTACATGAGGGAGCAGCAAGAAGGAATGAAGTTGTGAGGTATGCAACTAGGTGAGTGACCGTGAGGACAAGTAGGTTGTGAAATAAGCCAGAAATGAAATGAAAAGATAAACATTGTAATGTCTCTCTAATATGGACTAATAGTAATGTGCAAACTCTAAGAATTGAATCTGGGAGTATGAGTATAGGGGTAGGCTTGGGTAGGGGTTCCTGGATTGTGAGCTCTTACAGCAGTCACATCTATTCATGAGTTGTAACAGTTATTTCTAAATTTTGAGACGCTGAATGTTTGTGTGTGATGTGGTCTGTCCCTGGAGCTTTGGGCATCTGTGTGGTACCTGGGACTCGAAGCCAGAGTTCAGCAACTGTGAGTGTTGGCATTGCCCCATGAATCAACTGTTAAAGAGGTTGAAAAGGAGATTAGACTTCAATTGGAGATATGAATGAAATGGACTTGGTTGAGATTGGGGTAGATCAGACTAAAGGGTAGAGGATGATATTAACTGTGTTTTAAAACTTTGGCTTCTGTGAGGGACCAAAGGAGGAGATGTTTGTTTGGTGCAAGATGGTATTTTCTCTGGCACACTGTGTGATTTGACTTGTGTGGTCAGTTTGCTTGGATACCACAATTGCATGGAGCCTTGACTAGGGAGTGGGATCTTGGTTTGTGCAGGTTGGCCTGAAGCCCCAGTAAAACTCAGAGTAATTTGGGCAGAGAATAAAAAGTATTTGCAAGGCCCCCTTGAGGGACTGGGAGAAAATGTGGAAATAGTAAATGTCCCCACCTAGGTTATTACTATATTCTCACAAGCATTGAGGACTGACAGTTTAGTAGTCTGAGCCCTCGATCTTGGGGCTTGCCCTTATGAAGCTTGTTACTGAAAAGGAGAGGCTAAGCCTGTTCATAATTGAGTCTGAGGGTCACCCCCAGATAACCTCTTTTGTTGCTCAGATGTGGACTCTCTCTCCAAGCCGACTCAGCAGGTAAACTCACTGCTCTCCTCCCTACAAGGGACATGACTCCCAGGAGTATAAATTTCCCTGGCAGTGTGGGACCTGCCTCTCAGGATGAGCCTGGACCCTGTATTGTGGGATTGAGAAAGTCTTCTGGACCATAAGGGGGAAGAGAAATGAAACAAAATATAGTTTCAGTGGCTGAGAGATTTCAAATGGAGTCGAGAGCTCATTCTGGAGGTAACTCTTATGCATTATATAGATATCCCTCCTTGGTTTTTAGTTTACTAGAACAGTTAGAAGGAAATACCTGAAACTGTTGAACTGGAACCCAATAGCCTTGATTCTTGAAGATGACTGCATAACTATGTAGCTTACACAGTGTGACGGTGTGTTCCAGTTTGCTAATGCTGCCATTTTGCAAAACACCAGAAATGGATTGGCTTTTATAAAGGGGGTTTATTTGGTTACAAAGTTACAGTCTGGAGGCCATGAAAATGTCCAAATGAAGGCATCAACACAAGTATACCTTCACCAAAGGAAGGCCAATGGCATCCGGAAAACCTCTGTTAGCTGGGAAGGCATGTGGCTGGTGTCTGCCAATCCCAGGTTGTGTTCCAGCTTCACTCTCAGCTCCTGTGCATTCTTCAAAGTGTCTCCCTTGGCTGCAGCACCTCCTTCTGTCTGTGAACTCTTTTATAGGATTCCAGTGATTCAATTAAGACCCACCCTGAATGGGTGGGGTAACACCTCCATGGAAATTATCCAATCAAACTTTTCACTCACAGTTGATTGAGTCACATCTCCATGGAAACACTCAATCAAAGGATTCCAACATAATCAACACTAATGCATCTGCCCCACAAGATTGCATCAAAGAACATGGTGTTTTGGGGGACACAATACATCCAAACCGGCACACTGTGTGATTGCGAAAACCTTGTGGCTCATACTCCCTTTATCCAGTGTATGGACAAATGAGTAGAAAAATGGGGACAAAAAGTAAATGAATAATATGGGGAAGGAGGGGTTTCGGATGTTTTGGGTGTTCTTTTTACTTTTATTTTTATTCTTATTTTTATTTTTTGGAGTAATAAAAATGTTTAAAAATTGATTGTGGTGATGAATGTAAAATCATATGATGATACTGTGAACAACTGTTTTATACTTTGGATGATTATATGATATGTGAATATATTTCATTTAAAAAGAAACCCATGAAGTCATGCACATATATTTTTGGTGATAGGGTAAATTGATGAAACCCTTTTGAAGCGCTATTTGGCAATAACAACTTTTAAGACGCATGTTCTTTTTGACCCAACAACTCTACTGCTAGGGATTTTTCCTTCAGATATTCTGGAAAATTTTGCACCAGATCATGTGGACAAAGATGTGTGTTAATGCATCTGTCAGACTACCTGGTAAGAATCTTGTCTCTTCTACTTACCACCTATTTCACTTTGGGCAAGTGCTGAAGTTCCATGTGCATTGTTTTCCTCAAACATAAATTGAGGATAATAATAGCAGCTTCTTCCCAGGCATGTTGTAAGTATCAAATGAGTTAGTACATGTAAAGTACTTAGAATGGTGCCTGACACATATAAGCACCCAATAAATGTCAGCTATTACTATTATTAACAAAAGATTTGAAATTGCTTAAATTTAATTTAGCTAAATTAAAAGAATGTCATGGTATGGGACAACATAGCATATCTCCAAGATTTATTTTAAATACACTTCCATTTGAGTGTTGGAGGGGAATGTGTGTGTGTGTGTGTGTGTGTGTGTGTGTGTGTGTGTGTAGTTTTATATTCATAATAGAAAACTTTTGGAAGGATATTCAAATAACTGTTAATAGTCATTGGCTCTGAGGAGGGGACTGCAGCTTAGGGTGAAAGGGAGACATGTTTTTCATTTTATGACCTTTAACACAATTTGAATTATTTTAACATGTATATAATATTTGTTAAATTATTTAAAAAGTCTTCTTAAGATGCTCAGCAGGAAAAGAGAGAGCAAGGACTAAAACCCAAATCTTCTGCCACCAACTCCAGTGCTTTTTCAATTTTATTCAATATTAAAGTAACTCTAGTAAGAAACCACAATGATCTAATTGAAATAAAAGAACTAAAAATGTACCATGCCTGTAGCATATGGTATTTAATAGATGAGAAACAGATGAAGCTAAGAACAGTTAATAAGTATCCTAAGGCACCACTGATGAGATCAACGTCACCAAGATGGATTTGGAGTCAGAGGACGTGGTTTTAATCCTGATTCTTTCTTTCATTTGCTGTGTGACCTTGTAAGTTGTGCCAATGAAACGAAATAACACATATGAAAGCATCGTGTACAATGCCTGGCATGAAGTAAATCCTCAATCCATTAGTTGAATCGGATTGATGCTCTCCTCTTTACCTCCCTTTGATAGTTGCTTCATGGCTAATGCAAATAATACTCTATCAAACTCTCACTGCTTGTGGACTCTCGGAGATAGCGTTCCCCTGATATTTGTAGGAAAAGCACATCTTAAAAAGTCCATTTCTAAAATCTCTACCTACACTCAGGCGTGGGAGGTGACCAGTCTGCCACGTTAATGCAGTCCTCCTTTTTACTCCCTTTGCTCTGAAAGCCCACATGGCCTTTTTGTAAAGGTGGTCATTAATCCAGAGTGGGAGACATTAAGGGACTTGGAGGGAAATTGCTCATAATTGCAGCTCTCTTTAGTATGTTTTTCTCTGAAACCTGGAGCTGAAAATTGTGAAATGTATTTGTTCCCGGTACAATTTGAAAGTGAATTAAGCTGTGTTATGAGGCTGGGCTATTTGAGGACAAAGCTGTCCTTCATGTGGCATGTCTGGAATTATTACTTGAAAATGAAAATGCTCTGTGCCAAGCTGGTAGGGGCACTCCTTAAGGCACTAACTTGACCATCAGCCCTACCATTGTTGGCTAACTGGTGGCATCTGGGAGCTTCTGTGGAATGCAATTTTTTCACCTTTAAAATGAGAGGTTCTCAAACTTAAGTGCACAGCAGGCAAGTATAGAGTCTAAATGCTGGTAGATGGGGAGTTTATGCCCAATCTATAGGGAGTTGTGTCTAGTACTCAGTTTTATTGAGAAATGTGAGTCCAATGTCATAACATTTTTCTTTGGGGAAATCTAACAATTTTTAATGTGGGCAACTAATTAAAAATATTTTTTAAACTCCACTTGACCTAACTAAAATTCTATGTTGGCCTAATTATGCCAGGCCTCCCAGCCACCAGGCTAAAGAACATGGAAGTTTCCTTACCTTTCAGTGATTTTATATCTCCATTATTATCTGGGAGAATAAAAAGCCTTGTGCTTACTTCTTTGCAGTGTTCAGAACGTCGCTGTGGTGTGGAGGATGGAGCTAGAAATACTTGGTGGAACCCCATTTCCATTCCGTAGTGGTGGTGTGTGATTTGGAGAAGCTCATTTACCCTCTCTAAACCTCAGTTCCCTCCTCTGGAAAATGGGAATACTAACATTTTCCTCACCTCCCTGGTGAGTATCAAAATTTTTTTTAATGTATGGAATGCATTTAAAACTGTAAATGTAATACAAATATGAGATTATCAGGGTTATTGTTTGAAGGCAGAAGATGCCAAGGGCTCCATGTAAAGAAACTGCAGAAGTTTATGATGGGAGGAATCAAAATTGGATTTTCTTCAATTACATCTGGTCACAAAGTCTAGTAGTCAACAGCACGGACTCTGGGGCCAGACATCTTGCATTTGAAGTCAGGCTCTCCTGCTTACTAACTGCATATAGTCGGCCACATACGTCTGTTTCCTCCTTGTAGACAGGGATAACAATAATTCCTCCTTTAGAGTGTTGTTATGCATATCCCTAAGGTGACCCCCAGTGACTCCCACCTTCTGGTGTCCACATCTTGGTGTAATACCCTCCCCTTGAAGGAGGTGTGGCTGTGACTTGCTTCTAACCAATAGAATATGACAAAGGTGATGGATGTCACTCCCTTGATTATATTATGCTATATGAGACTCTGTCTTGACAAACTAGGGCTTAGCGATTCTCTTTGTGAGTTTGATGAAGTAAGAAGCCATTTTGGAAAAACCTATGTAGCAAGGAACTGAGTGCAGCCTGTAAGACCTGAGAGCTGCCTCCAGCAAAAAAATTGGGGCCCCCAAGCATGTGGTAACAAGGAAATTAATTTTGCCAATACCGTGAGTGAGCTTAGAAGTGGAGTCTTCCTCAACTGAGCCTCCGAATGAGAACACAGCCTGGCTGATACCTGGATTGCAGCCTTAGGCAACCCTGGGCAGAGGACCCTGTTATGCTGTGCTCAGACCTGACCTGTGGAAACTGTGCGATAGTAAATGTGTGCTCTTTTAAGCCAGTAAGCATGTGATAATTTGTTATGCAGCAGTAGAAAACCAATACACTCCCTTATAGTATTATTATGCATGTTAAATGAGTTAATATTTGTAGAATGCTTTCACTTCACAATATACACATAATAGCATAATCAAATTCTGGATGGCCAGTTTATTATCAGATATTGGTTGTATTGCTATAGTTTTTGCTTATGTTTATGACTGCATTGGAGATGTGTTACCTCTTTAATTTTCCCAACTCATGAGAAAACATATTATTTAAAAGATCCCCTTCTTGCCATAGCTGGTAATACAGTATTCACCATTCCCACCAAGAATTTCTGAGATCCCCTTGTTAAAACTGTGTACAAACTGGTCAACTAACTACAGCCCTGCCTAGTATCTGCCGTGTTTTTCCAGAGCTGTTCAACTCACCCAACAGCAAAGCCAAAGCCAAAACCACATGATCAATTCCCAATGCTGGCAAAAGTTGGGGGTCCCAGAGCAGTCATAGGTTTCATGAAGAAGTGTAAAAAATGACCTTGTCTCAAGACTTATGCACTTTGTCACCTGGTGCCCACAGTGGCATAACTGATTCTAAGAGACTCACCAAATCTCTTATGAAAACAGAGACTTTACCTCTAAGCCTATACCATAGCTCTATAAAAGACCCAACATAAACTGAGAAGACAGCCTGGGACAGACACAGTGCCCTCCTCTCCATTGACTTCAGTCACAAAACAAGTCTCAACCTCATTTTGGGCCACTCTTACCCTCCCTCTCACTCAAATCCAATCATTTTATAATTTCTGTTTTTACTTAAACACCTAATACTTTCTTCCACAAGTTCCCTCTGACTCTATCTCTCTCCCCTGTTCCCTCACAGCTCACTCACCCACAACTTTTTTGCCTAACTCAATTTAGCCCCTACTACCTCAGCAACACCTTCCTGGGCTGTTCAGACTATACTATGCCCCATTGTAAATTCCCATCACATCCTCTACTTCCCTTTTGTCGCATCATTTTTCATAGTTTTCCAACCAGATAGAGTATAAAACTCATGGGCATGGGGTCACATGTGGATTTACTCACCAGTGTATCCCTAGTGTTTCACACAATGCCTGGAACATCAAAGTTGCTTAATAAATATGTATTAATGAATACAGCCACATTTTATAGTTGAGGAAATTGAGACTTAGAAAGGTTAAGTATTTTCTCAGGGCACATAGCTAGTAAGGAGCAGTGCCAGGGCTCAATCCCTAAAGACCTGTGCACTAAACCGCCATAAACCAGGAATATAGCCCCATGTTCTGTTTCCTGAGTTCACCCTCAAAGGACATAACAAGTCAAACAAACATGAAGGTAAGATTTTGTTCTTAAGAGTAATCAACTGACTTTTCTGTGGTAATTAAAAATAAAAGCAAATACGTGCTTGGAAATGCAATTACCCCATTGTTGTATGGAACCTTGTCACTTTGTAGTTGGTTTCATCAAGTCTGATGACTCTGATTCTGCTGGGAGAATCAGAAAGAAAAGTTCCCAAGTAGCCTTGTTACATCCCAGAATACAGTGAGAGAGGATGGTTTCACCACAAGGACCTGGAACTACTATGTGAGGACAGACCAGGAGCTGGAGGACACCATGGTAGGTGTGGCATATGAAAGAAGGAAGTAGGTTTGAGGTCCTGGAGTAGAAGGGAGCCACACAATGGGGCCTCTTACTCCTATGGGAAGTATTTGAAAACACCTAGGAGTTATTAGTAGTAACTAACATATGTTGGGCTCTCCATTCATCCATCCATCTCTCAAATGTTTACTGGCAGCCTGCTAGGGACTGGGAACTATTCCAGGCACTGAGGATACAGACTGAGTCCTGTTATCATGGAACATAGATTCTGGTGGGGTGGGGAGTAATGGAAGGAGACATAATAGACAAATACATAAACATTATGAAATATAAGGCCATATACAAGTGTTATGAAGAAAAATAACATGGGATGAAGGGACCAAGAGTGGCAGAGGGAGTCATTTAGCTAGGACACTTCGCTAAAGCATGGGACAAAAATATGATTGCATGTAATTCTTACAACCACCCTTTGAAGTGGGTACTAGAACCCCTACGGCAGAGGCCTGAAAGGTAGGAAATTAGCATAACTGTCCAGGAGTCAGGTTCACACTGAAGCCCCTCTGATGCCAAAGCTCACATTCTTGTCACTTCCTCTCTCCACCTCCAGGGATCTGGGCCAGTAAGAGCTGTACCAGATAGGCCCTAGTTTTTTGCTCTAATTTTTGCTCCAACAGAAACATTCATTAAATTCATGTGATTTTTTTTTTTCTCCACAGTAAGTTCTGGGAATATCTATTGATATTTACCATATTAAAAATTAAATCTGAAAATGTGTTTAAATATGTATATATTTATTTAAAATGATAATAAATCCATTATATGCTAACATAGATAACTTTTATGAAAAATAACTATATTTTCCAAAACAAAGATATTTTAATGAGCAACATAGCATAGATTTACATTGTTGTAAATCTCTTTAACAACTGGCCTAATAGAAGATAGTGAGATTCTCATATCTACTTTTTCACCAAATCTGCTGCAATAGCAGGTATCAGATATTGGGAAATCTCTACTGCACACTCATAGAAAGAAAGTGAATGAAGCAAATAACATTTTAGTATTATTATGAAAATAATTGTCACCTCAGGGACCCCTTAAAAAGGTCTCAGGGATCCCAGGGGCCCTTGGACCACACTTTGAGAACCTAAAGTGTGAAGTGAAGGAACTGATTGGGTTGCAGAGATGAAGCTCGAGAGAGATGCAGGAGCCAGATGGCATTTTATGGACTTCATGGAGGGTTTAAAAGCCAAGGAGTGACAAGGTCATTTATTATTATTATTAGTTTGGGAAGATCATGCGCTATAATGAGAAAAATGGATCAGAAGGACCAGGAGGTGGGTAGGTTGGGGGACCAGTTAGGAGGCTGTTAACTTAAAGCAGGTGAGACATGAAAGTGGCCTGAACTGAAGTCCTGGCAGTAAATATGAAGAGACATCAAGGAGGTAGAATAGACAGGACCTTGGGACAAATCATATATGAGGGAAAAGGAAGGAGGGGAGGGGACACCCAGGTTTCTGACATGGGAACACAGGAGGAAGAGCCATTTTGGGGTAGAAAATAGCTCCACTTTGGACATCTAAGTAGAGTTTTATAAGAGGTGGTTGACAGGTGGGTCAGAGGACAGCAGAGGTGTCTGTGAAGACAGTAGTGTGGCCTGGGGAAACTTGAACAAAGGCATAGAAGGAAAAATTGATTTGACTGTGGTCACACATCTTTTAAGAGCCTTTAACATTTTTCAACAACATAAAATATGAAAAGTGTTGTCACAGTACATGGCACATGGTGATCACTTCAATATTTAAGTTATTTTTAACCTTCATTTGTTTCAGTTTTTTCTAGCTCTCAAATGAGTTGCAAAGGCGATCGCCCTGCAGTCCACTCTCCTCCCGCTCACAGTTAGTGACATCCATTTGGGATGGTCCAATGCATGGGCTTAAAATGAGAAGCTTAATGCAATTTTCTTCAGGCATGTGGCCAGGAAAATTAGTAAGGCTGGAAAATATAAGGTTAGCTATGCTACAACTTCCCATTTTAAAACATGTGCCATATAGAAAACTGTGTGTGAGCAGGATATCAAGCACCCATTCCCACAAGTGCTTCAGGAGCAGAAGCAATCTGGTGCTGAGTTGTACATCTGCTACACAGGGTCTACCCATGACTGCAATGATTAGCACCGACACTGACCACACAAGGAATATGGGTATGGTTTATAGTCAAAGGATGCACAGAAGGGGAGAAAGGTATAGTCAGTAAATGTTCATATAACTGTCTTTCATTCATTCACACATTTACTCAACAAATATCCATTAGTACCTAACTGTAGATAAAGCAAGGAACTAGGTCCCCTGGGAGTTGTCAAGTGGCATGAGACTAGTCTACTGGTGTGGAATTTACAGACTCTTAACAGTAATTGAGAATTGTAAGTTCTTACTGCACAGTTCTAAGCATTGTACACATATTAACTCTTTTGATCTCCACACAAACATATAGGGTGGGTATTATTTTTACAAATTCTAATTATGCAAATGTGAAAGCTGAAGCAAGGAGAGATGAAGGCGTTTACCTAAGTCCTTAGAGCTTGTATGCAAGTTGGGGAGATAAGGGAATGACTCTGAGAGGATGCTGCATGTGCACTGGGTCCCACAATGGGCCCAGTAAGGGGTGTCCCAAGGAGAGGGTCCATGGGAACAGAGCATGAAGATGGGAATGGAGGCATTATGTGAAGAATATTGGGAGATGAGGAGGCAAGCACAGGGCCCACATAGCACAGAGTTGGCACTCCATAAATAGCTGTTGAATAAAGATTTGAGGAGAAAATAATACTAACAAAAATATACAGATAGTATATTAGGACCTGATTCCTGAAGGTCTGGAAGGCCTGGGCTAAAGAATTAGGCCATTATTTATATAGGCTGTGGGGAGAAAGGGATGGTGTAATATAAAGTATGGTGCAGAAAAATTGAAGAAGAGGGAGATTGAAGACAGAGAAAATATATTGTTGGGGAGGGAGTTGCAGCTCAAAGAAAAATAGATAATGGTTGGCTTGTTTCTGAAGTAGATAATCTTTATATAATTCCTTTTCTTGTTATAAAGTAACACATACTCACTATTTGAAATTTGGAAAATTCAGGAAAGTGTAAAAATGAAAAATACCCATGAGACCCATACTCCAAACTAATTATGATTAAAATATTTGCTTCCAGTCACTTTTCCAGGTATATATGGTTAAGGTAGACTGAGAGATAAAGGGTAAGTAGATGATAGATAGATAGATAGAGCTAGATAGCTAGATAGCTAGATAGATAGCTAGATAGATAGCTAGATAGATGATAGATTAGATAGATAGATAGATAGATAGATAGATAGATAGATAGATAAAGACAGAACTGATTGACAAAATTGATTGTAGTTTGGTTACTGGTTTTTCTCCCCCCTTTTGTCTTATATATTGGGAAAAATTTCCCATGCCATTGAACATTTCTTGAAATTTTTAATAATTCCAAATGTGGTTGATTATAATACAACATAATTTATTGAAGCAATAGGATGTTGTTAGATATTACTGTTCCTATTTTGTTTTTTTAATTTGCAAATAGTGCTACAGAGAACAACCCTGTACATAAACCTTCACCCTTATCTCTGAATATTTCTTTAGTTTCAATTCCTAGCAGTGAAATAACTGGATTAAAAGTTATGAACATTTTTAAGGTTCTTGATCTGTATTTCCAAATTGCTTTGCAGAAAGATTGCAATAATTTGCACATCCATCAGCCATGGGCAAAAGTTCTACCACTGCATAGCATATTTTTTGTCAGTTTGTGAGTATGTAGCCCTGAATTGTGTGGATTAAGCCAGACCATGCTTTCAAATTGAATTTTAAATGTTTTAATTGGATTATTTGTCAGATAAGGAGACATCTGTCTTGAAGTCAAATTTGAACAGTGGTTCTGAGATTGGAAAAACAGCCATTTATGTTGTGTGAGTAGAAAAGAAGGCTGTCGTTACTGAGTTCATTACCTGACAGAATAGGATGCAACTTGTAGAAGTCTCTTTAAAGAAATGGGAGGACTGACTTTTCAGACACCTTTTGTTAAACCAGCTTCAAAGTAGGCAATCCTGATTATCTGGGACCTGATTATCTTTCATTTTTATTCTTTTTCTGTCTCTTGCTGATGAGCTGGGATTTAGGCAATTCACTTTTCATTAACACCTCCTCCAGAGGACTGAAAGAAGGAATAAAAAAAGGAGAAAACCAAAGCTTCCCAGGCTTCTTTTTGATTGGTAGGAGGGTAATATTAGAAAGCAAGCGTACATTCTCATGTTACCTCTTCTCCTTGACCCCCAAAGTGCAGAAGATTGAGAGACTGCTGTATTGTTGTAGAAATAATTGGGAAAGTTTTTCTTTCAGTTACAAAAGATGACTGATTTCTATCTATGACTATTATGTGCCAAAAAGATATGCTGAAGTCCTAACCCCCAGAATCTGAGAATGTGACCTTATTTTGAAATAGGGTCTTGCAGATGTAGCAAGGTTAAGATGGGGATAGGGTCATACTGAATTAGGGTGGTCCCTAATCCAATGTGATTGGTATTCTTACATGATGAATAGAAAAGACACAGACATACAGACACAGAGAGGAGAATACCATGTGAAGATGGAGGCACACAAGGTAAAGATGACCAGTGAGGAGGGAGGCAGAGATTGGGATTATGTTGCCACAAGTCAAGGAGCACCTGGGGCCACCAGAAGCTGGGAAGAAGAGGATTCTTCCCTGGAAACTTCAGAGGGAGCATGGCCCTACTAACACCTTGATTTCAGGCTTCTACCTTCCAGAACTTTGAGGGAGTAAATTTCCAATGTTTTAAGCTGCCCACTTTGTGATACAGCTGATTCTCATTATTCATGGTGGTTATGTTCTATGAAATTGTCATGAACCTTGAATTAAAGAATACTGAACTGCTGCTCCTAGGATTAGACTCCTGAGAACCTCTGGACACATTTTCATCAACCAATCAATACATAGTCTGTTTTATGCATGTTTCCATTTACAGACACTTTATTTAATACATATTGTTGATTCATTAACATTGAATTCAAGACCAACAGTACCATAACTCATACCTGAACAAAGCTTATCTAACATGTATTTTCTCCATCACAGGCACATCACAGACTTCTTGAACTTATGAACACTAGACAGCACTTCAGCAGTATTCTTGAAGGCCATTTTAAACAGCAAAATCACCAACAAAAATCATTAAAATGTGGAAAATGTGGCACTAAATATACTGCATAAAGGACACGTTTACAGTATGAGAGCTGAAGCAAGAAGACAGAGAGCATTACCTTATTCAACCTTAACTGGGTACATGCATGTCAGGTGACTCAAATTTTCACCATTCTGCACATGTCCACAAATGACCACAAGAGCACAGAAAGTATTAATTTGGGGGTTGCAAATGAATATTATCGAGTAGGTGAATTTGCACATTACAGGATCTATGAATAATGAGATCAATCAACCTTTGTTACGGAAGCTCTGGGAAACCAACACAATGCCTAATCATTATAAAACTTTGAACATATAGAAGGACTGATGTTTCCCCAAGAGATTCCCCTACAACTTGTTGTAAGTTCTCCCATTTATCCTCATAGCATTTGCTTATCTCTTTGATGAGGGAGGAGCATGTAAATTAGGTTACTTTCAACTCTGACCCCAATGATTCTTTGATTCTAACATCTTAACTCATGATGAATTTCCCATGGGAAGATTTAGGGGAGCAGAAGACCCTCCCTTTTTGGCATTTCCTACAGGCAAACTATAGTTCCTCCTCATAGCATCTATACTTTTAGGTGCTCTACAAACATTATCACACCCAATCTTCATGAGGGCAGGCACTATTATTAGCATCATAACCTACAGGTGATGGGACTGGAACACAGAGAGATTAAGTAATTTGGCCAAGGTTTCACACACATAGCTAGTAGCTGGCAGAGAAGGATGTCAAACTGAGTCAGTCTGGCCCCAGGTTGAATGCGCTGGACATGGTACTATGCTGCCCTCCACAACAGAGGCTTTCTCAGTTTCTCAGGGGAACACTCTGGGGCATTCAAATCTTGCCCACCCTGCTTCCCAACACTGATGTCTTAAACAGATCTATGTCTTACTTGCCTCAAGCCTCAGGAGAAAACACAAAAACATACTTCACTGTGCTGCTGTGAAGTATAAATAAAATATTGTTTGTGAAGTAACAATTTATTAGTGTTTCTAGATTGTGACCTTGGGAAAGTTAACCTCCTCTCTCTGTGCCTCACTTTGTGTTTCTGTAAAATGAACATGATATTAATATCCATTTCAGGGGGTTGTTGTGAAAATCAAATGAGTTTATCCATGTAAAGGACTCAGAATAGTATTTGGCATAGAGAAACCACTCTTTAAGTGTTCTTGTTTTGTTATTAGTATTATTATATTATATGTCATCTAATTATGTTTATATGCCAGGCACTGTGCAAAGCATCTGAGAAACAGAGCTAAATAAGACTGGTGGATTCCTGTCCTTCAGGCCTACTAAGTGAAATTCAAAAAAAAATAGTAATGACAAATGATAAATGTTAGGACTGTTATAAAGGTCACTTTGGGATCAACCAATATTATGTTCTAACTGGGACTTGGGATCAGAAGTTTTCCATGAAAAAGTAATTTAGGAGGCGGGGCAAGATGGCAGATTGGTGAGCTGTATGTTTTAGTTACTCCTCCAGGAAAGTAGGTAGAAAGCCAGGAACGGCGTGGACTGGACACCGCAGAGCAATTTGACTTTGGGCATACTTCATACAACACTCATGAACACGTGGAACTGCTGCGATCAGCAAAATCTGTAAGTTTTTGCGGCCAGGGGACCCACGCCCCTCCCTGCCAGGCTCAGTCCCGTGGGAAGAGGGGCCATCAGCGCTGGGAAGGAGAAGGGAGAACTGCAGTGGCAGCCCTTATCGGAAACTCATTCTACTGATCCAAACTCTGACCATAGATAGATTGAGACCAGACACCAGAGAATCTGAGAGCAGCCAGCCCAGCAGAGAGGAGATAGACATAGCAAAAAACTCAAAAATAAAAGCAGAGGCTTTTTGGAGTTCTGGTGAACATAGAAAGCGGAAGGGCAGAGCTCAGGCCCTGAGGCTCATATGCAAATCCTGAAGAAAAACTGATCTCTCTGCCCCCTGGATCTTTCCTTAATGGCCCTAATTGCTTTGTCTCTTAGCATTTCAATAACCCATTAGATCTGTGAGGAGGGCTTTTTTTTTTTTTTAATCTTTTTTTTTCTGTTTCTAAAACAATTACCGAAAGAAGCCCAATACAGAAAGCCTCAAAGACTTGCAATTTGGGCAGGTCAAGACAAGAGCAGAACTAAGAGAGCTCTGAGACAAAAGGCAATAATCCAGTGGCTGAGAAAATTCACTAAACACCACAACTTCCCAAGAAAAGGGGGTGTCCGCTCACAGCCATCATCCTGGTGGACAGGAAACACTCCTGCCCGTCACCAGCCCCATAGCCCAGAGCTGCCCCAGACAACCCAGTGTGATGGAAGTGCTTCAAATAACATGCACACACCACAAAACTGGGTGTGGACATTAGCCTTCCCTGCACCCTCAGCTGGTTGTCCCAGAGTTGGGGAAGTGGAACAGTGTAAATTAACAAAGTCCCATTCAGCCATCATTTCAGCAGACTGGGAGCCTCCCTACACAGCCCAGCAGCCCAGAACCACCCTGGGGGGACGGCACTCACCGGTGACATAGCACAGTCATCCCCCAACAGAGGACCAGGGTGTGCATGGCCTGGAAGAGGGACCCACTCACAAGTCTCAGGAGCCATACACCAGTACCAAGGACTTGTGGGTCAGTGGCAGAGACAAACTGTGGCAGGACTGAACTGAAGGATTAGACTATTGCAGCAGCTTTAAAACTCCAGGAACACCAGGGGGATTTGATTGTTAGAGCCACCCTCCCTCCCTGACTGCCCAGATACATGCCCCATATACAGGGCAAGCAACACCAACTACACACGCAAGCTTGGTACACCAATCGGACCCCACAAGACTCACTTCCCCACTCACCACAAAGACAAAGCAGGGGAGAACTGGCTTGTGGAGAACAGGTGGCTCATGGACACCATCTGCTGGTTAGTTAAAGTGTATGCCACGAAGCTGTAGATCTGATAAATTAGAGATAAGGACTTCAATTGGTCTACAAATCCTAAAAGAACCCTATCAAGTTAAGCAAATGCCAAGAGGCCAAAAACAACAGAAAATTATAAAGCATATGAAAAAACCAGACGATATGGATAACCCAAGCCCAAACACCCAAATCAAAAGATCAGAAGAGACACAGTCCCTAGAGCAATTAATCAAAGAACTAAAGATGAACAGTGAGACCATAATACGGGATACAAAGGATATCAAGAAGACCCTAAAACAGCCTAAAGAAGACATTGCAAGACTAAATTAAAAAACAGATGATCTTATGGAAATTAAAGAAACTGTTGACCAAATTAAAAAGATTCTGGACATTCATAGTACAAGACTAGAGCAAGTTGAACAATGAATCAGTGACCTAGAAGATGACAGAACAGAAAATGAAAGCACAAAAGAAAGAAAAGGGAAAAAAAATAAAAAAAATCGAAATGGACCTCAGGGATATGATAGATGAAATAAAACATCCAAATAAAAGACTCATTGGTGTTCCAGAAGGGGAAGAAAAGGGTAAAGGTCTAGGAAGAGTATTCAAAGAAATTGTTGGGGAAAACTTCCCAAATCTTCTAAACACCATAAATACACAAATCATAAATGCCCAGAGAACTCCAAATAGAATAAATCCAAATAAACCCACTCCGAGACATATTCTGATCACACTGTCAAACAAGGAAGAGAAGGAGCAAGTTCTGAAAGCAGCAAGAGAAAAGCAATTCACCACATACAAAGGAAACAGCATAAGACTAAGTAGTGACTACTCAGCAGCCACCATGGAAGCGAGAAGGCAGTGGCACGATATATTTAAAATTCTGAGTGAGAAAAATTTCCAACCAAGAATTCTTTATCCAGCAAAGTTCTCCTTCAAATTTGAGGGAGAGCTTAAATTTTTCACAGACAAACAAATTCTGAGAGAATTTGCTAACAAGAGACCTGCCCTACTTCAGATACTAAAGGGAGCCCTACAGACAGAGAAACAAAGAAAGGAGAGAGAGACTTGGAGAAAAGTTCAGTACTAAAGAGATTCGGTATGGGTACATTAAAGGATATTAATAGAGATAGGGGAAAAATATATATGACAAACATGAACCAAAGGATAAGATGGCTGATTCAAGAAATGCCTTCACACTTATAACGTTGAACATAAATGGATTAAACTCCCCAATTAAAAGATATAGATTCACAGAATGGATTAAAAAAAAATGAACCATCAATATGTTGCATACAAGAGACTCATCTTAGACACAGGGACACAAAGAAATTGGAAGTGAAAGGATGGAAGAAATATTTCATGCAAGCTACAGCCAAAAGAAAGCAGGTGTAGCAATATTAATCTCAGATAAAATAGACTTCAAATGCAGGGATGTTTGGAGAGACAAAGAAGGCCACTACATACTAATAAAAGGGGCAATTCAACAAGA
The DNA here is from genome assembly GCF_015220235.1 of Choloepus didactylus. Taxonomy (NCBI): domain Eukaryota; kingdom Metazoa; phylum Chordata; class Mammalia; order Pilosa; family Megalonychidae; genus Choloepus; species Choloepus didactylus. The sequence continues at coordinate 177,359,845 of NC_051308.1, forward strand.
AGAAGTAACAATCATAAATGTTTATGCACCCAATCAAGGTGACACAAAATACATGAGAGAAACACTGGCAAAACTAAAGGAAGCAATTGATGTTTCCACAATAATTGTGGGAGACTTCAACACATCACTCTCTCCTATAGATGATCAACAAGACAGAAGACAAATAAGGAAATTGAAAACCTAAACAATCTGATAAATGAATTAGATTTCACAGACATATATAGAACATTACATCCCAAATCACCAGGATACACATACTTCTCTATTGCTCACGGAACTTCTCCAGAATAGCTCATATGCTGGGACATAAAACAAGGCTCAATAAATTTAAAAAGATTGAAATTATTCAAAGCACATTCTCTGACCATAATGGAATACAACTAGAAGTCAATAACCATCAGAGACTTAGAAAATTCACAAATACCTGGAGGTTAAACAACACACTCCTAAACAATCAGTGGGTTAAAGAAGAAATAGCAAGAGAAATTGCTAAATATATAGAGACGAATGAAAATGAGAACACATCATACCAAAACCTATGGGACGCAGCAAAAGCGGTACTGAGGGGGAAATTTATAGCATTAAACACATATATTAAAAAGGAAGAAAGAGCCAAAATCAAAGAACTAATGGATCAACTGAAGAAACTAGAAAATGAACAGCAAACCAATCCTAAACCAAGTAGAAGAAAAGAAATAACAAGGATTAAAGCAGAAATAAATGACATAGAGAACAAAAAACAATAAAGAGGATAAATATCACCAAAAGTTGGTTCTTTGAGAAGATCAACAAGATTGACAAGCCTCTAGCTAGACTGACAAAATAAAAAAGAGAGAAGACCCATATAAACAAAACAATGAATGAAAAAGGTGACATAACTGCAGATCCCAAAGAAATTTAAAAAATTCTAAGAGGATACTATGAACAACTGCATGGCAACAAACTGGATAATGTAGAGGAAATGGACAATTTCCTGGAAACATATGGACAACCTAGACTGACCAGAGAAGAAATAGAAGACCTCAACCAACCCATCACAAGCAAAGAGATCCAATCAGTCATCAAAAATCTTCCCACAAATAAATGCCCAGGGCCAGATGGCTTCACAGGGGAATTCTACCAAACATTCCAAAAAGAACTGACACCAATCTTACTTAAACTCTTTCAAAACATTGAAGAAAATGGAAAACTACCTAACTCATTTTATGACGCTAATATTAATCTAATACCAAAACCAGACAAAGATGCTACAAGAAAGGAAAACTACCGGCCAATCTCCCCAATGAATATAGATGCAAAAAATCCTCAATAAAATACTTGCAAATCGAATCCAAAGACACATTAAAAAAATCATACACCATGACCAAGTGGGGTTCATTCCAGGCATGCAAGGATGGTTCAACATAAGAAAATCAATCAATGTATTACAACACATTAACAATTCAAAAGGGAAAAATCAAATGATCATCTCAATAGATGCTGAAAAAGCATTTGACAAAATCCAACATCCCTTTTTGATAAAAACACTTCAAAAGGTAGGAATTGAAGGAAACTTCCTCAACATGATAAAGGGCATATATGAAAAACCCACAGCCAGCGTAGTACTCAATGGTGAGAGACTGAAAGCCTTCCCTCTAAGATAAGGAACAAGACAAGGATGCCCACTATCACCACTGTTATTCAACATAGTGCTGGAAGTGCTAGCCAGGGCAATCCGGCAAGACACAGAAATAAAAGGCATCCAAATTGGAAAAGAAGAAGTAAAACTGTCATTGTTTGCAGATGATATGATCTTGTATCTGGAAAACCCTGAGAGATCAATGATACAGCTACTAGAGCTAATAAACAAATTTAGCAAAGTAGCGGGATACAAGATTAATTCACGTAAGTCAGTAATGTTTCTATATGCTAGAAATGAACAAACTGAAGAGACACTCAAGAAAAAGATACCATTTTCAATAGCAACTAAAAAAATCAAGTACCTAGGAATAAACTTAACCAAAGATGTAAAAGACCTATACAAAGAAAACTACATAACTCTACTAAAAGAAATAGAAGGGGACCTTAAAAGATGGAAAAATATTCCAAGTTCGTGGATAGAAAGGCTAAATTTCATTAAGATGTCAATTCTACCCAAACTCATCTACAGATTCAATGCAATCCCAATCAAAATTCCAACAACCTACTTTGCAGACTTGGAAAAGCTAGTTATCAAATTTATTTGGAAAGAGAAGATGCCTCGAATTGCTAAAGACACTCTAAAAAAGAAAAACGAAGTGGGAGGACTTACACTCCCTGACTTTGAAGCTTATTATAAAGTCACAGTTGTCAAAACAGCATGGTACTGGCACAAAGATAGACATATAGATCAATGGAATCGAATTGAGAATTCAGAGATAGACCCCCAGATCTATGGCTGACTGATCTTCGATAGGGCCCCCAAAGTCACTGAACTGGGTCATAATGGTCTTTTCAACAAATGGGGCTGGGAGAGTTGGATATCCATATCCAAAAGAATGAAAGAGGACCCCTACCTCACACCCTACACAAAAATTAACTCAAAATGGACCAAAGATCTCAATATAAAAGAAAGTACCATAAAACTCCTAGAAGATAATGTAGGGAAACATCTTCAAGACCTTGTATTAGGCGGACACTTCCTAGACTTTACACCCAAAGCACAAGCAACAAAAGAAAAAATAGATAAATAGGAACTCCTCAAGCTTAGAAGTTTCTGTACCTCGAAGGAATTTCTCAAAAAGGTAAAGGGGCAGCCAACTCAATGGGAAAAAATTTTTGGAAACCATGTATCTGACAAAAGACTGATATCTTGCATATATAAAGAAATCCTACAACTCAATGACAATAGTACAGACAGCCCAATTATAAAATGGGCAAAAGATATGAAAAGACACTTCTCTGAAGAGGAAATACAAATGGCCAAGAAACACATGAAAAAATGTTCAGCTTTACTAGCTGTTAGAGAGATGCAAATTAAGACCACAATGAGATACCATCTAACACCAATTAGAATGGCTGCCATTAAACAAACAGGAAACTACAAATGCTGGAGGGGATGTGGAGAAATTGGAACTCTTATTCATTGTTGGTAGGACTGTATAATGGTTCAGCCACTCTGGAAGTCAGTCTGGCAGTTCCTTAGAAAACTAGATATAGAGTTACCATTCGATCCAGCGATTGCACTTCTCGGTATATACCCGGAAGATCGGAAAGCAGTGACACGAACAGATATCTGCACGCCAATGTTCATAGCAGCATTATTCACAATTGCCAAGAGATGGAAACAACCCAAATGTCCTTCAACAGATGAGTGGATAAATAAAATGTGGTATATACACACGATGGAATACTACATGGCAGTAAGAAGGAACGATCTCGTGAAACATATGACAACATGGATGAACCTTGAAGACATAATGCTGAGCGAAATAAGCCAGGCACAAAAAGAGAAATATTATATGCTACCACTAATGTGAACTTTTAAAAATGTAAAACAAATGGTTTATAATGTAGAATGTAGGGGAACTATCAATAGAGAGCAATTAAGGAAGGGGGAACAAGAATCCAAGAAGAACAGATAAGCTATCGTGGGTAAATTTAACGTTCTGGGAATGCCCAGGAATGACTAAGGTCTGTTAATTTCTGATGGGTATAGTAGGAACAAGTTCACAGAAATGTTGCTATATTAGGTAACTTTCTTGGGGTAGAGTAGGAACATGTTGGAAGTAAAGTAGTTACCTTAGGTTAGTTGTCTTTTTCTTACTCCCTTGTTATGGTCTCTTTGAAATGTTCTTTTATTGTATATTTTTTTAATTATATTTTTATTTTTTAATTTTTCATACAGTTGGTTTAAAAAAAAAAAAGTTAAGAAAAAAAGCAAAACAAGGAAAAAAATATGTAGAGCCCCCTTGAGGAGCCTGTGGACAATGCAGGGGTATTGGCCTACCCCACCTCGATGGTTGCTGACATGACCACAGACATAGGGGACTGGTGGTTTGACGGGTTGAGCTCTCTACCACAGGATTTACCCTTGGGAAGACTGTTGCTGCAAAGGAGAGGCTAGGCCTCCCTATGGTTGTGCCTAAGAGCCTCCTCCCGAATGCCTCTTTATTTCTCAAATGTGGCTCTCTCTCTCTACCTAAGCCAACTTGAAAGGTGAAATCACTGCCCTCCTCCCTACATGGGATCAGACAGCCAGGGGAGTGAATCTCCCTTGCAACGTGGAATATGACTCCCGGGGAGGAATGTAGGCCTGGCATCGTGGGACGGAGAATATCTTCTTGATCAAAAGGGGGAAGTGAAAGGAAATGAAATAAGCTTCAGTAGCAGAGAGATTCCAAAAGGAGCCGAGAGGTCACTCTGGTGGGCACTCTTATGCACAATTTAGACAACCCTTTTTAGGTTCTAATGAATTGGGGTAGCTGGTGGTAGATACCTGAAACTATCAAACTACAACCCAGAAGCCATGAATCTCAAAGACAATTGTATAAAAATGTAGCTTATGAGGGGTGACAATGGGATTGGGAAAGCCATAAGGACCACACTCCCCTTTGTCTAGTTTATGGATGGATAAGTAGAAAAATAGGGGAAGGAAACAAACAGACAAAGGCACCCAGTGTTCTTTTTTACTTTAATTGCCCTTTTTCACTTTAATTATTATTCTTGTTATTTTTGTGTGTGTGTTAATGAAGGTGTCAGGGATTGGTTTAGGTGATGAATGTACAAATATGTAATGGTACTGTGAACAATCGAATGTACAATTTGTTTTGTATGACTGCGTGGTATGTGAATATATCTCCATAAAATGAAGATTTAAAAAAAAAGTAATCTAACATAGCAGACACTGAAATCTTGATTTTTCCCATTATTCCCCTCTTGCCTTCCCCATCACAGCACACAGGACCACCATAGATACACATACGCTTAAACCCTGAGTCAACAACCTCTGCATTACCGTGCCTCTTCTCTTTGCCTCATCCCTAGCATCCATTCCATGAACACTATCTAAGGGCTTTATTTCCAAAAAATACCCCACTTCTCTTCAATTCCACTGCTGTACCCTCATCTGAGCCACCGTCTCCACTTTGTCTCCTGTGATAGGTTCATGTGTCAGCTTGGCCAGGTGATGGTGTTCAGTTGTTTGATTATGAGGCATTGACTTGATTGTTAATGTGAGGACATTTCATGGACTTAAATCATCAGTAAGCTGATTGCATCTTTAGCTGATTACACCTACAGTCAGCTGAGGAGATTGCCTTCAATAATGAGAAATGTCTCATCCAGTAAGTTGAAGGCTTTAAAAGGAGAAGTGATGACTTCAACAGTCAGAAGACAGAATTTCCATCTCTACTTCAACCAGCCAGCTTCTCCTGGGGAATTCATCAAAAACCTTCATCAGAGTTCCCAGCTAGCTGCCCAAAGGAATTTGGACTTGTGCATTCTCCACAGTTGCATGACACAATTTTTATAAAATTTCATAATATTTACAGATGTCTCCTGCTGGTTCTGTTTTCTCAGAGAACCCTAAGACACCTCTTGCAGAATCTCCAAAATGGACTCCTTCCCATGTTTCCTCTCTGTCATGTCTACTAGCCATTCTCCATACACAGCATCTAGGATGATATTTTACAAATGTAAGTATAAATTAAAGTCATCCAACAGATTCCATTTACACTTAAAATCTGAGATTCCTACCCATAGCTTACAAGGCCCAGAACATCTGGCCTTGCCCACCTCTCTCACCTTATCTCATACTTTTCTACCCTTTGTCACTGTGCTCTAGGCATTCTAGCCTTTCGTTTGTCCTGGAGCATGCAGAGTTCATCCTGTCTTTGCTCTTGTTGCTGCCTCTTTCTCGATTTCTCCTTTTATCATTCAGGTCACAGCTTATGTTGCTGAGAGATGATCCAATTAAAACATTCCACTCTAACTTGCTCCATGGCCAACCTCCTTCTAGCCTGGATTCCCTATTCCATTACCCCTTTATAGCCTTCTCATTACCTACCCCATAAGAAATCATCATGTTCATTCAGTGCCTGCTTGTTCATGCTATCTCCCCCTTCTAGAATATGAGATTCATGGGAGCAGAGGTTTTATCTTCCTATTCAACACTGTCTCCCTGGGTCTAGAATGGCACCTGGCACATAGTAGGTACTCAATAAATATTTGTGATGTGATTCAGTGAAGTTAATTTAAGCATAATCCTAATGGAGGGATGAGAGTTAGCCAAGTGAAGATAAGGGACAAGAGTATTCCAGACAGGGGGAAAAGTATGTTCAAAGTCCTTGAGGTTGTAAGAGCATGTCTTCTTAAGGGAAAGAAAAAGAAGGCCAATGCAGCTGGATCACAGAAAGCAAAGCGGAGAGCATGATACAAGAGGAAGCTGGTAAATGAGAAGGGCCAGAGCATACTGGGCCTCACGGGTCATGCTGAAGATTTTGGACTTTTGTCAGGGCAGTGGGAAGCTGTTATAAGGCTTAAGCAACAGGTTTAGGTTTGTGTTTTTAAAAGAGACCTCTGTAGCCAATGCATGGGTTCAGGGTAGATACTAACACTGGGACATAGTTCCCTTTCTCCTTGCCTCCTGCCTTGATCTTAACCACTTGCCTATATGGTAGACAAGGCAAATATGATTATTTCTGAATTGTAGATTAAAAAAATGAAGATTCTGAGAGGATAAACATATTGCTAAAGGTCAGGGTGACTGAATTCTGGCCTGTTTGGGCTCAAATCAGCAATAAATTAAGGAAAGGGGAGTATTGTAATGAGATCGCACAAATGAGTCCCCTTGGCAAGGCTCCCATCCTGTCTCCCCCTCCCTTTGTCTTAAGTAGGGAGGGCGTCTGGCATAATACCCACCAGAAACTTTCCTTATAATAAATCTTTTACTTCCTTGTGGAAAGACCTTCATGAATCTTGTTTCTTAAAGAGCTTTCCTGCTACATGAATTTTAACAATCTTCTTTAGTGTAGAAACTTGGCCTTTTGTTGTCCATGGTTAAAATCCAAATCTTGGATGAATAGATTTATTATACTATGATGCTGCAAGAGCAATAAAGCCATTCATCCATCTGCCTTAAACAATTTAGGTCAGTATTTTCACCTGTAACTGAAGAGTCCTCTGCCCTTGTTTGCTTCCACATCACTCTTTTCCCTGCTCCTCTTCTCTAAAAGAGGATGGGGAGAGCCCAGCCTGTGGCTGCAGCAGGGAGAAGGAAGGGAGGGAACACACAATTACTGAATGCCTACATCTGCCAGGTTTCATGCAAGGTGCTTTGCATACTTGATCTCCTTTAATCCACATGCAATTATCCCTTTCCTGTGTCACTAATTAAGAGAGCTAAATCACAGTTTTCACATAAGTCAAGCCAAACATACTGGAATCAAAGTAGATATTTTGTATGTCTACCCTAGATCCAACTTCATCACCTCTCATGTTGTAAGGCACCTCACAGGCAACCCAGCCTTGGGTTTTTCTTTCAACTATTCCATGCTCCATTACCACAAGAGTCACGTGACTGAAGCACAAATCTGATCTTGTTTCTTCCCCTGCTTAGAAACACACACTGGCTCCACATTGCCTGCAGTTTACTGCCCAATAAGGAACAAAACAACCATGCTAGAAGTACACTATTAGAACAAGGAGAGTGGAATGAATCATTATGCTTTTGCTGGGATGATGGGGCAGCAGTGTTGAGGGGCAGGGAAGGCATCCTAGGGGAGTGTCTGAGCGGGTTTGGTGGTGGATTAAAGGGTAGCTCTAGGAAGAGGGCAGCATGTGTGCAAAGGCACTGAGCATTGAAAACTCTACTCTGGCTGCCCCCCACCCTAATGGGTGTCATATGACTAGTTGTTATTGCACATGGAATCTTTTTCTCAGGGGTCTAAGTAGCAGCACAGCAACAAGCAATGATTTATTACAGCTAAGTTGTCAGGCAACTTATCTGTGCCCATGTGAACTGTATGATGATTTATGAAATTCAATTTCTTCACCAAAAAACAAACAGATTTGGTTACATATTCAGGAGGGACCTTGGAGAAAGTTCTCTAGAGAAAGAAATCGAGGCTGCTTGCCCCTCCCCAACCCCCTATCTCCAACTCTAATGGACCCTGAAGTACTGATTTGGATGAAGGCCACAGAAAATGGAGCCGCAGTGTTGGGGCAGAGCTTTTGGTGTGAAAAGGAAAATGATCAAAACCCCTGGAATTTGAATGCCATGGTGTCTCTGGCTTTTCCTTTTATGTCTCCTATATTTACTTTGGAAAAACAGCTCTTCTCCCATGAGACTAGGGAAGGGGTATCTCTGCCCTGGGAAGGCCAAGGAGATACCCTAAAGGAAACACAATTAAGGGGTCTGAGGAAAAAGGAGACTTCATCTGTCTGCTGAGGCATGTGTTAGTCTAGACTTCAAGCTAAAAGGGCAAAGAGAGTACTTAAACTTTTCCCAGCTTTAGTTATTGGTTCTGAGGGTTCTACAAGGGGAATTTAGGTCCAAATCATAGCTGATAACAAAGAGGGTCTATTTTCCCAGGCTTTAGGCAACCTAAGGTCAATGGTAGTTGGAAATTTGGGATCTTAGAAAATTTTCTCTCATCCTTGAGGGTAGATCTATCCCAAAGTTTAGAGTTGCTGTGTCCCAGAGCCACACAGAAATAAACAGAATGATTCAATCCTTGTGATTGGGTTTGTCTGGGACGCTGTGGAATCCACAGCAGGTTCAAGAGGCAAAAACAGGAGTACAGCAACAGTTCAGTTTTGACTCCTGCATTCTGCAAAGAACCAAATTTCCACTGATAAATGCAAATTAATCCATCGTAGGCCACCTGCTCCCGTTGCACTGCTTTTGCACCCCCGTATGTCTCTTCTCCAGATTTGTGCATTATGTTCAGACGGTCCATAAGAGCCACCTTTCTGTAGGCACATCTCTGCCATAGATTCTGCATTAGTTAGGGTTCTCTAGGGTAACAGAACCAACAAGAGATATCTGTAAATACAAGATTTTATAAAAGTGTCTCATGCAACTATGGGGATGCACGAGTCCAAATTCCATAGGGCAGGATGCACAAATCCAAATTCTGTAGGGCAGGCAGCAAACTGGCAACCCTTGATGAAGGTGTTCAATGAACTCCTCAAGTGACACTGGCCAGCAGAAGAAGTGAAGTTTCTCTCTCTTTCTTCCTTAAAAATCTCTCTTTCTTCTTTAAAAGTCTTCAACTAATTAGACTAAATCCAATTGAATTCTCTCATTATGGAAGACATGCCCTTTGTTCATGTAATCAGTCACAGGTGCAGTCGATTGACTGATGATTTAATAAACCAGTCTTCTGGTTTATTAACCAGCCATAAATGTCCTTGCAGTAATGGTTGGGTCAGTACTTGCTTGACCAGACGCCTGGACACCATCACCTGGCCAAGCTGACACATGAACCTAACCATCACAGACTCCCAAAGAGTTGAGACATGCTCAGATCCTCCAGTGCATTGCACGTCAGTTTTTTTGTTCTTAATTTTGTGCAAGAAATACCAGCTATGGGGAGGGATAAATGGAAAGCACTCCAAATGACCATGGCTTTAAGCAAGCGCTTGTGGTTAGAACTTTGAAAAAGGCTCCTCTCTTGATATGAAAAGAGGCACAGGTACGAAAACTGAAACTTCAAGAGCTTAAGAAGATAGTAGACAGGGTATAGCATAAAATTTGAGACAGAATATTAATCTTACTAGATATGCCAACATTATCTTGTCTTTGTAATTGGCCTGTGTTTAATTATAAATATATTTATAAATATTTTCTTTCAAATTATTTATGGAAATTCACCCCCTCCTTTTCAAATACAATGCTAACTTAGGCGCTTAAGATCTCTTGATTTGATTATTGCAGGAGCCTCTAACTGCTTCTCCTTCTGCACACCATCCATGACTATCTTTATCTGGGCAAGAAAAATCAAAACTTTACCTTGTGCAAACCCTTCAATGGCTCCCCATACCCATAAGATGAGAAACTCAAACTTCTTATCTTGGCATAAGTTATTGTCCCCATGTTGAATCTCAGTCCCCATACTTCCTCTCCCACAGTACATGGTCAACTCATATGAATGGCTTACCAGTCCCTAGATATAATTCCACCCAATTTTACCCCTTCATGCACTTGCACATGTTTTTCCCTCAGCTTTGGATATCCTTCTGTGCTGGTTTGAATCTATTATGCACCCCTACAAAAGCCATGTTCTTTAATACAATCCTATGGGGTTAGACTTATTAGTCTTTTGATTAGGGTGAGACATTTGATTAGGTTGTTTTCATGGAGATGTGACCTACCCAAATGTTGGTAAGACCTTTTGATTAGATCATTTCCATGGAGGGGTTACCCAGCCCATTCAGGGTTGGTCTTAATTAGATCACTGGAGTCCTTTAAAAGGGCTCATGGAGAGAAGGAGGTCAGAGAAGCTGAGAGAGATATTTTGGAGAGAAGCTAAGATATGTAATTCACAGTTTGCCCTGAGGATAAGCTAAAAGCCAACACAGACTCAGATGCTTGGAGATGCTTGGAGATGCAGACAGGAAGATATTTGGAGATGCTAAGCTAAGAGATGAAGCCCAGAGTTTGCCCTGGAGAAGCTAAGAAGGGACTCCCAGATGCTTAGAAACACCCTGGGAGACCAAGTAGAGAGCTAAGAGAAGCTAAGAGAGATAGAAGCCCAGAGACATTTTGGAGAAAGCCATTTTGAAATGCAACCTGGAACAAAGAACCAGTGGACGCCAGCCACTTGCCTTCCCAGCTGACCGAGGTGTTCTGGACACCATCAGCTGTTCCTTAGTGAAGGTATCCTCTTGTTGATGGCTTAGTTTGGACACTTTTATGGCCTTAGAACTGTAAATTTGTAACCTAATAAATCCCCTTTATAAAAGTCAATCCATTTCTGGTATTTTGCATAATAGCAGCTCTAGCAAACCAGAACACATTCCTACCTTGTCTGTCTGATAAAATCCTACTATGCTTAGGTTTTCTTGATAACTCCCACCCCCAACTCTACCTCACTATGATAGAGTCAGATGTTTAACTCTACAGAACTTGTTACATTGGATTATAATAGTCCTTTCAAATGTCAAAAGAAAAGAACTGCCAGCCATGCGTCCTATATCTCACAAAACTATGCTTCAGAACTGAAGGGGAAATAAAGATATTCTCAAATGAAAGATAACTAATAGATTTTGTTGCTAGAAGACCTACACTTGAGGAATGGCTAAAGTAAATTCTCCAAAGAAAGAAAATGATAACAGAAGAAGACTTGGAACTTCAGAAATTAAGGTGGAACAACAAAGTGGGTAAAAAACAGGATAAATATAATACACTACTTCCCTTCATGTGTTTCTCAAACTACATTTGATGGTTTAAGCAAAATTTACAACACCATCTGATTACATGGTCAGTTAAAATGTTGTTGCTCAGAGAGGTGGGGCAAGATGGTGGCATAGGGAGGTGTTGAGATTTAGTTCATCCTCTAGAACACCTAGTAAATAGCCAGGAACTGTATGAAACAACTGTTTGGGGGACTTCTGTGACTAGATGCATATCATACACCAGCCTGGAATGAGGGGAAGGGCCAAGATTGATATATCACAACATAGAACTGTAAATTAATTCCTCCATGCTTTGGAGGCTGGTGACCCTCCCACATTGACACAGCAGGCTGACTCCTGTCTCTCTATGGCAGGAAATAGAAGCCCTCACTACTATGACCAAGGAAAGGAGAGTTCATCTAAGCTCTGATGCAGATTTGGCTAAGTGCCAGCTCCAAGCACAGATAAAGCTACAACTCAAACAAGAAACCCAGAGAACTACATTAACCCTGCCCCCAGTGTGCAAGAGGCAGGGCTGATGAGAAAGAAAACAAACAAACAAACAAACAAAAACAAACAGAGGTTTCTGGAGTTGACTGAGCACAGAATACTGGAAAAAGGCTGTGCACCAAGAAAAGGGGCACATGGAGCTGGGTATTAACTACTGCCCTTGATTGGCTAACCCAGGAGGGCTGGGGACCAGCTCTGGGAACTGATTATTTTCTCTCTCTCTCTCCCTCTCTCTCTCTCTCTCTCTCTCTCTCTCCCTTCCCCCCCCCTCCTGTTTTTAGCAGCCTATCAAAGAAAGCAGCAGGCATTCTCAGTTTTCAGCCTGCCCAGGCAAGGGTGGAGGTAAGGAATGACTGAGTTATAAAGTAATTCAGTGAGGAGGAAGTTTCCCTAAAGAGAATATATTCCCCAAGATAACACTGGGAAGGGCCCAGGGCAAGTGGCAGCTCTTATTCAGAGAATTTAGACCCCAAGGGCTGGGATATCAGCAGCAGTTTCAAACAAAAAAAGTGAAGCCCAGACTCTTTCTCAACCATGCCCCTGGCAAGGACAGGATCTGCTGAGAATTAAAGGTGACTACAACTTTAGGCCTGTGGGGAGGAGTCAACTGACAAGCACCATTTGCTGGACAGGAGAGGAAGAGCACAGAATTAAGGGGCTTCATGGGAAAGACTGGCACCCTGCTGGGTCTCATGTCCAGGGAACCTTGATACTGAATACACCCCTTCATGCGTCTTGGGCCTGCCTTGTCTGGAATAATTTGATTGCAGAAAATCCTATCTGGGGAGACCCTCCTCCCAGAGACAGGTCTCCAGGTAAAAGTTGTCAGAGGTAACATACGGAGGGTTAAAAACATATAGAGGTAAACAAACAAACAAAAACAGCATTCAACATTTCTTGAGGAGGAAGAGGAAAGAGAGAGCTTTTTCCTGGGTTGAATAAAAAAAGGGGGCAATCTCAAAAACATCCATATAGGCAGGACAAGAATCAGAAAAATAAGAACTGAAAAAATTCTGATCAGTTAAAGAGAAGCTATGCTAGAATTCTAGAATAAGTTGAACCAAAGGTTAAAGAACAGTTAGAGAACAAAGTCAAACAACAAGAAGCCCTAGATAAAAGAGAGAAAATGACCTCCAAAATAAACTAATCAAGAAAATCATATGCCTAGACGCCAGCAAAAAAATCATGAGTCATACAAAGAAGCATAAAAGTATGGCCCAATCAGAGGAACAAACTTACACTTCAAATGAGATACAGGAGTTGAAAAAACTAATCAAAGGTGTTCAAACAAATCTCCTAAATCAATTCAATGAGCTTTAGGAAAATATGGCAAAAGAGATGAAGGATTTAAAGAAGACTGGGCAACCATAAAGAAGAACTCAAAAGCTGGCAAAAACAAATGGCAGAACTTATGGAATGAAATGCACAATAGAAGAGATTTAAAAAAATGGAGACATACAACCGCAGATATGAAGAGGCAGAAGACAGGACTAGTGAACTAGAGGACAAGACATCTGAAGTCCTACACACAAAAGTACAGATAGGGAAAAGAATGGAAAAATATGAACAGGTTCTCAGGGAATTGAATAACAACATAAAGCACATGAATATACATGTTATGGGTGTCCCAGAAGAAGAGATGTTAAAAGGGGCAGAAAGAATAATGGAGGAAATAATCACTGAAAATTTCCTAACTCTTAAGAAAGACATAAAATTACAGGTCCAAGAATTGCAGCATCCAAAACAGAATAGATCCAAATGGGCCTACTCCAAGGCACTTACTAATAAGATTGTCCAATGTCAAAGACAGAATTCTGAAAGCAGCAAGAGAAAAGTGATTCATCACATACAAGGGAAGCTTGATAAGACTAAGTGCAGATTTCTCAGCAGAAGCCATGGAGGCAAGAAGACAGAGCTATGATGTATTTAAGATATTGAAAGAGAAAAACTGCCAACCAAGAATTCTATATCTGGCAAAACTATTCTTCAAAAATGAGGGAGAGTTAAAAATATTTATAGATAGTCAGAGAGTTTGTGAACAAAAGACCTGCTTTACAATAATAAAGGGAGTGCTCTAGGCAGATAGGAAAAGACAGAAGAGAGAGGTTTGGAGAGGAAAGTAGAAATGAAGATTAACAGTAAGGGTAACCAAAAGGGTAAAAAGAGAGAAAAAAATAAGAAATGACATATAAAATCCACAGGACAAAATGGTGGAAGAAAGTACTGTTTTGACAGTAACAACATTAAATGTTAATGGATTAAACTACCCAATCAAAAGATACAGATTGGCAGAATAGATAAAAAGACAGGATCCATCTATAGGATGTCTACAAGAGACTCATTTTAGACCCAAAGACAAAAATAGGTTAAAAGTGAAAGACTGGGAAAGGATATTTCACACAAACAACAACCAAAGAAAAGAGCAGGGGTGGTTACACTCATATCAGACAAATTAGACTTCAAATTAAAACAATTAAAAGGGACAAAGAAAGACACTATGTATTAATAAAAAGGACAATTCATTAAGAAAACATAACAATCATAAATATTTACACAACAAGCCAGAGCACCCGAAAATATATGAGACAAAACTGGCAACACTGAAGGGAGAAGTAGACACCTCTACAATAACAGTTGGAGATTTCAATACAACATTGTCATCAATGGATAGAACATCTAGATAGAGGATCAATAAGAAAACAGAGAACTTGAGTAATATGATAAAGGAACTAGACTTAACAGACATTTACAGAACATTGCATCCCACAACAGCAGTATATACATATTTCTCTGGTGCTCTTGGATCATTCTCCAGGATAGACCACATGTTGGATCACAAAGCAGTTCTCAATATAAATTTATTTTTAAATTAAAAGATTGACATTATACAAAACACTTTCTCAGACCATAATGGAATGAAGTTGTCAATCAATAACAGACAGAGGGCTGGAAAATTCACAAATATTTGGAGGCTAAACAACACACTCTTAACCAGTGGGTCAAGGAAGAAATTATAAGAGAATTCACTAAATACCTTAAGGCAAATGAAAATGAAAATGCAATATATCAAAACTTATGGGATGCAGCAAAGACAGTGCTGAGAGGGAAATTTATTGCCCTAAACATCTATATTAAAAAAAAAAAAGAAGAAACAGCAAAAATTGAGGACTTGACTGCTCACCTGGAGGAGCTAGAGAAATAATAGCAACTCAAACAGAAGGAAAGAAATAACAAAGATTAGAGCAGAAATAAACGAAATGAGAACATGAAAACAATAGAGAGACTCAACAAAATCAGAAACTGGTTCTTTGGGAAAAATCAATAAAATCAATGGACCCTTATCTAAGGTCACAAAGTGAAAAAGAGAGAATGCAAATAAATAAAATCAGAAATGGGAGGGGGGACACAACTACTGACCTCACAGAAATAAAGGAAATAATGAAAGGATTCTATGAGCAACTATATACTAACAAACTAGACAACTTTGATGAAATGGACAACTTCCTAGTTGAACTAACATTGACACAAGAAGAAATAGAAGACTTCAACAAACCAATTACAAGTAAAGAGACTGAATCAGTCATCAAAAACCTCCCAAAAGAGGTCCAGGACCAGATGGCTTCACATGTGAATCCTACCAAGCATTCAAGAAAAAGTTAGTACCAATCCTACTCAAAGTCTTCAAAAAATTGAAGAGGAGGGAAAGCTACCTAACTCATTCTGTGAAGCCAACATCACCCTAATACCAAAGCCGTACAAAGATAATACAGAAAAGAAAATTACAAACCAATCACTTTACTGAATATAGATGGCAAAATTTGCAAGCATCCTCAACAAAATATTTGCAAGTTCAATCTAGCAGTACAATAAGAGAATTATACACTATGACCAAGTGGATTTTATTCCAGGTATACAAGACTGGTTCTACAAAAGAAAATCAATTAATGTAATATACCACATTAGTAAATCAAAGGGGGAAAATCACATGATCATCTTGATTGATGCAGAAAAGGCATTTTACAAACTTCAACATCATTTCTTGATGAAAACACTTCAAAGGATAGGAATAGAAGGAAACTTCTTCAACATGATAAAGGGCATATATGAAAAACCCACAGCTAATATCATACTTAATGGGGAAAGATTGAAAGCTTTCCCTCTAAGATGAGGAACAAGGCAAGGATGCAAACCAGAACAGATGTCAATTCTACCTAATTGATTTATAGATTTATTGCAATACCAATTAAAATCCCACCAACTTACTTTGCAGAAATAGAAAAACCAATAATCAAATTTATTTGGTCAGGGTACCCCAAAAAGCTAAAAATATCTTGATAAAGAAAAATGAAGTGGGAGGTCTCACACTACATGACTTTTTTTTTTGGAAAATGCTTTTTAATATTTCATCTTCTCTGCATTTATAACATAATTCATTTCAACAATCACAGAATCCTTTTCTTCCAAAGCCACAAACTGTGTTACAAATGAAAGCTGGTACTGCTGCTTACCAAAATACACAAGACAATCGATGTTCTATATAAAACCACTTTATATGTTAACTTGTTCCCAAAAACCATTTTCTTTCTTTTTTGGCCTGGTTAAAAAAAATGTTATTATAAATATTTACAGCATTTTCTTCTGTTAGATGAACATTCTTACAAATGGAAAAAGGGAATTTTATGAACAGACCACGTAAAACATGAGACAATGTCAGAGGCTCCAAGCTGTGCTATTTTTCTTCATTAAATATAGTACTGTACTGAAATGCCCATCAAACCTTGTCATCCTTATCCATTCTGCTCACATTTAAACTCCCATTTTCTCTAAGTAGTCTATTCACCAATAGGAAACAGAAAGCAAAGGCTGCTTTGCACTGAGTCAAAGGAGCTTGGGGGGAAAAAAAAAACACTTAACAGAGAAGAGTTAAAACCAGAACAGACAGTCTTTAGTCAGAGCAATGAGGTGACATTTTGATGCAAAACTTTGCTTGGTCAGCAATCTTTATAATTAGTACTTTTAGGATGTGGGATGAATTTAACAATGGTAAGGGGAGGGGGGAAAGGCCAGTATATGATATTTTTAAATGACACACAAAAATAGCTATTAAATATTTGTTACTACAACTACCATACAGACCCAAGAACTGAAAATAAAAACAACAACAACAAAATCTGTTTGCAGTCCTGTTTTAAGCTTGCCTTATATAAGCAGCTTTCAATCATAGCTATTATCACTAAGATCACTGGATCAGACAAATATCCCTGCTCTGGAACATATGCCTCAGGTTATAAAAATTAAGATGGTTACCACAAATACTTAGAGCAGCTTCTGTTCCTAGTTACCTGCACAATGCTATATTGTCACACTACCTGACTTTAAAGCATACTACAAAGCTACAGTGATCAAAACAGCTTGGTACTGGCACAAAGGTAGAAATATTGACCAATGGGATAAAATTGAGTATTCAGAAATAGGTCCTCTTATCTATGGACAATTGATTTTTGATAAGGCAGCCAAGTCCACTCAACTAGGGACAGAACAGCCTCTTCAACAAATGGTGCTTGGAGAACTGTATATCCATAACCAAAATGATGAAAGAGGACCCCTATCTCACACCTTATACAAAAATTAACTCAAAATGGATCAAAGCTTAATACTTAATGGTAAAAGACTGAATATTTTCTCTGTAAGATCAGGAACAAGACAAAGCTGTCCATGCTCACTATTCTTATTCAGTGTAGTACTGTTAGTTCTAGGCAGCACAATCAGGCAAGAAAAAGAAATAAAAGGCATCTAGATAGGAAAGGAAGAAACTAAACCATCTCTTTTTGCAGATGGCATGATTGTCTATGTAGAAGATCCCAAGAAATCTACAAACAACAACAAAAACCTAGAACTGATAAATGAGTTTAGTAAGGTCACAAGGATGAAAGATCAATATGCAAAAATCAATTTCATTTCTATGTACTAAATGAAATATATGGAAACTGAAATAAAAAACACAATACTATTTGAAAGTGCACCAAAGAAAATGAAATACTTAGATATAAATCTAACAAAGCATAGGAATTGTATGCTGAAATTACAAAATGCTGATGAAAGAAATCAAAGAAGATCCAAATAATTGGAGAGACATATCACATTCATGAATTAGAAAACTCAGCATAGTAAAGTGATCTATAAGTTTAACACAATTCCTATAAAAACTCCAGCCTGGTTTTTGTATACATAGACAGATTTATTCTAAAATTTGTATGAAAAGGGAAAGCCCTAAAATATCCAAAATAATTTTGAAAAAGAAGAATAAAGTGGCAGGAATCACTCTTCCTGATGTTGAGTCTTAATATATAGCTATAATAATTAAGACAGTGTGGTATTGGTAGAGGGATAGACACACAGATCAATGAACAGAATAGATAACCCAGAAATAGACCCAAACAAATAAGCCCATCTGATTCTTTACAAAGGTACAAAAGCAATTCAATATAGGAAGGACAGCCTTTTCAACAAATGGTGCTAAAGCAATTAGACATCCACAAGCAAAAACTGAACTTCAACCTAAACCCTATACCTTATATAAAAGTTAACACGAAATGAATCATACACTTAAATGAAAAACATAAAGCTACTAAACTTTGAAAAAGAGGCATATGAGAACATTTGGGGGAGCCAGGAGCAGGCAAAGAGTTCTTAAACTTGACTCTAAAAGCACAATCCATAAGAGGAAAAATTAATATATTTTCACTAAAGTTAATCAAAAATTTAAATTTTTGCTCTGTGAACCACTCTAGTAAGAGGGTAAAAAAATAAACAACAACAACAAAAAAAAATTACAGACTTGGAGAAAATATTTGTAAATCACATATGCAACAAAGCATTTGTATCTAGACTATATAAAGAACTCTCAAAACTCAACATTAAAAATCATCCATTTAAACATTGGTTCTCTGTTGGACAACTGAAACTCAGAGCTAGAGCTCAGCAGATATGAATGTCAGTATTAACGCATACAGCAACTGTTTAAAAAAAAAAAAAAAGCTGGAAAAGAGCCCACACCTCAAACAGAGATATGAATGAAGCAGATCTGGTTAAGACTAGGGCAAATCGGGCCAAAGGGTAAAGGTTGAAACTGACTGTTTATTAAAACTTCAACTTCCATGTGAGACCAAGGGAAGAGAAGTAAAAAAAAAAAAAAAAATCTCTGCCTCTTGTACTACAGCCTCTCTATTACACATTTACTGAGCCCCTCAGATCGGCCATGTGACAATGGCCAAATGGCCCTGGGGGAGCACTGAGGTGATGGAGTTTTACTATGTAGCCTAAGTAAATGTTGTAGCAAGGTACCTGTAAGTGAACCTAAGGATCATTAAGAGGGAGCCTGAAAGAATGAGATCTGTTGTTTCCTCCTCCATGCCACATTGGGAAGCCTGGTGTGGGGCCAGGAGTTGGCCATGTGTTTGGAGATCACTTGTTTTCTGTCTTGCAGGCTCCATCTGAAATCCCAGGGCAACCAGAGCCCAGTTTTGGTTTGGCAGGATGGAGGGCTCAAGGAAACATGTGATAGATTGAATCATACCCCCTCAAAAGACATATTCAACTCTTAATTCATGTTACTGTGGGTATGAACTCATTTGTAAATAGGAATTTTAAAGATGTTAGTATTAGGTAAGGTATAGACAAACTGATTTGAGGGCTGGTCTTAATCCAGTATGGCTGCAAAGGAAACTGGACATGGAAGGAGAAGCCAGAAATAGGAGAAGCCAGAGCATGAGATTGCCATGTGATGGAAGATTGCCATCACCAGAGTGCTACAGACTCTGGGACCAAGCATGGCCTTGATGACACCTAGATTTTGGACTCCTAGTCTCCAAAACCATGAGTCAATAGTCTGTGATATTTGTCATAGCAGCCCTGGTAAAATAAGACAGACCAGCTGGAAGACAGGCACAGGAGACCACATTTTCTGTGATTCCACTTAGGTAAAGTATCGAGAAAAGGCACATATATAGAGACAGAAAATAGATTTTTGTTTGTTTAGGGCTGAGAATGGGAACCAGGAGTGAAAATGGGTACAAGGCATCTTTTGGGAATAATGAAAATGCTCTAAAATTGGATTGGGGGATGGTTGCACAACTCAAGAAATTCGCTAAAAATCATCTAATTGTATGCTCAAAATGGACAAATTTTATGGTATATAAATTATACCATGACAAAGCTGTTAATTTTTAAAAAGCAAGTCAAATTAAAGTTAATTTACAGAACCATTAAGAAATGAATAGCATAGTTAATATGCAGATATGGCTAATATCTTGAAAGCAATTCCTGGATTCTGGAAGTTAAGGAGACCCTTCTTTCTATGTCAAGTTCCATTCTAGCACTGAGATTCCTTAATGCTAAAATCCTGAGTTGAAATAAAAAGTTATGGAGAATTACAAAACAACTGATATGCCAATAATTCATGGTGAGTTGTATATTCAAATCTTTAGACCTCCTTCCCCCAGAGAAATTGTTGCTTTGGGTAGAAACTGTTCCATATTAGAATTTCCATGTTAAATTAAGTAATCAGCACAATAGTGGAAATCAAAATGGTTCATCCTGGCCCTGTATTCTGAGCTCACTAGAAAAATTTCACCCAGTGCAAAATCTCAAGGGTAGTTTTACAGTTTTACCCACTTCCCTGGAATTCTCTAATTTATGCCCAGAATTGAGAAGTGTCGGAAATGGCTGTTTCTTGCAAATAGGTTCAGCTATGCTTAGTGAGAAAATGAACCAAACTAGAGATTTTGGGGTGAGAGATCAACATGTGGGTTGCCATTATTTGTTTGCTAAAAACATGTTTACTTTAGCAGAACATATTTTCAGACTGCCAAGATGTGGAATCCTCTGTTCTTTCTTTTAGCTCTCCATCTGTTAAATTTTCTGCCACTTTTATTTTTTAGCATGAAGATAATCTAATCTCAATAGAGCAAGACACTGATATATGCCCGTGATGTACAATAGCTTTGGAGGGAATTTTTTAAATATAGTTTTTTTTTTCTCTTTTTCATTCTAAGAAGGAGACTCCAAATTCTGTGGCCATGGATGATACTGTGTAAAAATATTTGGCTACAAAATAGCTGATTACAAAACAAGATCACACATAGGAACAATTTGGGTAATGAAAAGGTGGGTTAGATTCTGGTCCTGGCTGTGTCTCATCACCAGAAGCCAGGCACTTGACATCTTTAGGCCTCCTGTTTCTCATCTTCGAAGTATTGTAAGAGATTTAGGGAAGATACTCTCTAAATTGTTGTCTGGGTCAAAAATCTATGATTCAAGGACTTTGTTTAAGAGAGTAGGCCTTTGGCGTGATTAAAGAAAGTTCTATTACTCACACAGGTGTAGAAGTCTTAAGCCAATGGAGAAGGGAGGATGGTTCTCCTGGAGAAGGTCCAGAAATATTACATATTATTATATATTATTATATATTATTATAGCTCCCTGAAAAGTAGTGTATAGTCAGTCACTCCATGTAGGAGACATCCAGGAGAAGAAATCAATGGCGTCCAGGAAAATTCTTCAAGTATTTTAGTAATAATATTAACTATTTTGGTTTGCTGTTTTGTTGGGTGAACTCTTCTGGAGACTTTTTCTGTATTATTGACCCACATGCAGTAGCAGTTTCCCCACAAGACACAATCTCCACTTTGAGGTGCCAGTAGATAGTCTAATGCCCATCTGTTATCAGCTACCATAGCAGCTAGAAAGCTTTGTCCCTCATTAATGGCTGCTAAGGCTTGTACTGTTTGAGGTATGTTGTCTCTCAGGAGTTGTGACATTGTCTGGGTGGGCTCTGTAAGTTGAGTCTGTGTTACAGAATTGAAAGTACCTGTACTTGTAGCCTATTATAAAAAGATTGTAATGAGACTGAATATCATAGGTTAAAAGTTCACTGATACGACTCTGAGAGGTCAATTCTCTGGTTGGATGTTGGGTGACCTGGGTACTATATGTCCGTCGGACTCAGGCCAGATTGAACAGATTAGAAGGGGGTGGAATGGAGGAAGTAGTGCCACAGGAGAACCAGTGGCCCAAGGAGCCTTAGAGGGCAGTTTCTGGTGGGAAAATTTATATGATTCAGACTTGTGGGAGCCAAATAGTTTCAATGTGGGGGGAATAGGAGGTATGGCTATATATGATATCAACTGGAGGGGAGACCAGGAAGGGCAAGGGATTCCATGAAAGGAAGGTTAATGAGGAAGCACCCGAGAGGTTGAGAGAGTGTTGGAGGAAGTACAGGGACCAGAAGGTGACTGGAGAGGATGAAAGGTCATTAATATGAATATTGCAGACCTCCAAACAGTCATAAATTAAGTACATAAGTGGTCACCTAGGCCAGAGTGCTTCATAGCTGGCTCAGAATTGCTGGAGGTTTGGCTCTTGGGTGACATGTTCTGTTACAGTTACATAAATATTGTCCAACAGGCCAAGGAAAGTAGAAAGTAGGAGTGGTGATGGGGAATAACGAAGAACTGAGCTGGATGAGGAAAAATGAGAACTGATGTGGCCATAAGAGTCACAGTAGGGAATAATAAGGGGGTGGAGATAGGGGCAGTTATTTTGGCTGGGTCCCAACTGCAGAGCACGGTATGGGGTAGAGTTTTAGGCTTTAGTGTAGGACTCCTTTAGTGTAGGAATCCCAGTTGGGTTTTAGGTATTCAAGGGGAGAAACTACATGGTGGGACAACAATGAGAGTAAGTGAGCTAATTTGTGTGGTGCTAGTTTGCACCAAGACAGCCACCCATGAAGAAAGAAGAGAATGGGTGAAGCACAACTCTAAATGATTTACTGGGGGTTCCTTTCTGCAGTGGGATAGGTAATAGCCAGTGGCAGGTCCCTGTGTAGTATCATTCATCAGGGCTTGAGTATGGTCTAGGTAGATAAGGGCCCACCAATAAGCTTTAGCCTCTTGCAGGGTGTCCATACATGGTCCAGGAGAGGATATGGAGTCACGGAGACTTATCTAAACAAGGTGGATGGGATCTTCAGTTAAGCAGTCCACAATAAATGTGGTTGTGTTGGCATCAGTTAGGCTGTAAGCACAACATAAGCAACCAGTATGGATTAAAACTTGGGAAGTAAGTCAAGAGATGAGAGAGAATCAAGGGCAGTCAGAAATTTATGGGATACAGATAGGATGGGAGAGCCAAAGGTTGGGTTTGAGAACAGAGAGGGGATCAGAATATTTATCTGGCAGGTTTCAGCATGGAATTTTGGTGGCAAAATAAAAAGTTACGGAGAATTACAAAACAACTGATATGCCAGTAATTCATGGTGAGTTGTATATTCAAATCCTTAGACCTCCTTCTCCCAGAGAAATTGTTGCTTTGCGGAGAAACTGTTCCACATTAGAATAAAAGCTTATTGGTGGGCCCTTACCTACCTAGACCATACCCAAGCCCCGGTTTTGCCAATAAAAGAGGAACATATGCCCCTTGGCATGGATCCCCATGCCAAATGAGGTCATCATTCCCAAGATCACTGTGTGCTCATCTGCTATTGCCTTATGTATTGTACTTGTAAAGACCGTACTGTAGCTGGATGTAGGGGCTCTTGACATGATCCTGGGCTAGCCCCTAGCTCTTCAGGCAAAGTTTTACATTTGAGAAATTATTACAAATATGAGTGAAGATCAGTATCTTTGCTTTCAGGAATTATGGAGTATTTGTTATGGGATAGATGTGGACTGATTGCCCCAAACAAGTAGGGGTGACAACATGAGCCAACAGGAGTCCAAAGTACTTGGCATTGAGCTGAAGTGGTAAAATTCCAGACCGGGGTCACAAACCAAATGAGGCATAGCAAGGCCAAACAAAACCACAATGCTCCACAGTGACATTTTCAGGCCTTTTTTGTATAGGCCTCAGCGTGCTGGGGATGCCTGTTTATTACGATAGGAATCATGGCATTGTAACCCCCAGATCCTGTAGTCATCCCAATTCAATAGCACCATAAAGGGGTGGAGCCAGAGATTGCATCCTATTTAAGAATACTGGCATTGGTACCTAATGTAAGATCTTCCTTCCCTCATTGGAAAATCCAGAGTTGTAGGTATGGAACAGGTGCCAAGACTTCCATTTTCCTGCAACGAGGGACCTCTATTAGCCAGTCTTAAAAATCACCATAGTAATGAAGGACAGAAAGCTTTGGCATAGAGTTTTTAGGCTCCTAGAATTGCAGGGGCCCTCAATTTTCATTGGGTCCCATTCTATCTATTCCATCCTCAGTCTGGGCACCAGCCCAGTGTGGATTGTACAAGGATTGAAAAGGGATAGCAGAATTCAGAAAGGTAATTAAGTGAGAAGAGGAATTCTGTTTGGGTATCATAAACCCATAGGTGGGAAGTGTCCCCTTTTATGGCTTAAAGGGAAGGAGAACTCGAGTCACATTGTGGTAAGGTGTCATAGGACCTAAAGTTAAAATTTCAGAGTAACTAAGGGAGTGGGCAAAAGAGAGAACCATTTGGGAGCCCATCCATTGTCCAATTTGTAATTTTAAGAGAGCATCCGAGGTGGGCTGAGGGGCCGGCGGCTGGGGAGCTGGGGAAGTTTGGGTGACTGCTGCCTGCACTGCGACTCAGGAAGCAGGCTCAAGCCTCAGAGACGAGTCTGGCAGACCAGCCTATGACGCTTGTGGGCCTGCTGAAGTCGTCTCACATCCTCTTGCCTGGGAAAAGTGTTTAAACTTCTAAAATATCATCTATCAAGCACCTAGTTTATGCAGTTACTCGTTTCCTAGGGGAATAAAGTCAAATGGACACTTATACTTCAGATGAACAAGAAAGCTTGGAAGTTGCAATTCAGTGCTTGGAGACAGTTTTTAAGATCACCTCAGAAGACACAAACCTAGCAGTTGCACAGCCCTTGACAGAAATATTCCAAAATTCCCTCTGTAAGAATGATATTGTGCCCCTCTCAAACTCAGTGGCTGAAGATGTGGGGAAAGCTGACCAATTTAAAGATGAAGGCAATAATCACATGAAAGAAGAAAATTATGATGCTGCAGTGAATTGCTATACACAGGCAATAGGATTGGATCCAAAAAATGTGGTTTATTATTTGCAACAGGGCTGCTGTTCAGAGTAAATTAGGTGACTACTCAGATGCAATAAAGGACTGTGAAAAAGCAATAGCAATTGATTCAAAGTACAGCAAGGCCTATGGGAGAATGGGGTTGGCCCTTACTGCAAAGACTAAATTTGAAGAAGCAGTTACAAGTTATCAAAAGGCATTGGAGCTTGACCCTGAAAATGATTCCTGTAAGTCAAATCTCAAAATAGCAGAACAGAAACTAAGAGAGATATCCAGTCCTACGGGAACTGGATTGAGCTTTGACATGGCCAACTTGATAAATAATCCAGCCTTCATTAGAAAGGCTGCAAGTTTAATGCAGAATCCTCAAGTTCAACAGCTAATGTCAGGAATGATGACAAATGCCATTTAGGGGACCTGCTGCTGGAGTTGGGGCCCTCACTGACCTATCCAGTCTCATCCAAGTGGGACAGCAGTTTGCTCAGCAGATACAGCAACAGAATCCTGAATTTACAGAGCAACTGAGAAATCATGTCTGGGGCAGATCATTAGTAGCAGCACTGAAGAAAATTCCTGACTTAACCGGGGACCCTAGCTCAGAATGCAAATAGTTTCTGTCTCTGAAGTGTTTACCATAGATAGTAGCCATAAAAAGCACCATAGCTGATCTTTGAAAATAATGGAGGCAAAACTCTTGTGTCTATTCAAAAAGAATAAATCTGTTTAGATAATAGGTTTATTACTGACAGACTTGAACATAACATGACTCCTTTGGAAACGAACGATCAGTAGGTCTGTTAACTATAAGTGCCAACATAGCACTGGACAAGATTCCATTTTCAAACCTTTATTATCATGTTTGTATATTAGACTTAACAGAGTATATTTATTGAATACTAGGGCTATTTATTGGCGAGTTCTTGAGCTCCAAATTCCCTCAAGCAAACATTTTTGAGAGGGGAGATGAGCAAAAGGAAAGACTTTCCATGTTGGTCTAGAAGAAATATCCTTGCCACCAAGCAGCGTGTCAAGAGAAAAAAATGTTTATTTAGGTTTAGCTTGGATAGTGCTATCAGTGATAAACGTGTATCATAGGAGCCATTGCCATGTTTTTTTAAATTTTATTTTGAAATAAATTCAAACTTACAGTAACAGTTGCAAAAACAATACAAACCCTATACACAACACTCCAGCGTACCCTGACCCTCCTCCCCCGATACCCCGATCCACCAACTTTAACATCCTGTCACACCACCATTTTTTTCCTTCCCACCCTCCCTCTCCCCCTCCCTATCATCCATCATCTATTGCTCTGTCTTCTGAACATATGAGAGCAAGCTGCACACATCCTTGAACAAACAATATAATTCACATATACATTTCCCATGAACAAGAACATTCTTTTATGCAATCCCATTAAGCACAGCTAAGAAGTTCAAGAAATTCAACATTGATGCAAAGTTTACATTCTATATTTCTTTTTTTTTTTCTTATGTCCCATCTGTGTCCCTTTGAGCCTCCTCTCCTCCATCTTCAGATCCCATCCAGGATCATCCTTGGCATTTAATTGTCATCTATTTAGACTGTCTTTTTTTTTTTTCCAACTGTGTAAATATATATACAGCCTAAATCTTCCCATTCTAACTCCTCCCTAGCATTCCATTAGTGGGATTAATCACATTTAGAATGTTGCAATGCTATCACCTTCCCACCATCCATTACTAGAAATTTCCATTCACTCCAAACAGAAACACTCATTTGTTAACTCCCCATTGCCCCTTCCCCCATTTATTGTAACCCATACTCTACTTTTCATCTCTATGGTCATATTCTCTGATACTTTCTTTGTGTTTACCATGGGGCTTAAATTTAACCTCTTAAATCTATAACAATCTTGTTTTTCTTTGATACCAACTTAACTTCAATAGGACACATAAACTATGCTCCTATACTCTCCATTCCCCCACCTTTATGTAGTTCTTGTCAAAAATTACATATTTTACATTGAGTCCAAAACCACTGATTTATCATTACAGTTTATGTATTTTAGATCCTGTAGGAAGTAAATAGTGGAGTTACAAATCAAAAATACAGTAGTATTGGTATTTATATTTACCATGTGATCTTTAGTGATACACTTTATTTCTTCATGTAGTTTCAGTCAATTGTTTAGTGTCCCTTCCTTTCAGCCTGCTCAACTCCCTTTAGCATTTCTTATAGGACTGCTCTACTGGTGATGAAGTCCCTCAGCTTTTGATTATCTGGGAATGTTTTCATCTCCCCCTCATTTTTACCCTCCAGGTGTTTGTGAATTCTCCAAGTCTCTGGAGGTTATTGACTTCTATTTGTATTCCATTGTGGTCAGAGAATGTGCTTTGAATAAATTCAATTTTTTTTTAATTTATTGAGGCTTGTTTTATGTCCCAGCATACAGTCCATTCTGAAGAAAGATCCTTGATCACTAGAGAAGAATGTGTGTCCCGGTGACCTGGGATGTAATATTCTATATATGTCTGTTAAATTTCTCTGTGTCTCTCTCTCCTTTCTTTGTTTTTCTGTCAGTAGGGCTCCCTTTAGTGTCTGAAGTGGGGCATGTCTTTTATTAGCAAAATCTCTCAGCATTTGTTTGTCTGTGAAAAATTTAAGCTCTCCCTCAAATGTGAAGGAGAGTTTTGATGGATAAAGTATTCTTGGTTGGAAATTTTTATCTCTCAGAATTTTAAATATGTCATGCCACTGCCTTCTCACCTCCACAGTGGCCACTGAGTAGTAACTACTTAGTGTTATGTTGTTTCCTTTGTATGTGGTGAATTGCTTTTCTCTTGCCGCTTTCAGAACTTGCTCCTTCTCTTCAGTATTTGACGGTCTGATCAGAATATGTCTTGGGGTGAGTTTATTGGGATTTATTCTATTTGGAGTTCGCTGGGCATTTATGCTTTGTGTATTTATATTGTGTAGAATTTTTGGAAAGTTTTCCCCAACAATTTCTTTGAATACTCTTTCTAGACCTTTACCCTTCTCTTCCCCTTCTGGGACACCAATGAGTCTTAAATTTGTATGTTTTATTTTATCTATCATATCCCTGAGATCCATTTCAATTTTTTTAATTTTTTTCCCCATTCTTTCTTTTGTTCATTCATTTTCCATTCTGTGGTCCTCAAGGATGCTGAATCATTGTTCAACTTCCTCTAATCTTGTATTATGAGTATGCAGGGTCTTTTTAATTTGACCAACAGTTTCTTTTATTTCCATAAGAGCTTCTATTTTTTATTTACCTTGCAATTTCTTCTTTATGCTCTTCTAGGGTCTTCTTTATGTCTTTTATATCCTGTGCCATGCTCTTCTTCATGTCCTTTATATCCTGTGCCATGCTCTCGTTGTTTGTCTTTAGTTCTTTGATTAATTGTGCCAAGTACTGTGTCTCTTCTGATCTTTTGATTTGGGTGTTTGGGTTTGGGTTCCCCATATCATCTGGTTTTATCATATCCTTTAAGATTTTCTGTTGTTTTTTGGCCTCTTAGCATTTGCTTTATTTGATAGGGTTCTTTCAGGTTATAAAAAAATACCAGTCTCTAATCTGTCAGATCTACAGCTTGGTGGCATACACTTTCTCTAACTAACCAGCAGATGGTGTCCCTGAGTCACCTATTACCAAGTCAGTTCTCCCCAACTTTGTCTTTGTGGTGTGTGGGGATCTGATTCTTGTGGGGTTCAATTGGTGCACTAAGTTTGGATGTGTTGTTGGTGCTGTCTGCCCTGAATGTGGGGCATGTGTCTGGGTGGTTAGGGAGACAGGGCAGCTTTAATAATCAAATCTCCCAGGTGTTCCTGCAGATTTAAGGCTGTTGCAAGAGTCTAAGCCTTCATTTCAGTCTTGCCACAGATTGTCTCTGCCGCTGACCCACAAGTCCTTGGTATTGGCATAGGGTCCCTGGAATTTCCGAGAGGGTCTCCCTTCTCAGCCATGCTCTTCCAGGACCTCTGCTGAGGGAAGGCTGTGCTACGTCACAAGTGCACGCCGGCCCTCCAGGGAAGTCTTGGGCCTCCCGGCTGTGCAGGGGCATTCCCAGACTGATGTAAAGATGGTTGAATGGGACGTGTTAATTTTCCCCTTTTCGTACAGCTCCGCCTTCCCAGCTCCGGAACAATTAGCTGTGGGCGCACTAAAGGCCACTGTCCACAGCCGATATTGTGGCATATACATGGTGCTGTGGGAAACACTCCCATCACACTGGGTTTCTTGTTGCGGCTCTGGGCTGTGGGTCTGGCCCTGGGAAGGAGCATCCCCAGCCTGCCAGGGAGATGGCTGCAAGGGGCACAGTTTCTTTCTCCTCTGCCCTCCTGGCCCCAAGACAATCAGCAGCGGGTGTGGGAAGGGCTATCCTCCACACCAGACACTGAGGCATTGGTACAGCCTGCTCTTGCTGTGCTTCACTGCATGATTCTCCCCATCGTAACTGCAGCCGCTCCCTGGTTTTTTTTTTAAAAAAAGAACTAGTCTGTCTCCAAACGCCAACCCACTGTTTCCCCACACTGCAGCATGGCTGCTGGACTTTCAGCCTGCTCACTCACTCGTTTCAGAATGCAGACTCCCAGTTTCACCAAATGCACAGTCCCTGTGGATTTAGCAGACCTTGTCTGGCTGGTGCTTCGCTAGAACTGGTGTTCTGGGTCACTTTCTGGTTTTTATCTAGTATTTTTCACGGAGGTGTTTTTTTGCCCTGTCTCACCTAGCCACCATCATAGGTTCCCCCATTGCCATCTTTAATGTTGTTTATTCTGATACATGCCAGGGGATCTTAAGAGCTGGTGAAAAGTAGCATTTGAGCAAGGGATGTTGTTTTGAAAAGAAAAATAGGTGAGGTGAATGAAGAGAGAGTGAAGGTAAGATGCTCAAGTTTTCTGTCTAGTTCTCAAGTAATCTTGCCTGCAGTTTGGTATTGATTAGCAAGGCAAATTGTGCTAAGTAAACAATAAAATACACTTAGAAATCCTTAATGGTACTGGTTAGGTCAGTCATGTAACTATTCAATTTAATTGGCACAATTTCACCATTGGTTATCTTCCATGGAAACTCTCAAAATATGATAGAATATATCTATATTTAAATAAACCAATGGCTTGACCCTAAGTTAAAGATCTTCTAAGTGGCATTTAATTGTTTCCATAAACATTAAAAAAAAATCCAGAACTAATGGATTAGTTAATTACTGAATTTCAAAAAGCATCTATCACTAACATTGCTTGTTCATGTGGTTTTCTGCTCCTATAATTTGGCTTCACATGCCACTTATGCTTAACCTTAATTGGATGCAACTAAAACACAACAGGAGACTTAAAATGTTTTATTGTAAATTACATGCCATATTAGTTAGTGGAGAATAGTGACATTGAGTATTAATGGTATGCTTCTAACTATAGTGATGGATGAGACACTTCTAATTTCAATTAGACTTTGTTAATCATGAAATTTGTAAAGTAGGGGCTGACATGATTTCACAAGTGTTGAGTGAAAACTGAAATAGAAGGTAATATAAAATATATTAGTAATATTGATGATCAGGGTCTCTCCCCAAAAGACCAACTTTTTTCTTTCTTTTCCTTAGTAAGATTAGAACAGTGATTCTGTAATTCAGGGCAGTTTTGATGTAGGTCCTAGGACTCAAATTTAGCTAAACACTAGGTTAGATGTTTCTCCTCCATTGTCCATGACACCAGTGGTGGGATAGGGTGCAGAGATAACATTGGAAGCCTAGGGTTTGGTTTAGGGCCCCTGGCATAGGGATGCTCTGCCCAAAGTTTAATGGCTCAGTAGCTATGATGACCAGAGATCTCATGGGTCCATCAATTTAAGGGCATGAATTTATTTGGGAAATGTAAGCAAGTTGGTAAGCTATGTCATTAAAATTAGCTTCTTTTGCAACGTTGGCATGAGCTGAGACGTAGGGGACTTTAATTATAATGCATAAGGTCTGAGCAACAGTGTAATCCCAATGTGGAAGTCCCATAGGAGATTATCCTGAATGTAAAATCTATTTGAGCCCAATGACTACACCAAACAGTCAGGCCATTAGCTACCACCAAAGAGTCCTCAAAAATGTGAACAAAGAATATACCTTTTGAGGGCGTCATGCAGTTCCAAATTTACTGTGATCAGCTTTGCAAACTGGGCTGATCCTTTGGGTTCCATATTTAACTGGAATATCCCAGTAATGGTGTGGAAAGTGGCAGCTCTCATGTTGGCTCTACCATGTGTGATGGTGGCACTATCATTCGTAAAATTAACAGGCTCTCTTTTCTCTGGATTCAATTTATCCCTGGGGCTCCCCAAGAGGCCAAAGGGCTAGAAAAGCAGTGATCATTTCTGCATCCAAGGACTCAGGCAAGTGACTAAGGGGGAGGAGAACCACATCCTCTTGCATTTTGGGTATGCCCAAATGTCTAGGCTGAGCTCTATCCTGAGGTGTCATTCTATTGTAATAAGGAGGCTTCAATGGCTGTGCTGAACTTGCCGAATGTCACTGCCTTGCCCCAGAGCAAAATAGGCAGTTGAATCAGAAGTGTCACAGGGCTAAGATATTTCATTTCAAGAAGGTCCCAACAGGCTGTTAAGGGTCATCTATCAAAAAGACTATGCCTCTTGGCTGCTAAAGGCAGTTGTTTGCACCAGAACCCTACAGGAAGTCATTGGACACCATGTGTGACCAAGAGATTCCAGGAGGCATAAGAATTTTTTGGCTAGTCAGGTGGGACTAGTAGCATCACTTGTTGAATGGTGTACTCATTTTCTATTTCTGCTGTAACAAATCACCACAAACTTAGTGGCTTAAAACAACCCTAATTTATTGTTGTACAGTTCTGTAGGTTAGAAGGTGCAAGCAGGACCACATTCCCTCTGGGGGCTCCAGGAAAGAATGTGTTTCCTTGTTTTTTCCAGCTTCTAAAGGCTTCCCACATTCCTTGGTTTATGGCCCCCTTCTGACATCTTCAAAGTCAGCAATGTAGCATCTCTCTGACACTGCTTCCATCATCACATTTCATTCTCTGGCCCTCTCTTCTGCCTCTCTCTTCCACTATTAAGGACCCCTGTAATTATATGGGGCCCACCAAGATAATTCAGAATAATCTCCTATTAAGCTCAGCTGAATAACAACCTTCATTTCATATGCAACCTTAATTCCTTTTTGATGTGTAATGTAACATATTCACAGATTCTAGGGTTGGGGACATGGACATCTTTTGCCTACTATGGATGATTTTTGGGGTGGCCTCAATGGCCTGTTAAGGGTCATCTGTCAAAAAGACTATACCTCTTCAACTTGGCTGCTGAAGGCAGTTGTTTGCACCAGAAATCTACATGCCCCATTTGAATTAAACTTATTTTCTAGTGACTGCATAAACAGGTTTCAATAACATTTGTAAGTGGGGAATATTTTGCTGCCAGAAACCAAGTAGGTCAAGTAAGTGTTAGAGTAGTGGGACTGGGAATCACCAATAATTTATGCAATTAGTATGACGTGACCTTCCATGAACCAAATTACACTCATTAATTTGAGATGGTAGGCCGCCAGAACTTTTGAGGTGTGGTGAGCCAGCTTCAGTTAGTAAAAGTCTGGACAGCAGTTTGAATGTCTTTTGCAATAGATTCGTGGGTTTTTCCCTGTGGTGTACCCCAGAAAAACATTTCCTTAAATTTAATCCATTCCTGTGGGTGTAAATACATTGTAAGGAGGACCTTTTGATGAGATTACTTCAGTTAAGGTGTGTCCCAACTCGATCAGATTGGGTCTTAATCCTATTACTGATGTCCTTTACAAGAGAATGAAACTCAGACTGAGAGAGAAAGCCACAGTTGGCAAGAAGCTGAACCCAGAAGAGAAGGAAGAGACCAGGAGATGCTGCTATGTGCCTTGCCATGTGACAAGCTAAAGACCCCAGGATCACCAGCAGCTCCAGAATGCCGTAGTCTTCAGGGAGAAAGCATCGCCTTGAGGATGCCTTGATTTGGACTTTCTTTAGCCTCAAAACCATAAGCTAAATTTCCATTCACCCTATTTCATGGTATTTGCTTGAGCAGCCCTAGGAAATTAAAACACCCCCCTTAGTAGAATATCATCAATGTAATGTCATAACTGAATGCTTGGGGACAGAGAAAGCCCTTGAAGGTCCTGTCTTGCATAAATTATGAGCAATTGTGGGCTATTGAAATACATCAAAGCAAAACTTGTCCTGGCTGGCATGGATAGTGAATGAATGATGAAAAGGAGGAAGTTTCAAGAAATGAAGTTGGAAAGGTGGTTGCTGGAGGATACTAGGATAAATAAGACATGGAAGACAAAAAGAAAGAGACAGATTCTGTTAGACAGCTATAAGCAAAAGAATAATGATTGCAAAAAAAAAAGAAGAGAGTGAATTATGCTGTTTCTCATGGAACAGAGAAGGAGCTAAGGATGGGAGGGGGCAGAAACTTGTAACCTTCTCCATTTTACTTAACCGCTTCCTCAAATGATTTTGTCATTTTTTGCATTAGCATTTAGCCCTTTTAAAAATTCTTGATATAATCACAGTAATCATTCTGAGGCTACAATCACATAATTAATATATCAGGACTGGCTTCATGAATTTTAGAGCAGAGTCAAGGCTATAAATGGAAGTTATACTTTCTTATTCTTCCAAACTGGAGGTAAATATCTCCCACTTCTGAACTTCCACAGCATTTATCTGTTATGCCTGTGCTCTGGCATTTGTGTAAAATTTAATTACCTCTAAGAGACTGCAAATCCCTTGATCAGAAGGACCATGTCTCTTTCATCTTGCATCTCCACTTCCTAACACCATGACTGGTATATTGCAGATGTCGATAATTGTTGTTGAAGAAAGGAGTGGAAAAATAAATTACTATTAGATAAACTAGCCTGTTCCTCACTATTTGTTGCTACATATGTCTGTGGAAATGAGAATGTCCACCTGGAAGAAACATCTAAGCTGGAGATATTAGGGAACAATATTTGATCACATTTTAGAAGCAGGCAATTTTCAACATTCCATGAAAATCAAAAGACAATTTCAGTCATAGTGACAGACACTGGCAACTGACCCAGTCAAGAACTCAGTACAGTTTAAGGAGTCCAGACCTGGGTGGCTTTTCTTCAAGACCATACAGCAAGGATTTTTTGAAAGTTCATTGGTGTGCATGATAAGAGGAAGAAGAAATCTCTAAGATTCTTGTCTTAGAGAATTTATGAGTATGTGTAAAAATAAAAATTACACATTTAGAACAGTACAAGTATCCTTTAAGTCAGGAACTTGAGAGGTCAAGAAGGGGAAGAGGTACTTGTGCATTGAGTAATCGAAAAAGAAGGCCTGACATTGGGCTTGTGTGGATTAATGGAAAAAGAATGAAAGTTGCCTTCACAAAACCCTGGAGTACCAGTTATATGAATAAGTGATCTGTGTAACTTGGATCCAAGCCTCAGTTTTCTCATCTGTACAGAAAGGTTATAATAAGTATACCTTGCCTACTTGCAAGGATGCTTTGTAAATCAAATGAGCTCATCTATGTGAATGCATTTTGTAGGTAGGAAAGTGGGGACCAAGTGATAGTTAATATGGCTGGGCCTTCACAGGTGCATAGCATTAACACTGGTGAAAAGGAAAGGAAAGGTGTCCCAAAGAGATGCATAGCATGAGCTGAGAAGTACAGAAGTGAAAACTTACGGGGGAGGGTGAAAATTATGGCCTAACTGGAGAATGCTGTATAATGGGGGTATTTTATACTAAAAATTACCTATTGTTTACCTGAAATTCAAATGTAATTGGGCATCCTGTATTTTTATTTACTAAATCTGGCTTACCCATGCTTCCCCATCTCTGATGCCAAAGTCAAGCCCATCCCTTTGTACTCAAATGCCACCTCTCCCACAGGATTTTCTGTTTCCTTCAGTTAGGAGATACTTCTCTTCAGTGAAGCTGAGAGGTGAAGTTGTATAGTTTAGTGTTTAAGGGCATAGGCTCTGCTTCTATTGCCCAGGATTTAAAGCTCATCTCTTCTGTCAACCATTTGTATTATTCAGAGCAATATATCATGTCTCTCTGGGCCCCAGTTCATACTTCATGAGATTTTTTTTCTTTTTGAGAATTAAAAAAAAAGTCCACACACAGTGCTTGGCATGAGTAAGGGTTCAATAAATGTCAGTATTTTTACTATGGCAGTTTTTTCTCTTGAGACTCTCACCTGCCTTTTGGGAGCACCACTCTGTCTTGATTTGCCTCCTGTCTGAGCTTCCTCCATTCAATCCATTTTGTAGACTCTTCATCTTTTTACTCATTCCTTAAGTGCTAACATTGTCCGGGGTTCTATTCTCAACCTTTATCTTTTTCTTGGCATTCTTTCCTGGGATAGTCTCAAGAATCCATCATCCCTAACATTTTGGGAGGTACCCAGCCTACAGAAACAAAGACATGGTCTCTGTCCTCAAGGAACTTACAATCTAGGAGGGCATAGCTGTTTACACAACTAAAATAAAATGAAGTTCATCAGTCTCATGTCTTTCCTGGCATCTGTCTACTAATGATGAAAAATCCTGCACTTCCTTCTCAACCACTATCCTGTATTCCATATTCTATTGTCTTCTGGACTACCTGCATAACTCACACATATGGCAACCTCAAAAGTTCCAAAGTGGGACTGCCAGGCCTTTTTGTATCTGATCAGAAGTCAGCTGCTAATCTTATTGTGGTTCCCTAGTATGTGATGAGTCACTTGGCTTTCAATATTATGACTCTGATGTTTCTTGGGGAGGAAATCTTTGTGTTGATTCTACTTTGAGTTGTGTAGATTGGTGCTTTTAATCAAATTTGGGAAGTTTTCATTCATTTATTTGAGTATTTTTTCTGTCTCTTTCTTGCTCTCTCTTCTACTTCAGTACTTCCACTATGTATGCATTGGTGCACTTAATGAGGCTTGGTTCAAATTTCTTCATTCTTTTTTTCTTTCTCTCTTGACACTGCATAATATTCAAGTCCACTGATTCTTTTTCTGGCCAGCTTAACTCTACTATTGAATCCTTCTAGTGAATTTTTCATTTCTGTTATTGTATTTTTCAACTCCAGAATTACCATTTTGTTCTTTTTATATCTGTTTAATGATATTCTCTATCTTCCTCTACCTAATTCTTTAAACATGATTTCCTTTAATTGTTTGAACATATTTATAATAGCTTCTTTGAAACCTTTTTCTGTTAAACCCAATATCTGGGCCTCCTAAAAGATAGTTTCTATTGCCTGCTTTTTTCCTGTGTATCAGTCACACTCCCCTGTTTCTTTGAATGTCTTGTAATGTTTTGTTGAAAAGTCGACATTTTAGATAATATACTGTAGCAATTCTGGATACCAGTCTCCCTCTCTAGGGCTCATTTTTGATGTGTATTTGTTTGGGGTGTCAACTGGACTAATTCTGTGAAGCCAATTTCCCCCCACAATGTGTGGTCTCTAATATCCCTGTTCAGATATTTTCTTTTGTTTTTATTGTTAGCTTGTCTTTGTAAAGTTTTTCCTTGGGTCATCATAAGCTACTTACTGGTCAAATGCTGTGCTTAAGGTCCTTAGATTGGAAACTGGGAGGAGAAGGATCCCACCTCCTTGGCCACATCCACACAGTGTAGGGCATCATATACAGACCTGGGGTTGCGCAGAGGTTGGTTATAGCTCAAATGCTACCAACTCTTGTGTTTTTACTGAGAGTTAGTAGATTTTCTTTAATAATCA
The DNA here is from genome assembly GCF_015220235.1 of Choloepus didactylus. Taxonomy (NCBI): domain Eukaryota; kingdom Metazoa; phylum Chordata; class Mammalia; order Pilosa; family Megalonychidae; genus Choloepus; species Choloepus didactylus. Next base: position 177,396,550 of record NC_051308.1, read on the forward strand.
TTTCTTCACTGCTGGATACTTTTAGGTCAATTTCTAGATACATTAAACAACTTTAATTTTTTAATAATGTTAACCAGATAAAAGATTGCTTTTCTAAGGACAGAGTATGCTGAGCTCCTCACACAGCCAATCCAGAGGTCCTGTCCTTATATAGGAACTTAAGTTTAATCTGAAGAGATTAAAAATACCTAAACTCACTGAATTGGTATCAGGATTAATGAGAAGTAACAAATGCAATAGCATCTTTTATAGAGTAGACTCAAAAATGGTTCCTTTTCCTTTTTCTCAGATTCCATTTCATACAAGGTGGTAGTTAGAGGCTGGTGCCAGTTGAGACAAAATCAAATAGGCAATTATCTGGGGCAAAAAGAGATGTCAATGAAAGGCTGAGTTTAAATGACTTTGTTCCAGCTACATGAAGATAACTGCCTATACTGTTACTTTGTCTAGCATTCTTACACAACATTCATGTATTCAAAAGTGAAATACTGGATTTACAGATTATACAGGCAGCTTGTTTCTCTGGTCCCTTCTCTTAGTCCCTACCTATTAATGTTTCTCTTTACTGACTAAGGATAAGCCAAGGCCAATAAAAGGAAATAAACTTTATCTGTCAATCTGGTTACTCATTAAATAGTTCCCCAGAATTTTATGGCAGTAAGAAATCATAGAAAAATTTGGTCCAAAATCATCCTTTTACAGATGAGGAAATGAAGCTCTGAAGAGATGGGTGTCTCCTGCACTCACAGCTAGTTGGTGACAGAGTCAACCCTGGAGTCCAGATCTCTGGTGTTCCAGACTCGCACTGCCACCTTCAGGGTTCTGTGAGGTTCTGAGCTCCCATTATTCCTGTGCCCCACTGAATAGAGGCAGACACATTTCCAGTAAAAATTTGTGTCAGCAAACAAGATTCAAACTGATGATTAAAAGGAGATATTTGACTATTCCATTAATTTTCTTTACTCTGTCACTTGATCACTTTGGGGGTGGGGGGGAGTTGATTAGGAAAAACTTATTACTTTTTTCCCAATTTCTTCTGACATCTAAGCTCCTAGGATAAATTTAGGCTGCCCAAGTAAATAAAAATCACTAGCATTTCCGTGTAGTAGCAATAATCACTTAGAAAACATAAAACCATAAAGAGCCTATTTATAGTCATGTATGAACATAAAAAATAGATATTAATAAGTCAAATAAAAAGTTTTAAAGGTACTTGAAAAAAACTATAAAATTTTATTGATGATAATAAAAGAAGAATTTATTAAATGTGAAGACATTCCATGTGTCTAGATGAAGATATTTAATATTTTAAAGATGATTGTTCTCCCCAAATTACCTAGAAATTCAGCATAATTAAATAAAAAGGATTTGAAAAAGTGATTCCAGTATTCATCTGGAAGAGTAAATAGGCAAGAATAGAAAAAATACTGGAAAAGAAGTATAGGAAAGGCAGATTGGTATTTTCATACATTACACTTTATTGAATCTAAGGTGTCATTGATGGAAAGACAAACCATTTTAAAGTCTCATTAATAAATAAAATTTTTGAGTGTTGCCAGTTGGGATAGAATGTTTTATTTTCTATTGTAAGACACATTCTTATTTCAGAGACCTTAAAATGTTAAATAGAAATAACTTATGATCAATGAAATATGATATTAAAACTTACTATAAAGCTTTACTAATTTGCACACTGTGATGCTAGTGTCAAAATATATAGGTAGATTTTTGAATTAGAAATAGACCCATTTGTTTAGATAAATTGAACATATGAAAAACAGCCTTTCAGATCAATGAGGAAATCATGACATATTTAACAAATGGTGAATGTAGAGTTAACTATTTTAAAAAACTGAAATTTGAAACTTCTTCTTGATATGGTAAAATAAATTCCAGATGGGTTACATGAAAGGTAAAAAATAAAACAGTAGAAATGTTATACATAAATTTATATAATTCTTTTAATAGTCTAAGGATGGAAAACACTTTAGTAAACATTGTATCAAAGACAAAAGCAATAAAGGAAAAGATTAATGGATTTACTGCATAAAATCATAAAACAGCTATACGTTTTTAAAATACCATAATTAAAATGGTAAGTGGAATAACTAACAGGGAAAAATATCTGCACTAGATCACCTACAAATCTATCAAGTAAAAGAAGAATATGCAAATAGAAAAAGATGAGAACATTAATAGGTACCATATTTCATTGATTCTATGATGCACATTTTCTATACTTTATCATCTCTAAAATAGAATAGCTCTTCCAAATGATAATAAGGACTTTTTAAACAGTTTAGTAGCAAAGCATTTTTTTTTTAATTTCTTGGTGGTACATAAAATAATGGTATGTTTTGCAATCAGTGGCATGTCAAAGTCAATGAAATGCCACAAAAGCTATAATTTACAAAAGAATTAAAGCACAAAGCCAGTAAACATAAAAATACACCATATAAATAACATGAAAGGCAAACACAAATTGAAATTAATACTTATTTTGACCAATCAGATTGAGAAACATTTTCTAATAATAATACTCAGTGTTGCCCAGAGTACCAAAAAATGGTTCATCTCATATTGTTAGTGAGTAAGCAGTTTCATACAAAGTTCTTGGAGAAAAAAAATGACAAAATGTATACAGAATCTTAAACATGTACATTCCCTTTGACAATATCTAAGACATTAATCAGTAGAAGACATTTTTTTTTATTTTTTGGCCATACAGCATCCTTTCATTTTTTTTTTTTTTTTCAAATTCCTTTTGTAAAGCCACTCTTTCTCCATTATCAGTTCACATGATTTGGGTTGGGCTTATACCTCTTCAACTCCAGGGCTATGCCATTCAATGCCTTCTACCAGTCAAGCCATAGTGATTCAAAGACAGGCTTTTGACCCAAAATGGTCCATTTGAGTCAGTAAGCCCAGGACTCTTGTTTGGGTTCAGGGAAAAAGAAACTATCCCTCTTTTTTGCTTGATTTGAATCCAGGAGTACTTGGCTTAGAAGCTGCTGGCTGACATCTTGTATGTGAAGTGTGAGAATAAATCCAGGATGGAAAAGAGCAAAGTTGAGAACTAGATAAGCACTGGGTCCTGCCAGAAATATTTCAGTACCTGGATCAAACAGCACCAGCTCTAGCCCTGGACTCCAGTTATGTGAATAAATACTTGCATTTAGTTAGTTACCCATGTATTTATTTACTGATCTATTTTGCTTAAGTCAGTTTGAGTTGGACTTTTTGTCATTTGCAATCATAACAGAGTTCTAATTGACACATATGCTAAGAATATAATTTAGGATGTGAACAAGGCTTCTAACATAAGTGGAGGCATTTTGGCATTGTTTATCATAGTGAAGAATTGCAAATGACTAATTTGCCCAACAACAGAGGATGAGTCAATAACATCTAACACATTTATAGAAGCACTAACTGTGCCAGCACTATTCTAGAAGATCTACATAGATACTAACTCCTCTGATCTTCCCAACCTCTGATGCAGGTGCTAGTATTATTTCTATTTTGCAGTTTTCCTTTAAGTCTTAGCTATATCCTTACCTCCACTGAATGAAGGCTTGTTTGTTACACACATATTCACATGTGCATACACACTTTAATAAATCCATCTATTGTTTCTTCATTGTGCTTCAAAGCACCTTGTCCCTACCACTATCAAAGGACCTAGAACTTTATATCATATTATATTGTAATTATCTGTATTATAATTATCTCTTTTTATGTCTGTCTCCCCTTAAAGCTATAAGCTCCTTCAGGCAGAGAGCAAGTCCAGCTCACTTTGGCAATCCCTGCTTCTAACACTGCTCTAATACATGGAGGTGTTTCACATATGTTTGGGGATGAGTAGATACCTTTTAGAATATAATGCACTGGCCGCTTCTTTGATCAGCTAAAGCATTACTCAGACCCTGCAGTTAAATTAACATGATGTTATGTAAACAGTGCAATGATTTTTAAATGAAGTAACACACTCTTGTGCTTTAAGAGTCACTGTGCAATTTGATATCCCCCCACCACCAATTGTGAAAAGAGCACAGTATATTTGCAAAGTCTTCTGCCCAAAGATATAAAGTGATGGGCCACAAAGACACCATGTTGGCTTTACCTGTTCTAATTGCTGGACAGAACACAGACCTGGAGTGGAAACAGAAGACATCAAAAGTGGGATGAGACCCCACTGGGTGCTGGCTCTGTAACTAGACATCCCAGTGATTTTTCCATTACAGGTGCACACAGCCATGACAGAATCTAATTGGCTAGGCAATAATTATCCTTAGGCTGGCAGCCAAAAAGAATGCTGGCTGTGCCCCAGCCTGACAGATGGAGCAGGCACATCACAGGGTGGGCTTATTAAATTCATTAGAAATTAGGGCTTCTCCTCAGAGTGTGGTCAGTTCAGAGCAGGGCTTGCAGTGCACATTAACCCCTCATTATTTGATGTTCTTTTCCCAAGTACAACATTTGGTGATCTTCTGGCTGTGACCCCTCTCCTTAACCAAAAAAAAAAATTTTTATACCCTCCCTTGGCCTAGATCTTTTAAGTGTGAAATGAAAACCTTAGAACCATAACCCAAGGAATGATGGGACTAGAAGGGACCTTAAGGATGTTTGGGTTCATCTCCCTTACTAACAGAGGAGGATAAGAAGGTCAGAGATCCGTGAGTGGCACCTCCAGAATAGGCCAGCATTCCTGACTTGCAACCTGTCCAGCCTGGGAATGCCCCCAGAGTTGGAATGCCGTATTGGAAAACCCTCTTCCAGTTCTCAGCTGTGATGAAAGCCTGAGTCTGACCTGGTCCTGGTTTTCCTGGTTGGTCACTTTTCTCACTAAATACCTCAAAATACAGCATGAAGACAATATCCTTTCTCCTGACCCCATCATCCCCAACCCTAACATAGGCATACTAACCACATTCTGTCATACTGTATTATGAGCCAAATCTTTAAATTCATGGGCTCCTTCTAGGTTAGAAATGGATGTGCCACCAGAGAAACTGGAGATGGAAACATTTTCCATGCCCCGGAAAGGAAAAGGTCAGGGTTCTGGAAGCCCCAAAGGAAGGTAGACTCCTATAAACCCAGAAAAGCCAAGATGAATTCTTTTCATTGTTCTAAGTTATATGAAAGGAGTTTAATGTGCAACCACTCAGGACAAAAATAAGTTTTCTGCTCAAATAAAATATATTTCATGAGATCCCCTGGGTCATTTCTTTGGCTGGTGGCCTGGATGCTGAGCTTCAAGCACAGCATCCAGAGTCTAAGCCCAGAGGTCTGCTCCTAAACCCAAGGGGCACAGGCCTATGCATAACTATGAGTCTCCACTCACAGGGCACAATATGGAATACTCTGGGGGGTATTAAGAACAGATGCCAGAAACCCATTCCAGGAGTCTGCTTTCCATCAAGCAGAGAAGACTAAACATACTTACCATACTTACCAGAAAAATAATTGCCAACACTTTAAGAATTACCTCTAATTCTACCTCCTCTATTATTTGCTCCCTAAACCCCTCAAGCAACATGTGAAACTGTATGCCCCTATATGACTCTTTTAAAACATAGGGCTATTTGTCTCTATGGCTCTTTTTCACGTGTCTTTTATGACACAATGTGAGTCACAATCAGACCCAGATTTTCTGTCTTAGTCACACCTGAATGGTTTGATATATATATCAACAAGCTATATCAGCAGATATGTTTGAATCCTGGAAATGCCTCTTAATTATGCAAGTCATTTAACATAGTGGAGGCCCAGTTTCCTGATGGATAAAATGCGGATTGCAATGCCTACCTTACTGTGTTGTCCTCACGCAATGCCTACTAAGTAAGGTCATGCATTTAAAATTATTTGCATGGTATCTGGTACTCAGTGGGGGTACTCAATAAATATTTTGCTTCCTACCACCCATTCCAGAATCTTTCTTTTTATGGGTAGGTGTGCTGGTTTGAATGTATTAATGTCCCCCAGAAAAAGCCATATTCTTTGATGCAATCTTTTGGGGCAGACATATTAGTGGGGAGTAAGTTGGAACGTTTGGACTAGGTTGGATTAGGATACCTGATGAGATATTTCCATGGAGGTGTGGCCCCACCCATTCAGGGTGGGCCTTGATCAGTGGAGCCATATAAATGAGCTGACAAACAGAAGGAACTCTGTGCAGCTGTGAGTGACATTTTGAAGAGGAGCTACAGCCAAGAGGGACACTTGGAAGAAAGCACAGAAGCTGCAGATGATAGACAGTTTGAAGATGGCCATTGAAAGCAGACTCTTGCTGCGAAGAAACTAAGAGAGGACAAATACCCCAAGTGCAACTAAGAGTGACATTTTTGAGGAACTGCTGCCTAGAGAGGAACGTCCTGGGAGAAAGCCATTTTGAACCCAGAACTTTGGAGCAGATGCCAGCTACATGCCTTCCCAGATAACAGAGGTTTTCCGGACACCACTGGCCATCTTCTAGTGAAGGTACCCGACTGCCGATGTGTTACCTTGGACACTTTATGGCCTTAAGACTGTAACTGTGTAACCCAATAAACCCCCTTTTATAAAGGCCAATCCATCTCTGGTGTTTTGCATTCTAGCAGCATTAGCAAACTAGAACAGTAGGTAATCCATATAAAGATTACTGAAACTCTTGCAGCCAGAAGTGTTTGCAATTCATAAATTTGCTTTTCATAACATTCCCTTCAGGTCTGGAAGTAGTAATATTCAACCTGAAAACTGATCATATTAATATTCTTCAGTGATATGTCTGAATATAAGGCTTTGTTTAAATAATTGGGGTGAATTATTTAAAGTCTATAAATGGCTTCAAAACAATTCTGTTCAGGTTTGCTGTCAAAGTGCTGCAAACTTCTGCAAAAGTTTTCCATTTCCAGAATTCTCTGGATTTTGGAGTCATGGCTAAGGGATTGTGGATGTGTGCTGTGATTTATAAAGATGTTGGAGTCCCCACTAAATATTAAGGGCAGCATTAGCATTTGTTTTCCTTAGTGCCTGACTCATAGTAGAAACTCAGTAACCCTTTTTAAACAACAGTGAGTGAAGGAAAAAAATGAATACTCCTTAAGCAACAGACTTAGTCTCTGTGTCCTTCCTCCTTATTTCATCTTCTGCACACATATATTTGACCAGCCCCCTGCCTGGGGTGAAAATATAATACCAAAATAGATTTAAGTTCAGTGTAAAACTTGTCACTAGCTTTTCCCTCCTTATCATCTTGAAACTTTTTCTTTCTGAGAAAGAAATAGGATTAGACATTTTCCAAAAGATTTGATTTGGATAGATTTTCTTACAGTAGAAAAGGAATCATCAACTTTTGATGTGGCATAAAGGCTCGTTAAAGAAATAATTTAAAATTTTAAATTGCCTTATACTCAAAAGAACTGAAATGCTCTTGATTCAAGTTTACCATAGTGCACCTGTTATTATTCTCCTACATTTGATGCCAATTAAGCAAAAGCCACAGTAATGACACTTATCATGTATAACAAGCTTTGAGAAACTTCAGATGTAGGGAAGGCACAGGACAAGTCAAAGAATTTGAAGATTTGGGTGAAAGTTAGAACGATCCATGAAGAAGGTCCCTGAGAAGGCCAAATGGGAAGGAATTTTGAGAATGGAGTGAGGGAGAGATTTGCCTTAATTGGGAGGAGGGAAACTTAGAGTTAGTCATTTAAGTTCTCTGAACATCAGTTTCCTCAATACCTAATAATAAAAGTACTTCATCCTTGCTTTTTTGTGAGGAATAAATGAAGCAATATAAAGAAAGTGATTATAGCAGCATCTGGTCATAATAGACAATAATAATACTGATTCTTCATATTATTTTTTCCTTATTTATAAAATGTGGAAAATAATACCTACTTTGTGGGATTATAGTAATAAAAAAAGATGATATAAGGAACCTGGGTTCTACCTTTGCCAGAGTCATCTTGCCAAGCTCTACATGTCAAATGTGCTCCACATCTTTTTGTGCTGATGTTTTCTTTCCTCTGGATAAAGATGCTAGATTGAACACATAGTTTTCCTCTGATCCCTCAACCCATTAAAAAGACAATAAAGGGATTTTCTTTTAAAAGTATAAACCCACAAGACAAAGAAACCATGAGAGAAAAAGAAAGCAACAAAATGTTCAAAGCTAGAAAACAAAAGGTTAAAGGGGAAATGGCTTAGCAGACCCCAGAAAGCTGAAACCTAACCCCAGTGTGGGGAAGTCCAGAATCAAGCTGATATGTACCACAGAGTTCCAGAATGACTCAGGAGTTGGTGGCACCATGTAGCTATGAAAGTAGGGGTTGGAGATGGCTGGAAACCAGAAGACTGGTTTAAAATCTGTTTTTAAAGCAATTAGACTTATAAATCCCCTCTCTCATTTGTCAAAGCTGGTGACTACCCCTTCCGTAGAAGTAGAAGAAGGAAATCGGCTCCTGGGAAAACATGAACCAAAGGGACTCTGGAATGGGGGCTATCTGGATTCAGGGGAAGGAAGCTGTACTTAAAACAGGGGAATTTGATGAAAATCCACATACTGAATTCTGAGAGCCCCCCACTCCATTCCCCACTAGGCTGGCAGGCTTGTAGTTTCCAGGATGGAGACTAGAAGATTCTTTCTTAGGTAATCTGACCAGCCCAAGAGAAAAGGCATGTAGATGCTGGCATTGCTGATTCTGACCCAGCCACCTTGAAGCCCACCAGTCCACATGCCCTGCTCACAGGCCTTTTGGTATCCAATGTGCTCAGGGTTGACAGGCATTTAAGGCCTCAATAATAGAGACAAAACTAATGAACACCAAAAAAGGGAATTTGTAGACAAAAGAGACAATGTAGAGTGAAGAAACTTAAAAAGGAAAAATAACTATCATTAATATCCTCATCGAGAAAGGAGACTATTGCAGCCATGAAATATGAACAGGTTGTTATTTTTAAAAGCAGCATTCATAGAACAAAAAAGGGCTCTTGAAAATCTAAAAACAAGATAGCTGAAAAGCTCAAAAGAAGAGTTGGTAGATATCTAATGAAAAACGTGCACCAGAAAAATATATATCTCACAGCTCAATTGTTAATAATATTCAGCTGGTCATATTGATGACACAAAATATTATAATGTGAGTATTTTGAGAGGATAGGGGAAGGGAAGCAAGTGGCACATGAGCACGCATGTGTGTTTTACAGGAGGGGAATAAGAGAGTCAAATCCTCATCTTCCATAGCAGGAAGTCAATGTTTAATACCTCAAACTGAGAAACAGAGAAATAGTAACGGAAGCATATTATTGAGAAGTGTGGAAGTAAATAACCAAAAAAACCACTAAAAGGATTCAAAGTATTTGTCTGTCTGTAGAAGGGATGATTTGTTGGGGCAGGGTGATATGGCTGACCTCCTTTTCTTTCAATAAGCTTTGTAGAAATAATTGACTTCTTAAACATACATATAAAAGATTTCTAAAAATCTGAAATTAAATGTTTAAAAGATTAAATAGATACAGCAGTTGGCACAGTGTCTGGCACATAGGAGACATTCTTTATAACATCATCTTTATTCTGATTATTTTTAATTTATTCTATGATTGAACTCTTTCAAGTTTTGTTTATAATATTCCAAGGAGCATCTTTTTTACTACTTTTTATTGTGGTAACATATATATAACATAAGATTTGCCATTTTAACCATTTTTAAGTATAAAAGTCAGTAGTGTAAAATTAATTACATACAATATTAATTACATTCTGATTTTATTAAGTCTTAAATTAGTTATGTTCACAATTTTGTGCTACCATCACCACCATCCATTATGAAAACTTTTCATCCCTCAAACAGAAACTCTATACCCAGTAAGCAATAAGCCCTCTTTCCCCCTCCCTGCAGCCTTGATAACCTCTAATCTATTTTCTGCCTTTATGGGTTTGGTCATTCTGGATAATTTATGCAAGTGAAATAAGACAACATTTATCCTTTTGTGTCTGGCTTATTTCACTCAGCATAATGATTTCAAGATTCATCCATGGCATAGCCATGTGTCAGGACTTCATTCCTTTTTATGGCTGAATGATATTCCATTGCATGTATAGGCCACCTTTTGTCTATCCAGCCTTCTGTCAATGGATATTTGGGTTGTTTCCACTTTTACAGGAATGACATCCAGAAATATTGAAGTAGGCTTCCCCCTCTCCCTGCGACCAACCCTCCTCTCTCTGTCCCTCTGTTCATGAACCCAAGTACAGGACATGTCCTGCTCCGTTAGATTAGATGGGCTCTGGAGTGAAGTGGGTCTGGGCAGGGAAGGCATTATCCTTGTTCACCTAGTGGACCTTGTCCACCAGCTTCACCTTCCAAATCAATGGTTGAGATAAGCAACTGTTTCCAGTTAGTGTGGCGAGTTGGCAGTGCTGATGCTTTATGTGCTTACACTTAATTTGCTTTCCTGGACCTTCTAAGTGGCAACTCATTAACACCTCAAAACTGCTGGCTCACATTTTACATTCTAATTGAATGTACATTAACAAAATAGAATGTGTACTATGGAAAGTTCTCTGGAAAAGCTGCCCTCTTTATTCAGCCACCTTGGAGAAGAGAGATTTTTTTCTTGTGGAGACAAGAACTACCCTCACACTGCTATAAACACCTTTGGCTATAAGGGCTTTTAACTTTTCAAATGCTCACTTCTGCTGCCTTGTAACATTACAGTGATGTTGGAAAGACAGATATTATTGTTCTTAATTGGCAAATTAGAAAATCAAAGTACTGAAACGTACATATGGTTTGCCTGTGGTCACACAGTTCAGTAATGATGGGGCAAGTCAGGGATCCCACCTTGATTCTAAACATTGAGTTCCACCCCTGATAATTATATTAGATTTGCTTATATCCACCTAGTTCTAACCCAGATGATTAGAACCATCAGAGAAGAATACAAAGATGGTATTTCATGCTGAGACCTCATGAAGGAGGACATCAAGGGTACGGAAGAGGTGAGAGGAGTGGCTGATGGCCTTGAGACAATTACCAAATACCCTGGAGAGGTGGTGCCATGGGCAGGCTAAGCAGAAGAGCCAGGAGAAGGGACTTCTCTACAGTGAGCAGCTTGGATGATCTGAGCCTGGGTACTAGGAGTGGTGTTGCAGAAGTTGATGCTTCAAGTATAGTCACAGGCAGAGAGTTCCCTTATCAAAGGACTGAAATGAGAGGGGTGGGGCAGTAGAAAGAACAGGTTTCATCTCTGATGTCAGTGTTCAAAAATTGATAGTAGCTGAGAACGATTATGCGGTGGGATCCACACTGAGTACAAAAGAGTGTTGCAATCAATTTGCAATGCTGTTGCAGGCCCAGGAGGGTCTTGAAAGCTGTGGCTAAGTGTTTGTCATCCCTGGGTAAGAGTGTCTGTCAGATTCTCCCTCAGGATGACAGCATTGTCCTTGAAGAGGACAGAGGTCCCAGTACGAGAGCCAACAGGTGGTTATTGAACAAGCACCTCAGTGACACCCAGTCTTGGATGTCCACTGAATCAGTAATGGCTCTCTCCAAAGCTGCTCAAGGACGGGCCTCACCCTATTATTCCCATTCAGTGGGTCTGGAGTGGAGACCAGAGTCAGTATATTTTAAAGATCCAAAGTGTATTTTGAGGCACATTCAAGACTGAGCCACAGCTTATTGTCGATTTTGTGTAGGGCACGATTATACATGCTTTGTGGGGAGTGAAGTGTGAGGGGTGGGGGTTGGTGGTGGGTAACAACAGTGGGGATGATAAAACTGGTCTTGGGGAGTCTAGTGGAAAACAGTAAATAGACCATTAGTTATAGTGATAATATTATGATGATAAAGGAGTCAGGTGCTGTGAAAGCACATAAGCAGGGCAGCTAAGCTAATTATTCAGTTTTTGATTTTGAGGGGAAGGGATAATGGGAAGTAATGTTTAACTAAAGATGCAAGGGTTAAGAATTGGTAGTATCCAGGTCTTTCTAACTCCAAAGTCCTAGCTCTTTTCCACTACAGCAGAATGCCTTCTGCTTCAAGACTTACCCCATTTATTAGCAAGTGCTTGGTGCATGATAGACATTCAGTAAATAGTTTTAGTATGAATTTACTCCTTAGAACAAGTTCAAAGGTATGTGGTAAGGCTCCATCAAAGACAAGGCAGGTAATCTTCATGTTTGTCTGTTGAGTTAAGGAAATGGAGGTTGGGATTTTTTTAAACCAAGAACCCTCTGTATATTTGCAGTCATTCCACTAGCTACTGGGGATATACAGGAGAGTATGGTCTCTGGCTTATGAAGGATTTATTCCACTAGGGGATACCAAAAAAAAAAAAAAAAAAAAAGACAAAACAAAAGACAATTGCAAATTATGATAGAGCTCTAAAGGAAACAAACAAGGCATGGTGTTATGGGTTGAATTGTGTCCCCCAAAAGATATGTTCAAGTTCAGACCCCTGGGCTTATGAATGTGACTTTTTCTGGAATAGGGTCCTTGAAGATATGATTAGTTAAAATGAGGATTAATTAGATTAGGGTACAACCTACTCCAATATGACTGGTGTCCTTTTATATTTTTTAATGTAATTTTATTGAGATATATTCACACACCATACAATCCATCCAAAGTATACAATCAGTGGTTCATCAAATATTTTGTATTCATCACCATGATCATTTTCAGAACATTTGCATTACTCTAGAAAAAAAAAAAGAAGAAGAAAAAAAAAAGACTCCAAACATCCCATACCCTTTACACCTCCCTCTTATTGATCACTAGTATTGTACTCTACCCAATTTTAAGACTTACAGTAGAGGTAGGTTAACTAAGACAATGTAGCATTGTCAGAGAGAGATACATAGATCTGTGGAACAGAAAAAAACATCCAGCAGTAGAACCATTCAAACATGGGCAACTGAGTTGTTTTTCTTTTTTTTTTTTTTTTTCCTATATAGTTATACATTCATTATCAAAGATCAAGGCTACTGGATTACAGTTCAACAACTTCAGGTATTTCCTTCTGGCTGTTCTAAAACACTAGATACTAAAAAGAAATATCTATATAATGAGTCAATATTCATAGTCATTTTTTAAATCCAAATTTCTCAGTTACATCTTCTCCCTCTCATTTGATCTTCCTCTCAATCTTCTGCGATATCTGGGCAATGACCATTTTAACTTCTTCTTGCTGGAAAAAAGTGATGACCTTATGGGGTAGAGGAATGAAACTGGCTGATGTTCTTGGACAGACCAATACCCCTGGGTTTCAGGGCTTATCTGGCATAAGATCAATCTGGAGGTATTATATTTCTGAAAAAAATAAACTTACTAAACAAAATTTTTATAGAGACTTAGCTAGAGCCTAGTGCACTCCCTAGGGTTTTCAGGAATACTGTTGGTTGCAGCTTGGCATACTGTAGTAGTTTGCAATATCTGGCTAAAGCTTGTGTAATGATGTCCTTTTAAAAAGAGAGAAATTTGAACACAGATACACATAGATATAAGGGAGAAGGCCATGTGGAGATGGAGGGAGCAAAGATTCAAGTGACACGTCTATGAGCCAAAGAATACCAAGAATTTCCAAGAAACACCAGAAGCTAGAAAAGACAAGGGAAGATTCCACCTTGGAGGTTTCAGAGGGACCAAGGCCCTTCAGACACCTTGAATTCAGTCTTCAAGTCTCTAAAATGGTGAGACAATAAATTTCTATTGTTTTAAGCCTCCCAGTTTGTGTTACTTTGTTATGGCAGCTCTAGGATGCTAACGCACACAGAGAAAGAGAGAAAACAGGAGAGGAGGGAAGAGAGACCTGCTTTGGATTGGGTGGTAGGGGTGGGAGAAGGTCTTTCTGGGGAGGTAACATTGAAGCATAAGAAAGAGCCCAGCATGTGAAGACAGGGTGGATCATTCTTGCAAGCAGTGAATCAATAGAAATTTGGATTGTCTGGGAAAATGAGAGACAACTCATATATCAGGGATACAGAGAGCAAAGTAGAAAATTAACAAGAAGCAGCAGAAAGGTCACATAGATGCACATAGACCAAGAAAAGGAATTTGGATTTTATTCTGCGTGCAATGGAAAGGTTGAAGGGTTTTAAGCAGAGCACCATGTTCCAATTTACATTCTAAGAAGATCATTCTGGCTGATATTGTGTTAGACAGATTGTAGGGAGAGGGGGTACAAAAAAGGTAGCCAGCAAGCAGTTGAGGAGGTTGTTAGTTCAAGCAAGAGATGATGTTGGCCTTGTCCAAGTGGCAGTAGGGATAGGGAGAATGGGATGGCCTTGAGATATACTGTAGTTTGGCAATAGAATCAACAGGACTTGCTAGTGGATTGGGTGGAAATGACAGTAAGGAAGAAAGGTATCCAAAATGGCCCTAGGTTTCTGGCTTGAGCAAATAGGTCAATGGTGGCACCATTTTTGGAGATGCAAAAATCTGTGGAAGGATGGGGTTTGGCAGGAAGAAATCAAGGGCTCCTAGGTGGTCAAAGAATTAGTAAATTGCTAAAGGCTACACAGCTAGAAAAATGATAGAGGTTGAATTAGATTTCATCCTGTGATTCCATCGTATTTGTGAATAATCATTACAAACTGCCATGGTTTAATCTTGGCAAAAAGGGAAATAAATCCACTGTGATTTATAGGCAATTACATTAAAGTGCAATCAAGAATTTGCTCTTTTGGAAATAAACCTAAGAAAATTTTTTGAAAAAATAAAAGAAGATTGCTGGAACTGTCTATCACTCTGTACTTACTGACCCACATTTATGAGTATAACACATTGCAAGGCATTTAGATGCCAACACTTAAAAGATATGGCTCCTGCCTTCAAAAAGCTCATTATCTAATTCAGTAGTTTCTAAATTGTTGCATACCAAGAGATTATCAGTGTGTATTTGTGATGGTTTAGAGATGTATGTACCCCAAAAAACATGTTCTTAAACTTAATCCATTCCTGTGACTGTAAGTAGGACCTTCGGATGAAGTTACTTTAGTTAAGGTATGGCTCAGGATGGATCTTAACCCAATTACTGGAGTCCTTTATAAGCAGAATGAAATTCAGACAGAGAGAAAGCTATGGGAAGGTAGAAGCTGAAGGTCAATGGAACCCGGAAGAGAAGGGAGAGGCCAGGAAAGGCCACCGTGTGCCATGTGACGGAGAAGCCCAGGACCAAGGCTCACTGGCAGCCAGCCCCAGAATGCTACAGTCTTTGGGGGAGAAAACATTTCCTTGCTAATGCCTTTATTTGTACTTTTTCCTGGGCTCAAAACTGTGGGCTTATAAATTCCCATTGTTTTAAGTCAACCCATTGCACGGTATTTACATGAACAGCCAAGGAAACTAAAACAGTATTATATAATAAAATGGTTCTGCGAGCAATGAGTTAAACAAAAATAGGCAGATTTCTTTATTTCAGGACTTCTCAGAGCCTTTAATCCATTAATGTACTTTGTGACACCCTGAGACAGGATTAGAAAGAGAGGAGAAATACAGTTTATGGCATTTTCCAAGCTTATCTGACCAAATAATCTTTATTTGACAGATTTTGTCTTGTAACTCTGTAACATATTTCTGTTTCAAACAATAGCTTTGGGAAAAGTTTATACAATTGGGAATATGAGAACACAAGATTTTTATTATGATGCTATCTCTCTAACATACCACAAGCTCTGAAACTATAGATTTATACTACAGTGAAGGGACTTTTCATATTAATAACAACCACCACAACAATAATACCTAACATCCATTCAGTTGTCATACTACAAATGTCAACTGAGCCCCAATCATGTGCCAAGCACTTGCTAAGAACTAAGTACAATTATAAAAATGTGCTTTCATCAATTATAACAAATGTCCCATGCCAATGCCGGGTTGTTAATAATAGGGTGAGATTTGGGAATCCTGTATTTTATGCATAATTGTTCTGTAAAACCACTACTTCTCTAATAAAGAAAAAATAAACAGAGAATAAAAAAACTATGTATTGGAGAGAAAAAAAAAAAAAAAAAAGAACTAGAACACAGCCAGACAAGGGCTGATATCCCCTTGTGGAATTTACAATCTAGTGAAAAGACAATGTTAAATAAATGACTACACAAATAGTGTGTTAAGTACTGTGAGGTTGTTAGACAGGTCGGTAGCAGGATGACCCAAACCACACTGGAGGGTCACTGAGGGCTTCTCTAAGGAAAGTTCTGCAAGAAATTGCCTGGAGGTTGAGCAGAAATCAGGTTAAAGGCTGGAAAGCACAAAACAGAGTAGCTAACAGGCAGGAAAGCCCTGAGGCAGGAAAGACCCCCAACTGGCTGAGACTTGTGTGGCTAAAGTTTAGCAGCCAAAGGTGAGAACAACACCAAGAGCGAGTTGTATTCATTTAATCCTCACGTCAACCTCATGAATACTAATTACTATTAGTATTCATATTTAGCAGATGGAAAAACCAAGGCCTAGAGAGCTCAAGGTAAAACAACTAGTAAGTGACAGGTTAACCAGCACTGTAATTCAGGGCTGCTTAACTTTAAACCCAGTTTTTATAACTGCTATACTATTGCAACCACAGAAAATAAAATAAAAACCAGAGAGATCAATGAACTTGATGAGCTAAAACCTGAGTCCTGTCCCTTAACTACCTATAGTTCTTTGCAGTAACTGATGAAGATAACAGGAAACTGCCTTCAGGATGGGAGGCAAGAGGGAGGCAGTAAAATTGCTGCCTCAGTCTCTCTGCCTCCTAAAGATTGTTTAAAAAAAAAAAAAGCATATTCCATTTGTTATTTTAAGCCAGTTTAATAGCCCCTTCTTTTTAGCAAAAATTAAAATTGAAGAATTTTTGATGGTTGTTATCCTAGCTGAGTGGAGTCATATCAGATGAGGGAAGGGTGGGATGGACTGGAGGGTGACCAGTTGAGGTGGGAGGAGGGGGCAAGGAAGGGAAAGGGGTGCAGACAAGGAAGGGAGAGGGAAGTTTCCAGCTGGGGCTCTGAGCTCCCCCTCTCTACAGGGGAGGCTTGGAGCTGGTGAGAGAGCAAATAGGGAAGGGCCCACCCTGTGGGCCATCCATCACTAGAGGAAAAAGACCAGCTGACCTCCAGCTCTCAGCTTGTGCAGTGAAACTAAGAGAGGAATGCTTGATTTGAAAGGGGGAAAAGGAGAGAAAACTTGGAGTGAGCTTGCAGAGGGGAAAAGCCAGTTGTCTCCAGGATGCCTGTTGCTCTCCTGGGCTCATCCTGCCCTAGCTGATTCCTCCCAGGGTCCAGCACTGCATGCCAATGAGGCAACACCACCCCCACCCCCAACCCACCCCCCACTGCCACCAATGCCTCCCCAGCCCCACTGATGGCTGCAGCTCCTGAGTCTGGGCCAATATGGTCTGAGCCAGTTCCATCCTGGCTGTCGCAGTTCCTGCCCTAGAAAACCTCTCCAGGCTCAGCCATTTACTCACCACAGACATTTCTGCCCCTGGAAGCCTTAGATACCCCAGAATTATTGAGGGGAACCACCAATGGCCTGGGAGGAGGTGCAGATGTGTGGTCTGTCCACACTTGTTCCAGACATAACCTTAGCGAAAGAGAACTTTTCCTGGAATGCTAGAGATCAGGAAACAATTGCCCAGACTTGCAGAGTTGGGAACTTGAAACTAAAACTGTAATAGTAAGAGTACAGCATTAATAGTGCAATAATAGTAATTGCATTATCATAATAGTTAACGTTGAAGGAGCACTTGCTCAGTGTCAGATGCAGGGCTTTGCCTGTGTCATCACCTTTAAGTTTCACAGTTACCCCATGAGGCAGGTATGATTAAGATTCCCATTTTGAGGACACCAAAAAAGACCCGGGAGGTTAAGACTCTGACCCCCAGTCGCAGAAGCAGTTAGCAGCAGAACCAGGGCTCAGACCCAGGCCCAAAGGAGCCCAGAGCCCCATTCTAACTCCTGCCTGTGTGCCAAGTTCCAGGCACCAGCCCCTGCGCTCTGCTCCCGTGTCTCAACCCTGCAGCAGCTATGAACCAAACATCAGAACTTGCCACTAGAATTAATTGGACACTCCCAGTGACATCCACTGTCAATGGTTTTTAAAATCAGAAGCAAACACGAAAACCAGAGTATCCCTAAAGGCTAATTCAATTCAACTCAACCTAACACATACTTTTTGGAAGTAACAGACCCTGGTTTAAATGCTATGAGAAATGTAGGGTTTGGAGGCGGAGTGAGGAGGAGGGGCCAGAAAGAGGGAATAAAATAAGAGAACACTCAGTCCTTGTTCTCTAAGAGCTTTTTATCTGTAAGTGAAAACACCCAGGGATCAGAACTGGACCTATGCACATTTTTTAAAAGACTTAGCTGGAAGAAAAAAAAGAAAAAGATGGATAAAAATATTGTCCAAAATGAACACAAGCCAGGCTGACATTTCAATGGGCTCAAGTGTCAGAGATAGCAACACGCACCCTAGTTTCCCAGGCTCTGCTCTTTCTCACCATGGTAACCGCCGGGGCCCTCATCTGCCGGATGGTGTTTTATATCCTCTGAGGTGGCTGGGATGAGAATGTGGGCGGATGGATGACTGAAGTACCCTCACTCTCTCTGAGGCCCAGTGACGTCAAATCTGTCTCTCAAAATGAATCCCTTCATGAGCAGCACATCTTGAGAAATCTAATCACTCCTACTGTGTTCTGGAAGGTGGAGACCTCAAGCAGGTACAAGTCAAGTCGTCAGTGGGGCAGAGCTTGGGTCGGGCAGGCAAGAGTGGAGCTTTTAAATGGGTGAACTCCTAGAATACCCACCAAGCCATGGTTCCTCCTTTCAGTGATCATCAGAATCACTTGAGGGGCACTGGTTAAAAATTCAGATTCCTGGGCACTGCAGAGTCCCCTTCACTAGTCTGGGATAGGATCCTGGAAGCTAACTGGGTCCTAGGATTCCAGAGATTAAAAAAAAAAAAAAAAAAAAAAAAAAAAAAACACAGTATCCTTGACCTCAAGAAGCTCCTAATCTAATAAGAAGCAGACATGTACACAGACAATCATGGTACAGGGTTGAAAATGCTTTTACTCAGATATAAACTAGATTAAGGGAGCATTATCCAAAAAGTGGTTAAATCTGACCAGGGTAGCCAGAAAGGGTATCTCAGGAGAGAAAAAGCTTGAATAGAGTCTTGAAGAAAGGGAAATGAGTCTGCTAGGAAAAAAAGAAAAAATGGATGCAGCCATTCTAGAAAGAGCAAGCACAAAGGCGTGGAGGACTGAGAAGCTTGGTACATTAGCAAAACTGTAAATAGTTCAGTAGAGTTATTTATTAGGGTAAGAGGGTAGAGGGAGGGAATCTGTGGCTAAAGAGGTAGTGGAATAGTCTAAAATAAAAGTTAGCAAGGCTGGATTATAGCTCTTATAGGAACAAGGAGCTGCTGAAAAGTTTAAGCAGGAAAGTGACTCATCAAATTTGCATTTCAGAAAGGTCACCCTATGGAGGTATGATCACCAGCCTCCAACCTGGCTGTCCTCCTAGCCCCCTCAAACTGCTGTCCCAGCAGCCTTTCTCAAATGCAAATGCCATCAGAGCAGCATTCTTCTAAGATTTTACATGGCTTTACAAGAAAAGGCAAACCCTCTAACAAATCAGACCCTTAATGGCCCGGCCTCCTCAGCTTCATTTCCTGCCACAGCTCCGTACCCAACACCCTCCATCATTCTGAATCACTCAAAGTTCTCCAATGTGTGTGCGGTTCTTTGCAAATGCTGTTCCTAATGCCTGGAAGGTCGAGTTCTTGAGGCATCTTACCCTACCTTATTCATCCTGTAACACATCTCCTCCCCAAGAGAAGCTTTCCTTCTCGGTAGATGGTGGGCAAATCTTGAATTCTACCTAGCTGGGGATATCAGTCACTGTATTTTAATCAGTGTATAAACTTATCCCTTTTCTACTAGACCATGAGCTCATTAATTCTAGGGTCTATATCTTTCATCCCTATAGCCCCAGTGCATGCATATCAGAGGAGCTCGATAAATTCAATAAATAAATATTTTAAATTGAATGAATGAAGCCAGGCAGGGAATAAGAAACCAGAATTCTTCCTGGTTCTCTGGGTTTCATCTTTTACATCTGCATTATGAGGGTATTTGTCTCATCTTGAACATCCATGCCAACTCTGTTATCTTATGATTCTCAGCCAGGGTACCAGTAGCTCCTGTTTTGTTAGTTTGCTTTGTTTTTATTTTTGTTCTCTTATTTCACAAAGGCCCCAGTTCTCCACAGCTCCATGGGGACTAATCCTTGTCACTTGTCAGTGATGCCTGTCCCTGCATTGCCACCAAACTATTCCTTACTTTTTCATCTTTCCCAGGCTTCCTAACCTGTATTCAAGCCATTAGCTCTGCCTTCCTCAATAAATCCTTTTCATCATCAAAGCTAAAAAGCAGTTCTCTTTCTCTATGAAACTTTCCCAACCACTCTAGTCACCAGCGCTCTCCGTGTCTCGGCCCTGATCAAGCACACACCTTGACACTCAGAGAAAAGCTTAAGTGACACAGCACCAGGGGTAAAGGGACAAAAGGGTTACTCATTAGTTTAACAAATATTGTATTCTACCAGTTTCTGAGGATAAAATAGTGAACAAAACACAAAATCCCTATCCTGATGGAATGTGTGTGTTTGCGTGTGCTGGATAAAGAAAATCCCAATTATGGACACATTTCAAATGTCAAACACAGAAGATGGGGAGGAGTGTGTTATCGATTGAATCATATCCCCTAAAAGGCATGTTCAAGTCCTATACCCAGGTCCTGCAGATGTGAACTCATTTGTGAATAGGATCTTCGAAGATCCTCATAAAATGAGGTCAAATTAAATCAAGGTAGGCCTTAATCCAGTATGACTGGAGTCTTTATAAGCAGAGGAAATTTGGACACAGGATTAGGAGACAGAAGGAGACACATGGCCATGTGACAAAGATGGAGATTGGTGTGGATTGCCAGCAAGCAATAGACTTTAGAATGCAATAGACTTCAGAGGAAGTATGATCCTGCTGACACCTTGATTTGGGTGTGAGACAATAAATTCCTGTTGTTTAAGCCAACCAATCTGAACACTTTGTTACAGCAGCCCTGGCTAACTAGGAGAGAGGGGATGGGACAACTACAAAGAGGAATGAGGAAACTTTGGAGGTGATGGATAAGTTCACCATCATGATTGTGGTGAAATTCTCTATGATCAAGATGAGAAGAAATAAGATTTGTGTGTGTATGTGTATGTGTGGGATACATACACGCATGTATTGGTGGGGAGAAGCACAGCAGGCTCCTTGAAGACAGGGCAGGAGGACGGACCAGCTAGATATCCTATCATCTTAAATATCAAAGCTTTTGTAGTGTGTTGAATAGCGTCCCCTAAAAGTTCATGTCCACTTAGAACCTCAGAATGTGACCTTATTTGGAAATAGGGTCTTTGCAGATGTAATTAGTTAACAATCTCAAGATGAGATCATCCTGGATTTAGGGTGGGTCCTAAATCCAATAGTGCCACATTTATAAGAGAAAAGAGAAGGAGATTTGAACACATAGAGATACTGAAAAGAAAGTAATGTATAGACAGAGGCAGATATTGGAGTTGTGCTGCCACAAGTCAAGGGGCCACCAAAAATTGGAAGAGGCAAGGAAGGATGCTCCCCTAGAGCCTTTGGAGGGAGCATGGTCCTATAAGAACCTTGATTTTGGACTTCTGGCTTTTAGAACTGTAAGAGAATAAGTTTCTGTTCTTTTTAAGTTTGTGGTAATTTTTTATGGCATCCCTAGGAAACTAATATAGCTTGGAAATAATTTAGACCCACACTTTCAGTTTACCTTTGGGCAACTATGACCCAGAGGGTATGATGGTTTATTCAAGGTCCTAAAACTAGGACCTTGAGTCATTATTACTATGAATAAAAACTACCATCATTTAAGCAATCATTAGGGGACATACACTGTAAGAGGTACTTGAAGTCCATTATCTCATCGGGTCCATACAATTTTCCTTCAAAGTAGGCGTTATTATCCTCTTTTAAAAATGAGAAAACAGGCTTCATAAAATACCTTACTGAAGTCCAAATGGCTGGAAAATGGAAAGGCTGTGATTTGAAACCAGGTCAGTCTGAGTCTAAAGACTGGGCTTTTTCTATCATGAAAGTTAACGTTAATCACTACCTATGAAACATTTTGATTGCAAAGATAAGGCGAAAGTACCACATAAACTTTATATCATAAAACTTTGGTCCAAAAATGTAAAGACAATTTCTTCATTGGCAAAATCAGTAACATGGAGTTATCATTCCAGCCCTATATTTTTTATTCACGGAGCTGTTATTTTGAAAGCTCTCTGGAAAAGTTAAAGAAAAAAAAGTTGCAAAATAATATATGACAAATCAGAGCACATAAGCCGTGCTGGGGATATGAGAGAAAGATCCACTGCAATCAGGGGAGCTGAGTGGAATCAGGTTGGCCCAGGAATTTACCACCAAAGCAGTCAATCCTCTTTGCTTTTCAAAAGCTTAGTCTCCTTAAAATGAGGATAATACAACCTGCTCTGCTTGCCTCAAAGACTTATTGTGAGACTCACCTAAGAGAACCAATGGAATCTCCTTGAAAATCTCAAGAGCTAAGCAAAATTGAGGCATTATCATTATTGTCCAAAACAATGCAATTTGAGGAAAAGATCTCTGTTGCAGAACCCCTGGTAAGAAATAGAGATGATGTTCACAAAGCACCAAATAAGGTAGTAGGAGGGTGGTGGATTAAAGACAGCCACAGATTCTTTGACACTCCTCAACTCTAGAAGTCCCCTCCCCTTGAATCTGGACAAGATCTGTGGCTGATTTGGCCAATATAATATGGCAAAAATAGAACTGGGCCAGTTTCCAGGCTCAGTAACTAAGAAACTAACAGCTTCTGGTTCCCGTCATTTCATATCAGTGTGGGGAACCCAGGCACCATGTAAAAAGTCCAACTAACCTGAGGCCACCATGCTATGTGGAAGCCCAAGCTGGTCACACAGAGAGGGGGGGTAGAGAGAAAAGGAGATGCCGTCCCAGCCTTTCTGACCCAAGCACCATTTACGCGAGTGAAGAAAACATTTTGGACATTAGTAGACACCATGTGGAGAAAAGCCAAGAAACTCAGCTGAAAGTCAAAACAGAGGCCCCAGACATATGGCTCAGTAGAGCCCATCAACTATCTCCAGTTGTTGGGGCCATCCCAGCTGAGGCTCCAGTCCTTATCGAGCAGAGACGAGTTATCCTGTTGTGCCCTGCCCAAATCCTTACCCACAGAATCATGAACCAAATAAAATGATGATGGTTTTACTCCACTAACTTTTGAGCTGACTGGTATGCAGCAATAGATAACTAGAACCCGAGATAGGGGAAAGATCAAGACCCATGGATTCACCCTTATTCACTGTGAGACCTTAGCTAGCATCTCTGAGCCTCAGTTTCTTCATCTATAAAGTAGGAATAATCATATCTACTTGCAGAATTATTGTAAGAAAAATACAAAATATATGCAGAGATTCAGACTGTGGTAGCACTTAATAAATGATGGTTATTAAAGAGTTATCACTTTAATTCTTGCTGAACTTCTAAGTCCCCCTACAGGAAAAAAGAAAACATTTTTAGAAACATTTTTGCTATTAATTTTTTTAGAGAAGTTGTAAGTTTTCAGAAAAATCATGCACAAAATACAGAGTTCCCTTATATCCCCTGTTCCGGTTTGCTAATGCTGCCAGAATGCTAAATACCAGAAATGGATTGGCTTTTATAAAGGAGGTTCATTTGGTTACAGAATTACAGGCTTAAAGCCATGCAAATGTCCAAACAAAGGCATCAACAGTAGGGTAACTTCACTGAAGAACATGGATGGTGTCTGGCAAACCTCTGTTAGCCGGGAAGGCATGTGGCGGGCATCTGCTTGCTCCTAGGTTGCATTTCAAAATGGCGTCAGCTTGCAACGGCCATTTTCAAAATGTCTCTCAGCTGCAGCTCTGAGGTCCTTCTGTTTGTGAGCCCCTTTATAAGACACCAGTGAACTAATCAAGAACCACGCTGAATAGGTGGCACCACACCTCCATGGAAACATTCAATCGGAGGTCACCTCTAACCAAAGATATCACTCACAGTTGAATGGGTCACACTTCCATGGAAACAACCTAATCCTAATATCCCACGAGATTGGATTAAAAGATCATGGCTTTTTCTTGGGGGACATAATACATCCAAACTGGCACATTCCACAACGTGGACCCCAGAAAAACATGATCTTTCCATATACAAGATACATTCATCCCATCACAATATCACAGAAACTTAAATAATTTCAGTTACAATAGTTAAGTACAAGAGCCCATCAAAATCAGTTACAGGCATGGTCTTGTCCTAAAGCAAAATTCCTCTCTGGCTGTGAACCTGTGAAATTTAGAACAAGTTATCTGCTTCCAATAAACAAAGGAGCGACAGTCATAGGACAAACATTACCATTGCCATAAGGAGAAACAGTAAGGAAAACAGGGTTCACAGGACCAAAACAGTTCCTAAAACCTGCAGGGCAAACTCCATTGGATTTCAAAGTCCAAGAGTCATTTATAGAATAATGTTTTATCCTTGGGGCTTGAGAGAGCAGGAGTCCAACCCTTTCCAAAGGCTTTCACAGCAGCCTTTTTCTCTCCAAACTCTGGGAGTGAGTTCTCCAACATATCCACACATTGGGAGACCACCTTCTTCTCGGCCCTACCCTCCTCAAATGTCAGGGTGCCTCTTCGCGACAAAGGCTCTCCCCTCTCTGAACAGTGGGGTGGCAGCCAGGCTCTCCCCAAACCCTGGGGAATGTGCTCTACCCTCTCTGAGTCCTGGGGTGGCAGCACACTTCCCGAGCTTTGAGGCAGAAGGCCCGCACTCTGCCTCCAGGGCAAATGCACCCTTTCCATGTGTGTGGGCTGCTCTGCTCTTCTTGCCTGAAATTTCTTGACTCCAGACCTCAGTCTCCATGGCTCTGTCTTTGAAGAAGTATTTCCTTCAATTTGTTCCTTCAATGTCCCCTCCTGACCTCGCAAAAATTCTGTAGGCTTGGCATGCAGCTTACTGGGGTCAAAACCATCAGACAATAGGACTTTCCACAAATCCTTTCTGAATAACTCCATCTCCAGTCTTGGCTTGTACTGAATGGTGGTCAGGTTCCATGTTTGGTTAAATCCTCATGTGGGGCTGTAGCTTCATTTTTTGGAAGTCCAGAATTTTCCAAACCATCAGTTTCTGGTTTCTTTGTACCCAAGAGTTCAGTTCTCAGCTTATCTCTGTTCTGTTGCATTTTACTATAAGCTGCAAGAAGCCAGGCTACATTCTCCACACGTAGTCTAGAAATCCCCTCAGCTAAGTATCCCAGCTCATTGCTTTCAAATTATGCCTTCCATCCACCACCAGGAGTCAATTTTGCCAAATTCTCTCCCACTATAAAACAAGGATCACCTTCCTTCCAGTTTGCAACAACACATTCATCATTTCTGCTCAAGGCCTCATTAGAAGTATCTTTAGAGTCCACATTTCTACCAACAGTCTCTTCAAAGCAATATTAACACCTTGCATTAGTGTAGTATATTTGTTACAATTGATGAAACAATATTATAATTGTACTATTAGCTATAGTCATGGTTTACATTAGGGTTAACTGTTTGTGTTGTATAGCCCTTTTTTTTTTTTTAATTTTTAGTCTAGAAACATATATACAACCTAAAATTTCCCCCTTCAACCACACTTAAATATATAAATATAAATCAATATTGTTAATTACATTCACAGTGTCATGCTACTATCACCACCATCCATTACCAAAACCTTTCCATTGTCCCAAACAGAAATTCTCAACAATGTAAGCATCAACTCCCCATTCCCTACTCTTACTCTGGCCCCTGGTAACCTATATCCTAATTATTTCATATCAATGAGATCATATAATATTTGTTCTTTTGTGTCAGACTTATTTCCTTCAATATGATGTCTTCAAGGTTCATTCATGCTGATTCATGTATCAGAACTTCTTTCTTTTTTACAGCTGAATAATATTCCATTGTATATATATGCCACATTGTGTTTATCCATTCATTGGTCGATGGATATTTGGGTTGCTTCCATCTTCTTGCTACTGAGAATAATACCACCATAAACATCTGTATGCAAACATTTGCTTGAGTCCCTGCTTTAAATTATTTTGGCTATATACCTTGAAGTGGGTGTTCCAGTTTGCTAATTCTGCCATTATGCCAAATACCAGAAATGGATTGGCTTTTATAAAGGGGGTTTATTTGGTTACAAAGTTACAGTCTTTCAAGACCATAAAGTGTCCAAGGTAAGGCATCAAAAACAGATACCTTCACTGTAGAAAAGCCACTGGCATCCAGAAAACCTCTGGAAGCTCGGAAGGCACGTGGCTGGCATCCACTTGCTTCCAGGTTGCATTTCAAAATGGCATTCTCCAAATGTTCTCTTGGGGCATTTTGTCCTCTCTTAGCTGCAGCTTTTTCAGTTGCTCTGAAGTCCTTCTGTTTGTTAGCCCCTTTATAAGAATCCAGTGAACTAATTAAGGCCCATGCTGAATGGGCAGGGCCACATCTCCATGGAAACACTCAATCAGAGGTCACACCCTAACCAAAGGTGTCACTCACAGTTGTGTGGGTCATTTCTCCATGGAAACAACCTAATCCAAAGGTTCCAAACTAATCAACACTATAAGTCTGCCCCCACAAGATAGCATTAAAGAACATGGCTTTTTCTGGGGGACATAATATAGCCAAACCAACACAGTGGGATTGCCAGATCAAATAGTAATTCTCTATCTAACTTTCTGAGGAACCACCATACTGTCTTCTATGGTGGCTACACCATTCTATACTTCCATTAACAAGGAATGAGTTTTCCCATTTCTCTGCATCCTCTCCAACATTTGAATATTCTGCTTTTTCATAGCCATTTTAGTGGGTATGAAATGATAACTTGTTGTGGTTTTGATTTTCATTTCCCTAATTGCTAATGATGTTGAGCATCTTTTCATGTGCTTTTTGGCCATAATTTGTATATCTTCTTTGGAGAAATGTCTGTTCAAGTCTTTTGCCCAATTTTAAATTGAGTTGTTTGCCTTTTTATGGTTTGGTTGTAGGATTTCTTTATATATTCTGGATATTAAACCCTTATCAGATATGTGGTTTCCAAATCTTTTCTCCTATTCTTTTGATTGTTTTTTTACTTTCATGATAAAGTCCTTTGATGCACAAAAGTTGCAATCAATTTTTTAGTTTGATTCAGATAAATCCAAATAGACTGCAAGATTACTTTCTTAATCAGATCCCCCTTACCAGGACTGTGGGTTGGGAGCTGCTTTTCCTGGGGTATCACCTTCTGTACCCCCAGCATCCTTTCTAGGTTTCCCTTTCCCATTTTCTTTTTAATATGGGGCTGTATGTTGGATGTTCAGGGGCTCAAGTGCCACAAAGGCTTCCACAGTTAGGGGCAGGAGTACAGTGTGGGTGTTCAGTCCTTTCGAACCTTCTAGCTAATGAAACTCCTGGCTCAGAGTCTGGCAGGAAAGCATGCAGCTTTGATTTGCAGCCGAGTTCAGAGGCACTCTGGTCAATCAATTCCTGTGTTGCAGCCGTCAGTTCTGGATGGGGTCTGTCTGAATCTTTGGCAGTGATGTGAATGCCAAATATCCCCTTCAAACTCCCTGCTCTGTTTCTTCATTTGCTTTCTCCTACCATAGCCACTGTCTGGCATGCGAACAGGGTAGGAGCTTGGACTGACAACAACCCCCACCCCCACCAAGGCTCTTTAATTTCCTGTCCCTCCAAGATCCAAGCAGCCTCTTAGGACCTGTTTAGAAAGACTGATTCATCAGTCCCAAATACCAACAGCGGGATTGCAGGGGATCATGAGCAGCCCGGCTACAGATTGGAAACGTGGCTTCTTTATAAATGTTTCAATTAACTTGATGGAATTTTCCTTCTTTTTTTCCTCTCAAATAACAAAGTACAAGTAGGGGAAAGGTGAGGGGCTGAGAAAAGAGGGCAAGTGAGAGAGACTGCCCCCCTTGGACACCAATTCTTGCTTGCCACAGTCACTTGAGGATCCTGGGTGGCCCCAAGCAGTCTAACCTGCCACTCTCAGATAAAAGGCGTCAGAGCTGGCCTCGACCTGTGAAACAGCAGCAAGAGCCCGGCAGTCTTGACATTTATTTCCCCATCTTCCTGTAAACACAGTAACCCCTTAATTAGTACCCAGCCGTCTCTGACGTCAGACACAGCACTCCTGTGGGCAGCAATCCATTTATCACCGGCTGAAACCAGCCCAGCTTCCAGGAGCAATTGATGCCCCCAGAGGGTTTTCTCTGTCTGGAAAGAAAGAGCCAGAGGAAGCCACGGTGGTGAAAAGAGAAAAAGCTCACACCAACTGACCAGAGCTAATTTTCACAGGCGCTGCTGGCCATTCACACAGCCCTGATTGCTAGGAGATGGGTGGGCAGGAGGGCCATGGGCCTCTCTTCCCTCTCTGCCTCTTCTGGAAAGGAACATACGTTTATTGCGCTGGGGGCTTTAAAGATCCCTGTAATATGTTCCTGCTTTTATCCCCATTTTGTAGAGGAAGAAATGGAGGCTCAGAGAAATTTTAGTCACATAACTAGTAAGTGATTAAACTCAGGTTCAATCCCAAGTCTTCTGACTCTAAGGCTTTCTCTTCATGTCCAACAAATTATTGCCAGAAGCAGCTGTGCATGTCCAGGGGCAGCCTGAACACTTGGTCCCTGGGCAGTCTGACCTTCTTCCCCCTTAGCGCCTTGGTAATGCACACAGGCATGCCTCTGCACTCCATGCCCCAAATGCTGTTCTCAGCTGGATGGCCCCATCGCTCCTGTCTAGTTAGCACCCAGACTTGCCTCCTCATCCTTCCTGGGCTCCATAAACACAATCTCTGGAAGAAGTTCCTCTGGGGCTTGGTGTCAAACAGTCCCAAGCTGATGTACATACATATAATCAGCTCACAAACACAATCCTGTTTCTTCCTGCCAACACCCCCACCCATCCACCCACCCCAGCACTCCAGTGAAAGACAAAGGCCACCACACACTCTTCAGGCTGCTCTTTTGTGGCTGCCCTCAGTTGGAGGTGGCATGGATTCATAACCCCTAACCCTAAACCCTCCCCCTTCCCCCACAACATTCTTACAGGTCATCATGCATTCTCAGCATCACAGTTGTCACTAAGAGAGGCACCATGTGGCTTAGAATGAGACAGGCTATGGTTTGACCTTGAATCTTGCTGCATTCTCTCTGCGTTATCAATTATCTACCTTCTCCGAGCCTCGGTTTCTTCATCTGTATGCTGAATAAAATAACATTTACCTGATTGGGTTGTGATGAGGAGCAAATAGGGTTAAATGTGAGCCAAGAGCCTGGCACATTGTAAAGTGCTCAAGAAATGCATTTAGGTGCTGTGGCCCCTCACCCTGGTCCCCTGCCCCTGCCACTTCTGTGTGCTGACCTCAATGGCCAACACCTGCATTTCCTTGCCCGCAGCTTTCTCTTGCTGCAGGAGCTTGCTTTGCCACACAGGCAGGAGGTCAGAAATGTCAGGGAATAAATGCTTCCTGGGAACAGTCCGTGACCACTGACTGTCAGAGGTCCATGGGTAACACCCCTGCTCCCTCGTCCCTTGAAAGGAATGACTTTCAGCTGTGTGCTTTACTATGCTCCCAGAGTTCCCTAGCGGGATGATGCTTCAGTTGTCCACAGTGGTAGCAGGCTTGCCTCAGGAAACTTTCTTGGCCACATCCCTTCCCTCTCATACTTTCCAATCCCCTGTTCATTTTCTACCTTCACCTCCCAAATGAACTATTGGCTCCTGTGCAGGTTTGAGTCTATTGTGTCTCCCACAAAAGCCATGTTCTTTTAATCCAGTTTTGTGGGTGCAGACTTATGGTGGGTAGGATCTTTTGATTAGGTTGTTTCCATGAAGATGTGACCCACCCAACTGTGGGTGAGACTTTTTGATCAGATTATTTCCATGGAGATGTGACCCACCCTTAATGGGAGGGTCTTGATTAGTTTCTTGGAGTCCTTAAGAGAGCTCAGGAGCCAACACAAAACCCAGACACTTGGAGATGCAGACAGAAAGACATTTGGAGATGCTAAGCTACGAGATGAAGTCCAGAGTTTGCTAAGAGAGAACTCACAGATGCTTATAAAGAAACACCCTGGAAGAACAAGCAAGGATGCACAGGAGCTGAGAGAGAGAAGCTAAGAGAGACAGAAGCCCAGAGACATTTTGGAGAAAGCCATTTTGAAACTAGAACCCAGGAGCAGCAGACGCCAGCCACGTGCCTTCCCAGTTGTCAGAGGTGTTCCGGACACCATTGGCCTTTCTTCAGTGAAGCTTCAGCAAACTGGAATAGCTCCTAAGTCCTTGTTTCAGGGCAGGCTTCTGGAGGAAGTTTTCAAACTAAAACAAAATAAAGCTGTTTTAGTTTGATATAAATAAAGCTATTATTATTATTTTCATACACATGTCATTGGTAAGATTCCTCAATGGTTTTAATATTTTTTTTCATTTTATTGAGTTGAAATCTGCCTCCAGGTTACAATGGTCTCAATCTTGCCTCCTTAAGCAACATAAGCTGCTTCTCTTTCCTCTTCTACTCCAGAGACTTCTGAAGAAAGCTCCCATCAGCCATGCCTCCACCTTTACCCCTCCGTTAAGTCTTTCGTTCTTCATTGTAAAATT
Source organism: Choloepus didactylus (assembly GCF_015220235.1). Lineage (NCBI taxonomy): Eukaryota > Metazoa > Chordata > Mammalia > Pilosa > Megalonychidae > Choloepus > Choloepus didactylus. Next base: position 177,427,319 of record NC_051308.1, read on the forward strand.
TCTTGTGTTGCATCCCCATTCTTTATATGCTACAACATGGATGTACCTTGAAAACATTATGCTAAGTCAAAGAAGCCAGTCACAAAAGACCACATGGTATATGACTCTATTTATATAAAATGTCCAGAATAGGCAAAACTACAGAGACAGAAAGTAGATTTGTGGTGGCTTAAGGCCAGGAGACATGGGGACATGAGGAAATTATAGCTAAAGGGTTTCTTTCTGAGGTGATGAAAATGTCTATAAATTTACAACAGTAATGGTTGCCCATATCTGTAAATATACTAAAATCCATTTAATTATACACTTTAAGTGGGTGAATTGTATGATATGTGAATTATATTGCAATAAAACTGCTTCTAAAAAGAGCATTTAATAGTTAGAATTAATGTTCTTCTCTCCATCTAGGCACACAGGAGGATTTACTTCCCTACCCTCTGGGGCAGATGTGACCATGTGACATGCTTTGCAACAGAACGGGTACATGTCTCTTCTGGGGGAAGATATTTAAGAGGAAGGGCACGAGCCTCCATACTTTCTCTCCTGCTGCCGTGGTGATGTGGAAGCATATGCTGATGTGCGTAAGACTGAAGCAGCCTGGAAAGGTGGACCAACACTGGAAGGACAGCTGAGAGCCATACAGAGTTGCAGAGATTACTTGTGCAAAACAATAAGCTTTTATGGTGATTTGGGGGTTGGATATTAAGTACAGCAAAATCTAGCATATCCTCACTAATACAAAACACTTTTCTTTTTAATTTTTGTTTTTTTATTTCAAAGTTAAACAATTATTTCCATGATCATGCATGTTTATGGTGTGTTAGGCACTGCTGAAAAGTAGGAGATGCTGTTATGGATTAAACTGCGTCTCCTCCAAAAATATGTCCAAGTCCTAACCCCCAGTCCCATGAATGTGACCCTATTTGGAAATAGGATCTCTGAAAAAGTTATTAGTTAAGTTGAGGCCAAACTGGATTAGGGTGACCCCTAAACCAGTATGACTGGTGTCCTTATAAAGAGAGGAAATTTGGACACAGACAGAAACCGAGAAAGATAGTTTTGTGACAGAGGCAGAGCTTAAATTATGCCATAAGTCAAAGAAGGCCACCGACAGCCAGCAAGCCACTGCCAGAACCCTACAGTCTTCAGAGGAAGCAAGGCCCCACCAACACCTCGATTCAGACTTCTGGCCTCTGGAACTGCTAGACAGCACATTTCTTGTGTTAAGCCACCAGGTTTGTGGATTGTTACAGCAATCCCAAGAAACTAAAACAAACACCGAGGAAGAAAAGTAATTGCATGGGTTAACGTCAAAATAGTGTCATGTGACATAAGGAAGCCTTGTTGTTTACATTTTAATTTATGGTATCTATGTAAAGGAGCAGATGTTTTGCTCCCTGCCAGTCTGTCTCACTCATCTACATTCTCTGCCTGTTCCCTGCAGACATTTCAGGGAATTTAAAATGCATTAAAATGCCTGCTTAAAATGCCTTCCATATTCTTTTCCTGGATTACTGTATGCAATTAAGTGTGGCATCAAAATTACTTATTTTAGACTCTCCCTTGAGCCTTATTCTCATCATTAGTGTCTAAACATGGGCTCACACTTAGCTCTTTTCTGAAGTTTTTGAAATCGACTTGGAGTCCCTGTCCAGATTCCTTTCTTCCCTTTTCTGATTTCTATTGTGACATGATCATTTTCTCCCAAGAAACTTGTCACACCTACTGTAACAACTGGATTTCCCTTTTCAGTCAGAATTAAGATAGAGCAGGTGTTTCTCTCATTGTTCCTTCTATCTTTGCAGATTGGAAATTTTAAGAATATTTCTCCATTCATTTACTTAAAGGCATCTATTGAATTCATCCCATGTTCCTAATCTGTGTCTGTGTATACAGACACCTGAGCACATGCTGATGGTACATTCTCTTGAGAACTTCGGGCATCTTCTATACCACGGCTCTTTTTTGTGTGTCATTCCTGCAGTCACATCCTCATGGAGAACATATTAGGAAAGAATCCTCATTCTCACCTTGCAAGATAAATTCTGCTCCAATATTGTCTAAGCTAGTTCTTTGCAACTCGTAATACCATTTTGCATTGTTCTTAGAGGAGCCCACAATCATTTAATTCTGAATCTGGCTAAAATGCTGCTTTACCAAAAATGTTAAATTTCACTTACTTGGGTGGCTTGTCTCCCTAATAAGTGCTCCCTTGACTTACTCTCATAGAAGTTACTACATTTAATTATTTGCTTTTTTTCTCTTTCTCCAAAGAATGTAAACTCAGCAAGGGCAGCAGCTGTGTCTGATTTGCTCACCTCAGCACCTCCAGTGCATTAAACAATGTCTGGCACATGGTACATAGTAGGACTTAATAAAAATTAGCTGAATGAATGAATGAATGTTATAGGCCACCAGTATCATTAAATCAGATAGAAAATTTAGACACTGAGGTGTGAGGAGACAACCTGAGGGACTAGAATGACCGCTCACCACAGACAGAAACGAGATCTCACTCAAACCCTGACTCTACTATCTACTAGACATGTGATCTTCAGCAAGTAATTTTATTTCTCTGAGTCTTAGTTTCCTCAGTATAAAATATCTTTAGGGTCCCTCCCAGAGATAAAGTGATACGGATAAATGCTTGAATTTACTTATATTGTGCAATGCTACTTGAAGAGGAATAGGCATAATTAAAGAAAGATGGAGAGGTAGACAGAAACTTTCCCAGAGATTCTGAAGGAGACTTCTGAGGACTTTCAAGGACTTTGGAAGCGATGGCGCTGTTATTATAATGCCTTCATTTTCCGGGAACACTTGCAGCTTTCTTTCTCCTGGCTATAAATGTGACACTGGAGTATCCTTATGTCCATCATTTGTAATTAGGGCCACTTTTGGTTTGTGCTTCAAAGTCTAGAGAAATAGACTTTAATGATATAATTAGGGGCCAGAAAAGGAACTGGGTAAAGGAGACGTATGCATTTGTGCAAGGGGGAAATGGCCTGTGATTAAGCAAAATGGATTGTAAGCCGTGAATGACCAAAGAAAAGAGAAATAATGGTCATGAGGAGGAAGAAAAGAAGTGGTGGGGAAGAAATGCTGGATGAAACAGCTCTTCATACTGTGCATCTAAATGTGGTATTAATCCAGAGCAACTTGGAGTAAGTGGAAAAGAGTTTACTTCTGAGTGAGAGAGGAAAAGGCAACTTCTTCCTTGGGTGTGTGTGCGTGTGTGTTTTTTTTAACCTTTGTTAACAGAGAACATGATCTTTTTTACCCATATCTCAATTCTTCTGAAACTGGGGTGCAATTTTGATGTCAATCTAATTTATATAACTCCCTGTATATCCTGACATTCAAGCAGGTAGTCAGCTCTAAGCTACTTGCCTTTGGGGAGGAATTTGGCAGGACTGAAGGCAAACCATCCTGAAAATCTCTCCCCAATACAGTTAATTTTTCTTGGAGCCTCATGAAGGGAGAAGGCTTTTCCCCAGACCAGAAGGAGGCAGCCTTAGACTGGATGGAAGAGGGGGATGAGAGCAGAGAGGTCTATGAATCCTAGAACAAAGGGAACCCCAGAGAGTGTCAGAACCCCAAAGGACAGGGCACTCACCTGTGCTTTTGGAAATGCAACAGACAATGTGGATGCAAGACCTGTAAGATGATCAGCCACATGGTGCCTTCAGGAGAAAAAGAGACCCTAGACTGGCACAGCATGTCCCAAGCATGGCATGGAAACGTATTACCAAATATGAAGAGAATGCTAAAGTTTCAGTGGCTTTGGGGGAGAGCAAGACACCAATCCACACTCCCTAGTCTTCAACAAACATACGTAGGTTGGTATCTAAAAGATCTTTGAGGTGTGCCACAACCCTAGTGAGGAAATGCTGTAAGGCTAAATACAAATCTAAAAATAATTGTAATTTTCAAATATTCTCTGATGCCCAAAGGGAAAAACAGTCCTCCCCCCATTTTTAGCATTTTTTTTTTATGAAATTTAACATCATAAATGTTTTCTCTGTCTCTTTCACATGTATGTAAATCCTTCCAAAAGCTGAATAAGCTGCTTGCCAGTTTTGCATCCCAGGAATGTCTTCTTGGAGGCTCTGGAGCCATCTCTTTCAAGTAAGAACATCAAGGAAGATGGTGCCTGGTCTCCATGAGAATTTAAGCCCAGCCACTTGGCTGCATGATGTAACTTCTTGCTTCTCAGAATGATACAAGATGTTTTATTTTTCCTTTTGATAAAGACAAATAACATGTGTGTAATAGACTACATCTGCCTGGCTATTTAAAAGAGTGATATTTCTCACTCTCTTTGTAATCTTCTTAGTTGTTGCCTGTGAAGCACTTTGCAGTCTGGCTTAACGATTGGGATTCCCTGGGTTGGCAGGAGATTTTATTTTTAATTATATTCCCAACAATGCCAAAAAGGACTGAGGTGAAGTTTTTCAACAGTATAGTTGAATTGGATCTTGAAGATCAAAATTAAATTGAGTTATTCCATATTTCATCATTTCTAAGAAGCACATTTTTCCACACTTTAACATGTCTAAAATCAGGATGCATACTACAGGTGATGGCATATCAGAGTTTATCTGACAGTCCTTTGTTTTACTGATACATAGCATAATGGTGTGTCATTGGATACAATGAAATATGGTATTTCTTAGACACTCAAAGTAAACTAAGTTTCATTCCCACCATACTTGGGAGAAACACAGAAGTGTAGTGCCAGGCTATCTGGACTTGAATCTCCTCTCTGCCACTTACTAATTGCCTGATAGTGCTACAACTTTTCCAGTTTTCTTATGCTTAGTGTTTCCATTACATACCTTTTCCCATCCTTTTATTTTCAACCAGCCTTTTTCTTCATATTTAAAATGGGTCTGGCATTTTTATCTAGTCTGACCAACTCAGTGTTAATTGGAAGGTTTAGTTAATGTATGCTTAATACAATATTTGATATAGTGATGTGGAAGTATATCACCTTGGTATTTGCTTTCTAATTATCTGATCTATTTTTTTTTTTCATTTTCTTTTTGATATGCCTTTTCTCCCTGCATTCTTTTGGGTAAATTAAGTATGTTTAAGTGTTCCATTGCATTTCCTCTATTTTTTTAACCATATCTCTTTGTGTTATATTTTTGTGGTGGTTGCTCTAGTAATCTTCAACTTATCATATCTACCTTTAGATAATAATGGGGAACAGCTGAAAATCCAAAGAGAGGACCATTAGTTTGTCCAGAGATCAGCCTCAACAAGAAGTTTCTGCCACCTCTGGGGCTTGAAGAACAAAAGAGACAAAATTGTATTAATCAAAACCCAGAAGCTGAAGATACTTGGGAGATCTGGGACCAGGGACAAAAAGCCTACTAGATGGGTACCAATACCACTGGCAGATATATAACCCAAAGCAGGAGGATGGGAATATCCTGATTTTTGTCTCCTGGCCTTCCAAATGTCTACCAATGCCTCCTATACATAGAACCTAGCTAGAAGCCAATTAGTAAAGGAGCCTAGGATATGAAGTTTGCTAGGGAAGAACAAAAATGGTCTGAGAACAAAGGACACATGACTGACACAAGGTTAATTTTTAAAAGCCTAGATGGCTAAGTAAAAGTGTTTTTCTATCTTCCTTCCCAACACAAGACTCAAATGTAAAATAATCAAAAAGGAAATTTATCTATGAGAATAAAAAGAATGACAAGATGTCTAGCAGCAGGGGAGATTTCTACGTATCTCCAGAAGACAGCAAGCAAATGGACAAGATACATTGGAAAATGAAGTTGAGGCTCAGAATATGCTCAGGAGATGGCTGCTCTGGTAGACAGAATCCCATCTAGGTTTTAAGATTAGAGTGAGCAAGTACCAAAGAGTTCCAGGGTGAAAATAAAACATTGGAATTAATTGTAAATCTTGGGTACACAGGAGTAGCCATCTACTCCTATCCTCCTCCATTCTGACAGGTAGAAAGACATGGGACCTGTCACAACCTCCCACACAAAAAAACAAAGGAATCCTTTCTGAGGAAATGAACAACTGCCAGTGTGGGTGTTAATGGCCCAGAGTAAGATCCTCCTCACTGAGATTTGACAGCCAGCCTCAGGTGATGCCTTAAATTAACAAGTTCTGCCCATAAACTCTGAGTTTCTATGAGAGTTCCTAGAGAAAGGGCCTATCATGACACAATCTTATTAACTAAGCAAGAGAGGAAACACATCCTAGCTTCCTAAAATCATCAGCCCAGTTCTTCATTCTTAAGTATGAAAGGATAATCAATAATCATCAGACATATGGAGAATCAAAATTGATATACAGAAAAATTAATGCTTGTGGAAGTGGAAGTGATTCAGGGAACAAAACAAACATTTTTATAGATTATAAAAAATCTATATTTAGCATACATAGAGAGATTCAAGAGGTTCTGTCATATATAACAAAAGTGTGTGACACTGTGAAAAAGACACAATCAGAGATAAAGAAAGAGTTACTTGAAATTTAAATAGGATTGTCCAAATGAAAAAGTTCAATAGAAAGTTCAGAAGTTGGAGTAGATCGCCCAGAAACTATGAGAAGAGTACTGAGACATGGAAAACCAACCCAACATCTGATAAATAGGAGTTTCTGAAAGAGAGAGAAAAAAAAGGAAAAGAAAAATATCAAAGAAATGATAAAAGAAAATTACTCAAAGCCGAAGTATTCATTGTGCCTTTGAATATCCAGGCTCAACTCAGTGCTGAGCAGAATGAATAAAGTCCAATATCTAGACATGTCGTTTTGAAATTTCAAAACATCAAAGATTAAGAGAAGACCCTGAAAGCTTTTAAATAGAAAACAAAAACAAAACAAAAAATTTAAAAAACAGACCATCCAGAAATACATGAACCATCTTCAACACTGCCATGAGTTAACTTAAAAAAAAGAAAATTAAAAGAAAAAGAAAAACTAATCACATTATTCCCATGCTAAAAATTTCAGTGGTTTCCTACTGTCAACCCATTGTCTAAATCTCTCAACATTATAAAGATTTTTCATTATCTGACTGCAACATTTCCAATACCATCTTTCATCAGTGCTTTGTAGTAGGAATTTCTGACATCCTTAAACAACATACTGATGTTAAATCTAAGTGGAAAGCCAGTGTGGAGGAGTGGAGCTTGGAAATCTTTTCTAGTCCTGGTGAGGCCACAAATTGTGTGATTTGGGGCAAAAAACAAACAAGCAAACAACAAAAAAAAACTCGCTTCATTTCTTTGGTCTCAACTTTGTAAAAAGAGTGTTGTAAAAAAAAAAGAAATGGTCTCTAATGTGTTCACCACACTTCACTGATAAACATCACCTACGATATTCTGTAATTCTAGCACAGAATTATAGTTTTTCAAGTCACAGGCCAGCATGACGCCCCAATATATTCGTGGGATGTTCAAACAAAAATCAATATTGTTTCTTTTTCTACTCTTCTGAATCCCTGCAGGAACTTGCAATTCTGAATGGAGATTCACGTTCTAATGGTTAGATGGTTTCTCTAGGGGTCTCTTCAGCCTTTGATCTCCACTCCTTCTTCCCCCATTTCCTTAATCTCTTAGCTTGGGTTAGCTGGAATGATGTCCACATGCTGGTCTTGAGCCTTGCTCTATGGAACCAACTCTGAGCATCTTTCTTGACCGAACTCCTAAGACCTGAAAATTTAAGATTAACTTTAGGATGAATCTAAACAGGTCAATTTGACCAGTCTATTTCTGCTAGGAGCCTAATTTCTGGCTCAGATATTCCATGTCATAACTACAGTATGATAAATCTTATGATTGCTAGCATTCAATTGTAGCCTACCTTGATCCAGCTTTGTCACTTGGTTTCCCCAACAAATGTTGAGTGACCACGGTACTTGAAACCAGACTACTCATTCATTTATTCATTCATTTAATGAGTACCTACTATGCAACGATCATTGTATTGCACACTATAAATGAAATGTGAATAAATCAGGCTCCTGCTCTTTCAGTCAGTCTTTCTGAGGACAAGAAAGCTTTAGGTTGTCTGGGTCATTGAAATCCAGAGAGTGACAGTCACATTGTGAATATGTAAACAGTAACTACCACAACCATCACATCCTTCTCCTGAGAATTGTGCAACACAATTGCCTTGCTTGACTTTTCTCAACTCTAACCTTCAATTCATTTTGAAAAAAAGTTCCAGGTAAGCCGAACATAAGGTTGTCTTTAAGGTGAAAAAAGCTGAATAACAAGATACTCATTAAAACGGTCTTATAAGATTATCAGTCTCTTAAATTTTAGCTTTAAATAATTCAAAAATCAAAGACAGCAGCAAAAATAATTCCTATTTGGGCATATCCTTTTTCTGTTTAGCTCAGACCAGAGCCAACAGTTCTAATGTTTTCAGATGCCTCTGGATTCACATTTCCTAAAATGTGAAACACAAAAGTTATTTGGTGAAAGAATTCTAAGGTCAGATACATCTGAGAAACACTAGTTGAATAGGTTTCCTTAGTGCAGAAAATCTGGAAAACATTAATGTGCTAATGAGGAGTGGGGATCTCTGACAGAAATACATAGTATATATTAGATCAACAGCATACTTTCCCTAGGAAGCAGATCACAGGGCTAGACTGTTAGAGACATTTTGGGAAATCCTCTCCCTGATGATTCTTTGAGCTTGACCAGGATCACCTGTCAACACACATACCACGGGAGGATGTAATATATCACAATAAGCAGAACTAAGTGGGAAGCAGGGCACAGTATCTCCCTCAGAGAGAAGGTAAAATGAAATTTAATGGTGTTCTCTAGCACTGGCCTTCAAAGAATAAGAACAAGACCCAACATTGAGCTCCCCAAGGGCAAGGATCAAGTCTGCCTCCTCAGTGTTTGGGGAAATACCTAGCCCACAAGGTGGTATTCAAAAAGTGTTTGTTGAAATAAATCTAATGCCCATGTGTATGCAATTACACATCACTGGCTTTATATAGGCATATATGGGTTTACGTGAATTTATACACATGATTGGGTTTATAAGGGTGTATACATAGACATTAGCATTTGCATTCACTGAATTCATCATAAACATTTTGCCACTGTACCTTTAGCACTGCAGGGAGGAAAAATTGTGTTTATTAGTGAGGCAGAGAATATAGTACTTCTTATTTCTAATTTCCTCTAAAAGCCAACAACACTATAATCAGGAGAAAATCAGCCTTGCTGCTGAAGCTGAGAACCACTTACAGGTGACCTTTTCAGCTTGAGAATTGTCACCCTCTTGGCTGTGCCAGCCTTGAAACTTTCCAGCACCGGTCCCAGCTACTAGAAAATAGATGGAGGGCAGCAAATGTTATACTTGCACACTGGCTGATTGTGGAATAGCACAGAGCAGCCCCAGAGACAAATAAACATTACTTTCACCCATCCCTTTTGGAGGAAAAACTCAGCCGCCATGACCTGCTATGGGTCAAATTTTCCAGATGGTATTATTTTTCTTCTGGATTTTAGATAGTTTCCATAAACTGAGCAAAAAAAGGGGGTGGGGTGGGTATTGGGGGTTTGGGAGGGGGCTCCTAGAGAACCTCAGGACTGGGCTGTAGTTTTCTTCAGTCTCTCTCAGTATAAGCCGGCAACAAATCCAGCATGTTAAGTATTTTAAGGGGCTATTTTTCTTTTCTAAAATGTCCATGCTGTTGCAATCTAAAAGAACCCAAACTCTCAGGGGAGAGCTTTGGAGGGAGGCTTAGTCATAAGGATACATGTATTAATTTGACCTGCTATTCCCTGAGCTCTGCAAGGACCTGCAACTTTCAAAGAAACAATTCCTTTATTTATTACCTCTATCTTTGGACTAAAACCTTTCCATTGACAGAGAGGAGGTAGGTTCTTTTCTTTTCTTATTGGGAAAAAGAAATGTATTACACCCAAAAGTAAGAGAAGAATAAAATAATCCCTCATACATATTATTTCATCCTTTCCTACTCCCTTCTCTTGCTAAAGTATTTTAAAGCAAATCCCACATATCATGTAGTTTCACCTCTGCATATTTAAATATGCATCTCTAAAAAATATAATCAAAATGCCTTTTTCTCATCCAAAGTGTGATATCACAACACACAGTGAGTTATCAGGGTATTTTCAAATTCTCAAACTGTCTTTTTTAATGGCTGTTTTATTCAAATTAGGTTCTAAAAAAGGACTATATATTACATTTGGTTTTATGTCAAAGTTTTTTAATCTAGAGCACTAACTTCTCCCTTATTTTTTACATGCCACTGACATGTTGAAAAAGAGTCAAGTCACTTCAAGAAGAAATATATCTCCAACACCATTCCCTTCCTTTCCATCCTTTCCCCCATACCCAGGACAAGTGGAGTTTTAATGTTGTGGCAGACACCACCAGTTGCCCCCAATATCATTTCTTCCCTTCTTCAAAGTAATGGAATTTTAAGCTGGGTCCAGGACTGCCCAGTATAAAGACAACTAAGCCTCCCTCCAAAGCTCTCCCCTGAGAGTTTGGGTTCTTTTAGATTGCAACAGCATGGACATTTTAGAAAAGAAAAATAGCCCCTTAAAATACTTAACATGCTGAATCTGTTGCTGGCTTATACAGTTAGGTGTTGCCATGGTACAGAAGTGAAGGTGAACTCTGTAAGTTCCATATTGTGTCCTTAAAGGACAGAGGTGGGCTCCTCTTTTCTCATCCCTCTTCCCCATGGTAGATGTGGTAGGGAGCCATCTCACATCCAGCCAATGGGACGATGCCCCAGGAATGGCAGAGCCACAGACTGGAAGGTGATTTTGTAGGGCAATGCTGCCATTTCAGCTCAGACTTTAACATGAGAAACAAAGGTTACTTTGGGACTTTTTCATGTGCAGCCATACTTACATGCTTACCAGTTTAATACCTGTATTTCATATGTCTTCAGCCTAATTTCTCTTCCTGCTTTTGATAAGATATTTCATCTCACTAATTCTAGGTTTCCTCAAATATTAAAAGGAATGATGTCAAAACCTATCTCGTGGCTTCGTAGGAATTACGTCATGCGTGCATCTAGTCAACAAATATGTATTGAGTAGTCACCAAATGTATACTTGTGCTAATTACCATGTGACACAGTTACCATGTGTCAGCGACTGTGCTGTGTACTCAGCACAGAGTGTTGCCTAAGACCCTTCCTGTCCTTCAGAAGTAAACAGATACTCACTTTACAATATGAGAATTTTACAGCGGGAGAAATTAGGCACAGCATGGTATGGAAACACATGGGAGGAGCATCCAGCCCCCTCTGGGAGAGCAGACAAGGAGGGGTTCCTGGTGGGGAGTATGGGGGAATCTGAGGCCTGAGGGAAGGGAAGAATTATATCAAAGAAGTTGTGTATGCTCAAGAGCTTGTACATTGTCAAGAGCTACACTATTTCCTGCCTTTTCTGCTTTTCACTTGACAAACAAGTGTCAATGTTCTGCTTTGTAACAGGTACCATCCTGATGCTGCACATACAGCGATGACTAAACTGCAGTCTAGATTTTGCTTGGGGGAAATATATGGTCTTGTGAGGGAGATGGATGTTAAGAAATAAATTATAAAACACAGTAGGAAGTACTTCAACAGGACCTGAATACAGAAGTAGAAAGGCAGAGAACGGACGAAATACTAGTAAATAATGTAAGCAATTTATACATATATCTGATTTTTCAGTGGTAATATCAATAACATTTATAGGATTTGAACCCAGGCACTATTCAAAATGCTTTACATGTATTAATTCATTTATTCCTCACAATGGTAGACCTATGAGCTAAGTAATAGTATCTTCATTTCTCAGGTGGAAACACTCGGGAACAAAGACATTAAGCAATTTGCCTCAGTCGTGTGGCTGATCAATGACAAAGTCAGGATGTGAACTTGGGCTCTCAGGCTCCAATTCTATGCTCTAAGCCACTCTACTGGGACGGCCCCCACTGAGTGCGTACCCACAGGAGGCGATAAGGGAAGGTTTTGGGGGAGATGAAAGTAGATATGGACCTGAACTAAAGGAAAACAGTGGGGAATGGGAGGAAAATTCAGCTTTGTGAGGGAGACCTGTCAGTATTTAGTGGCCTATTAGATACTGGAGAGGGGTGGAGGGGAGTTAGAAAGAGTTGTCCGGCATCTAGCATGGGAGAGTAGGAAGATGGCAATGCTATTAATCAAGACTATGAAAGGGACAGACGTAGTAAGAGAAAGAGAAAGACCCTTGATCTGATCATGTTTAATTTGAAAAGCCTGAGGGATATCCAAGGACAGATTAGGCAGCTACTATACAGATATGAAGATCAAGGAAGAAGAAGAGGTCAGAAACAAAGTGTGCAAACATTAACATGGTATAGCTGGTCACAGAAGCCATGGGATGAGATCATCCAAGGAAAGGTGAGAATAGAAGAGAACCAGGAATGGAGCCAGGAGAAATCCCAGCATTTAAGGAGTGGATTGAGGTGGTAAGGCAAAGAGACAGTCAGGTGAAAGTTTTCTCCCTTCTTACTGCCTTGAAAATGAAAGTAAATTCTGGAGCAGCCATCTTAAAACCATGAGGTAACAAGAAGAGGGAAAGATCAAAAGAATCATAAATATATTGATCCTAATGTTGTGTTCCAAATTATCCTAGTACGTAGCTTCCTCCAGATTTTTTGAAAGGTACTTATTAAATAGTAGGCATTATTCTTAGCTATAAAATAAGAATATTGCAAGGAGAGTTGTGAAAGCTGAAGCCTAGAAGTGTTTATTGCAGAGTCTACATTTAGTAAGCAGATATGGCACCAAGATATATGGTTTAAATTTTTTTAGGCATTTACCCAATAACCTGGAAATAGAATCAAAGAAAACAAATGATTGGTATCTTCAGAGTTGGAGACAAGTTACAAAAGGTAGGCTAAAGAAATGTGTTCCAGAAAGAGTGGATGGTGGAAATACAAAGTTTCCCTTTATCAAGTAGAGAAGGGAAGAAGATGGATCCAGTGGATGTTGATATTTTTGATCTTTCCCATTAGTCAAGAAAAAGAAACAAAAGTCTTCTAAATTGGAGAGGAAGAAGTAAAATTTTCCATATTTGAAGATGACATGATCTTATATATAGAAAATCATGGAAAATTCACAACAAAGCTACTAGAGCTAATAAATAAATTCAGAAAAGTAATTGGGTACAAGATCAACATGCAAGAATCAGTAGTGTTTCTATATACTAGTAATGAACAATCTGAAGAGGAAATTTAAAAAAAAAAAATTCCGTTTACCATAGCAACTAAAAGAATCAAATATCTAGGAATAAATTTAACCAAGGATATACAGGACTTTTATATGGAAAACCATAAAATATTCCAAAATAAAGACCTAAATAAATGGAAATACATTCCATTTTCATGGATTGGAAGACTAAATATTGTTAAGATGTCAATTCTACCCAAAGCAATTTACAGATTTGATGCAGTACCCACCAAAATTCCAAACTTTTTTGCCAAAATGGAAAAGCCAATCATGAAATTTATATGGAAGGGTAAAGGGGCCAATTTGCCCAAACCATCTTGAAAAAGAAGAACAAAGTTGGAAGACTCATACTTCCTGATTTTAAAACTTATTATAAAGCCGCATAATCAAAACAGCATATCACTGGCATAAGGAGAGACATATAGACAAATGGAATCAAATTAAGAGTTCAGAATTAAACCTTCATCTCTATGGCCAATTGATTTTGACAAGGCTGCCAAGTCCACTTAATTGGGAAAGAATAATCTCCTTAACAAATGGTGCTGGGGAAACTGGATTTCATTTGCGAAAGTATGAAGGTGGATCCCTACCTCACACTATATACAAAAATTAACTCAAAATTAATCAAAGACCTAAATATAAGAACCAAAGCCATAAGGCTCCTAGAAGAAAACAAAAATAATCATCTTCAGGATCTGTATTAGGCAATGATTTCTTAGACTTTACACTGAAAGCACAACAGGAAAAATAGATAAATGGGACTTTATCAAATTTTAAAACTTTTGTGCATCAAAGGACTTCTTCATCATGAAAGTAAGAAGACAACCTGAAGAATGGGAGAAAATATTTGGAAACCACATATCCAATAAGGGTTTAATATCTAGAATATAAAAAGAAATCCTACAACTCAACCACAAAAAGGCAAACAACCCAATTTAAAAATGCGCAAAACTTGAAAAGACAAGTCTCCATAAAGATATACAAAAAGCCATAAATCACATGAAAAGATGTTCAACATCATTAGCCATTAGGGAAATTAGTAAAATGCAAAACAAAACCACATGAGATGCCATTTCACATCCACTAGAATGGCTACCATTCAAAAAATTGAAATAATGTGTTGGAGATGTGAAGAAAAAGGAACACTCATTAATTGTTGGTGGGAATGTAAAATGGTACAGCCACTGTGTAAAACAGTTTGGTAGTTATTCAGAAAATTGAGTATAGAATTATCATATGACCTGGCAATCTTTTTTCTAGGTATTTACCCAAAAGAACTGAAAGCAGGAACTTGAATAGTTACTTACACACCAGTGTTCACAGCAGCATTATTCACAATTACCAAAACATGGAAGTGGCTCCAGTGTCCATCAACAGATGAATGGATAAACAAAATGTGTTATATACATATGTGCTGGTTTCAATGTATTATGTCCCCCAGAAAAAGCCATATTATTTGATGCAATCTTGTGGGGCAGACATATTAGTGGGGATTAAGTTGGAATGTTTGGATTAGGTTGTTTGCATGGAATTGTGCTCCACCCAGCTGTAGGTGATAACTCTAGTGAGATATTTCCATGGAAGCATGGCCCCACCCATCAGGGTATGCCTTGATCAGTGGAGCCATATAAATGGGCTGACAAACAGAAGGAACTCAGTGTAGCTGCAGCTGTGAGTGACGTTTTGAAGAGGAGCTACAGCCAAGAGGGAACTTTGAAGAAAGCACAGGAGCTGCAGATGAGAGACAGTTTGAAGATGGCCATTGAAAGCAGACTCTTGCTCTGGAGAAGCTGAGAAAGGACAAATATCCCAAGTGCAAATAAGAGTGACATTTTTGAGGAACTGCAGCCTAGAGAGGAACGTCCTGGGAGAAAGCCATTTTGAAACCAGAACTTTGGAGCAGATGCCAGCCACATGCCTTCCCAGCTAACAGAGGTTTTCTGGACACCATTGGCCATCCTCCAATGAAGGTACTAGATTGCTTATGTGTTACCTTGGACACTTTATGGCCTTAAGACTGTAACTGTGTAACCAAATAAACCCCCTTTATAAAAGCCAGTCCATTTCTGGTGTTTTGCATTCCAGCAGCATTAGCAAACTAGAACAACATACAATGGAATATTATTCAGCTGTAAAAAGGAATGAAGTTCTGATACATTTAACAACATAGATGAACCTTAAAGAAATCATGTTGAGTGAAAAGGTCAGAGAGAAAAGGACAAATACCGATCTCACTGATATAAAATATTTAGAATAAGCAAATTCATAGAGTCAGAAACTAGAATACAAGTTACCAGGTCCTGGGGTAGAGGAAGAGAATGGGCAGTTAATGCTTAATTAGTACAGAGTTTCTGCTTGGGGTGGATGGAAAATTTTGGTAATGGATGGTAGTGATGGTAGCATAACATTGTGAATATAAATACTACCACTAAGCTGTATATTTGAAAGCACTTAAAATGGGGAATTTTAGGTTGTATATATACTACCAGGATAATTTAAAAAGCCATAGAACTGTGCAACACAGTGAACCCTAATAACTATGGACAATAGTTAATGGTACAATTATAATACTACTGTTTCATCATTTGTAACAAAGATACTACACTAATGCAAAGTGTTAATAATGGGGGAAAACTGGAGGAGGGAAGACAGTTACATGGGAACTTTGTACTTTCTGCATGATTTTTCCATAAAGTTACAAATTCTATGAAATAAATAAATAAAAGAATGGAAGGGTGAGATCTTCTAATTAGAGTAAGGGATACCCATAATTTAAAATTTCTTAGAAGTGGTTTTAAATAGTGACAAGTACAGAAGTGGATGGTTGTAATGCAGTGGAAGCAAAGGCCACTGACAAGATAATTAAAATAGTCAACATTTTTTTGTACTGATCTACCACATGCCAGGCAATATGCTAAGTGTTTCTGTATATGTTATTTCAGTTAATTCTCACACCAGTCCTTTGAGGACAGAGAATACACAGAAAGCTTAAGCAACTTGCCCAAGTACACACTGCTGGTATCTGGTGGAGCTTCTATTCAAACACAAGTCTGTCTGATTCCCATGCCTGTGTTGCTTCTTTTCTAAATTGCTTCCTCCTCTAATTTAAAATTTACACCCTACAGTCTTCCAAAATGGATTAGAGGAGGCACCTTACAATTATTTCTAACATGAGTCAAAAATATTTTTACCCTCCAGCTCTGTGTTGTGATAGGTAACAAGAAGTAGCGGGAAGGCAGCACCAGTGGTGTGAGGGATCAATAATCAATTTAAAGGAGACTAGTACGGGCAAAGGAGTAAGACCTCCAGAGAGGACTATGGATGAGGTGTGACTCCAGGATGCTGCATTTGTTTGCCTAATATATTTGATTCCTATGGCTGTTATGATGAATCATTACAAACTCAGTGGCTTAAAACAATGCAAATGTATTATTTCACAGTTCTGGAAGTCAGAAGTCCAAAACGAGTCTTATGGGGTTAAAATCTTGGCAGGGCTATGTTCCTTCTGGAGGCTCCAAGGGAGAATCTATTTCCTTGACTTCCCCAGCTTCTGTAGACTGCCTGCATTCCTTGGCTCATGGACCCCTTCCTCCACCTTCAAAGCATGTCTCTCCAACCTCTACTTCTGTTGTCATCTCTCCTTTTTCTCAGTGTGACCTTCTTGCCTCCCTCTTTTAAGGACCCTTGTAATTATATTAGGCCCACCCAGATAACCAAGGTTTCAATTCCCAGCATTGTAAAGCTTTTGGAAGAAGAAACTGGGAGTATAAACAATGACAAACCAGTTGAATAATGTTCCTCTCTATATAGTGAAGTATGCCATATGTATGGTGTAACCTATTGGAGCTGATGGTGTTTGCTCTGAATAATGTACATCTCCAGGCATAAGATATATGGCTCTTATTATGTTAATGTTTGGGAGCTTAAAAGCAGTGCATGAATTATGTTTAAGATTCACTTATCTATGTGACATATGAAAGGGGCAATAAAACATAACTATAACTATTCAAGTACCGAGCTTCAATTTTTTTCTTTGTCCCTTTATAGCAAGAATGGTCGTAGGCAAGCAAGACATTTGGGGAACTTAAATAATAATAATGCCCTTGTAGGTTGTTTGATCTTAAAAAGAGGGCAGGGTACATGAGAGTACTTTGTAATGTACAAGTTAATAAGACAACCTATGGCTGTGTCCCTATTCACCAATATTTGGTACCTTCTCTTTCCAGAACCCCTGGAGAGTTGCTCTTCTCCAGTCCCCTCAAAGTTGGAAGTAGTCACATAATTTGCCTTCGCCAACAAAATGTGACAAAGACTCCAACTACACTACCCCTGCAGTGATGATTGTGGGAGCAAGTATTGACACCAAGTGTCACAAGCACAAAACGACCTGAAATTCTGGGCCTACACATGGAGGACAATCACATTGAAATGCAGCCCAGACCCAAAGCAGAGTGTATATGAACAAGAAATAGGCTCTTGTTAAAAGCCACTAAAATTCCAGGGGCTTTGATACCACAGAATTAAACAAGCCTAATCTGACTAACATGCTAATACAGAAGTAAACCCCTAAAAGGTGTGGAAAGCTCCCCGAGGCAGGGGGTTGATGCTAAATTGCTTCAAAGCCTCAAGGCTTTCAGACTGAGGACAGGTAGTAGCAGTGGTAATAGTAATAAAACCTTTCTTTGCTCTTATTATGCTCAAGGCTCCATATTAAGCACTTTAGATTCTTTGTACTGTGTTTATAGTGTTCATGCTGGTATCTGATATTCAAGAACTATGCTAAGCCCATAGTGGACACAATAAATATTTGTTGCACTGATGAATGCCTGTTTTAGGCTAGCAAGGGATTCTGGTTTTTTATAAAAGAAAATGAGTTCAGCTGAGTTGTAATTGACGGACATTAATGTTAAGGCAGTAGGGAACTCACTTTACGTAGGTGTTCATTTGCTTTTTTTCTTCATTTTTTTAATTGTGAGCTTTAAAATACATACATAACAGTGATAACTTTCAGTGTATGATTTCACAAGTAGTTAGAGAGCAAATCTCAAAGGATGTCATGGGTCCACAACTTCAGCTACTTCCATCATTGTAAAATATAACATACATACAGAGAGGTATCATCTCTCGATGTACAGCTCAACAAGCAGTCGTATAGGTAATTTCAAAAATTGTTATGGGTTACAGTTCCACAGTTTCAGTTCTTTCCTTATTATGCAATACAAGGTATATACAGAAAGGTGAAGACCTTCAGGGCACAATTCAACGAGCAGCTATAGAGCAAATCCCAAGGGATGCTATAGGCTACAGTTCCACCATGTCTTCTACCTCTTTCCAGCCATTTCAACATCCCAGCATCCAAAAATATATATATAATTATATAAAGTTTCAGTATTCATAGGCCTTTGTTCAATCTTATCTTGTTTGTTGCTACTCCTACCTCTCACTTAATCTCTTTCTCCTTCTTCAGGGGTGTCTAGGCAGTGAGCACCCTAACTTGTTCATATTAAAAGGGGGTGTCGACAGTATGGGGAAGAGGGCCGCATCTGACAGTTGATCTTAAAGAGGCTGTCACCTCTGGGTTTTAGGACTTGCCTGGTATAGGAGCACTCTAGTGGATTTAAGTTTCTGAAAAAAAGTGAGTGCATCTTTTACAGAATATCAGGTAGGAACAAACTTTCTCTTTAGTACTACCTAATTATCATCATCAACCAATGAACTGAATGCTTCCTAGGAGTAGGGTAGGTTTACTTCCACCTTTAATGGTTTTCTTAGGTGTTGTAGGACTCTTAGAGACATGATAAGCAAGCAAAAGACAATAGGTATCTTAGAGAGTAGAGTATAAGCATTTTGATATTTTTATTACAAAACACATCCTAAATTTGAAAGAATACGCATGCGTATTTGTCCAGTTTAAAGAGTAATAACACACAAGCATGTACCCTCCCAGAGTTTCAAAAATAGAATTTCGAGTACCTCTGAAGTATGTTGTGCTTCCCATCCTGATGCACTTTCCCATCTCTACCCACAGGTAGAGCTAGATCCAGAAGTTCAGAGGTCAGTCTTTGATTTTCCATTTATTCATCAAGTATATCACATGTATAAAGCTTTGTATTGACTCAGGTAATATTACAACTGAACAGAGAAAAAAAGGGTTCAAATTCTGGCTCATAGGCACAAAGACAACACAGCTGACTACTATTAAGGTGGGTACAAAAGGAAAGGCAGCCTACCACGGGTTGTGCAAGGCTGGGGTGCATCTCTACAGGAAGCAAGCCCCAGGTGCAAGTGCTCATATTTAATTTTATTTAAATATGCTGGAGGGCTCCTTCCTGTACAGCTGACAAGTTGAGTGCTTTTTCTTCCCTTTAGTAGTTACAATTCTACAACTGTAATTCTACTACCATTCTGGTTCCCCTTCCTAGGAAAAGTTACATATGAACCAATACAACTTGAACATTATATGGATGGACACCATTTTCTCTTCTTTTTTTAAAAATCAATTGTGTGTGAGCTAACTGCTATTATAAAAACACATGCTGTAGCACAACAAATGCTATTTATACAATCATTATATTTTCTACACTTGACTATCAAATCTTTGAATGCAAAAACCTTATCTGATATAACTCTACACCTCCTTCCCCGGCCTTAACTCACTATTAGATCAATGCTTGTTGACTACATTTTTGCACTGAAAGGTCAAGTAGCAGCATGATGCCGATGTATCTACACCTGGCTTAAACTTGTAGCCTTGCCCTAATTAGGCTTCAGCTTCAGCTATCTGAGAAAAACAACCACAAACAGCAGGGAAGCTAAAACAAAGAGAATAGTCACCTTTCAATAATGAACATACAACTCACCAAATATGAACATACAAAGCATTCTCTATAAGATCACCAAAGTGAACCTCACAAGCTACCTGTCCTCAAGTAGCAGATTACTGAGCACTGCAGACCTGTTCAGATTAATAAAGCAAATCATGGGCTGAAACAAGTGCTTTGCAACCTGATGATGAACACTGCTTGCTGTTTCCAGAGTCCAATAAAGATGTTTGTGCAAGCTCCATTTTGCCATTTTGTTGATTTTGTAACACAGCTGGGACCATCCACTACACTGAACAAGGCAAGACTCTTTTCCCCAACACACACTACATCTTGGAAGCAATCTTGGCACAGAGTTATATTATAAAATTTCATCACCCTAAAATAATCTGAAGATATTAAATCAAAAAACAGAGTAAGATATAGGCAAGTCCTTTCCCCAGGCTGCCAAATTTTGGATTTTCAGAATGTCCTTCACTTCACTTATGAGATATAGGTCTACAGTTGAATACTTAATTTTCAGCTTTCCTCTGGGTACAGCAGCCATCACATAGTCAGGGACACAGCCTCATCTGAACATGTTCTTCTTTTGCTTTTATTAGAACCCAGGAGTCTAGAATATCTGTGCAATTCCATAAGAGGAAATGGAGATGTTCTTAGCTACTTAGTCATCTTCTCTCTCCTGCACTTGTCCCCTACTTTCCATCCCCAAAATATCCTTCCCCACACCACAAAAAAAGGTGATTCCTGTCCACCAATTCATAGACCTTCCCTTCCTGCCCAACCCATCTCCATAAAACCCTTGCATTGCATTAGCCAACAACTGACACATCCAACACATAAGAATTCAACAATTATGGGTTGAGTTGAAGTGAAATGCGTTGGGCTTGTTTAAAATCCTGGAAACACTGAAAAATGATTTAGCAATCCCACCTGGGAAACCAGGGAAGAAGGCCTGCTAAAGAAAGCAGTATTTGAGTCATGTCCTGGAGGATGAGTCAGTCTTGGTAGGCAAAAAAAGGGGTGTCAGGGCATCCAGACTGACGGAACAGCATGTGTAAAGGCAAGCTCAGGGCACACTGAGAGATTTGGTGGCAGCACACATTGCATGGGATTGATGGGAGATAAAACTGGAAGAATGGGCTGAAGTCAGATCATGGAGAATTGTGAATGCCAGGTTAAGAATTTGGATTTGACTCTGTGGGCAATTGGGGGCCACTGTAAATTTTGTGGAAGGAAGAGCTTCACCTGTCCTTCAGAAAGTCAGAGGGACAAACTTGGAGGTAGGAAGACTAGTTAGAAGGTTACTGCAACACTCCAGGTGAAAGATAATAGGACTTATCAGAGGAGAGAGAGTAATAGTGGAAATTAAGTAGAAGGGACAGATTAGAAAGCCATTCGGGCAGCCAGGACTTGGCTGCTGATTTTCTAATTACTAAGTTGAGACTGTTCACATAACCTAAGTTTAAACTATAAACATCACAGGACTTCCCACATTTTTATCCAGGGGCCTGGGAAAAACTGGACCTGTTGAATAAATGCATGGGAACAGTAGAAGACACAAATAAAATTACTTTGTAGCTAAATTCCATGAGTCATGCACATTCAACATGCTGGTTATTTTAGGGTCTCTCTCATATGTTCAACACGAAACCCAGTGTTATCCCTAAGGGCCGGTGACTTACTGTATGCCAGGTGCTCTGTACATAATGAACAAGACATAGTTCTTGCCCTCAAGCTGTTTATCATCTGAGGCATTACAGGAAGTCACGCAAGAAAAGAGGCAATTACCATGGAGGGTAACGGTTATGCTAGAGGCAAGTGCAGGGCACCCAGAGAACACGGAGGAGGAACCCAGAGGGAATAAATAGGCATTGGTGAGAAAAACAGGAGGGCAGTGAAGAGGAGGCCATTCAAGGCAAGGGAAGGATATGAATAAAAGCCCCAAGGTGAGAGAGGAGGTGTTTGGTATGTGTAACGGAAACCTCCAGATTGTGCAGTCTTCACAAACAATCCCAGGGACTTTGGACTATATCCCAGGGCCAAGGGGACCACCAAAACTTTTTGAGCCAGCAAGTGACAGTCTTATGTTTTAGAAAGCTCACGGCAGGGAGGAAGATAGATCAGCGGGGCACAAGGCTGCAGCTTGGGTGTATGCTGTGCCTCATGCAGCAATTCCCGGCCCGGTGGACTCTTCCACCACATCCCCGCCTGCCGAAACCCTCCTCGCCCATCAAGATTCAGCTCCTGTGATGCCTCCTCGGGCTGCCTGTCAGTCATAGTTAATTGCTCCTTCTTCAGCATTCCCGCAGACCAATTGCACAGACCTTTATTTCCCCTTAATAAGCCCAGCTCTACAACACTTCCTGGAGAATTGAAATCATGAGCGAGAATGCCCTTTGCCAATTATGAAGAGTTATGCAAATGTTTGTAATGCGATGACAGTAGCAGTGAGGCTGTTTGCCTCCCCAGCTAGACTGAAAGGTCTCTGAGATGAATGATTGTGTATCAAAACTTTCAAGCCCATGTGCCTCAGCTTAGATGAGTCCTCATTTCAAATGGTCTCGCATGTTAAAGGGGCACTGCGATATACTAGAAAGGACTTTGGAGCCTTGCATATGTGAATTTGAAACCCAGCTTCTGGCTAGTTGTGTGGTCTGGAGCTCATTGTACCTCTCTGAGCAACAGTTTCTGTATCTGTCAATAGAAATAAAAATATTTAACCTGCAAAGGTGTTGTGAGAATCAGAAGTAACACACAGAAAGTGCCCAGCATGGTACTTGATACAAAGTTGGTATAGCATAAATAGTGGCTATTCTTATTATTGTCTCCATTTGTACACCCATGCTGGTGAAACTAAGTTCCAGTTTAGAAAATGGTACTCTAGAGAAACTAATAGATGAACAATAAAAGCTGGAATGAAAAATCATTTTGCTCAGCTAAACTTCAATGTGGTCTAGAAAGACAAATAAACTCCAAATGGTGATAGTGTATTCAAACAGAATTTTCTTTGTTGGTAGAAATGGTCTAAATTTTCATTGTCTAATACATGGCCATGAGCCACAGGTGGTTCTTGGGCACTTGAGATATGGATAGTATAATTTTTAATTTTTATTTTAATTAATGTGAATTTCAACAGACACATATGGCTAGTGGCTACCATTATGGACAGTGTAGGTAGATACTTTGCAGTGGGCTAGCCCTATACATGTGGGGGGGAGGTTGGATTTGGGAAAAATGTGTAGGGATAGGAGGGATGGATGGGAAGATTTGTTTTCAAGGCTGTCTAGAAGGCTTTGCTCAGTCTACATACAGCTGAGGAAGGAAGGACTGAGTGGCCAGGCAATGATGTAATAGGGGTTTTGGAGGGCAGATACTAGACCCTGGCATAAGAACAAAGATGATTATGACTATGTTCAGGAAAGGAAAAGCCATCCCCAGAAGCCTGTGCTAAATGTGGTCCCTACATAGGTTGAAAATCTATGTGGTGTCCTTGCACGTGAATTATAACAGCCGATCACACAGCTTGGGTATAAGAATTTTATGATCTTGCCTCATGTCCTTTGGCTGAACCCTAGATTTTGCTGCATAGGAAATGCAGTTCTGGGGAGCACTGGGCCACTCTCAGAGACTGTAGGGGAAGATGAAGTGCTAGAATAGTGTTTTGATTACAGAGGAGGAAATGCCTTCTCTGAGTTATCTTCTCTCACAATGTCAGGCGTGAATTTCACTATGGAACAAGGCAGGAAAACAGGACTGAAAACTTGCTTCACTCTCGGGTTCCTTCTGCTTGCCTGCAACTGGAAGCCTGACTAATACATTCCCGGTTACCATGGAGACAGTTCCAGTGAGGGTCACCACCTTCCCTCTAGTTTGTGGGACCATCAAACAAGCCAGAAGTGAGAAGGAGGCTGATCCCACACCCACTGGCAATGTACAGGAGAGGGTGGCAAACCAGAGACAGAGAGGGAAGAGGAGAAAGAGAGAAACTACAACAAAGGTCCCAGGGAGGCAGGGGTTTCAGCTTGGTGGCACCTGAGATATCTGAAAATTCAGGGGGTCGAGAGAACACTGTGTATTAGTTTGCCAAGGCTGCTATGACAAATGCCACACAATGGGTTGACTTAAACTACAAAACTTTACTGTCTCATGGTTTGGAGATTAGAAACCCAAAATTAAGACACTGGCAAGGCCATGCTTTTCCCAGAAGTCTGTAGCATTCTGGTGCTGGCTTGCCACAACCTTGGGGTTCATTGGCCTGCATCTCTGTCTCCAACACATGGCAATCTCTCTCTAGTTGTAGTCTACTCTTCTGGTTTCCACTGATCTCCGGCTTTTTCTTGTGGCTTTCTCTGATTGACTGTATCCAAATTTCCTCTTTCCTTATAGGACCACCAGTCATACCAATTAAGACCCACCTTGATTCAATTTGGCCACTAATTAATCTTAATTAACAACATCTTCCAAAGGTCCTATTTACAAAAGGGTTCATGCCAAAAGGTATGCAGATTAAGATTTGAATATGTCTTTTGTGAGGCACGTGATTCAATCCCTGTTCCAGTTTGCTAGAGCTGCCCTTATGCAAAATACCAGAAATGGATTGGCTTTTATAAAGGGGATTTATTAAGTTACAAGTTTGCAGTTCTAAGGCCATAAAAGTGTCCAAACTAAGGCATCAACAAGAGGACACCTTCACTGAAGAAAGGCCCATGGCGTCCGGAACACCTCTGTCTGCTGGGAAGGCATGTGGCTGGCGTCTGCAGGTCCTTTGCTCCTGGGTCCTTTGTTTCAAACTGGCTTTCTCCAAAATGTATCTGGGCTTCTGACTCTCTTACCTTCTCTTTCAGCCTCTGTGCATCGTTGCTTCTTCTCCCAGGGCATTTCTCTCTAAGCATCTGGGGGTCTCTCTTAGCTTCCCCAGGGTAAACTCTGGGCTTCTTCTCTTAGCTTAGCATCTCCAAATGTCTCCAACTCTCTGTATCAGTTCTTAGTTTCTCTCCAAAATGTCTCTCTCAGCTTCTCTTAAAGGACTCCAGTGATCTAATTAAGACCCATCAGGAATGGGCAGGGGTCACACCTCCATGGAAATGATCTAATAAAAAGGTCTCACCTACAGTTGGGTGGGTCACATCTCCATGGAAACAATCTAATCAAATTCCCCACCCTAATCAAAAGACTAATAAGTCTGCCCCCACATAACTGCATTAAAGAACATGGCTTTTGTGGAGAACATAATAGATTCAAACCAACAGAATCCCCAACACATTATTCTATACCCATTTCCTCTCCCGAGTTTTCTTCCTGATTGATGTAACCCAAAATTAAGCTTGCACATAGAAATTTAGCTGAATACAACGGAAGTTCACTGAACACCAGTTGCTAGCCAGGCCCTGTCTGAAGTCCCGAGGGGATACACACAAATTAGTCAAAGTCCCAAGCCCTCCAGGAAAAAAGACAGAGGGAGTTCAGCAAATATTGTTAGAGATGAGTAGACAAAGCACAGTGGGAGCAGAAAGGCAGGGATCCTGCTGAAGCATTCACGGAAGTCTGCATAGAAGAGCTGACACTGGAGCTGTGCCTGGAGGGATAAGATTTTCAATTTGTTGCAATAAATAAGTAAATCAAGAACACTCTTGGAAAAGTGATTAAGTGATTAAAGTCCCAGAGACATGGATATGCTGACGGTGATAAGGGACAAGGTAGTGCAGGGTGGTGGTGGTGCTGGGGAAGATAGGGTGAGAGAAGAAAAGAGAATGCTAGGAAAAGGACAAGGAAATGTTGGTTATGGCACGATTTGTCAAGTGCTTTGCATGCCATGCTAAATTCTTCAGACATCATGTGAAAAGCAACGGGGAGCCAGTGAAGATTTTTGTGTAAGATGTGACATGATTCATTTAGGCTTTCTTTCAACAAACTTTACTGAGGGCTACTATACATAAAGAGGAAAAGACCTGGTCCCTGGTGTTGGATTATTATTTTTTTTTTTTTTTGGCTTTTATAAAAGGGGGTTTATTTGGCTACACAGTTACAGTCTTAAGGCCATAAAGTGTCCAAGGTAATGCATCAACAATCGGGTACCTTCACTGGAGGATGGCCAATGGTGTCTGGATTTGAATATGTCTTTTGTGAGGAACGTGATTCAATCCCTGTTCCAGTTTGCTAGAGCCGCCCTTATGCAAAATACCAGAAATGGATTGGCTTTTATAAAGGGGATTTATTAAGTTACAAATTTGCAGTTCTAAGGCCATAAAAGTGTCCAAACTAAGGCATCAACAAGAGGACACCTTCACTGAAGAAAGGCCCATAGCTGGGAAGGCACGCGGCTGGCGTCTGCTCCAAAGTTCTGGTTTCAAAATGGCTTTCTCCCAGGATGTTCCTCTCTAGGCTTCAGTTCCTCAAAAATGTGACTCTTAGTTGCACTTGGGGTATTTGTCCTCTCTCAGCTTCTCTGGAGCAAGAGTCTGCTTTCAATGGCCGTTTTCAAACTGTCTCTCATCTGCAGCTCCTGTGCTTTCTTCAAAGTGTCCCTCTTGGCTGTATCAAGCTCTCTCCTTCTGTCTGATCTTATATAGTGTGCCAGTAATTTAATTCAGACCCACCCAATGGGCAGGCCAACACCTCCATGGAAACTATTGGTGTTGGATTCTTATAGTGTAATTGACAAGACTCAGGTTTCTGGAAGATCATACAGCAGTGATGCAGAGGGCAGAGTTTAATGTTGAGGGACTACAGCGAGAAAACCAGTTAGGAGGCAGCCATCCACGAAGGCCTGACAAGCGGAGTGGTGATGGAAACAGAAGGAAGATGTGGTTATATGAGACATTCTGAGTTAGCTGAATCAAGAAGACTAAGTGGCCCATAGGATAGGGTAAAGAGGGTTGTAAGGAAGGGCTGTAAAAAGAAATAGGAGAGGCACAAAATAAATTTCTAACCTATTTTGAGAAAAATCAGAGTGTTAGCTCTATTCTCTTCCCTACCTACTCAGGGAGTGATTTGGAAAAATCAAATCAAATTTCAGGCTACCAACCATCCACACATAGTCAATATTGATCACCATCCCAGGAAAGACCATTGGTCATTTATCAACCTGCCCCAAGAGCTCTGAATGTGAAGCACAAGTGCATGTGCATGTGTTGCATATGTGCATGCAAAGCAAATATACTTGAACTGCTACTTATTTTCTCTTATTAACCAGTCTTAAATTGTCCTTGGCTAGGAGAGTCGTTCTATACTCCCCAAGGCAATAATGATGTTGAGGAAGAAATGATCAGCTCAGAGTTTACCAACACCATGGCCTATCACTGTGTATCCAGGGTACACTTAGGTCACTGAGGG
The DNA here is from genome assembly GCF_015220235.1 of Choloepus didactylus. Lineage (NCBI taxonomy): Eukaryota > Metazoa > Chordata > Mammalia > Pilosa > Megalonychidae > Choloepus > Choloepus didactylus. The sequence goes on from NC_051308.1 coordinate 177,454,718, forward strand.
TTTGCCAAATTTATCCAGTGAAGTTTGAAAAAAAGAGGGCACCAGAAAACTATCGAGACATTGTCAAGAAAGTGAAAGGACAATCCACCGAATGTGAGAAAATATTTGTATATCTTGTATCTAATAAGGGTCTAGTAGCCAGAATATATAATGAACTCTTACAATTCAACAACATAACAGCCCAATTATAAAGGGGCCAAGGATTTGAACAGACATTTGTCTAAAACAGAGAGGCAAATGGTCAGTAAGCATATGAAAAGATGCTTAACATCATTTAGACATCAGGGAAATGCAAATCAAAACCACAAGATACCACTTTATACCTAGTAGGATGGCTATAATCAAAAAGATGGATGATAACAAGTGTTGGCAATGACGTGGAGAAACCAGAACCCTTACAAATTGCTAGTGCAAATCTAAAATGTTTCAGCTGCTATGGAAAATAGTTTGGCAGTTCCTTGAAAAGTTAAACATATTATGGATGGATGAGTAGAAAAATGGGGGAAGGAAAAAAACAAACAAATAAACAAACAAAGGCACTCAGTGTTCTTTTTGACTTTAATTGCTCTTTTTCACTTTAATTATTATTCTTGTTATTTTTGTGTGTGTGGTAATGAAGGTGTTAGGGATTGATTTTGGTGATGAATGCACAACTATGTAATGGTACTGTGAATAATTGAATGTACGCTTTGTTTTGTATGATTGCATGGTATGTGAATATATCTCAATAAAATGAATTTAAAAAAAGAGTTAAACATAGAGTTACCAAATGTGGCAATCTGAAACTGTATGGACCCCAGAAAAGCATGTCCTTAAAGTTAATTCATTCCTGTGGGTGTGGAGCCATTAAGTAGGATCTTTCAATGAGGCTCCTTCAGTTAAGGTGTGTCCCACCTCATTCAGGATGAGTCTTAACCCTCTACTAGAGTCCTTTATAAGAGAATCAAATTCAAAGAGAGAGAAAAAAAGCCATGGAAGCAAGAAGCTGAACTCAACAAAACCCAGAAGAGAAGGGAGAGACCAGCAGATGCCACCATGTGCCTTGCCTTGTGGCAGAGAAACCAAGGATAGCTGGCAGCCAGTCTTCAGGAAGAAAGCATCACCTTGATGATACCTGATTTGGACATTTCCCCAGACTCTAACCATAAGTGAATAAATTCCAATTGTTCAAGCCAAACTGTTTCATGGTATATTCCTTTCAGCAGGCTAGGAAACTAAAGTACCACATAACCTAGCAATTCTACTCCTACGTACATACCCAAGAGAAATGAAAACATATGTTCTCACAAAAACTTGTACATCAATGCTCATAGCAGCATTATTTATCATAGCCAAAAAGTGGAAATACCCCAAATTCCATTAATTGATGAACAGATAAACAAAATGTGATATATCCATATAATGGAAATATTATTCAGTGACAGAAAGGAAAGAAGTACTGATCTAAGCTAAAACATAGATGAATCTTGGAAACACTAAGTGAAAGAAACCAGACACAAAAGGCCACATATCGTATGATTCCATTTATATATGTCAGTCAGAAGGAGAGACAACTAAAGAGATGCCGGAATCACCAGCAAAAGCATGAGTCACACAGACTCTGGCGGAAAGACTTTTACTCACAGAGAGAAGAGACAGAGCAAAGCCAGCTTCACTAGTGGGCATCAGTTCCCCATAACCAGAAGGGTCTCAATTCATGACCAATACAGGGAGATGTTCTTTGCACAGCACCCCTCTCTTGTGTTCCTGTGCTGCCACAATGAAGATACCCCATTCCCTCCCGGGCAGGAACAAATACACCACCAGGGTGTGAGCCTGGGTGTTGCAAAACATTTCCGCCAGAGTCTGACTTTCTCCAGTGAATGTTTACGTATCCAGGACAATAGGGGAAGGCATGTACCAGTGTTCCCCTTCTCTACTAGGGGTTTGTGTTTTATCCTGACAGGCTGACACACCTGGTACTGAGCATAGGATGTATTTATGGGTCCCAGGGAAAGGCTGCAGAACTGTCCCCTACTACAATATGAAATGTTCAGAATGTAGATTATTGATCGCTAGTGGCTGGGTGCAGAGGAGAATGGGGAGTGACTGCTAATGAGTAAGGGGGTTTCCTTTTATGATAATAAAAATGTTTTGGAACTAACTAATGGTGAAGGTTGCACAACTTTGTGAACATGCTTAAAATCACCAAACTGTACATTTTAAAAGAGTGAATTTTATACTATATGAATTGTATCTCCATTTTTTAATCTGATGACTTCCTGGTCTAGTAGCCTGGGTGTTCATTTGAAGTTAATCTGTCTTTCTCCCTTGCTGCTTTTAATACATACTATGATGTACCTAAGAGTGTATTTCTTTCAACTGAACCTGCTCAGGATTCATTGGTTTTTCTGAACGTGAGGATTAGAGTCTTCTATCAATTCTGGAGCTGTTATCAAAAAAAAAAAAATGCCTCTCCTCCATTCTTTCCTTTTGGGACTCCAATTAGATTCATGATAGATCTTTTCACTCTCCCATCTCTATTAACTTCTTTTACACATTTTCCATTTCTTTCCCTCTCTTTGTAGCATACTAGTTGATTTCTTCCAATTAATTTTCCAGTTCTGCTTTAGGCTGTATCTAGTCAGCTGCTAAACCACCAATTAAGTATCTATTTTAATTTATTATGACCATCAGGTAATGAGAATTCCATCTACACAAAGTCCTATTATGCTTACGAATGTTCAAATGGGTATCTTCCCCCTCTAATAAGCAACTAAGCTCAAAAGAGGCAGTTTTTCCATCTGTCCCCTATCGGGAAACTGTGTAAATATTTTCATGTTTCTGCATGAGCAAAAATTCCTGGCAACATAGGTTAAAGTATGAATGAATGGCACACAAGCCTTGGAAGCAAAAGATGGTTATCTAACCCCTGGAAAATTTACAGGTTTATTTCCCCTGGAGCTATTCATTTACATTTCAAGGGGTTGTAAACTCCTAGGAACCTGCTCTTTCTCTTCCCAGAGAACACTTGTTTACATTAGAGAGCAAAGATTTCTTTCTCTCGCTCCACAGAGGGAAGGATGGCAGGTGGGCAGTAGTTCCTATATAAACTCTGAGAGTCATAATTTTAGGGTTCTCCCCCTTTTGTACAGACTCCCTCTGTCCATGCTTGGTGGTCGTTGGCCCTTAGAGCATCACCGTGAGAAGTAAAATAGAGCATGGAGAACCAGCACTGTTATTGCAGATAAATAATGGTCTGATCTCTGATCTAGAAACTTAGGATTTGCTGCGAGGATAAAGAAATATAGATATAAAAACTTATCATTCCCTTGATGGGTAGGGGGAAGGTCTGATTTACTTTTTGGTCAACCATACATTAAAGATGTAGCCCTTTGGGGTTCCAATTCAATAGGGGCTCTCCTAATAAACTCATTTGGGGCTTTTCCCCTTTCTCCTTGCCCTGTGAGGGTGTGAAAAGGGAAGCTCAACACAGCCAGAGTTAAGTGTATGCCCTCAGGGTGAAAGCCACGTCAAGGCTGTGTAAGTTTGAGCTCCTACTATCATTTTGCTTTCTGTTAGTTTGTTTTTTTACAACCATATTGCCTTATAATTGAATCACCATAAACTGCTGTAAAGGTAAATACAAATCAAAAAGGGAAAAAAAAAAAAGAGAATAGCATATATATTAATTTCCCTCATGCCCTTAGGGCATTCTTTCAAAAACTTGTAATTGTAAATCCTTGCTCTGCCCCTTTAAAATGCAAGTAAATCTTTTTGTAAAAGCTAAATAAACATTTTGTTAGCTTTGCAATCAGGAATATCTTTTGCACAGACCTGGGAGCCATCTCTTTGAAATGTAATCATCATGAAGTTACCACTTTTATTTTCCCATTTCCATGGGTGTTTAACTTAGATGTCTAGCTCCAAGTTGTAGCTATCTTCCTGTGACATAGATACAAGAAGTTTTATTATTCCTTTGGATAGAGGCAATTAGCAAACACAAACAGCACCCCAATTGCCAGGTGAATTTAAGGTGAACTATGTGTGAGAAATGGTGCTGTCAAGTCCTCTTACTTGAAGACTCGTTATCTTCTATCTTGAAATCATGTATGTAACAGGTTATACCCACCTGGTTATACAACAGGGTGAGATTTCTTTCTTTCTTTGCCATCCCTTTAGTGGATTTCCTGTGATGCATCACATTCTGATTTAACAGTTATTCAATAATAAATTTTTCTTTCTCTTCTTTTCTTTCTCTTCCTTCCTGTGCAAAGATTTTCTGTGTTGGGAGAAGATTTTGTTTTTAAGGTCTATTATCCCAACACTGCCCATATTTGAAGTGTACAATTTGATCAATTTTGGCAGTTTTTACTCATGAAACTATTACTGAAAACAAGATAATGAACATTTCTATTATCCAAAAAGTTTCCTCCTGTCTGTTTATAACACTTCCCTCCTTCTACCCTCATCCCCAGGCAAACACTGATCTACTTTCTGTCACTATAGATTTGTTTGTGGTTTCTAAACCTTTATATAATTTAAGTTTTACTGCATATGCTTTTTTTTGCCTGGCTTCTTTCACTTGGCATAATGGTGCTCGGATTCATCAATACTGTTGCATGAATTAATAGTGTGTGCCTTTCCTTTTTCACTTTTGTTTTGGATACTAATGATTCTTTACTTTCTTTCTAGCTCATGCTTGCACTTAAATTTTTTGTATATTTTATCCAGACTTTTAAATTATTTTTGGGAGAAGAGTCAGTCAGAGCATCTAGTTTACCATACTTTGAGACACAGAAATCTCATCTTACTGCTCTGCCAAAAAAAAAAAAAGTGGCTTCTGAGACCTCTTCATAACTATTGTTGGGGGAGTGAATGAGTCATGAGTGGTAGATCCACTCCAGGATCCTGTCTCCCTAAAAATTTTATTATTTTTTTTTTTTGCTACATTATACCCTTGCATATCTCTTCCCTTCCAAATAGATGGCACCTCAAAATTTCCTCCCATATTGACACTGTAAGTAGGGGAAAGATATGTGACCATTTTTGGAAAATTCTGTGTGTTTTGTGTTTACAGGAAGGGTCCTGGATACCGAACAACAGAGGAAGTTACAGGGAGTGCTCAAAAATGCCAGAAGGCAATGACTTCCCCAGGGCAATGAATGGTTAAAAAGGGGGCCATCCCTAAGGGATGGCCTTCCTGGAGTTTATCCCATAAAATACACCTCTACCACCCTCCAACATATTTGAGCAGATGAGATGAGGTTACAATTAAGTACTACGCAGCCCTGAAGTGGAGAAAGAAGACAAAAAGACATCCTACGTCAAATTGTCTTTCACTGTTTGGTTTTGTTGTCCACAGAGCCTAGCCTAAGTCTTAGCACAAATAAGTTGCTTAAGAAATTCTTTTTGAACTGGGTGACCTATTAAGGGATGAATATTTCAAACTATGGAGAGAATCGGCTTTCTCCTGGTTGAGATGCAGACTTGTGAACAAATGTTTGCAAAATGTTTGCCAAATTCAATCCAAACTCAAGATAATGCCTTTGTTCAGTATGGATCAGAGAAGGAGAAATTGTCAATATGGCTACTATGGAAAGAACACACATGGTATCAAAGATCTCAGTTCAAATCCAAGCTCTACAAGACTTAATAGCTGTTGGAAAAGTCATTTTGGGGAAATGGGGGAAATGTCTCATTTTCTCATCTTTAAAGGGGGTGGGGTGGGGGGAGGGAGAAACAACCCTGCCCTGATTACCCTCTGATTACCTTATTACTATACCAATTCTTGCAATCAACAGATGAGAGAATAGAACTGATAGAACTGGGATCTCTTTGTAAATGTGTAGTGGTAAACCAGTGTAAGGAATAGTAATAATTTTTTTTCTCTAAATAGTAATACTAATACCTCATTTTACTTCCCCATTTGAATGAGTGCTTTAGTACAGGAAACCCAAGCAGGAAATTATATTTGACTGCTTTTGCAAGAATCCACAGGGCATATCCAAAAGGTTTGTCTGAGTGATGGCTTTGTTTTCTTCTCTCCAACCTCTTGGCAGTTAGATTGTTAAACACCTTAAATTGGATGATTCAAAAAATCATGAAATGGCAACTTTGTGGATTTGATGCTTTGGAATAGACTTTGCATGGGTTGAAGCATGAAAGACATGGTCCCCCAAGTGCCAAGAGTTATTTTTAACTCCCACTAAGATGGGGATATATAGACCATATAGAGCCAAGAAGCTTCAATCCTAGAGAACCACCTCATCTTGACTTACAGAGATGATTTTCTACCAACAGTCATTCTTGCTGTCACCCTTGCAAGGAGGGATTGCATTTTATTCTGGTGTTTAATCCCTTCCTCACATGATTCGGAAGGAAAATCCTGATTAGTTTAAGTCATCCTTGGTGGCCCCATTTCCCTGTAGTCAACATTTATTTATTTAACACCTACTTTGTGTCAGGGACTGTTCTAGTTTGCTAATGCTGCTGGAATGCAAAACACCAGAGACAGATTGGCTTTTATAAAGGGGGTTTATTTGGTTACACAGTTACAGTCTTAAGGCCTTAAAGTGTCCAAGGTAACACATCAGCAATTGGGTACCTTCACTGGAGGATGGTCAGTGGTGTCTGGAAAACCTCTGTTAGCTGGTGAAGCACGTGGCTGGCATCTGCTCCAAAGTTCTGGTTTCAAAATAGCTTTCTCCCAGACATTCCTCTCTAGGCTGCAGTTCCTCAGAAATGTCACTCTTAGTTGCACTTGGGGTATTTGTCCTCTCTTAGCTTCTCCGGAGCAAGAGTCTGCTTTCAATGGACATCTTCAAAATGTCTCTCTTCTGCAGCTCCTGTGCTTTCTTCAAAGTGTCCCTCTTGGCTGTAGCTCCTCTTCAAAATGTTACTCACAGCTTCATTGAGTTCCCTCTGTCCATCAGCTCATTTATATGGCTCCAGTCACTCAACTTAGACCCACCCCAAATGGGCGGAGCAACACCTCCCTGGAAATTATCTGATCAGAGTCATCACCCACAGCTGGGTGGGATGCATTCCAAAGAAACACTCAAAGAATTACAATCTAATCAACACTGATAATGTCTGCCCACACAAGATTATATCAAAGATAATGGCATTTGGGAGACATAATATATTCAAACTGGCACAGGGACTATATAGATTCTTGGAAATCAGCAGTAAACAAAACACTGAGTGAGGGTTCAGAGAGTAATGCAGAGGGGACTGTTTTAGTTTGAGTGGTCAAGGAAGGCCTTTTTTGACATCAAACAAAAAACAAATTCTGACTTAGTTAAGAAGAGATTTTATTAGAAAACACTACTGCAATAGAAAGGATGCTTTGAACATAAAATCTGCAAATGTCTCAAGAGATTTATAGAGAGGAGTAAATGAGGCCAGAAAGAATGGGCGTAGGGAAACGGGATGAAAGGGTGGTGTGATCCGATAGTAGAAAAGAAAATGTTTTCTACTGAGTTCAGCCTATTCTCTGGGAGGGGCACTAAGTAGGGACTGCATACTGACTCAGGCTGAGGATGGGCCAAAGTTCAGGGGCCTGGGGGAAAAAGAGAGAAGCTTTATTAGATTTCAGTTAATAAGCATTTTGTTGCAATTGATTAGTGGGGGCAAGCAATTCAGCTAATCCTTTATAAGGCAAAGAATAGGGATTTGGAGGGTCTGTGTCTGGCCTTGCTATAGGTAAGGGAGGGCATCCCTGAGTTATTATAATTATTACAGACTTACAGAGTCAGCAAGCATTTTAGAAGTGGTCTAGCTCAATCTCATAACCACTTTCAGAATGACTTCCAGAATTTAACTGATTCATGCTCATTTGGCCTGTGCCAGTTTGAAACTGTTACGTACCCCAGGAAAGCCATGCTCTTTTAACCCAATCTTGTGGGTGGGATCCTTTGATTAGGTTGTTTCCATGGAGATGCGACCCACCCAATTGTAGATGGAGCTGTTTGATTAGACCCATGGAGATGTGACCCCGTCCATTCAAGGTGGGTTTTAATTAGTTTACTGGCATCTTCTATGAGAGACTAAAAGAAGCATTTTGAAGAGAGCTCAGAGAAGCTTAGGGAGAAAATACCCAGAGACATTTTGGAGACAGCCTTTGAAACGAGAACCAGGAGAGAAGATAAGAGATGAAATCCAGAGTTTGCCCCAGAAAAGCTAAGAGAAGATCCAGAGACACTCAGAGAGAAATGCCCTGGGAGAACAAGCAGGGACCCACAGGAGCTGAGAGAGAGAAGCTAAGACTGAAGCTCAGAGACACTTTGGTGAAGGCCACAGAAACCAGAAGCTAACCCTGGGAGAGTCACAGCAGACTCTGGCCATGTACCTTTCCCTGTGACAGAGGAACTCCAGATGCCATCAGCCTTTCTTCAGAGAAGGTATTGTCCTATTGATGACTTAACTGGAACATTTTCATGGCCTTAGAACTGTAAATTTGTGAACTAACAAATCCTCATTGTAAAAGCTAGTCCATTTCTGGTATATTGCATTTTGGCAGCTTTAGCAAACCAGAACATGGCCTGCACTTGAACACTCTGAGTTCTCATCAAGATCAGGGCATAGAGCTCTCCATATGAGTCAGCTATTCATTTATTGCCCCTCAGGTCTAAATTTATCCTTTTTGCTTGCTCTGGGAAAAATGGATCTGGGCCTGTTAAATGTTTTTCCTTTTCCAGCTGGTACTAAAGCTTTATCAGTAGAAGTTGCTGGAGAGACATTGAATGAGGAAAGGGTTTTGCATTCTGGTTTCTGGTATGTATGTTCTGCAGGCTTCTACAGTACATGTAACTTCTCTGGCACTACACTCCTGTAGCACATACACTTCTCCAATGTCTGGCTCCTGCAGTGCACACAATTTCCCCAGGGCCCAGCCCCTACAGTACTTGCAGTTTCTCCAGCACAAGGGTCCTGCAACACATGCAGCTTCTCTAGGATGCAGCTCCAGTGGTGAATGGTGGCCTGCAGTTTTCAACAACTTCCTCCGGTACTCCCTCAGGTATTCTAGCAGAGTGTTTCCAGTAAGACACCTCCCTGTGAACAGCTTTCCCCAGCATCCTAGAGGTCTAGTTTCCAGCAATTTCTGCTGCTGCTGCACCACAGAGCCTACTCTGCCATCCAGTGAGCCATGAATGTGACATCATCAGTAGGGTCCAGATCTCAGCAGTTGGAGGAGAGAGGGAGGCTATCTCTTGGGTGCTCTATCTCAGCTCTACAGGAAGTGACTTATCTTTTTATCTGCTAGTCTTTAGACTTCTCTTCAGTTCTTGTTGGCCAATCTCTGATTACTCCAATATCTTGATATAGTTAAAAATTCTTTATATTAACTATTCCCCATTCAAATTACTATGTGGTTTCTCTCTTCTAATTGGACACTGGCTGATAAGCCAAGAGATGAACCTCTCACTTGCTGGCTGCTTTCAGTACCAGATGACCTAGACTTGTGGTAATATCTCACAGCAGAACCAGAAAACTAATACACTCTCCAAAAGGAAGGAGAATATAGTGAACAGCATTTCCTAAACTTATTTGATGGGTAATTCTCTTTGGAAGGGTACCTTGTGGGATTAGTGTTCTCTGTATACCTTCCTTTAGTGATTGTGCTTCTAGAATCAATGGTCCATCTCGTGGGGATCAAGAGACCCCTCCCCAAGTAGAGAACATCACTCAACAATCACTAGAAGAATACAGAATTCTGGTTTGCAACAGTCAGGGTTTGTGCTGCACTTGATAGGTAGCCAAACTCTCATATTTACTGCCTCATTTGAGACTCATATACAACACACACACACACAATCCTATTAGCTCATTTCAGAGTTGAAGAAATTGAGATCACAGAGGTTAAGTGACTTGTCCAAGGGCACATAGCTAGTAGGTGGGAAAGTAGAGGTTGAAACCCTAGTCTGTTGGCCCCCCCCTATCTTTTTGTACTGCCCACCCTGCCTCTCCATACCTAGGTATTTCCCATAATAGCAAGCTTAATGAGTTCCCACCAGAAGTCTTTCCAATCCCAAGGTCTTGCTGAATCTCAAACAAGAGTAAGTCTGTGGCAGCGACCAACAAGCTTGCAACAATAGGAACAGAAACTTGGTAGAAGCAGCTGTAGTGGTGACATACCAAAAAAAGACAGGAGGGAAGTTCTATGATGTGGTAGAAAAGAAGAACTGGGATTCAGAACACCTGGATTCAGGTCTCAGCTCTGGCACTTATAACACTTAAAAACTGTGTGACTTGAGGGAGTTACTTAATTTCTCTGAAACTATTTCTTCCTCTCTAGAATGGGGATGGGCTCAACATCTGTTTAATGGGTTTGTTCTGAGGCTCAAATCAGATTACAAATGTGAAAGACTTTTGCAAACTAAACATTGTTATATGTTATAGCAGTAGTTGCTATTTTTTCCTTTTAATGTCAAAGTTGTCTATAGAGATTGTGAACATTTTCACCTCCAAAGGGAGGAAAAGCAGGAAAACATATAACTGTATACGTGATTGAAATTCAGCTAAGCCCAAAACAACTGCAGTCGTGTCTGTTGGTGATTCTGAAATTAGCAGCAAAATCCCCACTAGAAGAAAAACTCAGATTCTGTGTACACTTTCTTTTCTAGATCCTGTACAGCACACCTAACAACTAAGGCAATAGCCTTATAGCTATTTTTATATAGTGATAGCTATTTTTAACACAGAGGGGAGCTCCCCACTTTAATTTAAAAAAAAAAAAATCCTTGGTGTCTTCCTTTCCACCCAACTCCTGTAGCTGCAGCATCCATATGAGTGAACCATCCCACATTCCAGCCTCTCAATTCCAGGGATGTTTCCTCCACACCACCTCAGCAACCCACCCCAGGGTCATTTCCTGCTCTTTGTCATCATCAGAAAATGAACCATTTCTAAATCTGGCTTCCATGGACCCCTTCTCCCACCACTTCACTGTCTTTTCACTTGCTCTGGCACCCCCACTTGTACAATTGTAGGGCTTCTGTGAAATCTCTAATCCATGGACCCCCTCCAACATTTTGCTCCTTCTGAAGCTTAAATTTGGGGCTATCATCAACACTCCCTTGCAAATATCTTTAACACCCTTGCTCCACTTCTTCCAAGGTATATTCCCCACTTTTTTGACCCCGAAAGACCCACACCATCAGCCTTACCTGTACCGGTGCTGGCATTTAGCTGGGTCACTCAGGACAGCTGCACCACTGCTTACAGCTGGCATCTGCTCTGAATGATTTTCAAAGGTGGATTTACTGTGAAGCTGATGACACTTAACTTTCAGGGCCCCTTACTTGCAAAACACCTTCCAAGGATCCTAGCAATGTGTTTATGAGGCCACATGGTTTTGTTTCTGTTTTTGAAATTTGAAAGAATTCCTTTTCTTAAAGAAGGACTCTGAAATCGTATAAACTTCAGGCGCCACAAAACTGGAATTCACTCTGCCAGATGTTCAATATTTTGAATATTACCCTTGACCATCACCCAAGCATCTGGATATTGCAGTATAGTAGATATGTGGCACCTATCTATGACTTAGTATGGTCTGGTCCCTGCCTATTTCCCCACTGCACCTGCTCTTCTGCCATTCTCCTCTTCACTCTCTACCCTTCAGCCACACTGGACTAGCTACACTTCCCTGATCATGCCCAGTTCTTCTCCACTGTGTCCTGCATGCCTTCTGTTCCCTCTGCTTGAAGTGCTCCTCTCCCATTCCCCATCAGATCTCCACTCCTGACTATTCTGACTAAAGCAAATGCCCCCTCGATTCCTTTCCAGCCCCTTGGTTGTTTCCTTCAAAACACTGCAGAATTTAATTCTTTAATTTTTCCATTAACTTGCTTTCAGCCATCTCCTCCATTCAGCTGTATTCTCCACACGTACAGGGATGGGTGCTGTATGCTTACTGTTGTGTCCCCAGAACCTACAACATAAATATTTTGAATCGATAATGTAAGACACTGACTGACTGGTGGTTTTAGCAATGGTCTGTGGTGAAGTTCATCTGTGGTGACCATTTTTGCCTCCATCAGACTTCTCTAAGTTCCCTCTGTGGCTAAGAAGTGAGCTGGTCCCCCAGGCACATTTCTTATTGGCAGGTTGGTTTCCCAGATATTTGCAGAACTCTAAATGTTTCCAAAGCCTCCGCAGGAAAGTATGTTTCATGATGCTCATGGGATGTCACAGTGCTCCAGAGACCCCTTTAGTGCAGCAGGCACAGGGCCTCCTTTTGGGCACCTGGATGCCTCCTTCTCTTGCCTACAGCCTCTCTGAGCTACCTCCATTTGCCTAGTCTCTGTAGACCCTGGTAATTATCCTCCACATTAGAGAACAGTCTACGGAAAAAGATACTCCCAGCCCGACCACCACAGGGTGTACTACTTTATTAAGCTGCAGACTACTGAACACAGCATGCAAAATTATACAAATTTTCATGCATATGCATATGAATGTTAATGATGTGAAATTTATGTTCTGACCTCCAGGGGATGGAAATATGCTAACCTTAATCAAGGGTTCCCTGAGGGAGGTGATGCTGACAACTTGCCTGGGAGGTGAGGGATTCCAGGTGTATGTGTAGAGAATCTGTTCTGTAAAAGCAGCTGCTTTTTATTCCCACCATCAATTTCTTAAAATATACATCTCCGACACCACTTTTATGAAAGGACAGTATGTTAGGCACTATTATTTGCCTTCTCCTGACATTTCCATTTGTACAATGTACATTTCTTAAAACACTTTCATAGGCATTAGCTCAGTCAATTCTCAGAATAACTGAGATGAGGGAAAAGGTGTAAGATTAGGCCCCTTTTTTTAGATAAGGAAACTTGAGTACACTTGGAATCAATAAGCAGTGCAAGGTAGCACATGGTATGTGTTAAAGCCAATGCCGGTGATATGTGCTCCAATTTGGGACACTACAAACCTAATGCATTGGAGGAAGTAGCACAATGTAGAGGAAAAGGCCAGTCCTGGGCTTCCAAACATCTGCAGTCTGGTCCAAGCTATTCCCCAAACGAGTCTGTGATTCTTCATCCTTTTAGATGTTTGTTTCTCTGTCTACTAAATGAAGCCATTGGACTAATCAATGGTTCTCTGCCTGGGCTGCAAATTAGTATTATTAGGAAAGTTTTGAAACCCCTCTCCCCCCATGCCAAGTCATACCCCAGACCAAGTAAATCAGAATCTTGGGGGCTGAGTGACTCGGATTCATCCATGTTTTTTAATGCTTCCCTGGATATTCCAAAATGCAGCAAAGATTCTGAGAACTATTGAACTCATCTTGCAGATTTTTTCAACACACTAAATTACCATCCAAAAACAACTTGAAGCCTCTGACCAAAATAAATGTTCACTAACTGAGCTGCTCCCAAAGAAAATCCACTTAGCATTGTGTAAGCAACCCTCTCCCAATCATATGTGACTGCAAAAGCCTTTTTACATGTGATAGTTATTAACGCCCTATTAATATTCCAGAATACTAACACACACCCTCTGGACATACTCTGGAAAATAATTCCATTCAGGGTCCCTCTTGAGAAAAACAGTTCTGGAAGAGTTTGATTCTCTGAGCTGTTTGGGGCCATAGCTGCATGCCTTTGTAAGCACTGTACTGCAAACTGCCAGCACCTCCACAGCACATCTCTAAATGGGATGATGTCCTCTTCCATTTGCTTTTCTTGCTTTGGGGTTCAGCTCTGTAATTAGCATTCCCTTCAGCATGTGTTGTGTCTCAAGTAAGGAGAAAAGAACTTCCACATATGTTTAATGTTTCAGGTGTTTTATTAAAAAAACAAACCACAGAAGTATAAAATAAAATACAGCAGAATACCTAAAGGCAAAAAATGCAAAAGCAAGGAAGGAAAGATTAATAAATTTGAATGCATCAAACTTTTAAATGGCAGAAGACCCCTCAGAGACTAGAATAAAAGAAATTACAGACTTGTATAAAATATCTGCAGGATATAAAACAAGTCACAAGTATGCAGAATATGTAAAGAAGTCCAAAAAAATCAATGAGATAAAGACAAACAACCCCAAGGAAACATAAATGATGATATGAAGAGGCAATTCACAGAAGAAAGACAAATAGCCAAAGTGAAAAGAAGCATAAAGATGGACAAACTCACTAATACTCAGAGAAAATCAAACTAAAATAATAAGACATCATTTTTCACAAGAGATTGGCACAAAATGTAAAAAGATTAATAACAGCAGGTTTTCCTGAGGAGTATGGAAAGGTGTATTATTGTACACTGTTGGTGAGGATATAAACTGAAATTGTTTAAATGCATGCTCCTTCCCACCCAACAATTCCACTTCTTGGTCTCTACCCAGGAGAACTACTTGCAAGTTCACAAGGAGATAGGAACAGGTATAATCAACGTTGTGCTGTTTATAATGGAGAAAAACTGGGCAAAGTCTAAATTGTCATCAAATGCCTATATGTAAATGCAAAGAGAAGCATCTGGAAGGACAAACTCCAAACCCCATGGCTATTGGTATATGATGGTCAAAGTGGACTGCTTTATCTGGATTATTTGATTTTTTGTGTGGACAAAATTGTCTTAATGACAGTGCCCAACTCATAAGGTTGTTGTATGCATTAGAAGAGTGAATGTACGCAAAACATTAAGCGCTGTCTACAGCAATAAGTACTCATTAGAAAGTACTCAAATAAATGTCTTTGGTAATATTTTTGTCATCCGTAGCAATAGCGAATGATATTACAATAACTGCCTTTATCCCAGAATGGCCTCTTCCCTCTGCCCTGCCATTGTTGTGAAAGGCATTACGTTGTCTACCCTGGTTTTAGGTAGTCCTTACCCCTTCAACCATGCAGAGATCACTGAATTAGCTTCCTTGTGTCATTGTGACAAACCTCATTTGCTTTCTTAAGCTTCCAGTGTGGAGACTGCCACAAGCATCATGGGAAATATGCAAACACCATTCTCCATGCTTAATAATGGTGATTGCTGGCCACTGGGCCACTTCACAGGAAAAAAAAGAACCCACATATTTCCCCTTCTTTGGGGAAGATCTCAGGTCCTGTTCAGTGTGGATTGGGGTCATGGAAGGGCAGAAGCAAAGACTGAAAGGGCATCACATTCTTGTTTCAGACAAATTCTTCATCAGGCTTTGGAGATAACCTATCTCAGCTTCCTTTCTAAGTGTATGTACATTTAGCCCTGGAAAAAATTTAACTCATGGCCACAAAGAAAATGTTTCTCAATGAATTTATTTTTTCTCATGGCACTAACGAGGCAATGGCAGAGGGTGAGGAAAGGGCTTAGTTTAGAGCTTGGTTAGTTGGCACCACCCCAAGAAGGGAGTTACACTGAGGACCCTGATGGAGAATCTATTGCTCAGGAAAACGTGGCAAAACCAAAGGGATACAGACTCCAGGGAATGTGCGCTCCTTACTGAAGATATATTTACTTATTTTTCTCTCCAGTTGCATCATATAACACCCGTGTGTTGTTATTGTTGTTGCCATTTTAATTTTAGCGTTGCAAGTAAGACGACAATACATTCCAAATGTATCAGCTTTTTCTCTCTGGCACTGTCTCACTTAGAACCTGCTTCCTTTTTACCTCTTTTACCCAGAGCATTGCTTCCAACCTTGATGGGGCTCTATCCTTCACTTCTTTCTGAATTTGACCCGGTTGACTTCTCTTCCATTTATCCCATTAAAGAGGTTTTGCCCAGAGTTTTGGTCCAATTTCCCTTTCTTTTCTTCTCCATTAGGGAATCTCTCCATGCTCAAATTTCCACTTCTACTCAGCAGTACATGATCTTAGATATTCTGGCCCATGGCTCTGACTTCCAAAGCTCTTGCTCTACACCTCCATCCTCCTGTGTTTCTGCCAAGGTCTTAGCTGCCTCTCTAGCTTCTGGACACTGGAGTGTAAAGGAACACCTTCCCCTTTCTCCTTGCCAGTGTCAATCTTACCAGGTCTAGTTTAAGTCTCACCTTCTCTAAGAAATTTTTCAGGACCTCCACTGCCAAGAGTAATTTCCCCTACTGTGAATTCCTGTGGCACTTAATGTCTATATCACTTAATGGCCCTACCATCTATGTAGTCTGTGAAGAACTGTGAAGAATATAGCAAGTGCTGACAGATGAAGTTGTATGCATGTGTTCAAATAAATTTCTCTACCTTCCAGGTGTTTTCCAGGCATAAGGAATGGAGAGATGATCAAGAAATGGCCACTCCCTTTGCAGGCTTTTACAGCTTGTACAGTCTAGGAAGAAAAACACTAATGTGGTCACATTTTCTCCCTGTACACAAACCCCCTAATTGAATTGGATGGTTGGAAATATCATCATTTGAGCCTTCTGGGGTTGATCTTGCTTAATTTCCAAACTATTCTGTATGACTCAGGACCTTTGATGAAATATGTACATAATTTTTAATCAGGACAATTTTTAGATTAATTCCTTGAGGCAATTAATTTCATGGAATAATTCTTCATGGTTTATTCTCTACTT
This sequence comes from Choloepus didactylus, assembly GCF_015220235.1. Lineage (NCBI taxonomy): Eukaryota > Metazoa > Chordata > Mammalia > Pilosa > Megalonychidae > Choloepus > Choloepus didactylus. The sequence continues at coordinate 177,471,201 of NC_051308.1, forward strand.
TATTTTCCTAACACTCAGAAAATAGCTTATATACAGGGCAAATAACCATCACAAAATCATACTAAAATACATATTTAACAATAAATGCTATCTAACAAACATTTTTTCACATTAAATGTTTAGACCACATCTTCACATGGAGAGTTCATGGGGTAAGCTCAGTTTCTAAAACTCAGTCACTTCGCCCAACACAACTGCTACCCCAACACTTCTAATAGACCCACTTCCAAAACCTCAAATTTCCAATTTTCTTAACTGTCTTAACTCTATTATATGTGTTATTTTATGTCCTCTCCAAAACCTGGTCTGGAAGCATCTAAATCAGATTTTACCCACAGATGTTCCAAATATTCATACTGAGCAGAAAATCCTCCCTGAGTGTAGGAACACTATTTCTCTGCACATCTAGATGTTTATGGCCCCTTCTCAGGCTTTCTCTCTTTCACTCAGATCTTCCAAACCTGCACACATTCTAAAAAAAATTCACTTCAATGGCTGGAACTCTTCCACTTGCTCTCTCTTTAGATAGTTCGCAACCTGAGAAGCCTCCCTTAACGAACACATGAAAACTGACTGATGTAGAACTTTCTTGTTCTTTATTTGCTCCCCTAAGAATCATTTCAGGTTCCCCTTAGGCCATTCTCCCAGCTAACCAATTTCAAAAAGTTTCTTTCCACATAAAACAGTCCTATACTCTAGCCTTTTTCCATGTCAATCATTTCTTGTTCCTCTGTTCTTGCAGCTCTAAGCTGTCCCTTCTGCTCCAGAACTCTTGTAGGATATTTTTATTCATTCTTTTTGTATCTGTCACTTTGTCTTGGTTTAGAATTACTCAACTCCATACTTGATATCCCCTACTGGATTATAAACTCCTTGAGGACAGAATCCGTGGCTCACTCATATTAGTATTCTCCACAGCACTTAGTACCATGCCTGGCTCATAATAGGCATTCAAAAAATTTTTGTTGGATGGATGTACAGGTAGGGAACATGAGATGAAATAAAAAAATAAAAATAGACTTAAATTCAGAATGACTTCTCTCCACGTGACCTGGACACTCCACTTCACCTTTTTGGGCCTCAATTTCTCCAAAAGGAAAATGAGGATATTCAGACCTGCCTTACACAAGATTCTTCTGAAGAGAAAAAGATAATTTATGATAAAGTGCTTTCTGAACCATAAAGAACCAAAAATAATAAAAAGAACCAATTGGTGATTTGCAGCATTTCCATATGAATTGTATTTGAAGGCATCAGGGTAATTTCTTCCTCTGGTACCATCACAAGAACACTAGCATTCTCAGTATTGTATAAATATCCACAGCAAGATAGGACAAAGACTGAAGAAACACAATTAAGTACACTAGCATGACCCACTCATTCAAATTGTCCCCCCAGTAGCAAGTAAGACTGAATTTTTATAATTAGAGTTTACTATCTAGCACTAGCTCATATTACAAACAATAAAAATATTTATTAAAAAGCACAAAATGTCTTCTTTGCACTTTGCAAACACTTTGTTGCTTTTCTCCTTCCTCTTTGGGGATAGTTTGGTGCTGTTTGCCTTAGAAAAGCAACATGTATGCCATACTTCCCCAGGCCTTATCAGCCTACAGGGAAGGTAGGGTTATGTAGCCCAAACAGTAGTTCTCTACCTCTACCTGTGATTTCCAAGCAGAAAGGCCCCCAGAAGACACCCCCAGATGCTCAGAATCTGGTCTCTGGGCTACTGTGCTTCTCTGCTACTGCTACTTGGGCACCCTTCTCCTCATGGGAGGCACATATTAGAGTCCTGATTGATGCGTTCCTCTCACACCTGCCAATGATTTCAAGGATCCCTTGGGCCCATGTTGCCACTCCAGGGAGGTGACCTGGGAGGTCTGTCTCACTGATCAGGCTGCCATGATTCTTTCCTATAGCTACTTCTGATATGTGGCCATATCAAGTCAAGTTGAGAAATATCACTAACCCACAAAACAACTCTAGTCTTTTTACCACCTTCTGTTTCTAGGTCTTGGTCAAAAATTCCTGGGGTAAAGGGTAGAACCAACAGAAGAGTGAGTAGGACACCTCCTTTGGTACTTCTACTCCATTAATGATCCTTTGTCCATAACCCAAGCATGACTCTTTAAACAGCCTCCCCTCTTCAGTTAGGTTCCTTTCCCCTAAGGATCCTTCAGCCTATTCTTCCCACTCTCCAAACAAGCATCAGCAGGTTTGCATACTCAGCTTCCATTAAAGGACACTGAATATAAGTCCACCATGTTTTACTTATTGAGGTAGATTGAACTGTGTACCCTGGTTTGGATATGTTCTTGGTCTTGCTTTGGATTCAATAGATATGGACCCATTGTAAATAGGATTTCTTGAAAATGCTACTTCAGTTAAGGTGCAGATCAACTGAATCAGGTTGGGCTTTTATCAGGATTACCCAAGTCCTTTATAAATAAAGTGAAATTCAGGCATAGAGAAAAAGCCATGGGGAGCAGTCAGAAGCTGGAAGTTAACAGTAGATACCAAGAGTAGATAACAAGTCAACAGCAGATAACAACTCTGGAGGGAAAGCAAGCCTTCTAGCCTCTGAAACCATGAGCCAATACATTCCTTTTGTTAAGCCAACCCATTGTGTGGTATTTGTTTTAGCAGACAGTAAACTAAGATCCCTATGCTAAGTACAGGCCCTCATTCAAAGCAGATATCAGAAGATCTCAGATATAGTGGTTTTTTAGATTCTGCCCTTTTTGCCCCTCTGGGTGGAGGCAGTATAGCACAGTGGTTAAGAGGATGGATCAAAGAGCCAGAATGCTTGGGTCCCAATTTTAACTCAACCTTGAGCAAGTTTATTTAATCTTTCTAGGGCCAGTTTCCCTATCTGTAATAATGGGGAAATAATGTCTATCTCATGGTGTTTTTGTGAAGATTATCAAAATTGACCATAAGCTAGATCATGAATCAAGTCTCAACAAATTTTGAATATTGAAATTTTTCAGTGTGTGTATGTTCTCTGGAATTAAGTTAGAAATGAATAATAAAAGACAACTGGAAAATCCCCAACTTCTTGGAAGTTAGGCAATAAACTTCTAACTAACCCATGGGTCAAATAGGATATTCAAGCTTTGTCCCCTTGCTTTTTCTACATACACTTGAATCCCTCGATTATGAGAAAAAACGCAACCTGAGAAGCCTCCCTTAACGAACACGTGAAAACTGACTGATGTAGAACTCTCAGAATCATGGGCTTTGCCTTCTTTCCTCATGTAGAAGCATATGTTCACACTTAACACAAGAGTGTCACCCACCTCTTAAAACAGACATTTGTGCAAACACACAACTAGGGGAATTTCTATAATCACTTTCCAACGAAACAAGCATATTTTGAAAATTCCTGAGAAAAAAAGGTCTATGAGCAATGCACAATTCACCCAACTCATTCTTTTCTGTTAAATAAGCATGTGAATCATGAAAGGGCAAAACTGGAGGCCTCAAGGGGCAGGAGTGCCGCTGTATGACTCATGGGTCCAGAGCCTGTTAGATGGAGGACTGAGTAAGCTTTTCCAGCTGACTAACTGATTTGCACTTAACTGGCACCAGAACATCTTGTTTGCACCCATGCCCAGCATTTCTATCACCACCAATGCTAAGGATATTATCACCTAGGAGATGTGAGGGATTATTGATAAAAATGTGAGTCATCATCCAGGGCTATGAATTAACCAATCCTATTCCACTCAACAATTATTTATAGAACAACTCTATTTAATTAGAAACTGGGGTGATGCAACAGTGCCACTAAATGCAAACATCCAGATAGACTTGTAAAAGGGAAAGCATTGAAACCTCTAGGTCCATTTCACAGACTTATCTAAGAAATGAGCAATGGAAGTAGAGTTGGATGTTTTATGGCCTAGTTCCTGCTCTCATATGTCCTCTCTGTGTATGTGCAAGCAAATTTATCAATTTTGCTTGCTGTCACATAACAAGGAAAAAAAAAGAGTGGCTCATGCCTAATCCACCCCCAGTTACTTTTAAATAAGGCAGTGAATGTGAAAACTTTTAAAATATAATTGAAAAAAAAATAAAAATTAAAAAGAAAAATTAAAAAAAAACATAATTGAGGAGGCTCATTGTGTAATGCTGTGGAATGATCTCCAGGAAATTATTGCTAATTTAAAAAAGGTAAAAAAGAGAGAAAAAGAATACATCTAGGAATGAATTGTCAAATGCACAGACTATCTTCAGAGGAATACAGAAGAAACCAGTAATACTGTTGACTTCTGGGGAAGGTTGCAGGGTGGATGGTTGATAATGATGAGGGTGATTAATAATGTATATCATATTGAACCTTTACATTGGAACTCATTAACTATTCAGAAACACTAAAATTTTAATTAAATAAAATTTAATATTAACACAAAAGTGCCCCAAATGTGCTGACTTTTTCTGTAAAGACCAATGCCATCAATAGTATACTGGAAAGTTAAATAAATAGACACTGGTTATTAATGTGAAATCAATACATTAATCATGACAGGAAAACTTGTTTAATGACAGGGAAAAATGTCTTGATGCAATACAATCAAATATCAATGGTACAGTGTCAGCTTTCAGAAATAGAAGATAGCAGGAGAGAGACATTCTTGGTCACAGACCTTTACAAAATTTTTAAGTTGTACATTGCTGGGAGTCATGGCCAGTGATCCTTGGGTAGATATAAGCTAAGCTCTTCTCAGCTTCCTCCTTCAAGTGAACCCAGAGGGAATGGGAAGTATATCCTGGATAGGTGTTTGGATGGAGGGCTGGATCTTCCAATCTCAAATTCACAAATTTGAAATACATTAGTTCTAGTTTTTACTCTGAAATGAGAATAAAGGACTGAAGCTAGAAGTTGAACAGAATTCAGGGACCTGTGAATTCTCCATCCCTCACCCTGAAGTATGCTACTGGAAACTTCATAATTCAGGAAAGATTTCCTAAATGTCTCTAGGGCAGATACCAACTCTTAACTGAAAATTCCTTCTGTTTCTAACCACTACCTGTCTCTTTGGTTTCCCACCTTTTCTCCCAGTGCCACTTATTAAAAGGTGTTCTTTAATTTCCCTCAGCAATATTTTGTAGTTTTTATTGTGTAAGTCTTGGAGAGGTTACTTTTACGGTATTCCTAACATTTTATGTTTCTATGCTATTTTAAATGGCATTTTAAATTTCATTATCTAATTGTCTGAAATTCAACTAATTTGTATTCTGCTATCTTGCTGAATTTACTTAATAGTTTTAATAATGGTTATTTTTTAGATTCCTCAGTATTTTCTATGTATACACTCATGTCATCTGTAAATACAGTTTTATGTTTTCTTTTCAAATCGTTTACCTTTTTTCTTACCTCATTTACTGGCTAGGACTTCTAGTACAATATTAAACACAAGTGACATAATGGATTATCTTTGCCTGTTTCCTGATATTCAGAATATGGAATGTTCCATATTCTATCATTAAGTATGATGTCCACTGTACTCTTTTAGATAACTTATCAGATTGAGGAATTTCCCATCTATTCTTAGTTTAATGAAATTTTAAATAAGAAAAATAGGTTTAGAATTTTGTCAAATACCTTTTAAACATCTATTAAACTTATCATAAGTTTTTTCCCTTTATTCTATTAATGCAGTCGTTCTCAATGAGGGTGATTTTGCCCACTAGGGGACATCTGGCAATGTTTGGAGACATTTTTGTTTGTGAAATCTGGGGGAAGAGGAGTCGCTACTAGCATCTAGTAGGAATAGGTCAGACATGCTGTTAACATCCTCAATGCACAGGACAACAAGAATTATCCTGCCCCAAATGTTAATAGTCCATAGGTTGAGAAACCCTCTGTTAATGTGATGAATTACACTGTTGATTTTCAAATGTTAAAACAGCCTTGCATAGCTGGGATAAAACCACTTGCTAGATTCAATTTACTAAATTTGAATTTTGTCAAAAACTTTTAAAATATCTATTAAGATGATCACAAAGAAAATTACACCGATGCACACCATAATCAAACTGATAAAAACCCAAAATAAAGGGAAAATCCCACAAGAATTCAGAGAACAGTACAAGAGAAAAACAATATCTGACTTATTAAAAACAATGCCTGCCAAAAGACAGTGGAATAATGTCTTTAATGTAATGAAAGAAAAAAGCAAAATATCAATCCTGTCAACCTACAATTACAAAAAATGCTAATGGAAGTTCTTCCAGAAAAGGAGAAACAATGCCAGTTAGACACTCAGATATATAGAAAGGATTGAAGAACTGTACAAATGGTAAATAAATGAAAAAATAAAAAAAAGACTTTTAAAATGTTTCTGGATTTCTTTAAAGGATCATTGCCTGTTTAAAATAACAACCTGGTATTATAGAGATCATAACATATGTAGTAGTCAAATAATTAATAAGATTAGCACAAAGAATAAGAGGTGTTAAGGATTTTGGCATCTATTTCATGAGGAACATTGCTCTGTAATATTCTTGTAATATCCTTGTTAGGGTTATGCTGGCTTCATAAGATGAATTGGAAAGTGTTATCACCTCCTGTATTTGCTGAAAGAATTGTGCAAGATTGGTATTATTTTTTCCTCAAATGTTTGATAGAATTCATCAGAGAAACCATCTGTACCAGGAATTTTCTTTGTAAAAAGATTTTTAATTATGAATTCAATTTCATCAACAGATAAAGAGCTATACAGATTGTCTCTTCTTGTATCAATTTTGGTAAGTTGTATCTTTCAAAGCATTTGTCCATTTCATCCAAACTAACAAATTTGTTAAAGTTGTACATAATATTCCCTTTGTACTCTTTTAATGTTTGTAGACTTGGTGGTTATAACCTTTCTTTCTTGATATTGGCAATCTGTGTTTCCTCTTTATTGTTTTATTCTTGCTTGAGGTTTACCAATTTTACTGTATTTTCAAACAACCAACCTCTATTTTTGTTGAGATCCTCCACTACTTGTATATTTTCTATACCTTTGATTTTCATTCTTACCTTGATAATTTCCTTTCTTCTACTTCGATAACTTTGCTCTTCTTTTTCTAGGTTCTTAAAATGGATGCTTACAGCATCATCTAAAACATTTCTGATTTTTTCAATATACGCTTTTAAAGGTATGAACTCTTCTCTTAGCATCTATTTGAGCTGCAGCTCACAATTTGGAAATGTTGTTTTCATTATCATTCTTTAACAAAATATTTTCTAATTTCCCTGGGGTTTACATCTTTAGCCCATGAGTTGTGAAAAAGTGGGCCATTTTATTCCCAAATATTTGAGGATTTTCTAGATATATTTTTATTTGAATTCTAATCTAATACTCTTGTGATCAGAGAGTATTCTCTGTATTATTTTAATCCTTTGAAGTGTACTGACTTGCTTTAATGCACCAGTGATTTATTTAGGTGACTATTCCAGGTGCACTTGAAAGAATGTGCAAGAATGTGTGTATTCCCAGATCTTGGGGATAGTTTTGTAAATGTCTATTAGATCAGGTAGGTTGATATATTCCAATCTATATTCTTTTTATTTTATATATTTATTCCATAAATTACTGAGAATAGCATATCCAACTATAATTGGTGTATTTATCTATTCTATATTAAGCTCTGTCATTTTTGCTTCTTTCCTTTGAAGTTCTACTATTAGGTGCAAACACATCCAGGATTTTTATGCTTTCTTTAGTCTATTTACATTTAACATAATATCAACATCATTGGATTTAAGTTTACAATCCTGTTATTTGATTTCTATTTGTCCCTTCTTTTCTTTGTTTCTTTGATTTTCCTTTCCTATATTCTTTTGGATTAATAATATAGTTTTATTTCATTTTATCTTCTTTAATCATGTACTCTCTATCCCTCCCCCCTTTCTCTATTTCTTCTTAGTAGTTTCCTCTGTAGACAATAATGTGCATCCCAAATTTATCGTAATATATGTTGAAATAATATTATATATAATGTGAACATAAGCTTTTAACAGTTTAATTCCATTTTCACTTCTTCCATTCTTTGTGCTATTTTGTTAATTATTTGACTATTACACATGTTTGATCTGCAATATAGTGTTGCTTTTGTTTAAACAGGTTAATTATCTTTAAAAAGAAATTAGGAAACATTTTAAGAAGTCATTTTTTATTCATCCACTTATTTACTATTTTTAGTGCTCTTCAATACTTTCCATATATCTGAGTGTCTAACTGGCACTGTTTCTCTTTATCTGGATGAACTTCCTTTAGCATTTTTTGTAGTGCAGGTCTGCTGGTGGTAGATTCTCTCAGATTTGGTTTATCCGAAAAGACTTTGTTTCACCTTCATTGTTGGAGGATGTTTTCACTAGATATAGAGTTGAAGGTTGACAAGAGTTTTTTCCTTTTCTTCTTTCCTCACAATTCAAGATGTCATTCCATTGTCATCTTCTTGTCGGCATTGTTTTTAATAAGTCAGCTGTCATCATTGTCATTGTTATGTTCCCCTGTAATATACGCTGTGTTCTTGTAGGATTTTCCCTTTATTTTGGATTTTAGCAGTTTGGTTATGGTGTGCATAAGTATTATTTAGTTTGAATTTATTCTGCTTGGGGTAAGATTTTTGGATTTGAGAATTAATGTTTTTCATCAAATTTTGGGGAAAAATGTGGCCATTATTTTCTTCAAAATATTTTTGTCCCACTTTCTTTATTTTATTTTTGGGATTCCAATACACATGTTAGACCACTCAACATTTTCCCATAGGTCATTAATGCTGTACAAATTTTTTTATTTTTTGTCTCTGTTCTCCATTTTGATAAATGACTAGTTACCTATCTTCAAGTTCACTAATATTTTCTTCTGCAGAGTCCATTCTGCTACAGAACTCATCTAATCGATTTTTTTATTTTAGGTATTGTATCTTCAATTCTACAATTTCCATTTGGTTCTTCTTTGAAGTTTCTATTTTCTGCTAGGATTACCCATATGTTTCCATCTTTTAATATAGATATTTAATGCATTCATAATAGTGTCAAGTTGCTCTGGGACTAGGTCCCAGCTTTAATAAGAGTGAACTCTTCCAAGATTAGACCAGACAAACTGCTTTGCAGCTACAGCAGCGGCTAGCTGATCATTTTGATCTTATCAGCATTTGAGCCAGGGTGGTTGTGCCTCAGTTTCACCTTTGGATTTAACAGCAGCAGGCCTCTGATTTCAGGAACCATGAAGGGATTTCATGAATTCTTTCTGGTTTTCACTTCAGCCTTCAGTACCATATTCTCATCAATTAAATTGTCAGGCTGAGTATTTGGGGCATTTCCAGCTTCCAATGTGTCGTGGTTGCCTGCACCATCACCAATAGCTTGACTGGAGTGTCTTCTATCCAGCAGTCTTTTGATCTTTGTCGCTCTTCTCCTCTGCCCACTCATACGCAGATCTAGGGTTTGCCTCCAGGAGGCTGCAGTAGCTCACTGTTCACCTATTAAGGACTCATCTCTGTTGAAAGTAGTTCATTTAGGCCTTTTTACATTTACTGCTCATTGATAGTCTTACAGGTAAGTATTATCTTCATTTTACCTTGAGCAACCATGAGGATAAGGTCTGTCTTTCTTTCTTTCTTTCTTTCTTTCTTTCTTTCTTTCTTTCTTTCTTTCTTTTTTCTTCATATCTTAACTAGAATTGGAATTTCCATTTTATCTTTTTTGACATTATACATTTTCTCAGTCTAGATATCCTAAATATAATCTTAGAATCTGTGAAAGTTTATGTACCTAGATGGAGAGAAACATGGGTATACACAGACAGATATGGATATAAATGTAGATAGCATAGTTGAGCGTTTACTCTCTGCAATTCAATGAGGTGAGGACATTTATTATTCTCCTTCTACAGATGAAGAAACTGAAGCACACAGAGGTTAAATAACTTGCCCCGCAGAGAAAGGATTCAAAGCCAGGTAGTCTGGTCATAGAACTTACCCTCTTACTGCAATGCCACACTGCCTCCTGATGTGTTGAAGAGTTGGGTCCCTGTGCTAGAAAGTTTAGGACTTGCTGCTCCACAAGCACAGCTAACTTACACTAGTCATCACATGTATAGTTCAGTCTACTAACCTTTCTTTATTTTTCATTTCCAGGCTAATGTGTTACCCTGGGTCAGAACATTGTGTAATTCATTAAATTGAGCTTTCTTTCTCTGTGCATTTCATTAAATTAAGCTTTCTTGCTTTCAATACAGAACCATGATGAATTTTCTAAAAATGCATTATATTTCTGTCTCAGATCTTTTCTTTTCTTTCTCAACATTTATCCCTAAAAGTTATTGAAGAGTCACACATTTTCACAGGAGTGTTCTGTATGACACTAATTGAAATGTTGTTCATGTTCAGAGAATGTCTGAACAGAAAATGTCTAACTTAATTAGTCTATGCCTTTTTAAAAGTCATTGTCCACCTCAGGGATCTTTGCCAGACATCCTTTCGCTTCTTTCACCTAATTAGAGATTTATTCAATGTATTTTTGTTGAGGAATGATTCACACATTCCTTTCACCATGGATCTCTTTCTGCCCTTTTTATCAGTATCAGCCTATTTGTGGACTTCTTTCCACAAACTTTTAATGTGACTTTATACCAGGGTTTCCATCTGCCTGTTTTAAGACTGGGAACTGAAGCTGTTTCTCTTCATCTGTTATCTTTGTGGCCTTCAAATGGATGCCCTGCTTGGTCACTTGGATGGACAGACTCATCCCCCTTTCAGAAAAGGCTCACATGGAACAGAAGAGTATCTACATGATTCATGCGGGTCTCTCAGAGTTGAGCTTCCACCAGGTTTCTATATTTATTGGGAGATAAAAGCTGGTTAAATGTTAAAAATCAAAAACAAAAACATAACTCATTACAGAAGTTGCTCAGAATTCAAAGGTTGGAAATTTACTGGGAAAGATTCTGTTGTTGCAAATGTTATAAATATGGGTAATAAGACATTCTGGGCTGATGGTCTCCAGTGTAGATCATATCTCCTCTTTCCTACCACATTCACACATTCATTACATCACAAGCATACCACACACACATACATACTAAACACACACACACTCTATACACATGCATTTAATACATATCCACCACACACACATACCACAAACATACACACAACAGTCTCAAACACATGCACACACTACATCACACATACCACACACACATTCCCCACATACCATATACACTTACTACATACATGCCATACACACACACACATTACACACATACACACTCATCTCATACTCATATACCACATATCATGGATGTCCACACACATCACACATACACACCCACACACACACTCCCACACTACATACCACAGACAAACATTCACACAAACACACTCACTTCACACACACTGTACCCATGAACATGCAAACACACAGGCACCCCAGTATCTATTAGTTTTTTTCATCTTCCTGGAAGCTTTGATTTTTTACTTGGAAGAAAGACAAAGATGTCTGAGTGGGGAGAAAAAGACGGGACTGAGTCTGAGTTCCTGGTTACAAAGATAAAGGCAGATTTAACTGTTCAAGAGACACTGTAAGACTCTGGGCACATGCAATACTACTTCAGGGCCCAGCTGACAAAATGTGGCCCAAGATTCAGAAAATCCCTTCTCCTCAACTCTTTATGAAGTCCAGCACTATTCTGCCCTTTTGAGGACAGGAAGCCATGAAAATCTCCAAAATCCATACTCTGGGCATGGAGTTTGTATTCTCATGTCATGTGGTGGAAGAGATAATGTTTCTCAAGAGGTTTTGCCAGAGGTAGCTTTGGACAAGTGGGAGCCAGAGTAGAAGTAGAAGAACAGGGTTGTGGTAGGGGATGTGAATGCAAGTAATGGACGATTTGGGACTAAACCTATGAGGTCTCTTTGGGGGCCTCCCCAAAATAACTAGAAGACTCTTTAGGTAGGCACAGGGCCTGAACTCCTACTATTAGGTGGGTAGGAGTTATCAAACCAATAGTCATTTGAGTTGTTCAAGAATTAATTTTATCTGATCATAGACTCCTCATCCATTTCTTTAATTTAAGGAAAACTACCTTTGTTTAGAGGGTATTGCTCCTTCTGCAGCACTCTTCAATGGAGATTATTGTCCCACCAGCTCCTCAAGATCCCAGGCAGAGGAGGTGAGGTCAGCATTCTTTTACTTCTCACTCCCCATCCCAGATCAGGACTATGTCACTCTTATTGGGAAACAGAGTCAGTCACAGCAGGTCCTGTGCTCAGAAGGACCCCATGTTTGGTTTAATGCTCTGCTGCTGCCATATGTAAATTCTCAATAATTTCTGAACAAGGGACCCCACATTTTCATTTTGCACTCTATTCCACAAATTATGTTAACAGTCCTTTTTAGAGGTCTCCCCTATTTCAGGTTATGGCATGCAGCCTTGCCACTCACTATCATCGTCACTGGCATCCTCAGAGCACCAGATCACTCCCAGAAATTCACAAAAGGGGGTTCTGGGACACTGTCATTCTTTGCACCCCAACACAGCAACATCTCAGGTTCTTCAAGCCCATTTCAATGATCAATCTGACACCCTAGCCCCCATTTTCTGGCCCTCCTTTATGCCAGTGCTTTCCTTTCCATTTCATTGCAGCTATCTCCTCACCCCCATGGCCGACCCAGACCTCATTATCATTGCCTTACTTTCCACCTCAGAAATACTGGACTTTGAAATTCTACTGCCTGATCACAACTTCTAAGTTGTATATCCATAAAACACTTCCATAATCCTCTTCAAGAATCTAATACCCCCATGTTGTCAGTCCTCATCTGGCTCCACTTTCTTTCCTGTCCAACCTGGACCCCTAAGTCAAATGCTTCAAACTCAATAACAAACACATCCTTAATTCTGGTCCACATGCCTGAATGGCTTACAACCTTTGGAGAATCCATCAAGTCTGTGCCTCTGCTTCTATTCCCAGGCTTCCAAGAATGGAGAAAGTCACCTTGTACATAATTGCAGCTAAGGCTTTTATTGGACCCTATTATGTTCCCTTTCTCACTCGCCATAAAGACTGTATCACAGGTTTAACACTCTCCTGTTTTAGTTAGGACTTTATGATTGTATTTGACTGCATATAAATGAAATCCAAAATAACAGTAGCCTAAATAGTCAGAAGTTTGTTTCTCAACCAGGTAAAAGCAATTCAGATATTGGCAATTCAAGTGTGTAATGGAAACACTACAAAGTCATCAAAACCTACACATCTATCTGACCGTTCTGCCATCCTCAGCAGATGACGTCCATCCTCAAGATCACCTCATGATCCAGAATGGTTGCTGGAACTGTAGTCATCATGTTCACATTCTAGACGGAAGGAAGTCAAAAGGACAGAAGAGCATCAGAGCATCCCTCAAGACTGAGTTTTTTCCCTTTAAGAGCTTTCTTGAAAGTCCTACACTAAATTGTTGACATCTCCTTGGCCATAATTTAATCACATGACTACATTTAGTTGTAAGGAAAGCTGGGAAATTCAGTCTTTTAGCTGTATACATCACCTAACTAAACACAGTCAAGACACTATTACTAAGAAAGAAGGTGAGAATGGATTTAGGATAGGCGATTAATAGCCTCTGCCACATCTCCTTAAACCTTCTACTTCACTCCTTCCCTTATCTTTCTCTTTTCAGTCTGACAAACTCTTTGCTGGGAAAAGAAATTCTCAAGTGTTAAACCCCTTAATATCTCTCCCCTCCACTTCTAACTTACATGTTTATGGAATCTAAGTTTCTTCATTCCTATCTCAAAGAGAATTCCCTCTTTTCCTACCCAAGGCTAAAACCTCTACTTTTAATATGTATGGTTTATTGTATGTCAAATACCATCAATAAAGCTGTTTAAAAAATATAATAATTTAAAACTCATTCACTCATTAATACCTAATCGTCTGTTTTCCATTGTTCTCCTGTACATGTTAGCTAAGGTCAACAATTTTGCCTCATCCTCCTCAGACACTCTACCATTAACCAACACCTGCTTCCCCAAGTTCTTTCTTATCTTTTTTTTAAAAAAAAAAATAAGAAAGAAAAGCAATTCTACTGAGATAAATTCACATACCACACAATCCATCCAAAATATACAATCAATGTCTTCTAATATGTTCATGGAGGTGTGCTTTCACCACCATAATCAATTCTAGAACTTTTTCACATACAAGAGGGTTCACTATGTCATACGGTTCCATGTTTCATTCTCTGGCTTTCCTTCTAGTGAGAGACACAACCCTAAACTTTTCCTTTAACTCACAATCACACCCACATATTACCATATGTGGGTTTTTCTACAGCCAGGTTCCAGCATCCATTTTCCAGTTTCATGAGTAGAGAAATGCAGTTGCAATGGAGGCAGTAGGAGTGGTGACTTCCTGATCCTTGGAGCTGTCATTCATATTGTGCAATACAGGGTCCTTGACTATAGGGTGGTGAATTCCTCTACTCAGAGCTTCCAGGGCTGGCCTACAGGAGATAACTCCCATAGGAGTCAGTCCCATTTTGTTATTCCTGGAATCATTCCTGGAGGTCCAGCAAGGATTATGCATCTCATGTGCTGCCAGTGACTTTCACTAGCACCTAATTTCCTGCATTAAGCTCCTTCTTGCATAAAATACCTAAAGTGCTTCTCTTTCCAGCACTGAACCCTAACTGATACACTATCCTACTTTCTACCCACAGACCCAGGAGGAGTTAGAGTGGTATATTAATTTTATGGTCAGGAACCCAGGAATTTGCAAATCCTGCTCTGCCTATCTCCCCTTCCATTGGAGTTCCTAAAGGAGCTTTCCATAAAAGGAATAATAAATAAAAATCAAAGTACCACTTTCTTATCAAGCCTAAAACCTGAATGCAACACCTGGGTAGTTATTTTGGGGCCTAGGGCCTCCTGCCCCAAATGTCCATCTTTATTTCTTACTTCTCGGGCTGGACATAGGCAGGAAGCAAGTTGAAGAGAGACTGAGCCAAGAGAGTCATCTAGAATCTACTTATTCATCAAGCTGTGAGTAAGAGAGAAAGAGAAGGGGGTTATGCATTTTAAAGCACAGTAACCTTGCCCATTTTGTCAGCAAGGCCCAGTCAACTGTCTTGGATTCTTACTACTCAAATTAACAAACTTTTCTCCCCACGGGGGGTGGAGGGGGTGGGGGAAAAGGGGTGGGGAAGGGACTGAGAGAGAAGCACCTGCCATGGGAAGATGGGTGGATACATGGGAAGGGGCTGCCCAGGCAGAGCAGAGGGGCAAGGTCTACTGAATATCCCATAGTGAGTGTTACAGTCTCCTCTTCTGCCCCACTGTGAGTGCTTTGATGTCTGTATACATTGTTGTCTTTCTCTCTGAGGTCACTTGCAGAGCTAATTCCTTCTAAGTTGAACTAACTTGTACTAGGTAAGAGTATGTTTTCATGAAGAAAGGAAGATAGCGATGGAAAGCTGGCCTGTAGGTGGGGATATTAATAAGGCAGGGAGTACTTGTCTCTTGATCATCATTATCAAATATGTATGAATTTATTTATAAGATTAGTTGACCTTAATGGGAATACTAGTAGGGACACTCCAGAATATAGGGATTTTCTGGGAGGGGAAGACTGACAGCAGAAATTCTGGATATATTTCTAATAGGTTGCTTGATGTCACCTCTCTGGAAGGGAATGGGTGACATGAACTTTAAAGTTCCTTCTAAAATTCTGTGATTCTACTGTGTACCCCAAATTGGAAGCACCTCAGAGTTTTTATAGTCTCTAAAAAGCTCCCTGACTCAAAGAAATCAACAGACACTAGCCTCCATCCTGGTAACAGCTATTCTCTTAAACATGCCCCTGCTGATTCTCCTTATTTTTGCCTGCAAAAAGAAAAGAATATACATTTTCCAAAGTAAAGAGTTAGACTTCAGAAATTATTTTAAATCCAAACTGATCCTTTGTGAAAATAAGCAGGAGAAAATCAGAAAAATAAATTATCCAGAAGTAAAATTTTATTCTGCTTCTATTGTTGAATGTATTGTTTACATTGCTGAATGATCTGATCATGAATTACTCAAGTTTATGATCAAGTCCTTACCTAGCACTTTGACAACATTTAGAAAATTCACTTTAACATTGTCCTTGAGAATATATCCCAAGAATTATATCATCCCCACTAGAGATGAAATTTCCTGGGGGCAAGAACTGTGTCTCATTAATACCTGCAGCCATAGGATAGATGTGTGATGTAGTGGACTCTTGAAACTGTTGGATGAATGAATAGTTGTGAATGGATAGATAAACAGATGGTTTCACAGATGGTTATATGGATAAACATGATGCACTATTTTGGTTATCTCAATCAATACACCACTTCAGAAGGGTTTCAAGATGAATCAGTGTGATATTTAACTCTGTTGAAAGACAGACAGGGAGGAAGCAGGGAATATGGTAAAACCCATATAAAAACGCAACAAAACATTAAAATTAAAATTTTTTGAAATTACATTTTGATATCCAGAATCCCGATTAAATGTTTTGCTTGTTACGTTTTAAAATCCTATTTCAATTTCTTATTTTTTGTGGTCCTCAAAATAATGCTGGGAGTGTCAATATAAGCTCCTAGGAGGGTGTCATAACAAAGCTGTGCTCTAGTCTAGTCCACCAATTAGCAGCATCCTCATCTCCTGGGACTCCCCATAGTCGTGAGATATGCAGAAGTTCGGGCTTCTCCCTAGATCTCCCGAACCAGAATCTGCATTTTAACAAGTTCCCCAGGCGATTCCTGTACACATTCAAGTCTTAGAAATACTGGTCTAGACTCCAGAGAACAATGACTGAGAAGTGGGACTAGTCCAGAAACTATGCTCTCTGTCATCAGAGACCTGGTCTAAACAAAGTGTAATAAATCCCAAGTAGTGTCCTGCTGACAGAGAGGTCCAAGAGGCTGAGAAGAGGATTTGATATGTTGGAACATAAAGGTGGAGGATGGAGACTGTGGAGACAGGGGACAATGTGTATGTCAATGGCTGCATACCACAGAGGAGACACATTTTTTTATTCTTATTTTTATTTTTTTAGCCTAGCTTTCAAGGGCTTGCCCCCTGCATCTGCATAGATTGATAGTTAACAATTGGTCACAGGTTGTGCTTCAAACACTTTCAATCAGTAAGACTTCTAGTCTCTGCTGGCAGACCTGGCTATGGGTTGGGGAGTGCATATAAAGTTCATGTAGATTTCAAGTCTGCCCAGCTTTTATTTTCCACTAAGCCCCACCTGGGACTTCCTTGTATATATGCACACATGCTCAATCAGCCAGGGATGTGTGGGGAGCTTATATAGCTTCCAACGTCTCCCTGTTAAATTTCTGGACACAGTCTCCAACTAGCAGGGGTGTAGGCTCTTCCTGCTTGTTTCCTAATGAGTTTGCTAATTTTACTGGCAGTGCCCTCCTTGCAAATCAAGTCAGCCCCCGCCAGCAGTTTTCACAGGCAGTCTGTCCTGGTAGCACTGTTGTGCCAACACATCTGGCTATCGATCAGCCACAGGGAAGAAAACCACAGACTCCCATTGTTCTTACCCAAAGTTCAGCAGTTTCATGAATATATGTTTCTCAATTTATTGTTTGCCTTTGTCAATTTCCAGAGCCCTGAAATGGTTATTTTGGAAGATTTTCTCCAATTGTTTCTTCGGGAGGTGGGGGGGGGGCTTGTTTTTCTCTTCACTCTGCCGTTGTTCTAAGTCCTGCCTCTGATTCACTTTTATAGGCTTAAGATTCTCCATCGGTAAAATCTGGTCTCTTCCTCTTCAGTCCTGTGCTATTTCCATGGATCAGGGTTTCTGAAGGTTTTGAAGAATGAGTGGTGCATTAAAAGATGACAGGGAATGCATCACCTAAGGTTCTTCAGGTGCAGCCAAACTAATCTGACTCTAACGAAATCATTTTGGAATGATATGGGGCAGTTCAGAGATGGGGCTGTCATGAGTGAAAACGTAAAAAGCTGTGCCTTCCTCAAATAAAAAATTTTAAAGTATGTATATTATTGCCCATCTAAACACCATATTCAAGCCACCCAGGGAAAGTAGAAACCAGGCAAGTGGCTACATCTGTAAAGAAAGGAAAAGAGAAGGGAAGGAGAAAGGAGTACATGGACAGAGGGAGGGGAAGAAGAGTGCTGGCTCTGACTGCATAAATCAAACTTCTCTTATAAATCAGTAATCTGTATATATATGTCCCACACAGAATAAGGTAAAATCAAAGCCTCTTGCTTAGACATATATACTTGGTTTGCCAGGCCCTTCGCAAAGAATTTTCAAGGGCCTTGGCAGGCAAAGCTGTACCTGCATGCACATATGAGCTTACACTCCTACCTGCTCATCCACATCCCAATGCTGGCGCACACACACCATTGGCGGTAGGCATACTCCATACCCCCATATCACTCCCCAACTAAAGGTATACTCTACTCTGATAGCAGTGGAAGGATGAGAGAAACAACAACAGAATACCCAGAGTTCTGTAGAATTGGGATCTGATCCTGCAAGTGCAGGCATCAATGAGTGTGTAAGCAGGTCTCCAAAGTGAATATACATTTCTGAACACCAGGACAGGTTTATTTCAGAGGAACCACTTCTCTGCTGCTTCAGCACATAGTCAAGCATCCCAGACTGTCCATCATCTATCCTCATCCTCATGGAAGTTCATATAGGTCTACAATGTGTCTACAATGTGAATGCCTTCCCTCCCTTATGCAGTGCACAACCTGAACAATCATACAAGGGAAAACTGGATAACCAGACTCCAAAAAGGATAAGAATAAGAGCAGCTCAAAAGATCCAGGAAGCATGCACCACTACTGCATAAATGAATTTCAACCACAGTTAATCACTGCATCACTCCACTCAAGATACAAATTCCAGGGAAAAAGTTTCCGATAGGCCTATCTTGGGCCATGTGAGCATATCTTGCCATATCTTGATTAATGGCCCTCTAGCTTTCTCTCCAATCAGGAGGAATAAGTACCATACAAAATTAGGATGCTGTTCCCAGAAAGGAGAACATACACTGAACGGGCGAAAACAACAGATAGCCAGCATGGAAAAATAAATTAGGGATGAGATTTCTTTACTTTAGGATTTCTCAGAGCCTGTCATTAGCTAATTTTATTTTTTATTTTATTAGGGGATAAAACATGCAGTATTTCTCAATCATTTTACCAGGGAACCCTTTTCTTTGACAGAACATCTCAAGGGGCTGAGTGGCCTCAAAAACATCTTTAGGAAAATTAGATCATGTTGCCTCTGTGCCCACGTGTATTGTAGGCCACTAGAGCAATAATTGGCCTTTTATTTACCATGGCACCGAGTAGGCACTCAATAAATGAATTACTGAATGAATCTGTTTATATTATCTGCATATATTACCTCTGAAAGTCTGAATTTTATGAGGCATTGCAAGATCCATGCTCAACAAAAAAAAAATCAGTCAGGTTAATTGTACTGTGCTCATGAAGTCAGAGGAAACTGTCCATCCTCCACAGAGCCCCAGAGTCTTATCTCTGAAAGGCAGACGCAACCATGTCACTCCTATGCCTAAAATTCTTTAATTCCTGCCTTGGGCCTGCACAGTCCAAACTCCAGAGCACCATATACAAGGACTTTCACATCCTGGTCCTGCATCCCTTCTGACTGTATTTCCTACCTTTTCCCAACTCCCACATTATGCTCCAGAAAAACTACTTATGAGTTTCTAAAGAACGTCTTACATCTCTGTATCTTTGAAAACACTGTTTCCTCTGTCTGGAATACCATTTCCCCCTCCCTTTTGCCACTTGAAAAACTCACCTTTCAAAATCCAGCCTTTCAACTCCATTGTGAGGATCTCCCAGCTTTCACCCAGCTGCCAGCCCCATCCTCCAAACAATCTCTCTTTCTTCTGAGCTGTACACAGTTGTTGATTGCTGCATTTGTCACACAATGCTGTTCCATATGCTTATCTGTCTTCTTTTCAGCCTGTGAGCTCCTTAGGGATAAAAGGCATGCTTGGAGGCGGGGCAAGATGGCGGACTGGTGAGCTGTATGTTTTAGTTACTCCACCAGGAAAGTAGGTAGAAAGCCAGGAACTGCGTGGACTGGACACCACAGAGCAATCTGACTTTGGGCATACTTCATACAACACTCATGAAAACGTGGAACTGCTGAGATCAAGGAAATCTGTAAGTTTTTGCGGCCAGGGGACCCGCGCCCCTCCCTGCCAGGCTCAGTCCCGTGGGAGGAGGGGCTGTCAGCTCCGGGAAGGAGAAGGGAGAACTGCAGTGGCAGCCCTTATCGGAAACTCATTCTACTGATCCAAACTCCAACCATAGATAGACTGAGACCAGACACCAGAGAATCTGAGAGCAGCCAGCCCAGCAGAGAGGAGACAGGCGTAGAAAAAAAACAACACGAAAAACTCCAAAATAAAAGTGGAGGATTTTTGGAGTTCTGGTGAACATAGAAAGGGGAAGGGCAGAGCTCAGGCCCTGAGGCGCATATGCAAATCCCGAAGAAAAGCTGATCTCTCTGCCCTATGGACCTTTCCTTAATGGCCCTGGTTGCTTTGTCTCTTAGCATTTCAATAACCCATCAGATCTCTGAGGAGGGCCTTTTTTTTTTTTTTTTAATCCTTTTTGATTTTTCTACAACAATTACTCTAAGAAGCCCAATACAGAAAGCTTCAAAGACTTGCAATTTGGGCAGGTCAAGACAAGAGCAGAACTAAGAGAGCTCTGAGACAAAAGGTAATAATCCAGTGGCTGAGAAAATTCACTAAACACCACAACTTCCCAAGAAAAGGGGGGTGTCCACTCACAGCCATCATCCTGGTCGACAGGAAACACTCCTGCCCATCGCCAGCCCCATAGCCCAGAGCTGCCCCAGACAACCCAGTGTGACGGAAGTGCTTCAAATAACAGGCACACACCACAAAACTGGGCGTGGACATTAGCCTTCCCTGCAACCTCAGCTGATTGTCCCAGAGTTGGGAAGGTGGAGCAACTACGAGAGCTAATAAACAAATTTAGCAAAGTAGCGGGATACAAGATTAATGCACATAAGTCAGTAATGTTTCTATATGCTAGAAATGAACAAACTGAAGAGACACTCAAGAAAAAGACACCATTTTCAATAGCAACTAAAAAAATCAAGTACCTAGGAATAAACTTAACCAAAGATGTAAAAGACCTATACAAAGAAAACTACATAACTCTACTAAAAGAAATAGAAGGGGACCTTAAAAGATGGAAAAATATTCCATGTTCATGGATAGGAAGGCTAAATGTCATTAAGATGTCAATTCTACCCAGACTCATCTACAGATTCAATGCAATCCCAATCAAAATTCCAACAACCTACTTTGCAGACTTGGAAAAGCTAGTTATCAAATTTATTTGGAAAGGGAAGATGCCTCGAATTGCTAAAGACACTCTAAAAAAGAAAAACGAAGTCGGAGGACTTACACTCCCTGACTTTGAAGCTTATTATAAAGCCACAGTTGCCAAAACAGCATGGTACTGGCACAAAGATAGACATATAGATCAATGGAATTGAATTGAGAATTCAGAGATAGACCCCCAGATCTATGGCCGACTGATCTTTGATAAGGCCCCCAAAGTCACTGAACTGAGTCATAATGGTCTTTTCAACAAATGGGGCTGGGAGAGTTGGATATCCATATCCAAAAGAATGAAAGAGGACCCCTACCTCACCCCCTACACAAAAATTAACTCAAAATGGACCAAAGATCTCAATATAAAAGAAAGTACCATAAAACTCCTAGAAGATAATGTAGGAAAACATCTTCAAGACCTTGTATTAGGCAGACACTTCCTAGACTTTACACCCAAAGCACAAGCAACAAAAGAGAAAATAGATAAATAGGAACTCCTCAAGCTTAGAAGTTTCTGCACCTCAAAGGAATTTCTCAAAAAGGTAAAGAGGCAGCCAACTCAATGGGAAAAAATTTTTGGAAACCATGTATCTGACAAAAGACTGATATCTTGCATATATAAAGAAATCCTACAACTCAATGACAATAGTACAGACAGCCCAATTATAAAATGGGCAAAAGATATGAAAAGACAGTTCTCTGAAGAGGAAGTACAAATGGCCAAGAAACACATGAAAAAATGTTCAGCTTCACTAGCTATTAGAGAGATGCAAATTAAGACCACAATGAGATACCATCTAACACTGGTTAGAATGGCTGCCATTAAACAAACAGGAAACTACAAATGCTGGAGGGGATGTGGAGAAACTGGGACTCTTATTCATTGTTGGTGGGACTGTATAATGGTTCAGCCACTCTGGAAGTCAGTCTGGCAGTTCCTTAGAAAACTAGATATAGATTTACCATTCGATCCAGCGATTGCACTTCTCGGTATATACCCGGAAGATCGGAAAGCAGTGACACGAACAGATATCTGCATGCCAATGTTCATAGCAGCATTATTCACAATTGCCAATAGATGGAAACAACCCAAATGTCCTTCAACAGATGAGTGGATAAATAAAATGTGGTATATACACATGATGGAATACTACGCGGCAGTAAGAAGGAACGATCTCATGAAACATATGACAACATGGATGAACCTTGAAGACATAATGCTGAGCGAAATAAGCCAGGCACAAAAAGAGAAATATTATATGCTACCACTAATGTGAACTTTGAAAAATGTAAAACAAATGGTTTATAATGTAGAATGTAGGGGAACTAGCAATAGAGAGCAATTAAGGAAGGGGGGAACAATAATCCAAGAAGAACAGATAAGCTATTTAACGTTCTGGGGATGCCCAGGAATGACTATGGTCTGTTAATTTCTGATGGATATAGTAGGAACAAGTTCACAGAAATGTTGCTATATTATGTAACTTTCTTGGGGTAAAGTAGGAACATGTTGGAAGTTAAGCAGTTATCTTAGGTTAGTTGTCTTTTTCTTACTCCCTTGTTATGGTCTCTTTGAAATGTTCTTTTATTGTATGTTTGTTTTCTTTTTAACTTTTTTTTCATACAGTTGATTTAAAAAAGAAGGGAAAGTTAAAAAAAAAAAAGAAAAACAAGGAAAAAAAAAGATGTAGTGCCCCCTTGAGGAGCCTATGGAGAATGCAGGTGTATTCGCCTACCCCACCTCGATCGTTGCTAACATGACCACAGACATAGGGGACTGGTGGGTTGATGGGTTGAGCCCTCTACCATAAGTTTTACCCTTGGGAAGACGGTTGCTGCAAAGGAGAGGCTAGGCCTCCCTATGGTTGTGCCTAAGAGCCTCCTCCCGAATGCCTCTTTGTTGCTCAGATGTGGCCCTCTCTCTCTGGCTAAGCCAACTTGAAAGGTGAAATCACTGCCCTCCCCCCTACGTGGGATCAGACACCCAGGGGAGTGAATCTCCCTGGCAACGTGGAATATGACTCCCGGGGAGGAATGTAGACCCGGCATCGTGGGACGGAGAACATCTTCTTGACCAAAAGGGGGATGTGAAAGGAAATGAAATAAGCTTCAGTGGCAGAGAGATTCCAAAAGGAGCCGAGACGTCACTCTGGTGGGCACTGTTACACACACTTTAGACAACCCTTTTTAGGTTCTAAAGAATTGGGGTAGCTGGTGGTGGATACCTGAAACTATCAAACTACAACCCAGAACCCATGAATCTCGAAGACAGTTGTATAGAAATGTAGCTTATGAGGGGTGACAATGGGATTGGGAAAGCCATAAGGACCACACTCCATTTTGTCTAGTTTATGGATGGATGAGTAGAAAAATAGGGGAAGGAAACAAACAGACAAAGGTACCCAGTGTTCTTTTTTACTTCAATTGCTCTTTTTCACTGTAATTATTATTCTTGTTATTTTTGTGTGTGTGCTAATGGAGGTGTCAGGGATTGATTTAGGTGATGAATGTACAACTATGTAATGGTACTGTAAACAATCGAAAGTACGATTTGTTTTGTATGACTGCGTGGTATGTGAATATATCTCAATAAAATGAAGATAAAAAAAAAAGCTAAGGGAAAAGATACTGAGACAGCAAAGAGAAAAAAAGGAGAAAATAAAATCTTTCTTAACCTTTTCAAAAAAAAAAAAAAAAGGCATGCTTGTTCATCTTAGTAGTCATAGTACCTGGCACCTAGTATCTAGTGTCTAGTACCTATCACCTAGCTACTTCCAACCAGGAAGAGAAAAATCCCTCCAAGGGCTTCAAACAAAGGGAATGTAATGCTGGGAATTGGATACACAGGTGATGCAAGAGGCTGAGACTATCTTAGTTTGGATTTCCCTGAGGCAGGCTTTGAGATCAAGATTTGAATACAAGCAGTTTATTGGGAAGTGCAAAAATATGGACAGGTGAGGAAGGGAGTGCTACAAGAAGAGAAGGCAACCAACAAAGGACATTTTATTAAGCCAGGTACCAAAGCGGGTAGCTGGAGCTTAATCCCACCTGGACACTCTGGAAAATAATGAAAAGTACATACTTCAGAATTACCCTGACCAAGGGGTGAGTGACCTGGGGTCTTTATACTAGTCAGTCCTTGGTTAAGGGCTATCCCCAGAGAGAACATGAACTCCCAGGCCCTTTCAGCTAATGTGCACACAAGCAAAGTGAGTTCCACCCATGTAGGGGTAGCACTCCCAAAAAGATGGAGGCTGGCTTGTAAGGAAATGGGTGACGGGATTCTCAGACATAGGAGTGGAGCATTGACAGCGTTGGCTAGAGTTAGGCAACTCTGAAGTGAACAGTAACAGGAAGCTGCCCCTAAGCTTGAAGTACACAGCAATGGGGTGGGGTGTCTGGGCCCCAGGAGCTGGGAACACCTGGTAGAGGCTAGACCCATCACTGCAGACACTAGAGCCCTGGAGGAGATATAGCCACTCCCAGAGACTCCACACAAGGCAGAAATAGACTTCTCTCTCTCTCCTGCCCTCCAGTCTCCCCCTAGTGCCTCTCATTGGCCAGCTGGATGCCACTTGACAAAGAGTCTCAAAAGCTGGACCTGCCCTTCAGTGATACAGGGCCGAGCACAGAACTGGCATACTGGAGGCAAGGACATGGAGGGGCTATGTTGTCCCCAAACCAGCAGCATCAGAATTACCTGTGAAGTTGTTTAAAATGCAGATTCCTGGGCCCCGTTCTTGAGCTAATGAATCTGAGTCTTACAGGTAAAGTTGGGATCCCAGGTGTCTGTATTTATAACAAGAACCTGAGAGGCATCTTATACAGAATAAAAATTGGGAACCACTGTAGAAGTGACTCAACGTAAGTATGTTACATTTTTAAAAATTAACTTGAATGGACCATGTAACAAGATGGAGAATTCTAATTTTTGCCAATCCAAAATATCAAATAACAAAAGTGGTCCTTTCCAATTCATCAGGGTTTAACTGCATAACAATAGATCTTTATTTCCCTATTTCAGAAAAACTAGTTGAGGCCCCAAAGGATTTTGGAAAACATATCTGTTAGAGAAATCACAGATACCTGTCAAGCGGCCATTGCCTAGACCTCACCTACCCCCATCTCCTTCTCCAGGGAGTCGCAAACACACGCTAAGCAGCCATCCTTCAGCCTTCCACTACCCTTACCTCCTTTTCTATTGTGTTTCTATTGTGTTAAGTCTAATGAAAAGTCCTGGCCGAACTTTAAACCCCTCAACTGGGAACAAGCAGCCCCAGATGCTTTTCAGAACAGAAGTTCTCATTGGCAGGGCCCCCTTCCCCAGAGGTGGATAAAAAGTACACTCAAACAATATAGATTTCTCTCTTTTCTCTGATGCGAAGTGGGGCATGCAGAGCTGCCGTCTATCAATCCCAATACAGAGCAGTTTTTGCAGGGAGACCAGCCATAATGGGACTTCTTCCTCTGCTCTTTGGGATTCTTTTCGCTGAGTCAGTGACAAAGAGATTTTTTTTGCCCTTTCTCGACTCTTTATTCTAGTGATAAAGGGATTATTTACTGAAAGTTTCTGTTGTGGCTTGAACCTGTGTTCCCATGACACACCATTGTAGCAACTCGTTCCACAATATCCATAAAAGCTATGGTTAGCACCATGGATCAGAGTTTGAATTGCAGGTCATTCTGTTGTACTTGCCACACTATGTTGCTGTGTATTTATTTTCTGTATCTGTCTCCCCTACTAGACTCTGAGTTTACTGGGGACAAGGATTGTGTCTTATGAAGTTCTGCATGCCTAGCACCTAACACAGGCTGGTACAGAGCAGGAGTCCGATAAATGTAGAATTAAATTCAGAATCTAAATCTATTCCTAAACCTCTGAAGGTAGCTCTTTCAGGTAAACACCAGCTCAGAATGTGTCCAAGGTATTTTTATTTTTTTAATTTCCAAAACCATTTCATGTTTTCCATTAAATTGGTCTCTTCAATTTGGTTTTGAGCATTCATGTGGTTAAGTTATTCAGTAGTGCACTACACATGATATATTGTGTTTATTTCAGAATAATCAAGCAATTGTTATCACAGAAATAAAATTACTCAATTTTGTTAAGAAAAAGGTCCCTTCTCCAAAGACTGTAATCTATTCATATTTTTAAAAATATTTCAAGGCAAGAATCAGACAGAACAATCATTCAGAAGTACAAATCCAAAATAAAAGGATGAACTATGTTCTAAGATGGTGAACAAAACCAACTGATCAATTTTAATAGTTTAAAGGAGTGGACAAGAGGATGAAAGATGCATTTAAAAATTTCCATTACTAAAAATATATATGGTATTTCCATTACCATAAAATTCCCCCCATAAATATGGGTACATTTATTTACTGAGAAATAAAATAGAAACATAATGCTGCATGTAGAACAGGAAACCAGTTAACCCCAAAGCTAGAGTCATTTTGGAGACATTTCCCAGAAATTAATTAAGAAGATACACTGAAATCAGTTTCTCACTGGTTGAAATCCAGGACCTATTATAAAAAAGATATGTAATCTTGAGCAAGTGACAACCTCTGCACCGTTCTCTTATTTCTAAAATAGGAACACCACCTCCTTCATAGGGATGGTTACCCAGGGCACTCAACAATTATTGGCTACTTGCTTTCTATTTATAAAGTTTGCAGCTAAACAAGAATACAAATTGTCCCCCTAGAATAGGTTTCTGGCTATCAGATCTAATGAAATATCTGGCATGGAAAGGTGAACTGCAGGGACACTCAACAGTGAAAGGGCATGGATCTGGGGTCCACTATGGAGGGATGACAATTAAGGGACAGAGGGAGCACAGACAGGGAAAGTTTGTAGCAGAAAATAATCCCAAATGGAATAAGCCAGGCACCTCAAGTCTATATATCAATCTATGGGAGGCAGTTATAGGACAACAAGGAAGAGCAGAGGCTTTCAGCTACTCTGAGTTCTAATCCTGGCTTCATTACTCACTAACTAGCTGTGTGACCTCAGGAAAATTACCTATCTTCTCTGTGCTTCAGAGTCACCATTTTAAAAAGTGGAAAAATAATGCCTATTCCATTGGCTAGTTGTCAGAATTAAGTGTGTTCATGTGTGTAGTATTGTATTAGTTAGGGTTCTCTAGGGAAACAGAACCAACAAGAGATATCTGTATATAAAAGATTTTATAAAAGTGTCTCATGCAACTGTGGGGATGCCATGAGTCCAAATTCCGTAGGGCAGGCAGCGAACTGGCAACTCCGATGAAGGTGTTTGATGAACTCCTCAAGAGATGCTGGCTAGCTGAAGAAGAAGCGAAGGTTCTCTCTCTTTCTCCCTTAAAAGTCTTCAACTGATTGGATCAAATCCAGCTGACTGAATTTTCTCATTGCAGAAGACATGCCCTTCGTTGATGTAATCAAAGGTGCAGTCAATTGACTGATGATTGAATAAACCAGCCTTCTGGTTTATTAACCAGCCACAAATGTCCAGTGCTTGCTTGACCAGACACCTGGACACCATCACCTGGCCAAATTGACACATAAACCTAACCATCACAGGTATGTTTATCACCAATGCTTATCACATTAAATGCTCAGTAAATGCTAGCTGGTAGTTGTATTCTTAGTAGTAACAGCAATATATTAATAATAGTAGTGAAGTCCCTATTTCCAGGCTTTTGGTTCAGAAATAGAATTCCTTCCCTCACATGACTGATGACTGAACAGGATAAATTATAGTCACAGTTCTATATAGATCAGGTTATCAAGGCAGGTTATCAAGAGAGGCATCCAGGGAAATCAGGCAGATACAGATATAGAGGCAAGGTATATGTAGGGAGCCAGGTCTCAGGAACAGAGTAGCAGCAAGTATGACCATGACGGGGTTGGACCAAACCCAGACCAAGTTGGCTCAGCTGTTGATAGGAAAGAACTACGGGAAATGAAGACAGACAACTCATAAAAATATCAAAACTGAAGTTCAGAAGCTCCTTATCTATCCAGAGATCAATATTTAGTAGTCTCTTTCACTTAGTAAGAAAGAAGGCTTCTGAGCAATCTAAATCATTGTCATAAAGCCCATGAAACAAAACCCATTTCTTTAACTCATAGGAAACATTTTAGCCCTTCATTCAGATCCTATTTACTCTTATTTTACATAAAATTATAATGAACATTTTCATCTGGTTTCCTTGCCCATGACAGTTTGGGAGTGGGGTTGGAGAGAGGAAACTTCTAGTGGTAGGAAAACTTTCAAAAAGGACTATACTATACAATTATTTTTAAAATAGAAACAAGTCTTAATAGAGCACAGTAGTCTTGCACCATTTCATACAAGGGCAAATTGCCCTGGATGCCTCTTAAATCAAGAAAGCACATCATAGTACTAGATATTCGTAATGATAATTTTGAGTCCTCTTGTCTTAAATAGTACCACCAACCACCCAGTGGATCAAGCCAAAAAACAGAAATCGGTCCCTTTGCCTTATCCTCTATATCCAGTCCATTGGGAAGTTATATCAATCCTAAATCCAAAATATGTTCTGGATTTGTCTGTATACTTCTTGTTACCTCCATTCTCACTACTCTAGTCTAAGCCACAGCAATCTCTTGCCTGGATTCATCTCACAGAAGCCAAAATAAGCTTTTAAAAACAAATTTTAGTATATGTCAATTCCCTGCTTTAAACCTTTAGCAGCTTTCTAACTCCTTAAAAAGAAGTTTTTAAGTATACTGTTTCTAAGACCTCTAAGATCCAACTGCTGCTTTTCCTTGCTGCCTCACTCACTACCTTCCAGCTACACACTCTTCTGTTCCTTGAATACTCCAAGATCCTTTGCACTGTCTCTTCTCTCTTCCTGGAATACTTTTCCCCAGATCTTCATAGGTACCAGCTCAAATGCAACCTTCTCCTACTAGTCTTCTCTGACCACTCAGTCCAAAGAAGCTGCCCACAATCTATTATTTTACCCTGTTTAATTTGTTTACATAGCATTTAACACCATCTGATATTTCTTGTTTGTTTAATTGATCATGATCTGTCTTCCCACACTGGACTGTGGTCTTGTTTCCCTCATTCGCCCTCTAAGTGTCCCTAGTACCTAGAACAGTGTCAGGCACTAACATATGCTTAATAAGTATTATAAGTTAATAAATATACCTCCAAACAAAAAATAAAATAAAAAAGGAAATAATCTACACACTTTAGAGCATTATTACCAGATACATACAAGTTATTTGCAACCCACTCACAACTAAACAGGTCCTGCCAATGGCTGAGAACCTCTACTCTAGCCAATGACAAGGGGCTTAAGTGTTTTCTCGCAGGAGGGGCAGCACGATGGAGAAAGTCTTTTAGAGAAATGAATATGGAAAGCGAGTGTAGGACAGATCAGAGAAGAAAAGCCGAGAGACAAAGTGACCACTTAGCTGTCTATTTTCTCTCTCCATGTGTGAAGTGATGAAGCCTGAACCAGTGACAGGAAAAGGAAGGAACTGAATCTAGGAGCACTGTGGTGGAAGAAATAACAGGGTTAGAGGCTGATTAAATTTGTGGAGGAAGACACAAGGGGGGAGCCATGAAAGTTCAAAATCTTGGCAGTGGTCTTCCCTCGCTAATGAGTCTTCTCCATGTAAATA
This sequence comes from Choloepus didactylus, assembly GCF_015220235.1. Taxonomy (NCBI): domain Eukaryota; kingdom Metazoa; phylum Chordata; class Mammalia; order Pilosa; family Megalonychidae; genus Choloepus; species Choloepus didactylus. Next base: position 177,501,277 of record NC_051308.1, read on the forward strand.
ACAAGCTGCTCGATTTAATAAAGAAATATGAATTCATAAATTGATGCAGCAGAAGTTCCTTTTTAATTTGATTTTTCATGTACAGAACAATCTTGAAAATCATGTATTCTTTTAAAGGAACTATTTGATATCAAAGAATATACCAATTAAAATTTTAAAATAATTATGGCTATGAACAGTTTGAATTAATTCAATTACAAACAACAGTTGGGTTGTTTTCATCTTTTTAACACTTCAATGGCTTGACTGAATATTTTACCTATATAGTTGATGTGTGTATTAGTTTTCTATTGCTGCCATAGCAAATAACCACAAACTTAGCAGCTCTCTAATTTCTGTAGATCAGAAGTCCTGCATGGTCTCACTGGCCTAAAATCAAGGTGCTGGCAGGGCTGATTTCCTTTCTGGAGGCTCTAGGGGAGAATCTGTTTCCTTGCTTTTCCACCTTCTAGAAGCTGCCCACATTCCTTGGCTCTTGGCCCCCTACCTCCATCTTAAAAGCCAGCAATATCACATTTTGTCTCTCTAACCCTTGTTCCATCATCAAGCCCTGCTCTGACCAGAACTAGAAAATGTTATCTGCTTTTAAGGTCTCTTGTGATTACATTGTGCCTACCAGGAAAATCCAGGACTATCTCCCTATCTCAAGATCCTTAACTTAATCACACCCACAACGTCCCTTTTGTCAAGTAAGGCAACATATTCACAGGTTCTGGTGATTGGGACATGGACATCTTTGATGGGGGGCATTATTTTGCCTACTGCACATAGAATCAAATATTCATTGTGTTTACCTACATGTTATTTTTCAATGTTGCCTATTTTGGTGTTTTATAGCTGAATTCTCCTAATAGCCACTCAGAGTCATGGGAGGAAGAGGCATATCAAAGACTAACTCCATGAATTTTATTTCCAGTTTTTTAGAAAGGTATTTCATTTCATTTATGTACATCCCACCTTATCCCAGGAGGAATTTTAGGACCCTTAAATGATAAGGATGATGTGTCAGATACAGGAACAGCAGCCTCCTTTCTCTTTCTTTTTTCATATCAACCATCTTGCAACAGGAGAGCCTAATGGTTCAGAGCCCAGACTCTGGCTTCTGCCCAGCTTTATCAAGTTATCAGATCTCTCTGTGGTTCAGCCTCCTCATCAACAGAATGGGAATTCATTCATTCAAGCAATATTTATTGAGTACTTGCTATGTGCCAGCATAATTCTAGGTACCAAGGATTCAGGCAGTTATGCACAGGTACAGCATCACCAGTTTTTAAGAGACCCGCTAACCCCAATCCCAACTTCACCTATGCCCCAACCTCTGCCCCTAGGACTTTCTGGAACCCCCACAATGTAGAAACTAAAGAGATGAAGCTTGGCAGAGCAGGTGCCCTCCAGAAGCCAAGTACAGTGCTCCTGCCTCCTCTAGGTGTTAAGTGTTTTTCAATTTGACTCCTGAATACAGCAGTGAGAAAGAAATAGACAAAAATCCCTTGTGGAGCTTATTCTCTGATAGAGGAGACAGACAATAGACAGGGCACATAAGTGAAATGTGTATGTGTTGTAGGGTAATAAGTACTATGGAGAGCAAGAACAAACAGGGAAGGGTGACAGAGTTTAAATAGGGTGGTCAGGGAAGACTCACTGAGTAGGAGACACTAGAAGGAAGACCTGCAGGAACTATGTCACAAATTTTGAGGTCTTGATCTCAGGTCATTGGTCTAGATGTCCCCTATCCATTGGGTCAATTTTATTCTATGGGCCTCAGAACACTTCCCTGTACTGGGTTTATTGTACAGCTTGACTTTTATGAGAACTGAGGGGGCAAAATTTGGAATTTTTGCCCCCTTCTCTTCAGAATGCTTTGGGCTGTCATACAAATCGATCTCTTCTGTAAAGATAAGTTTTCCCAAGTAAGAGTGACAAAACTCAGCTATGCCCCAAACCCAGAACAATGGATACCTATTAGCCCTATATTAAACTGCTAACAGGGCCACTCAAGAAACAGCACAGCAGAGAGGAAATCGCAGATGAGCATCTCTTGATGACACATTTACCCAGATGTCTCAGAGTCAAAAGAAAAGGCTGAGAACAAAATCAGATAATGCAGGTGGGCTATCTGTATCTGACATATTTTTATTTGCTCTGTCTAAACATAATAATATATATGATTAATTTCCTCTTTCATCTGATTCAGGTGAGCCCTGAAAGACTTGAATTAAGATGTGCAGACAGTAGTTCAGATAGTGTAATTCCTCTTTAAATATGTTGACTACTGAAAGAGCTTTCAGAAAAATACTTTGATCTAGAAACTCCATTCTCTCCTCAGTTAAAAATGTTTGTTAAGATACCAGGTAGAAGTCCTAAAGAACACTCATAGCCAGAGGAAATTGTTGCTACTGTGGCTAAGCGATGCACAAAGTCCAAGGAAATCAACCTGTTTCCTCCCTTGTGCTGAAGTAATAGAGGGTGCATCATTTAATCTTAATTATGCATTACAACATAGAGAAACATGATTGAAATAAGTTGGAAGAAACACATTCCACTCACCAGAATTGTTAAATGGTTTATAAAACAATACTTTGGGAAGAGACTGATTCCTGCCCAACAACGCCCATGGCCCTCTTAATCTCCAAATAGGTCTCCAGAGGTCTTTTTGTCTGAAGCTTATTGAAAAACCTCAATTTCCTCCCAGAAGGGAAATCTGATTAGGAGTCGGTTCTCTCAGACTCTGAACTATGCATGCCTAAACCAGGGATGGAGAACAGATTTTCATCTAAAGGGCCAAGCCTGATGGATAAAGACTTCCCCATCTTCATCCAGTTCAGCAGGGAAGAGTTGACACTGAAGAGCAATGTCTGTTTGGGCATGGGAAGGACATGAGCAGGGGGTGAGGAGCTTGTCCTAGTCACCTCAATATTTCCAGTGTCTTGAACGGTACTTGGCTCTAAAAAGGCCCTCAATAAAAGCTTTTTGAATGAATGAGTGAGTGAATGACTGACTTAATCAATCACCTCTGGCTTAGACCTTTGAAAAAGTGCAGTGCTGTGGAAAGCTCACTAAACTGGGAGATGTTAGTTTCAACCCATCCAACTACCTGGTTAAGTCCCTTCACCACTGAGTCTCAATTTCCCTGTCTATAAAATGAATACAGCAATAGCCACTCTGATTGTTCAGCAATAGAAATAGTGTGCTATATAAAAATGATACAGCACCATATACTTTGTGGTAGCTTACTCCAGCAATTCACCACTTTCCCGTCAGCTTTTCAGAATGAACCTGCTTCTTCCAGCCTATAGGCTCTGACCCTGAGGACCTTCTAGAGACCATGCATGGCTATTTTTGGGGTACAGCCCCCTCCTCCCCAGTGTGGAAGCCAGACTCAGAAGGATATAGAAGTATAACCATCAGAATATCAGAAAGGTTTGCAACAGAGAGACACATCGGTGGTGAAATTGTTAACTCCTAAGCAAAATTGCATGGTGAACTTTACAATCACATAATGAAAGGAGAACATGGAAAATCTAACAGTTACACAGTGACATTTAGATACAAAAGAAGAGGTTTCCAGAGGTATCTCCTTGACAACCAAAGGCAGAGTGGAGAGAGTGGAACCTTCTGCAGACTGTTTCTGTCAAAACAAACTATCACTTCATTATATCTGCTCTAGGTGGGGGGACTCTCTATGTTCCATAAAAATCATACTTACTCATTAGAGTACATTTCTTACTTTGCTTAAATTATTCAGAAATGGAAATTCCAGGGACATTAGAGAATCACATTCAAACCTTTTAGGGCAGTGTTCCAGCTCCTCACTGATCAGGTCCTATCCATCTCTCACATTCTTTCCTCTGCTCAGATGTTCCCAAAGGCTCTCCCACCACTTGGGATAAAGTCCAAAATCCATATAATGCTAAGAAGGCCTATGGGATCTGGCCCAGGATACCTCCCCCAATGCATCCCCTCATTGCCTTTCACCAATTCTGCTGCAGACATACCATTCCTGAACGATGCCATGCATGATCCCATCTTCAATACCTTTGCATTTGCCAGGCCCTCACCCTGGAACAAGTTTCACCTAAATATTCCCAAGAATCTCTCTCTCACTTCCTTCAGATCCCTGAATACATGTTGCCTTATCAAAGAGGATTCCCTGGCCATTCTATTTGAATTAGCAGCCCTCACCTCATCATTCTCTGTTTTTTTCCCACTTTTTAACTTTTCCTTCATTGCTCTTCTCACCATCTGACATTTACTCATATATATGAATGTGTGGATACATACCTATTTATATTTATTTATTTATTCATATATTTATTAATTTGTTTATTTGCTTACAGTTTATTTCCTCTCATTATGATGTAAGCCCCATGAAAGCAGATGCTTTGCTTTGATTGCACTGCTATATCCCCAGTGCCTAGAGCAGTATCTGAAATACGGTGTGCATCCAATAAAAATTTGTTGAGTGAATGGATAAATCCCTTTTACCAAATGCCAATCATATTTAACCATTCTCCATTCCCCAAACACATTATTCATCACACCTCCATGCCTTCACATGTTGTTGTTACTCACGCCAGAATACCCTCTCCCTTACTGTTTATGGTTCCCAGAGGGATTTCTGCTGACCACATACAAGAGCAGAAGTGACTAGGAGGAAAAGACAGGAGGTAGGAGGTGGGAGTGGGGGTGGAAACTTTCCAGTAACAAGTTCTTTACAGCAGAAAAGAATGGTGACAAGGAACATAGGGAGAATTGGAAGAATAATTTACTATAGAGAAGGAGAAGGAAAAGACTGAGGGGGGAAATACTGAGCACCCATCCTCCCCAAACCTTGGCCTCCTACCATAGACATGGTTTCACAATTCTACCTTGTTGCCACAGTCTGGGATTTCATCCCCCCAATCTCTCCTCCCTTTCCACTTTTCCATCTATCAAAATCATACTTATACTTTCAGGATCAACTTAAATACCCACCCAGAGGTTCCCCTACCCAACCCCTAGAGTTCATGTACCCCCTGCAGCCTTGGTTAGGGGTTCAGTTCAACATTTATTTAAACTTACTATCTATTAGAGATGGTGTTTTGTTTATTTCTTTCTTCAATTAGATAGTAAACTCCTTGGAAGCCAAAGGCATATAGACTTTTGAGATGTTTGAATCCAATACTTAGTACTGTATTTCATTGTTTGTAAGTTGATATCCACTGCAAGATATTTTCTGTATCTTAAAAACAGAAAAATATTGCCAATTGACTGTAAGATGCCATCAACTGTGAAATGCATCCTAATTTCTGAGATGTGTAAAAAGTGAAAATGGTGCATCGAAGAATCAATGAAATACGGAAGGTGTGTTGCCTTAGTCAAGTTACTAAACCTCTTTGAACTTCAGACTTTCCATTTGTAAAATGAAAACCATAGTTTTTCATTCTTTTGACAAATATTGATAGAGTGCTTAAATGTTAGGATTTTTTTGGCTGAAAAGAACAGGAACAGGCTCTGGTTAACTTAATCGAAAGGAGGATTTACTGGAAGGATGTTAGGAGCTCAGAGAAATAATAAGAGGTGGAAAACCATTCTCACATTTCAGGCTTAGCCATGGCAGGAACCAGAGGAGCACAGGAGGCCTAGGAAACAGGAACCATGGCAACAGTCTCCCACCAAGAGGGGTCTGGTCAGGACAGAGAGGCTGGTACTTAAGCTTCCTCTTGTCCTCTGGTGGATGGAGCCTGCCCTCTGGTGTGGGTCTGGGGCAGCATCTCCCTACTTTGGCTTCCATGGTAAGAGGCAAACACATGGATTTGCCATCCCACCAACACTACACACAACAGGAGAGATGTAATTCCCCAAAGTGATTTGGGACACTATGAGGATGATAAGGGGGAATAGATGATTGTGGTGGTTTGGAGCTATGTACTCTAGAAAGACATGTTCTGAATCTTAATCCATTCCTGTGGGTATGAAGCCAATGTAAGTAGGATCCTTTGATGAGGTTACTTCAGTTAAGGTGTTACCTGACTCAATCAGGGTGGGTCTTAATCTTATTACTGGAGTTCTTTATAAGCAGAATAAAATTCAGACATAGAGAGAGAAAGCAACAGGAAGCAAGAAAGTCAACAGAACCTGGAAGAGAAGGGAGAGGCCAGGAAACACCATCATGCCATGTGACAAGTTAAGGACCAAAGACTGCCAGCAGTCAGCCCAGAACATCACAGTCTTTGGGAAGAAAGCATTGTCTTCACATGCCTTAATTTGGACTTCCTCCTAGCTTCAAAACCATGAGCTAATAAATTCTCATAGTTTTACTCTGCCAAGTGAAAGAAGCCAGACACAGAGCCATATATTGTATGATGATATGTGGTTACATGAAATATCCAGAATAGACAAATCCAAAGAGAAAGTCCGTTGGTGGTTGCAGGTGCTGGGGGTTGAGGGGGAAATGGAGAGGGGTGACTGCTAATGGGCATGGGGCTTCTTTTTCTGATCATGAAGATCCTCTGTAATTAGATAGTGCTGAGGATTACACAACTCTGAACGCACTATGTACACTTTAAAAACATGAATTTTATGGTACATTAATTTCATTTCAATAAAAAAAAAATTTTTTTTTTTAAATTCCCATTGTATAAACTGACCCATTGCATGGTATTTGCTTTGGCAGCCAAGAAAACTAAAACAATGTTATATGGCAAAGACAGGACAGGACAGGACAGGACAGGACAAAACAAGACAAGATGAATTCCACTGCAAATTCCTACTATGTGTCAGGCACTATGCCCCAAAACAAATAGGAATCCTCTCTTAGAGCTTACTGTCCAGAGAGAGAGGCAAATGTTACAAAACAAAAAACTTAGATGTACACTGTAGATAATTGTATGCTATGTGAATACAGAAAAAAAATAACTTAGAGATTTTCAATGAAGAAAACAGACTGTTATAGGAGAGAATAGCTGGGGACATCTACCGCATACGGGTCCTTCTTTGAGAAAGGAACATTTGAGCTGAGACCTAACCAGGAGCTAGCCAGACAAAGGGTGGGGAGTAGAGGATTCCATGAAGGGGAACAGCATAGGTGAATGCCTGAGGAGAGAAAGAACTGAGGATAAGGTTGTTTGAAATAGCAGTGTAAACAGAAGTTCCTCTTTATGGAGAGCAGGAACTAGCTCTGATTCATTTCTATATGGTCCCATATGGAGCCCAAAAGTCTTCACACAGCTTCCCCCTGACCTCTCCAAACCCCATTTCCTAGCTCTCTCTCTCATCCATTCACTTTTTTCTAGCATGTTTCTTCTTCAAACTTTTGCACTTGTCTTTGCTCTTTCCGGGATGCTCTTTTCCTAGATACCTACATAGCTTCCTCCCTCATCTCCTTCAGGTCTTTACCAAAATATCACCTTCTCAATTAGGTATTCCCTAACCATCCTATTTGAAATTGCAACACTACCCCCTGCCCACTACACATACCTACACAAATCTCCTTCCCAATTTTCCATTTTATTTTCTCCATGCCACTCATCGTTACCTGACAGATAATGTATCTATGCATATATTCACCACTAGAAAGTAAACTGCAGAAAGGCAGGGCTTTCATTCACTGCATACAGTGTTGCCTGGCACACAGTATGCTTTCAATACATATTTGTTGAGTGAACCAAGTGACTTAAACTTTCTGAACATCAGTTGTGGAAAATGTGAGAAATAGCCCATGTCTACTATGTAGGATTCATGTAAAAAGCCAAAGAAATACTGTCTTGTAAACTGAGCTGCACTCTTAGAAACATAAAGAGCTATGAGAACCTGCTTTTCATGTGACCACATTTTTAACACTCTACCCATTTAGCTACCTTTCACATGGATTAACAACATGAAAATTTATTTTGCTCCCTGCAATACAAGTCAAAGATCAAAAAAATATTTTCTTTTCCTTCATAACAAAGGTATGTTTCCCATCCGCTTCTCACTATCCCTTCATTACTCCCCAACAAATCACCACATGAAATAGAGAGCAGCTGAAAACACCTATAATGCAACATTACTGGATAATAAGAGCAATAATTGGCAGCATTCCTGAAAGCATGTTTTTAAAGCCCACAGATATTTCAGGCTTTTGAAAAGGGAAATAAAGTATCTGGTGACCTAAGCCAGTAGGAAAGGGAGAAGATAAATGCAGTGGTGAGGGCTGGCTGACTCCCGCTGGATAAATATTCCCTGTGGCTGAACTACAGGCACTAGCATCAAGCTGACTTCTGAAGACAAATCTGAGCTGTATTCATACTGTGTCAGACTCCAAACAAAATGAGTATTTGGAACTATCCCAACTGAAAGGCTGAAAATACATGATTATATGTCCACAGATAGCAATTGTATGCATTTCAGTAGATTAGGATAGGTAACTAAATAGAGAGCAATTGAATTCAATCCAATATGCTGGAAGGGACAGATTTTCTGGCATTTGCGTTCCATTCAGGAGCTTCCTCCCTCTCCATCTTCAGGGCTTGCCTGTCCAATCTGACAAGTCAATTGCATAAGAACTCCATCTTTCTGTAGATGCAGGTGGGAGGAGGGATTGTCAAGGAGAAGCACCTGCCAGGAGCCGCGGCTTCAGAGAAACTGAAAGGGAGTCGGCCATCTTGCTGTGGCTCGTATGCTTCACTTGTGAGACCGTGACTGGAAAGCTGCCCACGATCAAGGCTGGCAAAGAGCAGTCTTGGGAGAGGGAGACTGGAGATAAGTGTCATTGTAGAAATAATATTAATAATGAGAGCTACCAAGTATTAAGTGTTTATTTTGTACCAGGACTGCGCTGGGCACCTTATAGGCACACATTATCTAATTTCATACTTGCACTAACCTTTTGAGGCCAGTAATAATATACACACCATTGTACAGGTTAAAAAAAGAGGCTTAGATAAGAGTCTCCTCCTGAATGCCTCTTTGTTGCTCAGATGTGGCCCTCTCTCTCTGGCTAAGCCAACTTGAAAGGTGAAATCACTGCCCTCCCCCCTACGTGGGATCAGACACCCAGGGAAGTGAATCTCCCTGGCAACGTGGAATATGACTCCCGGGGAGGAATGTAGACCCGGCATCGTGGGATGGAGAACATCTTCTTGACCAAAAGGGGGATGTGAAAGGAAATGAAATAAGCTTCAGTGGCAGAGAGATTCCAAAACGAGCCGAGAGATCACTCTGGTGGGCACTCTTACGCACACTTTAGACAACCTTTTTTAGGTTCTAAAGAATTGGGGTAGCTGGTGGTGGATACCTGAAACTATTAAACTACAACCCAGAACCCATGAATCTCGAAGACAGTTGTATAAAAATGTAGCTTATGAGGGGTGACAGTGGGATTGGGAATGCCATAAGGACCAAACTCCACTTTGTCTAGTTTATGGATCGATGTGTAGAAAAGTAGGGGAAGCAAACAAACAGACAAAGGTACCTAGTGTTCTTTTTTACTTCAATTGCTCTTTTTCACTGTAATTATTATTCTTGTTATTTTTGTGTGTGTGCTAATGAAGGTGTCAGGGATTGATTTAGGTGATGAATGTACAACTATGTAATGGTACTGTAAACAATCGAAAGTACAATTTGTTTTGTATGACTGCGTGGTATGTGAATGTATCTCAATAAAATGATGATTAAAAAAAAAAAAAAAAAAAGAGGCTTAGAGAGGTGATGCCTATCTTCCAATGTTACTCAGGCGGTAACACAAAGAGCCCTTTGGATTAAGGGACTTTTCATGACATGAAGCACCCTAGTCTCAGTGCACACACACACGTGCACACACCACACATGCCTTTGCATCCTTGTAAGAGGCCACAGAAGGATCTTCCTATAAAGCCACCCATGAACAATACTAGAACTCAGCAGGCTGAGCTACACTTTCAAAGTTGTTGACTAGACACTGGCTGAGTACCCCTCGGAAATCTACCTTTTTGTATCAGAGAATGTATGGTTTCTAAATGTAGGCTTTTATAAAGAAATATTGCCATCTGGTGGACATCTGACTATACTTTTTTAAAAATCTCCATTAAAAAATCTTTAAAACAAGAGAATTGGTGATGTATTTTATACTTGATTTATTCTCTTTTAGCTCAATGACTTCAACCTCAGTTGTATGACCCTGGTATATACAATCAAAGGGGTTTATTCTTTTTGTTGACACACATCAGCCTTTGGAATTTACCTTCACCTAAAAATTAGATGCCCGCTATCCACTGCCTACCATCATCTCCATACAAATCAAACCCCCTCTTGTTTTCCCCCATGTTGTTAAAAGTCACTTCCATCAACCTGGTGGTTCAATCAAGAAACCTGGGAGTCAATTCTTAATACCTCCTCTGCCTCTCTCCCAACCCCACATACAGTCCCTCACCACATCCCAGCAATCATATCTCCAAAATATACCTAAAAACCATCTACTTCTTTCTCCATCCCCTCGGCAACAATGCTGGTTCAAACCACCACCTCTTCCTAGGATCGATACAGTAGGCTCCTTGTTGATTTTCCTGCTTCATATCTGGGCCATCTATCAGATTAGACTCATCTCACATCAGTATTCCACTGGTGTTCTGCATTTCAGCTATGTTAGCCTTCTTTGGGTTTATATAACTCCCCAAGCTCTTTCCTGCCTTAGGGCCTTCACATATGCAGTTCCCTTGGGCTAAGATGCTCTTGGCCCTACTGCACTTTAATATGTCTTATTCATTTTTCAGGCACAAATTGAAGGACTTGACTCTGTAAAGTACTGCAATGTAAATTAAATCTCCATTATTCTTTGTATGACAGAGCACATCACTTTTTGTAATTACACATTTATTTGTTTGTATATTTGTTTAAAAATAAGTTTCTAATTCTTCATGCACCTCAAGATCTTAAGCTCCACGAAGGAAATAGTCATATCTGTTTGGTTTACCTTTGCATCCCTGGTGCCTAGCACAAAACCTTTATGCATAGGAGGTGTTCACCAAACAGTCATAAGGCAGTTGAATGAATGAATAAATGACTGAATGGCTCATAGTTTATTAGAACATAATTATAGTTTGTGTTTGAAGTTTCTTCCATACATATCTATGATCTTATTTTATTTACACACACACACACACACACACACAGCCCAGGCAGTAGACAGATCAACTGTACAATACTTGTCTCATAGTAGAAGCTGGATACATTTTTGATGAATTAATAAATAAAATTACAGTTGAGAAAACATAAATATAGAAAGCTTACCATTATGACCAATATTACTATTACTGCTGCTATTAATAATAATACTCTATTCTTTTAGCATGTTTTATTAAAAATGCTTGTCATCTCACTTAAGAGGATATTCTGATGTCAAATAAGAACATGGAAAGAGTCAGTAATTAAATAAAAAACACACACCTATCAGAAAAGCTAAAATAAAAAATAGTGACTACACTAACTGCTGTGGAGGATGCAGAGAAACTGAATGACTCACACATTGCTGGTGGGAGTGGGAAGAGGAGGGAGATGGGTGTGGCTAAAAAAGAACAACACTAAGGACCCTTCCTGTGATGGAACTATGCTGTGTCTTGACTGTATCAATGCCAATATCCTGGTGTGATATTGTACTACAGTTTTGCAAAATGTTACTATGGGGGGCAGCTGGGTAAAGGGTTCAAGAGATCTTTCTGTATTGTTTCTTACAACTGCATATTATAAGAACAAAAATTTCCTTTCACAGGCCAAACACTTTCAGCAGCCAGAGGGTGAGAGAGTCCATTGATAGAGTCCATTCACATCAGACTCTTGGGGCATGGAACAGGGTGGAGAAGAAGGCAGTAGGTCCAGAGGAGCAAAAAAGATATACAGCACAATCAATTTCACTAAAACCTAAATCAAACTCAAGTCCCTAAACCTATGTGATTGTGAAAAATACAAACACCACTTCCAAAAAAATTTTTGAGGAGTCCTGGTAAACAGGATTCCTGGTGGCACTTGCCACTTCTCATTCAAGACTGCTGCCCCATACTGCTCTGTTGCTCTCTTCCTGTTGTCTCATAACTGATTCTTCTACATGCTGCTGTCTTTATATTACTTTGCCAAAATTTTGGACACAATCTATAAGTCACTAGCCTGATTGCAGTGGTTAACCAACCTCACTGAAGACTTGAGAATAACCTAAGAGAATTAATAATACAGTATATAAGCACCAATCAAAACCCAGTGTTAGACATTACTACTCGTAGAATCCATGGACTATCCCCCAACTGTAGTCAGAGAAGTCTTGGATGTCACTGTTCTTGGGCCCATATACTAGGGCCTACTTCCACTCAGATCAAAATCTTCTCTCCAACACCCCCTATCAGAGTCTTTGTCCCTCCCTAATATGGCACCTTATGCACCAGTGTCACCATCTCCCCAAACCAGGAAAGCCAAAATCAGTTAACATCAGAATCATCTCTCTACCCAAATAGAATAAACTTTTAATTTGATTATCCTTTGCAGTTTAGTATATCTTTTTCTTGACCACTCCTATCTAATTTTATCCTTAAATCTTGTTTTATATCTAACCAAATAGCCCACTGAAGTATTTTACAAAGAAGAGCAGTTTTCCCCTCTAAAATTGTGTCAACGAATCTTCTATGGTAGTGTTTTGCAAATTGAGGGTCCCACCCCAATAGTGGGTCAAGAAATCAATCCAGTGGGTCTCAACCAGCACTGATTTAGTTGATAAAATAGAAGAAAAAATGTCAGGATGCATAGTAAAAGTAAATAAAAATAAATATAATATTCAATATGTATATTACTGTGAGTTGTAGTGAAAAAAATGTTTTTTCATTTTTTTCACTAATGTGCAGTGGGCCCATTTCTACTTTATGTCCCCCTATGGAAATCATACCATGGGTACAAGCTGCCTCTTTGGGATAGGACTAGCAATACTTGTGCTCTCTGGCCAGTTTTTTGGCTTGCAATGGGATGGATGAGGCAAGCCAGCCTTTCTTCCCTGCACAGCTGGTGGGTCAGTGCATTTGAACCTGCCTTATAAGCCTAGAATTCTAGATTTATTCTAATCTCTCTTTGAGGGAGCAGGAAACCCCATGATGGCTTCAGACCCAATGCTTGGGTTCCAGCACAGTTAACCAGAGAATTCCTGCTATCAAATAAATATAGTTCTTTGTTTTCTAATTGGCTATTGCTTCTTAGATATATACTTTCTTCAGCAGGGAGCCTTGGCAAAACCCTACTTCAGACCTCTAACAAGGAGTACATATAACTGATAATAAATAAATCAGGTCCATTTTATGAATATTTTATAACCTGTTCTATTAATTTGCTGGAAAACTTTAGATAAATTTTTAGTCTCTTAGTCTTGAATTTATAAAATAAAGTGGCAAGACCTAATGTCTCACCCATAAAATGGGATAATTATACCTTCCTTGCAAGTGGTAGTAGAAATTACATGAAATAATGTGTATAAACTCTTAGGACAGTGTCTTGCAAACAGTAAGTGCTTAATAAATGTTAGCTGCAAGTTTTCCTATGGTTCCCTTCCTACTCTTTAAAAAATACTATTTTATTTTATAAATCACAATACATATTTGCAATGACTAGGAATTTACTCCAAAAATACTCTCTAATCATGTATATCAAAGCAAGGAAAACATGAAGGTCAATAGAAGAAGTAAAAGAAAAGATAAATACAATTTGAGGGAAGAGAAAGTAAAAAAAAGCAGGTTCTAAGGATGGGAGAGAGAGAGAGAGAGAGAGAGAGAGAGAGAGTGAGAGAGAAAATGAGAGTGCGCGAGAGCACGCCAGGATTACAGAGGCCTAGAAAACTTGAGCTTGTGTAACTTTCTGTGATTTCATTCTCAATTCAAGCAATACAGCTTCACAGAGATGTGACTATCAGAAAATCAGAATGTACTACTACCACCATCCAGGCTGGCACCATCTTCACCAATCAAGCAAGTGGCTTTGTGCCTGTGTAAGAGTTGCTAGAACATGATTTAACATAGTTAATTGAACACAGGATTATCTCTATTCCTTCCCCAAATCCCACTAAAATGGCCATAAGTGAAAAACAAAAGAAGAACAAGGAAAATGGGAGCAATTACAGCAAAGAGATTGAACTAATGGCAAACTGACTTAGAATCCAAAGGAAACTAAAATCTAAATGTCTGGTGAAGCGTAGGGGAAATGTCAACAAAAAGAAAGCTGGTTTGCTTTACAGAGACCCAAAAAGGCTCAGAAATTGGAGACACCAAGCACTTCTGATGATAAGGGTGTGGAGTGAGGCTGAAAACAGGAGAATTGAATGAAAGTCTTTCTATGGAACAATTAGACCTCCAGATCTCTGCAGCCAACCAGCTAGCCCCTCCTCACTCTGGCAGAAGACTGGAGATTTAATCCCACTAGAATGTAAACTCCATGAGGACCGGGATTTCCATTTGTTTTGGTTGCTGGTGGGTTCCCAAGTATCTAGAACCTATAACTGGCGTGAAGTACAAAGGGGGTACTCCATAAATATTTGTCAAATGAATGATCTGGTATCCAGAGAATATGGACACCAGCCACAGCTGGGCATCAGGCATTAAACTGAAAACAAGGGAATTAAGTGAAAATCTAGATTAAGAAAACACAAAAACATGATAAGACTTCCAGGCTCCTAGAACACTGGCAGTCAGGCTGAAACCCTTCCCCAACCCCAAGTGGGATATGAAGGATTCGTTTCTGGGGTATCTGATTAGCCCAAAAGAAGCAAACTACAAAATCAATAGAACCCTGGAGATAAAACGACCAAATCTCTGCAACATCACCCCATGCCCACCACTTCATAAGCTATGTCCACATGTAAGAGTTTCCAATCAAAATCAGCCAAGTGTCAGCTGACATTTGAGGAAATCTGCTAACATGAAAGACACAGATAAAAACAAATAGAAAAAAGAAAGGAAGAAACAGGAAACAACAAAGATAATGTAAAGAATAGAAGAAAACTTCCAAAAATATATTATTACTACTACTCTCAAAGGGATGATATACTGTGTTCATATAACCAGAACATTTACTATTAAAAAACAAAGTGTATACGTTGTGGGGAGGCACGGGCAGCATTCAGAGAATAAAAGAGTTCTTTTTAAAAATGCCAAGAAGACAAAAACAACTATTAATGAAAACAGGCACCATTAGAAGGTACATCTCTTAGAGGGGAGATTTATAACAGTTGATTGACTTCTGGAGAAAATGATGGGTTACCAGGACATTTAATTTGAAAAATCCATAAGTACTTTTCATATATAAAAAGAGTATACAATACCATTAATATAATACTAAAATACATGTACACAAAACAAAAATACATATTAAAAGGACATACAAATAAAAAGATACACATCAAAATTAGAATGTTTGTCTATGAACAGGAAGGGAATGGGAGTAGGGAATAGGGAAAAGAAAGAATGAATGAAAAATCAAGCAAGCAAGCAAGCAAGAGAAGGCTCTTGCACAGACCAGTGATGAGGGTGAGTCATGAACTGAGAAACAAAATTAGTTGAAGCTTCTGTACCCAAGTTAAAAGAGAGTGTCACTGCATTATTCACAGTTCTTTTGGTTGCAAATGACAGAACCCCAAGTTTTACTAGTTTAAACAAACAAACTAAAAGGAACCATTGGCTCACTGAAAAATCCACAGGTAGCCTGCTTCAGGAAGAGTTGGATCCAGATACTCAAATGATGTCTACAAAGCTAAATTCTGCTATGCCAAAACTTAGTGACTTAAAATAACCATTTTTTTTGTTCATAATTTTACGTGTCAGGAATTCAGCAAAGTCTCAATGGGGGAATTCATTTCTATTCCACTTGGTGTCAGCTGGAGTAGCCAGGGCCAGAGCTTCCTTCTCCAAGACGGTTTCTTCACTCATATGTCTGGCACTTCGGTGCTCCTTGCCCCATCTCCGCTCCCCATCCCACGACACACACACACACACACACACACACACACACACACACACACACACACACACACAGTTGGTGTGTTATAGCTTAGTCTTTACTCAATTGCTCTCTCTGTATCTCTGGAAACCACTCTTACGGTAAATAACTTAATACATCTAAATTTCCTTATTTCCATCATCTCTTCAGTAACTCCGGCTGTTAACAGGTATTGACGGAGCCTAGGGAAAAATCCATGGCCTTGCAGTTCTTGTTTTGGATCCATATTTTGGTTTCTAAGTGGAGGTAACAGGCTTCATAGAGCAGAGCTAAATATGTAAAATCTTGGCCAAGAGCAGACCCATGTTTTTCTGAAACCAGAAGGCAAAGTTTAGTGCATTATAAAATTATAATGTGCTATTATGTAAATGTGGGGACCTACTAACAGTTGTGGACCAAATACTGTGTCTGCATAGAAAGAACCCCTTCTTTTCTTTTCCATTCCAGGTTGCTGTGAAAGTTGTTTTCTTATAATGACACTTTAGAAGGTTTTTGTTGTTTGTCTGCTTTGGTAGAGGGGGGAGGACACAATTAAAGTGCCTTGTAGGAAGAGTAATCTGGTCTGACTTAGGGGAAATTGGAAGAGGGACAATCGCTAAATATCTCTATTGTGCGCTCATCAATAAAGCCTTTGAGTATGCAGCTGTAGCAATGTGTCTCTTTATTCAGAAATTATATACCTGAACTATTGTACTGACAAAAGGAAAAGACACAGATAAAGGTAGCTATGATTTCTAATATTTTCATCCTGCATTCAAGTGGATGAAACTGGAGACAACTGGAGTAGAGTCAGGAATATCAGTGAAGAAGCTTTTGCAAATAGATCATGTGAGATTTTTAAGAAAATTGTTCAATTGTGAAGTTGATCATTAGGAAACTGGCTAAGTAGTTCAGGGGTGTTAGTCAAAGTTGCATCTTACCCCTTGTCTTTGAGGAAGGAAGATTAGGTACGCTATTAGGTGACAGGAGTGCTGAACACTAGTCCTCATGTTACCAGACTCAAAAAAAAGGGAGAGATGCAACTCCATTGTGAGAAATAATTAATATTTGTAAAGGGCTTAGAGCCAATCAGATTAAGAGGTGGAGTTGAAGAGAAGACTCATTATTACTGCCAGGTTCCTGAATTCCAAGCAGATTCCAAAAATGTGACCTAACCCTCACAGGTAGGCCAGGAGCATGAGCTGATTTACAGACAGAGTGGCTTGATTAAGTCGCCAACCAGCATCACCTCCCCAAGGTCCCTGCACTGGCAACTGCATAGAATTTGGCCTATAACCTTCTGGTTTAAGAATAGGAGCCTCTGTTCTTAGCAAAATGTGTTCAATGTCCTTGCTTGGCATTCAAGGTCTCCCATGAGCTGGCCCCACTGTAGCTTTCATTCATTTATTCATTCACTTATTCAAAATTTAATGAGCACTATTATGTGTCAGGCAATGTTTCATGTGCTGGGGATACAAAAGTAAACAAAAAAGACATAGTAATTGCCCTTGTGGAGGTTACACCCTAATGTGGAAGATAGATAATAAAATAATAATACATGTATAAAATATATTAGATAACGATAAATGGAAAACAATAAAACATGGTTTAGAGTGACAAGAGGGACTTCTGCTTCCAATCCAGATGGAATAAAGGGACTTATTTTACCTTCCTACCTGAAACAATCAAAAACAGACAAAATGTATGGAACAACAGCTTGCAAGACACTGTACATAGGCAACAAAGAACAGTGATCCCTGAAAGATGGAGAATAAAATACCTAAGCCCTATGAGTACCCCAACTTACTACCCTGAGGGATTTTCCAAGCACAGCACAGAGAGGGGGAACCCTGGAAAAGCCTGGTGGACTCCCGGAGTTGAGGAGATTAAGATGACAATACAAGGCAATCGAGACAGCTAGATTTCACAGAACGGAGTACAGAAGATGGGAGAGGTGCATAGAAAGAGAATCCCAGAGAGCTGAAGAAGGTCCCTCTTGAGAATGATGACAAGTATAATGAGTATGATGAGTAATGATGAATGCATGCATATGAAGCAATTACCTGAGCCTAGAAAAAGAACCATCTACAAGGATTAGAGGTAACAGCATTTGATATTGACACAGGGCCAAGAATAATGCCTGTTTCCACCAGTCAGCCTGGAAAACCTCAAGATTTAGGGGGCATTTGTAGAATACACACATGGATCTTCCTTCAATAGAGGAAAAACTTAGCCCTACAGTTATAAATGCTCCTATCCCACCAAATAAATCTTAAAAGCAGGATATGAAAGGATCACTCTGTTCCCAAGTAACTTAACTATATTCCAGAACAAAGCTCAAGGCACTCCATAGGAATTTATAGAAAAATATCCAGCACCCAAAAGATAAAATTCACAACATGTAGTATCCAATCAAAAATTACCAGACATGAAAGAAGGATAAAGTAGCACCCATAATGGGGAAATAAATCAAGCACTTGAAACTAACCCAGAATTGACACAGATGTTAGAATTAGCAGACAATGACACTGAAACAGTTATTATTCCATAAGTTCAAAAAGTTATATAGAGGAATGGAAGATATTAAAAAGACCCAAACTTCTAGAAATGAAAAGTAGAATTAAAATACATTGGACAGGATTGGTTGAAAATTAAACATTACAGAAGAAAAATTAGTGAACTTAAAGACAACAATAGAAACTATTCAAAGTGAAACAGACTGAGAAAAAGGAGTTAAAAGAATGAATAGAGTATCACTGAGTTGTGGGACAGTTTCATGTGGCTTAATATACATATAATTGGAGTCCTCAAATCAGAAGCAAAGAGGGCAGAAACTTTAAAAAAAAATAATGGCCAAAATTTTTCCAAATTTGATAAAAACCATAACCCTACAAATCCTAGAAATATAACAAATCTCAAGCACATGAGACATGAAGAAAACTACACTAGGGTACATAATTAGATTGCTCAAAAACAGTGATAATGAGATCTAAAAGCAGCCAGAAGAAAAAATGATACATTATATACAAAGGAACAAAAATAAGGATGACAGCAGATTTCTCATGTGCCACCTCCCCCCAAAAAAAGCAAGTGAGAAGACAGTGGAACAGTCTCTTTAACATGCTGAAAGAAAGGAAAAACTTGTTGATCTATAATTCTATACCCAGGGAGAGAATATCCTTCAAAACCAAAGGAAAATAAAGACTTTTTCAGATATAAAAAATAGAGAGAATTTATTACCCCAACAGACCTACTCTACAAGAAATATTCATTTCAGGCAGAATGAAAGTGATACCATACCAAATGGAAATATGTATCTACACAAAGGAATGCCAGAAATGGTAACTGAATTGTCAATTCCTTGTTATAGCTATTTAACATAGAAAGAGTGACGGAACAGTGGAAAAGGGTGCTACTATTTATGATTTGGAGCCTCATCTCCTGCTGCTTTTCTCCACATACCCTCTCTCCACCTGGGCTCCAGTTTCTACCTCTGCAATCTTGCTCCAAGCAGATCACTCAGCTTGGGATATGCTCCATGTTGTTACCCCTGCAGGACTGTGGGTTCCAAGAAGACAAGGTAGGACCCAGGCCAGCCTGTTCTCCCATTGCACTTGGCTCATGCAGTATCTAGCATACTGTGGGAGCTAAGTTCATTGAATTGAAATGAACTGAGTGGACTGACTTTCTGCACAAGAGGAGAAGGCATTTGTATTTCATAGAAAGGACTACAATTTACCTGCTTTTCTGTCCCTGTTGCCTACATCTTCATTTCACAGTCCTTTATCCCCCATAGTCCTTCCCCACTGTCAGAAAAATAGTGACACTTCTTGACCTCTGAGGAAACACAAGCTTACATTATAAAATATATTTTAAATAACAATATTAATACTAAAAGCTAATATTTATTGAGAGGTTACTGTGCTAAGTAGTTGGGTTTTTTTTTTAACACAGTTTATCTCATTTAATCCTCATAACAACCCTGTGATTTAAATTGTGATGTTACCTTTGTTCTACAAAAGAAGAAACTAAGAACCAATTCTCTTTCCCAATGTCACACAGTAAGTAGGGGAGCCAGAATTTAAACCCACAAGGCTCACACTTATAAGAGAATCAGTGTCAAAGGAACTGGGGATATTTAGTCCAAAGGAGAGAAAACTACATTAAATAATAACAATGACAGAATGAGATAATAATAATAGTGACCCCCATTTACTGAGGGATAACTACATCCTGGGTGCTCTGCTAGAGGGCTGACATACATTAATTCTCACAAAGGTCCTTTGAGATAAGTGTAACATCCCCATTTTACAGATGAGGAAATGAAGTCTTGGAGAGTTGAGTAACTTGTGCTCAAGGTCACACCTAGTAAGTAGCAGATCTGGTAGTAGTCCAGTCAGGTGACTCCAAAGCCAGCGTTCTGACTTGTATTCAATGTTGCTATTAAATAGTGGACCTTGAATGACTTTGGGCAAGTCATTAAGGCCCCCACATTCTCAGTTTTCTCATTTATAAAACAAGAAAGTTGGACCAAGTGATCTCTTAAGATTTGTTAGCACTCTATATCTAAGGTCATCGACCTACAGGGATAACCCTGCTACAATTAAGCAGACCAAGCCATCAAACTGCCTAGAAGGCAAGCAAACAAGGGAAAGTACCATTTGTTATTATCATTTATTGTTATTGTTGTAATTACAATTAAATACACTCAGTGAGCACTCACAATGTGCTAGGCACTATATTAAGTACTCTACATTTATTAACTTCCAAGGGGATAGATTCTATCATCCCCATTTTACAAATGCAGGTGCAAAGGTTCAGAGAGGTTAAGTAGCATGTGTGATGGACAACAACTAATCTGTTGTAGAATCCGACTTCAATGCCAATCTCCTGATCCAAGCCTGTATTCTTAACCACTATGCTCCTTGGCCTCAAGGAGTGCATGAACTTTGGAGCCCCGATCTGAAATTAAATTACTTCACACATAGGAAACAGGGCTCCCTAAGGTTTTGTAATCAATACTTACTTTGGAACACATTTTAAACCTCTGCCTCCTCTTCTAGCCTCCACGTACACAGTGGAGTTTGGGAATTTTCTCACTCACAGTCACTGTGCCCAGCATCGAAGATCTTACTCATAAAGACCGTATAAGCAAGAGAAACCAGGATGAGCAATGCAGAATGAATAATGCAAGACTGTTGCTTGTTTCTAGAACCCAGCTGGAAGAACCAGATGTTGGCCCTGATGTGGGATGTACTAGATGCTAAGTAATTAAATGATCCAACAAAAACATTCTCTTTCTCAACTATTCACCCCCAGAGCATCCCTGAAGAAAATATAGACCTCTGTAGTGTCAGAAAGGGAAGCAGCCTGGTAGAATGATGATTAGATTATTGGTCCATCTATAGCCCATGTCCCTGGGTTTTAATTCATACGCAGTCAACCATGTGGACCTGTGATGGAAATTGTGAGGGGAATGGAAAGTACTTACTCCGGGACTCCGGCAGCAGACTTGTTAATTTCATTTAGCTCTGCATATTGGTGAGAATGGAAAGTACCAGGCCCTAAACCGCTGTGACCCCCATTTATACTGCATTGTTACCAAAATGTCTAAAACATTTTTTCACAGTTTTGGGGAATCTTGGAAAAGAAGATTATAATTCTATTTTTGAGGAGTCCAGTATTAAACGATGTTTTTGTGTACTGAAATCCCAGCATTATTATTTCTATTACTCTGTTATTTCAGTATTTTTAAAAATAAACATATGAATCATTCCTATCTTGAGACTACCCTGAGAATTCTACATCACATTAAAATTTTGAGTTTAATAAAGGTATATTAGTTTAGAGAGTGTTCTAACTACATTCTTCCCCTGATTAAACCCTTCCCAGGTGTCTTATTTTATTTTCCTTTTGTATATCTTACATTACTAGGGAAGTTCAACATCTTTTCTTTTATTTATTAGTCATCTGTGGTCCCAAAGCCAGTTTGGACTACTTCCAGAGGTCTCTGGTGGGGTGTGCGGGAGGGGGAGATTCAAGGAAATCAGGAGGAGGGAGTGATGGAAGTGTGGAGAAAGAGTTAGGAGGAAATTTGCTCCATCCAATTCCCATTCTTTTTCCTGGAGCCTGACACCCTCCCTTCCCCCACAACTCCATTCCCTTAGCTCCTGGGGCTTTTTACCTCCAGTTCTGGGTCTGCTCACTCTTGCCTCCCCAGGACATCCTTAATCATTCTACCTTGGAGAAACCCAAGCCAAAAAAGAAAGAAGAACCTGATTACCCAACCCTGGCCTTCTCTCAAGTGGAAAGCATCTGAGGATAAAATGCAGAACACGATGGTGGCGTTCCCTCATTAGAAGAATGAGAAGGAAGAGGAGGTAGAGGAAAAGAGAAGGAAAATAAGGAAGGGAAGGAGGATATACAGACATTAACTACTCAAATAGGTATTGTCACTTTGTTATTATAATCACTACTCAGAACTGAAAGGTGCCTTAAGATATATAGACCATATATATTTTTTAATAGAAAATTCATATACACTTAAATTTGAAAAATTGATAAAATCTAGCCTGCAATTTGTCATACTGAAAAAATTTCCTAGCCCAATTGTTTACACCAGGAGATATCACACTTTTTCTCTAAAGGGGCAGACAGTAAATATTTTAGACTGCAGCCATATGTTCTTTGTCACAACTATTCAACTCTACCACAACAGAGTGAAAGCAGCCAGAAATAATAGGCAAATGAATGGGTGTGCTGGTGTTTCAATAAAACTTTATTTACAAAAAACAGGAAGCCTGTGGTCTGACCCTCTGGCCATATTTTTCCAACCCCTGATCTAACAATGCCATTTTCTTCTTTTTATAAGATGAAAAAAGATAGATTTATAATATGAAAAATACACATGATTTATAAAAAGCTGCATGTTCACTATAAAAAGAGTCACACAATATAAAAAAAGTATGTCACCTGAAATCCCACCACCCTGAGCAAACCACTGTTCATATTTTTGCAAACATTATTGCCGATATACTTGTATAGAGATTTGTAGGTGTATGTATGTGTGACAGAAAGTATGTATGCTTTTCTATACACAAATGTGAATACAGAACATAGTGAATACATTTTCATGTGAATAAATTTAGATCTATCTCTTTTTTTTCACAGGGTGCTTTGGATGGGGGCATCAAAATTTAGTTAACCAATCTCTGATGGACATTTGGGTTGCTTTCCCCAATGTTGTTTACATCTCCACTTCCTAGTTGACCATTGGTTGAACTCTCTCAATGATGGGAAATTCATTAACTCTTGAGACCATATACTTAAACTCTAGACAAAAATGTCTGGGGACATCAGCTCTCTAGGAGGCCTAGTTCAGCAATAAACAACAGAGCTCATATTGAGTTAGGAATCAGCTAATGAGTTAGTGCCTCAATTTTGGGCCACTCATGCCCAGGCTTCTGAAGGCTTCCACCCCTATGAAGATGAAACTTTGTTGAAATACTTTCTGATCCATAGCCACCGTTTTGGTCATACCTCCTGCCCATGGTAGTGCACGTTTTGACAAGTTAGTTGGGGATTTCCAAAATTATGGGTGCTTCCCCCTGACCTAACTTCTACATGGAAATATGGCAGCCTCTGACTGAGCAGAAAAACCAGTTTGTGAAACACTTACCCAGGTAACATATTCAAAAGGAGGTAGCTCTTCATAACTTCTAGGGCAGGTTCAGACAAAGAGTGTAGCCATGTGCAAATGGGACAAATAAAATCCTTAGGGAGACAAGCTGATAGCCTATAATAATTGTTCTAAAGTCTGTGGAGACATGGTCACCCACAGATTGATTTGCTTCACTTTTTATATTTCTTCACCCATCTCTTTCTGATTGGCTCTCATGTAAGGGTATTTTGAATATGGAATAGAAGTTCACATATGAATTGTAATTACTTTTAAAAATCAGCTCACTTGAGTTCTAAAACCATTTATCTTGCTTGCCTCTTAAGGGGCTAGTTATACAGCAAAGAAAGCCACCTCTTTCATAAACAGTAATTTCCATAGATTTGTGACTTTACAGACCATTCTCTTATAATCACTTTCTTTTAAAGATAAGCAGAAGTTCCATGAGTTTACATGATTGCTCCAAATTCACACAGCTTGTTAGCTGCAAAGCCAGGAGTTAATCCCAAAGATCTAGTCTCATAATGCATAATATTTCATCTCAATCCACTGACACTCTTCCATGGGCAACGGGTTTTGATTTTCTGTTTGTTTGTTTGTTTTAGATTTTTTTGGTCTTGAGCGCCACTGAACAAAAATAAAACAGTTGAAAAAGAACACAAAAAGGGAAGGAAAAAAAGAGTCTTTTAAAAGTTTGGAGGAAAAAAAATGGAAAATGAAATAGGTTTATGGCATGAGGAAGGTAAAGTGCAACCAACAATTGCCCCAGTGCTACAGGGAAGGCCAAGAGGTCAGGCCTTCCTGGGCTGAACTGAGAATTCCTGTTACGGCTGACCATACGTTCAAGTGAGATTTCAGAGATAACCCACTTGTAGTGTACACTGCGGAACTTCGCCCAGTTCCCTCATTCAAGGCTGACATACCTATTCCCCAGCTGCTGGGAATGTTGGTTCCTGACCAATTTCTGTGCCTGAACCTGGGAATTGACCTCTGCTTTGTCCAAGGTTAAGCGTCTTCTCAGGAACGCTGATACAAAGAATGGAGATACAAAGGCCCAGCTCCTTGTCCTTAATTTGGGACAACTCTGAAGAGCCATCCCAGCTCCAGTCTCTACTTCCTACCCCTTCCACCACCTTAGCATCAGCTGAAGCCTCAGCTGCAACAACACTGTGAAGCTGCTTATCCCTATGGCCAAGCCTGCCATCCTTACTTCCTTATGGGTGCATCTTTTGAACCACTAGACAATAAACCTTCTTCATGCAACACTCCACTTCAAAGTTTGTTTCCAGGGAAGTCAATGTAAGACTTCACCCAAATTCACACTTCTTATGTATCACTCGGTGACAGAATTTGAACCATAAACCCAGGTTTCCTGACCCATCACCCTGTTAACCTAAACCAATCTCGACTACTATATGTCTTTCTGTGGCCAAAGTCCTTTCCATAAAACTTGATACAACTCACAAGGCATTGTCTCCTAGGGTCCAGGGTATGGTATGTTGACCATGGGTGTGAGGCATTTATGTAGTACTTGGGTGGGATTGTTTTTACTTTAATAATTATTGTCTTACCTTGGGGTCCTCCTAAAGAAGACCCTGAGATGAAGATTAGGATTTATGTGAAAATGAATTGTTAGGATTAAGGCCAGCTTCATGGGTGTGCAACATGTGCAATCTTACAGGAGCTCTGTAGAGAGTATCAGTGTACCTCAGAGTTGTTCCAATTGGGGATATTCCTCAGATATTGGTTAAAGTCTAGAGGTGTGGGTGTGGGTGATTAATTCCCAGGCACTTTCACTTGCCCTGTTAGAAGGCAACACAAGTCTTGCACCTGAGGATGGTACTATGACAAGACACAGGTGCTGGCAGATGGGAATGACAGCACACCTGGGTCATTGTGCATAAAACTGGAAACGGATCTAAGGGCACATGACAGAAACTGACAGTGACTGCTTTATCACATATTTTCTTTTATGTGAACTAGGGTAAATGACTGACTCTAGTCTAGCATGGGTGGAGTTACAACAGCAAAGGTAATATATGTAAGAAATAACAATAGTGAATCAATCAAAATATAATTAAATTAAAAACTCGTATAGGAGGCAGAGTAATATGAAGATGGAATGCGAACAACGAAGTTTGTAAAACAACAGCATTATAGAAAGAACACTGGATCCAGGGCCGCAGGTTAAAGCACCAAGTCTGAGAGCAGTCACCCAGGGTTTGAATCCCAGCCCTGCCATTTATTAAGTGCCTGACTTAACTTCCCTGTGCTCACCTTCTAGGGTTTTTAGGAGGATTAAAAGAGTTAACATATGCAAAGTACTTATGACATCTGCCTTGTAGGAACTGCTGTTTAAGTGTTATCTCTTTCTACTGGTGCGTCAGTACTTACTAACTAGATCTGTGCTTCTCAAACTATCTGTGGTATTCTACTTTCAATCTGTTGCAGACTGATACTTTTGTACAATATGATAAACATTAAATTAATAATGAGAAAAATAAAAAGAAAAGCATGCAAAATATATTCAACAAATATCAAATTACTCTGTCAAATTCATATAAAAGTTTCCATACGTTTATTTTCCATCTCTACCTTATCCCATTGTAGATGAGTAACCAACTGTTCACAGACTGTCACTGTTATGTGGGACACACTTTGAATAGTACTGAATTAGAAAAACTTCAACAAGCCACTTACGTTCTTGAAGCCTTGGTGACCAGGATTTTGTGAAAGATGAATGAAATCATGTACATGAAAACACTGAACTATAAAGTGCCCCAGAAAGGGAAGTAAGCGTACCATTGTAGGAACCAATTCTGTAGTCTGTGCCCAAAAGATACAAACTGCTGTATATGACTGTCCTGGTGTTTGTTGGCATCAGGCTGTTCTGTTTAGGGTGATCCTTTGAACCGTCAGTGTCAATGAATCAGTAAAGCATTTCCTGCCACTGTACAGAGCAGGAAATAAAGGGCTCCCCTGGCATTCTGTGGCTTGTACCCAACCACCACTGCCATCCACAAGTTCCTAAGATCACACTCCTGGGGCAAGGCCTCTAATCAACCACACACCTCTACCTGCCATATCCCTTCTGCACCCTTGTTCAAATGATTTTACCAAGTATGGCCTTTCAACCCACACTGGTTCCAAAGTGACCTACTTTAGCCTCACCTCTTTTATGTCCACCCTGTCAAATGAGATAGTAGATACCCAGGAATATAGGAGACATCTGCTGGGTGGGAAGATTTCTGAACATCCATCTTCCTTACTCCTAGTAGTTTGTTTTGTTGTTTGTTGTTGTTCTGTTTTGTTTTTTTTTGAGGGGGAGCATCACGTCTGATTCATCTTCCTATCTCTCCCATCACCTTTAGCGACATGTTTGGAACATAGCAGGTACTCAATAAATGTTTGTTGAATAGCTGTAGTTTGAAGCTTCTGGAAGAAGATGTCCTCTTCAAACTCCCAGACCCTCAATCCATTAAAAAAATAATAATAATTTTAAAAAAAGGCGATCAAAACCAATTAGTTCATTACGGCCCCACTCTGCCAGGTGCTCGGCATTCAGAAACACAGATTTCACCAGCGCGGAGCAGAAGGGAAGCTCGTGATGGGTAGATGTACTTCAAATTCAACAATTCGCAGTTATAACTTCACTTTCAGGGAGACAAAATTTCTTCGTGGCCCCAGGGCACTTTAAATATTACTGTTACTGTTTTCTTAAGAAAATCCTGGAGCAGAGCCTAACTTGTGAGGGGGCTGGCAACGTGCATATTCCGCGGCCCAGGGGACCTTTGGCATAATGGCTGGAGAAGCGTTCGCACGCGAAGGAAACTTCTGAGGAGACAGGGCAGCTCCGCTCAGGGGTGAGTCTAGGAGTGGGGGGCCCCGCGAATCCCTGAACTCCAGATCCTCCGAAAGACTTCGGGGAAAGGAGGATGGCCGGGACGGCTAGACGTTTGCGGAGCTTAAACAGCTCATAACCTCTTCCCCTCTTCCCGTGAGGGTACGACATGGGCTCCCCGGCTAAAACTGGGAACAGTCAGGGCGTGTGGGCCGGCAGGAGGGCCGGGGCCGAAGGAAGGAGTCCTGGGCCGCAAACAGCCCGCCCGGGCGCCGCCGCCGCCCCGCCCGTCGGGCAGTCCGCCCCGCCCACCCCGAGCGAGGCGGAGCCGGCGCCTGGAGAAGCGAGCCGAGGAGGAGAGGTCGGAGCCGTCTCCAGGAGCCCTTAGAGACCGAGTCCTCGGCGGCTGCGGTGTTAGCAGGGGCGGCGCACTGGCAGGCGAGTGTGCACCGAACCGCGGGTTCGGGGCGGCGAATCGGGTTCCCGCCGGGACTGGGGCGTAGCGCGGGGCGTCAGCTGGAGAGTTCAGTGGCTGTCTCTGAGTTCCTGGGTTGGAAAACGAGATGGAGGGAGTGAAGGGAGGAAGGAAGGAAGGAAGGAGGGAAGAGTGTCCCG
The DNA here is from genome assembly GCF_015220235.1 of Choloepus didactylus. NCBI lineage: Eukaryota > Metazoa > Chordata > Mammalia > Pilosa > Megalonychidae > Choloepus > Choloepus didactylus. The sequence continues at coordinate 177,529,341 of NC_051308.1, forward strand.
GAGGGCGGGGACTGGTCGGGCACTGGGCTTGGGAGAAGGGGTGGGGGAGGGAGGGCGAGATAATCAGGAGATCGGGAGACCGGGACCCGCGAGCTAGTCGTTTCGGAGGGCACTGCACCGTAGACGGGCAGCGGCCCGAGGGCGCGGGAAGCCGGGGGCCCTCCCGGACTGGAGCAAGGGACGCGGACCCTGGGATGGGGGCAGGGACGGGAGGAAATGTCTCCCAGCTTCTGGCAGGCCCGCGGCTGTGCGCCCCGCGCCAGGTTGGAGAGCCCTCCCAATTCCCCACCCCAATGTTTCCAGCCGTTTTTTGCGATGGTGCCAAGCTTTGGGGTAGAGTCGGCATGTGGGGGCGAGGGGAGCGCCACGCCCCTCTTCGCTACTTTCTTCCGTGATTCTTTCTTGGGACTAGCCGGCGGGAGCGCCACCTTGGAGCTCGCTTCGCGCTGGGGGTCTAGCGGGGAAATAGCGGGTCACTGAGAGGAGAACCCAGATCGCACACCCCACAAGGAACCTCCGAGTAAAGGTTCCAGAGGCTGCCCTTTTGGAAACAGTTTGCAGGTGGTAAGGAGAGGCCAAGGCTCAGGCATGAATCTTGCGCGGTTTTTTTTTTTTTTTTTTTTTTTTTTAAGTATTGCCCGGGCACTTACTGGGTGGATCAGAGGTGACTTTTTTCCTTTTAATTAGGGTATATCAATGAAGGCTTATTTTTAAATGCCTTTACTAACGTCTCCTGACACTCACTTGCCCCTGGCCTTGTGTTTGTGTTTTGTGAACTTGGCTTAATCATTCATAACTTTCGAAAAGGAAGTCGTGATTCTCATTTAGCTCACTGTCTGGAGGGAAGCTTTGAACAGCTCGGAATCTGAGTGAAAACTGACGAGGTCTGTCATCCCGTTGCCATCCCTGTTTGGGTGTGGTTGTATACAAACAAGTGGATGGAGAAGGACATGGCCAAAAATCAGAGAGAAGGGCGGGCGGGCCCTTTCCCCACGTGTCGATGCATGTTTAATGGCTGCTCCCGGAGGAAACAAACCAGGAATTTATTAGATCTTGTGGAGCTGTACAAACTTCACATGATTAGCTTCCTTCCCATCAGTTATTTCCTCTCTCCCCTCCCGTCTTGGCAGACTCTGTTTATATTTCCTGGGGCAGTTGTAGCCTCGCCTGAATAGATTGTAATGAATCTTTTGGATGTTGTCAGAAGCAGGGTCTGTGTCTGTATGTTTTCTATTTTAAAAGCAGAGTTTAGCTTTGTTTTTAAGGTGTAATCTGTTAGACTGCACCACTGCTGTGCTTCTCAGCTCACAGTTGAATTATCACAGGATGGCGGCCCTCACCTAGGAGAACCAGGAAGCCAGGCTAGGATGATGGATTGGGTTTTACTATTGCCAAAACAATCATTCAAGTTAGTAAAAATTCAAGTTAAGGAACTGTTTTTTGTGTTTAAACCAAACTGTATGTATTAGCAAGTCGTTTTTCCAATAAGCAGAAACGTGTGATTCACATAGGCACACATAATTTTTAAAAGTAACCAAACATTTTACAGAGCTTTTAGTAATAAAAGAATTTCAGAATCAACTATTCAGTCCCTTGCCTTCCCTAACAATTAACTAGTACCGTAAAATCCTCGTTTCACTCCAAACAATGCTGAACAGTCTAACTACTGTAACTTTAGGCATTACAAAGAATGCAGTAGTTATTTTTTTTACTGTATTTTAACACAAGTGATTCGCTGACTGGGTGTACAGCACTTAGATTTATGTAGAAATATATAAATGTGAATCTGTTTTTCACAAGAGACTGAGAGATTAGAATTATAAAAATAATGTTTTGGGCATAGAAGACCCCCAGTCTTTCTTATGTGAGAGCCTAGCTCCCTAACAATTGGATTTGTGGTGCTGGGCTTGTGTTTTCACTTGTTAGAGATTGTGGGTGGTTTGTCAAGCTATGAGAGCAAAAGGCTTCACAGTCAAAAAAAACTTTGCAAATGATTAGTTAATATCAAATTAGTTTTATTTTTATGTTGAAAACCACTCTGAGAGGGGGAAAAAAACCTTTGAAATTTAGAATTATGTCATTTACTGTGTTGGATTTGTATTGTGTGTTTTTTTAAGTTTTATATGTCACTTCAATCCAGAGAGTTAGAATTGTGGATGTCAAGTAAACTTTTCTGTGACCTAACTTTGACAAGAAGCAATTGAACAGTGGTTTGGGGTGTGGACTTCGGTGTTGGACAGACCTGCATGGGAATGTTATTTAACCTTTCTTAGACTGATTTGTAGAAAGGGGGTGATAGTGGGCTCAACCTCATAAGGTTTTTAATGAAAGTATGTGAGCTAATCTGTGAAGAGCAGCATATACCCAACAATAGCAAATGCTCAAAGTTATTGGGTAGAAGTAACTTAAAACTGGAACCCTATAGCCATTTTACTTGCCTAGCTTGCGCAAACAGCAGGCTATTGGATAATTTACAAGATGGCTGTTTGAACTTTCTAGAAATTTTAGATAGAGCTACTTAAGATTCCAGAGAAGGTACTTGATTTTATTTATATATATTTATGTGCATATACATATATATATTTATGTGTGTCATGTTTCTACCACAGATGTATGAAAAATTATGAATAATGGATTACCAGTTTTAGTATGCTTTTAGTGCTGAAGTTTCAGTCATATAATATTTTTAGAACCAGACAGTCAGAAATATTTCATCTTTTTAATTTAAAAGAGAATTTATATTTCAGATAGTTATGTTGATTAGTCCTGGATAGGAAATTAAACCAGAAAGAGAAGAAGAATTATTTTTAACCAAATGTGGTTTTTAATTAAAGTATAAAAAAATGTGACCCAGGGGTATCCAGTTATTTACTTTTTTATGTACTGATGTCCAGTGCCAATAGATAAGCCATAAGAAGTGTTTAGAACAGTTGTGTGGATTTGTTTTATTTTTAATCTTGTGTGCAAATGAGCAATTAATATCTACTCATCACATCATTGAATCATTTGCAAGATTTTAAAAATTCTTCCCATCTTTGAATCAAACCTTTTTACGCTTCTGTTGTCTTTTCTTAATGCACATCATGTGTACAGAATTGGACTATGGTACTCTTAGTTCATGCTGTAGATGACTTCTCATTTTACTAATTGTTCCACAGGGATGCAGAGATGGTGCTTTATAATATTTTTAAATAACTGTAAAGGGTGCAGTGTTATTATGAATGCTTGCTTGCCTATGACATTATACTCTGAGGCAATGGAGGACTTGATGGAATGAATTATTGATTTTTTTCACTTTTCGAACATCATAGCATAGTGATAGAATCCTGGCTTCTAGGTATGTAGACTATGGACAATTTATCTATTATCTCTGTGCCTCAGTGAGGCATTGTGAGGAATAAATGAATTCTTCTTTGTAAAGCCGTTAGAACAGTGCCTGGCACATAGTCCATGTTCAAGAAATATTAACATTAACTTATTAATTATTGAAATTTTCTCTTTCTAAATGTTACTTAACGAACATGCATTATTTTTGCAATAGGAAATCACCAGATTAGATTTAAACGTTTCCCAAAAGTCTAAGAAAGCTCAGTAACTTAAGTCTTCCTTACGAAGTTGTGCTTATGAAGTAAGGGAATATGATCAGATAAATGTCATTGCTTCTCAATATGAGACGGATTGCGATGTTTACTGTATTTGTTCAACAAATTAACTTTCCTAGTTCTCAGTCACATTTTCCTTTCTTATTAGAAACTTAAAAAGAATCAATAACCCATGCAGTGCATGTCAAAATAAGCTAAGTAGAGAAAAGGCCAGGTGCACAGTAAGAGGGCATTATGGTAATTACAACCAAGTTAAAAAAATTTTTTTTCAACTATGCAAAGAAAAAAAGGCTAGAAAATGAGATGGAGAAATAGATGATAGGATTATAGCACTCCCTGCCCCCCAACTCTTTTTCCCCATTTTTCCTAATGAGCACGTATATATAATGGAAGGTAATTTACTTGTGTGATTGTTACCTGATAAAAATTCTAGTTTATTAACTGCTATCCCAAAATAGCAGGATTTTGTTGTTTTGAAAAAAAAAAAAGAACTACCAACTTACATAGCAGTTGAAGGCCCTTAAGTTAAATGTCAGGACCTCTATAGTGAGGGTAGTTTAGCAGTAAATGAGAGGTGCTTGCAGAAGTTTATTGGGTTATCTTCATTAAGAGATGCTTCAAAGTCCAAGAAAGGGTAATTATCATCTGTCTGTTGACCAAGTCCACAAGCCTTGACTTTATGGAAGTTGTCTCTTCCTAGATCCATGCCCTCCGCTGACAAGCATGCCTTGGTAGAGCATCTTCAGTGTATCAGACACCTCAGAGACAGTAACAAGTAAGACATAGGTGCCCTTAGTTTACCAGGAAAGTTTTATATATAAAAAATAATTAGCATATGATTCTGTGATTCCATGTATTGTGCTATTCTATATCCTATGCCCTGTTGTAAACCACACAGATAATACCATCTTGCTTAGTCTTCACAAAGCCCAAATGAGGAAGCTGAAGTCTCCTGAGGGTCTGAACCTTGCTGAAGTGGCAAAAACAGAATCTGACCCAGAGTTTTTCTGACTTCACATCCCATGCACTAAGCACTCTGCTGAGAGCCACCATGGAGGGGCATCCAGCTATAGGTGAGGGTGAAGAGGACTTACTTGGAGGGAGTTTCGTTTAAAAGCTATAAATCAAACCAAGGGAAGTGGGAGAAGGCTCGTTTTAGGAGTGAAATGTACCAATCTGAGGAGAATTTTCAGCGCCTCGCCCTTGGACTCACTCTGCTTCAGCCATGGAAGTCAAAGCTTTCAAATTTTCCACAGAGGCCCAGTCCTTCAGTGACCTGTGACGTCCACCTCTCATATCCTTAGACTCCTGGAGGGGGTCTTATTGGTACAGATGAAGGAACTGTCCTACTAAGTCCTATTCTAGAACCAGCTCATACCAATAGGTCCTGACTTCCCAACTTCTCCTCTCTTACGAACTCAAGGAAAGTAGTGAGCAGGTAGTTTGAATCTAGGTGAGAGAGTGGAGGTGATTTCACTGGAGGTAACTTCTGGCTGGATTACTTGGTTTGTGGCCAGGTGTCTTTTGAAAATCATTCCTTAGTGTTACATAAATGTTTAGTTTATTGTGTCAAGCTTTATTGGGTATCATAAAAGTGCTTAAATGTGAACGTCTGGTTGCCATTCTCTGACAGGGAATGCTCTGTTTTTTTGTGTTTTTTTTGTTTTTTAATAGGTCTGCCATTTTGGAGGATTACTGTATAGTTAAAACCAGGGTATTGTAGATTGTTAAGATTTTTGATCCTTTCAAATCTGCTGGAGAATTAGTAGCTAAACTATGGACTTTGTTTAGGTCTGTCTTAGTGAATCAATTGCTAAGAATCTTTTGTAATTCTCACATTCATTGATTTTAAGTGGTCAACTTTGGAGCTACAGGGGCAGGAGGTCTTATGTGGTGTGCATTCTTCCAGAGTGGACTCCCATTCCCTTTGCAATCAAGGTCATGTAATTCACGTAGGATCTCCTTTTGTTGACTGAGGAGAGAAGGTAAACATGCAACTTGGGTTGCATGATCACAGGTACTCATTGGAATGGGCTTTGAATCAGTCAACAACATTATGCTTGCATTTTATGTATAGAGAGTTGCCTTCATTCAGAATGACAGTGTAAACCTGTATGAGTTCATTGGGGGTGGAATATATTAATGTCACTGGATGTAGAATTATCGGGCTTTTATTTAGCTGCTGGTTCTGGCAGCCAAGATGTCCTTGACCACTGGACACTATACCTTTGCCCCTACTGGGGCCCTTTGATTCAGTCCCCAAGCTTATGATGACTTCTGTTTTGTCAGCTCTTTTGATGAGAAATTATTGCAGAAGAGCAACATGAGGCCTTTCATCAAATGAAGATTCAAACTGCCATCCATTGAATCCTAATATGAGCTTAATTTTAGGATTGAAAGAGGAATCAAAATCCAGTATCTGCTTGGACCATATTCAGGCTCTTAGGAGACCAAGATAAAACCATCACCCCTAGTTTATACAGCTAGAATCTCAGGCAAATTGGAAAGGTGTTGAAGCCAACGGACTCGGTGCCTGACCTGAACCTAGACCAAGGGAACCTTTTGAATTATTAGACCATGGCCTGCACGTTGGACCATGGGGCTTCATGTGCATGTGTAAGGTCACGATTGGCCTCTGAGAAATTGTTAGGGATGGGTTGGATGTCTGGCCAAGAAGCAGAGGGATTGACTTGTTACTCCTTGACAGGGCTACCTTGAACTGTTGTATAGGTTGTTCGCTACACAAGGGTGCCTGGCCCAGGAAGCACCTGGGGGCTGAAACCTGTTTAGCAAGCCTTGCATCTTGGGTAGAGCTGCCTCTGCCAGAGGAAGGGACACTTCTTTCTAACCCCATCAAGCCTCCAAGGCTAGGTCCACTTGGAGGGTTGCCTTTTTCTAACTCACACAAAGGCATAATGTGGCTAGTGGCAGCTCTGCCTCTCAAAGCTCCGTATCACAGCAACCCTATAAATACCGTGAACCAGCAGCCTGACATAGCAGGTGCTCAATAAATGCCAATGGAATGAAGGAATAAAACCACATTTTCTGCAGTGTGTGCCAGCAAGGTGCATGATCCAGTGTTCTTCTTTAATAAAAAAATAAAATAAAATTGATTCTGTCTGCTCGAATAGTGGTGCATATTCCCTCTGACAGGCTTCTTCCATTTTTATTCTTCATTTCCTTAAGAGCAGGTAAAGACCAAGCACTTGGAGTGTTGTTGACATTGTTTACTATTAGTTGAACCCCAACAACATGTCCAGTATTTCTTGTTACATTCCGGGGTCCCTGTATCCTTTATCTAGTCTGTCTGATGAAGGGAATGCAGTGGTGACTTCTGCCAATATGAAAAGGTATTCATGTTATTTCTTAACCAGTGTGGGCCTTCTCCTTAGGGACAGGTTGCAGACATCAGAGGCTGCAGCAACCTTTAGAATTTTCCTATGAGTGGCTGCTTCTTGTGGATAAGGACTTTTCTTGTTTGGAGTAAGAAGTAGTGTGGGGGAGCCTTGTGGTCATAGCTACCAAAAATAAAGAAAGGTAGTTTGTCTGTTCCCCATTTAGCACCAATTGGTGCTGCTTGCATGCTTTCTCTTTTAAGTTGATCCTTTAGAAAGCCTACTATCAGAATTAACTTCTTCCTGGCTCCTCTCCTGGGAGGCAATTACACAGCAGGTAGGATCAGCCATATTTAGTGGATCTAACCCCAAGGCAGTAGTTCTCAAATGTCTATCTCTAATAGCTAAGCTTACACATGGTGATTCATACTTAGGACATTAGCCTTCTGCTGTTTTATGGAGATACTTTTCACATTTAATCTGATTAAATGCAGCCTTCTTCAGGCCAACTCAGATTCCCCAAACAAGTATCTGGAAATGACAGTTCATCACAAGGATTCACTACAAAATGTCTTTTAAAATAGCATGCTCACCTGTTGCATGTATGTACAGTGTACTTTGATTTTACAAAATTCCAGGAGTCTCAACTGTTGAGGAATATCTCTGTTGAATTAAACAGTATACTCCGGCACATGGTTTGCCCTCTTTTTAACATAAATATTTGATGAGCAGCAAGCTTCAGCCATTACTATCTAAATCCAGAAAGTAAATAAATGCTCCTGGCATGCCACCTGGGAGGTAATCCTAGCGTTTCTAGCTTTGCCTCTCATTCACCTACAGTTCCCTGACTTCCTTCTGGCTGTAATAAATATCAGGGGTCTCAGAGCCACCCACACCCAGCAGGTGCTATAAAACAGGGCAGAGAGCAGTCTTTCCATGTGCACTTGTGCTCACCTCCTGAACTCTGGACTCAGGTTTCTCTGACTTACTGACATCCATTCATGTGAGTACTCATCTACCCCAAACTCAGCTTTCTCAGATTCTCTCTTGTGAGCTGAAGTACTCCTTACCTTTGTTTCTTCCAAGCTGTCCTTGTCCTGGGCTTCACACTTTTGTGAAAACAGTTTATATGAGCTCTTAAAAAAAAAAAAAAAGTAACATATTTGTATGATCCGAAAAATGTCACCACCATATAAAAAGATAAACACTGAGAAATCGTACTCTGATCCCTTCCCCATCCATGCCTTTCCCTCACTCTATGCAGTTAGCAACTTTTAATAATTTCTTATTTATTCTTTCAGCAAATAGAAGCAAATGTGAATAGATTTTTTTATCCCCCCCCCCATTCCCTCCCAAAAGATGTTGTTATATATACAGTTCTGTAATTTGCTTTTTTCATTTAGCAGTATATCCTGGGGCACTCTGTTAGCACATAGAGATCCTTCTCTTTTTCTAAAAACTGCATAATAGTTTTCCATTGTGTGGATGTATCATAGTTTCTTCAACTAATCTCCTATTGCTGGACCTTTGGGTTGTTTCCTGTCTTTTGCTGTTACAAATAGTGCCACAATGAATAAACATGTAATAAGTCATTTGTTTTTGTTCAGGTGAACCTAAAGGATTGACTCCCAGAAGTGGGACTGCTGAATCATAGAGCAAATGTCTCTGTAATTCCTCTCCAGAAGGCTGAACCGTTTGCCTTCCCACCGGCAATGTATTGGATTGCCTGCATCCCCACAGCCCCAGCAGTGTGAAGTGTTGTCAGCTCTTTTTATTTTTGCCAATCTGGTTAATGAGAAGTTGTAACTTAGAGTTATTTTCATTTAATTTTTCTAAGTATGAATGAGGTTGAGGCTTGGGGGCATTTGTATGTCTTTTCCTGTGCACTGCCTGGGCCTGTAGATCTTCTTGCGGGCATTTATCAACTTTTCCTCCTTAGCAAGTCTCTTGCATGAGTCTCTATCAGAATCTCTTAAATACAGACTTAAGAATGTGATGGCTGTTTGGGGCCTCAAGGTAGAGTGGGCTGCCAAATTGACTTTGTTGGTACAAAATCTAGAGAAGTGGAAAGTAGGGTTTTATGCCAGTTGCTAATGTCCAAATTATAAATAGTTTTTGGCTAATGATATTATTAAACTGGGAGTTCTCCAAAACCATTATGAAGATGATCTTCTAGTCTAGAATCTCTCTCTCAGACAAAAATAAACAAGAGATATTGAAAAAAATATGAATTCCAGTGGCATTTCCTGCAAAATTCTTAAAGAAATCTACATTTTTCATTTATGTGCATCTCCTGAAAAAAGATGGTACGTGTCACTTTCTTTTTTATTTACCCATTGAATGGGGCTCCTGTTCCCTCTTTGATTTCAACATCAGAGATGTCTGCTCTGTTTTCAAGGTGAAAGAGAAGATGAAAGTGTAAGTACAATGTAAGGACATGTGCTAGAGTTCAGGATTCTGTGAAGGGAATTGGATTGGAGCTGTAAAGAATCATCTTTCTTTTTGAGGTGCTCTTTCAGTCACCTCTCAGGATGCTATTTTAATATGGAATTCATTCTCATCTTTTTGAAAATGAATTCTATTCAAAGGGAAATTGTGGTTTGGTAAAAAGGTGGTTGTGGTTTTGTTTGATTTTAGAAGTTCATATATGAAGCAGTCTTGTGTAAGGTTGGCCTACATCTCCATCAAAAAAACAAAAACAAAACAAAAGACCTCTCTTCCATGTTAACAGTGGCCCGTGAAAGAGTCAAAAGAGAGGATCTTATCTTCCAGGCTGGTCGTTCTATTTTTTCCTAGCTCCTGATACATGAATTATTATGTTTATGAAGGTGGATGTAAGGCTCTCTCTAGCATTTACCTCTGTCACCATACTGTTGGTCTCCCCAACTCTAGTGTCATCTCCACAAAAGCAGAGCCTTTGTTATTCTGTCTCTAGCACCTAGAAAGGAACCTGGCATTAGTACCTCGGGTGCTTGATCAATAGTGAATGACTCTCTGCTGTTGAGGGTGGGTACCTTATGGATGCAGCTGGATATTTGTGGTTGGTTGTGTAGGATCCTAAGTCAGACACAGGCCTTGGGAAGTCACAACAATCATTTTTGTAGCCTCTTGGTATGACACTGTATAGCTCTTGCAAGCTCACTGGCAGCATAGGTAGTAGTTTAGAGCTCAGTCTTAAAATCTGAATGACCTGGGCAAGTCACCTAATCTCTCAGATCCTCTGTTTTCCCATTGCAAAATAGAGATAACACCACCATATTTCATCAAATCTAAGATGACATTGATTATGAGATACACCTTTATTTTATGGGCCACTAAGAAATTTTTAAATGCTGCCAATTAAACTATAATCCACATCAGTTGTTAGAATATGTTTAGTTTTCTCTTGCTGCTGTAACAAATTGCCACAAACTTAGAGGCTTAAAACAACACAAGTGTACTATCTCACAGTTCTCTAGGTCAGATGTCTAGGGGGCTTGGTTGGTTTCTTTGCTGTGGTTATCACAAAGCTAAAATCAAAAAGTTGTTGGCCAGCCTGGCTCTTACTGGGAGACTTTGGGAAGAATAAGATTCCAAGCAAATTCAGGTTGTTGATAGAATCCAGTTCCTTAAAGTTGTAGGATTGAGGTCCCTATTACCTTGCTGCCTGACAGCTGGGGGCCACCCTCAGTTCCTAGGGACCTCTTTCCTATTCCTTGTGCATGGCCTCTTTCATCTCAGAGTGAGCAATACCTCATGGAATCCTTCTCAGACTTCAAATCTTTTCCGCAGAATCTCTCTGACGTCCCTTTCTGCTGCATCTCTCTGTTTCCAGGCAGAGAGCAGCCCTTCTCTGCTTTTAAGGGCTCATATGATTAGATTGGACCTACCTATATAATCTCCCTATATTAAGGTCTATAGACTTAATTACATCTGCAAAGTCCCCTTTGCCATGTAATGCAATGTATTCACAGTTTCCACATATTAGGATGTGGGCATCTTTGGGGAGAGCATTCTACCTACCACAAAGAGTCATCCCAATTTTAGGGATGTAGAAATGTGAACAAATATGCTTCTTAGAATTGATGAATACAATCTTGGGTTTAGGAATAAAAGAACTAATGTGTGTAAGTACTCAGTATGTTAATAGGTGTTAGCTCTTGTTATCATTGTAATTAATATAATAGTGCTTATATAATATCCATCATCTTTAATCTCAGTTGAAGTTGTTTGTACAGTTAAATGCATTTAGCAAGCACTAATTGGGAGAGTATAGTGTGCTGGCAGTTAGTATGATGGTGGCGATGGTGGTGATAGTTAGCCTTTGAGTACCACCTAGCTATGTACAAGCATATGCCAGGAGCTTTACATCCTGTCTCTCAGTCCTTGCAGTAACCCTCTCAGGTAGATAATACTGGCCCCATTTACAGATTAAGAGAGGTTGAATACCATGTTTAAGGTCATAGTAGTAGGTGGTAGTGGCATCTTGGTTTGAATCCAGGTCTGTCTGACTCTGAAATCGCCACTCTTTTGGAGCTGTGTTGCCTCTCACACAGTCGCTGGTAGAACAGTGTGAAAAGTACAACAGCAGAGGCATCCCCCAGGTATGTGGGCTAGAGGGGGCTGCCTCTGGGAGGTGGAGGGGCACAGGAGAGGCTACATACTGTGACATCTGTCTCTTATACCTAAATTTTTCTTTTCTAGTAGCTGTTTAGCTCATTGAGTACAAAGACCCCATCTATTCATCTTTTTTTTCAGCTTTTAATAAGCATCAAAATCGTCTCTTTTTTTTTTTTTTACCAACCAGTATTTATCAATTGCCCACTCTCTGGGGATATAGCTCTAAACAAGATACACAAAGTTCCTTGATTAAAAAGCACATTAACAGGATGCATTCAAATTGGAATAAGTACTATGAAGGCAACCGAACAGGAGACTGAGGTAGGGAGAGATGGATTGGAAGTTGGGGGTGGCTGCCTTAGCAAAGGCGGTCAGCGAAAACCACTCTGAAGTGACATTTGAGCTGATACTTGAATACTGAGAAGGAGGCAGCCAGGTGAAATCAGGGAAGAGAGCATTACAGGTAGAGGAAAAAGAAAGTGTAAAAGCTCTATGAAAGGAATAAGCTTTGTGTGTTTGAGGATGAAAAGAAGGCCCTTGTGGTAGGGGCAGAGATAGCAAAGAATAAGTGCATGGTATGAGATGAGTTTGGAGAAATAGGCATGGACCAGATCATAGGCCATTGTAAAGAGTCTGGATTCAATGAAAATGCAAACAAGACATTTCAGAGAAATCTGCTTACAGATTGACTGAGGAGGGCAGGGAGCATGCTATCCTAGATATATGCTATGTGTTATTTTCAAAAGGAGGAAAGTTTAATGTTGGGGAACTCCTGTTTTTTAAAGTATTTTAAGTGTAATGGAGGCAAAGGGGAAAAGAAGAGAGGAGCAAAGTGGCTTAGTAGAACTGGGGTAAAATTAGAAGCTATGTGAAGTCACTACTCTAAGATCAAAGTCCCTAGAATTCTCACAGTACACAAGTATTCCCAACTGCAGCTTGTCTGTCTTAGGCTCTTCGAATTCAGGTAGACATAGTATAAAACTGTTCTCATTGTCTTTCCCTAAAAACCTACTTTTCCAATTCAACAACAAAAAGACAACCCCGTTTAAAAATGGGCAAAGGACTTGAATAGACATTTCTCCAAAGAAGATATACAAATGGCCAATAAGCCCATGAAAAGTTGCTCAGTGTTATTTATCATTAGGGAAATGCAAATCAAAACGATAATGAGATACCACTTCATGTCTACTAGGATGGCTGTTATCAAAAAATTTAAAATATCAAGTGTTGTCAAGGATGTGGAGAAATTGGAGTCCTCACACATTGCTGGTAGGAATGTAAAATGGTACAGTCACTATGAAAAAACAGTTTGGCAGTTCCTCAAAAAGTTAAACATTAAATTACCATATGACCCAGCATTTCCTTTTTTAGGTATAGATTCCAAAAGAATTGAAAACAGGGACTCAAAACAAGTCCTTAAATACCAATGTTCGTATCAGCATTATTTACAGTAGCCAAAAGGTGGAAACAACCCAAGTGTCCATCAAGCAATGAATGGATAAACAAAATGTGGTATGTACCTGCAATGGAATATCATTCAGTCATAAAAAGGAATGAAGTTCTGATGCTACAACATGGATGAACCTTGAAAATATTATGCTAAGTGAAATAAACCAGATATATAAAAGACAAATATTGTATGATTCCTCTTATATGAAATAAATAGAATAAGTAAATTCATAGAGATAGAAATATAGTATATTGGATTTTCAGGAGCAGAGAGGAGGAAGGAATGGAGAGTTACTGCTTTGTTGGTACAGAATTTCTGTTTTGGGTGATGAAAAATTTTGGAAATAGATAGTAGAAATAGTTGCACAACATCGTGAATGTAACTAATGCCACTGAATTGTACACTTTAATGATTAAAATAGAAAATTTTGTTATATATTTAAATATATACACATTATATATATATATATATATAAGCAATTAAAAAACAAACTGCTTTTCTTCCTGTCTGCTCTAAGTCAAGTTAACCAACATCTCCATTGACCCAGAGTCACCCTGAACTCCTCTCCCTTCCCCTCCCTTCAGCCCTGCCTACATCCAAAGCATACCACATCTACTTCCTAACTCTCTGCTAATTGCCTGCTCTTCTCTGCCCCCGCTGTCTCTCACCTGGATTGTTGTCATGGCTTCCTAACAGACCTCAACCCTTCACACTGCCACCAGCTTGGTTTTTCTAAAACATAGATTGAAATGTGTAACTTCCTGTCTGGAAACCCTCTGGTGTCTCCCCAGAGGTATCAAGTAGTTATTCAAATTGCAGAGGTTCAAGTCCTGGCTAAGCTTCTTACCGGGTCTGGAATCTTGGAAAGGTGATTATTTAACTTCTCTGTGTCTCAGTTTTCCTATCTAAAATGAGGGTGATAATAGCACCTTTCTCATAGATAAGTTGTGAAGATTAAATGAGTTAATGTGTGTGACGCACTTAGAACAGTGCCTGGCATACAGAAAGCCCTAATGGACGTTATTATTACACAGTCCTTTAAAGCACGACTGGAGCTCATCTTTTCCGCTCTCTACACCATCTGCTGCCTGCATCCCAGTGCTACCCAAAGCATGGTCTGCAGACAGAGCTCTTTGTTAAAGATCTTCAAGGAGATTAAGAACAGAAATCCAGAGTACACACTTAGATTTGACAGTCATTTTACGTTTCTTGAATGTAATAAAATACTGGACTTGAATTTTGTGTGTCTTTTTATTTTATCTTTCTAGCAATTCATTTTTTATTGGATTTTGCAAAAATATCACCCCATGATGAATTGGAAATAAATCCTTTTCACTTGTTTCACACTGGCCAAGGTACCCAAATCACTGTGTAGCCTTAAACCTCTGGATTTCTTCACACAGCTTCCTCTGTCTAGAGTTTATTCATATATTAAGGACCTATAGTAAGTGCTCCTTACGCTGAGGACATAGGGATGAATAAGGTTTTGCTTCTACTTTTGAGAAAGTTTCTCTCAAACTCCACAATGAATTCCTGCCTGTTGTTTGAAACCTAGCACAATTTCATTCTTTCATCCATTAAGAAAGCATTTAGTAAACACTGACTGTTTACTAGGTACTTGCTGCATTCTTTTCCTGCCCTTAAGGAGCACCAGTAGGGGAGACAGACACATAAACAAATGACAATGTGATAGGAGTGTTAAGTGGCTGGGTGAATAGAGAAGTGTGGAAATACAGCGAGAGGGTGTGCCTGGCTTTGCAACTTGGCCGGGCAGTGGGTGGGGAGATGAGGAACAGTTCCAGAGGTTAAGGTAAGGGCATTGGAAGTGAGAGGATAGGAATCCATGTCTTGGGGTGCACACCCAAGGCCACTCACTGGTCACGATTTGGGGGTACTGACTACTTCTCTGAACTGCAGATTCCTCATCTATAAATGGGGATAACTGTACCTATCTACCTACCATAGAAGGTTGTTTTGAGGCTCACTTGAGATTATATACATGATGTGCTTAGAACAGTGACTGTCATGTAAGGCCCATAAGTGTTAGCTGATACTGCTCTCATTATTGCCTTTTTGCTGTCTTTTCTACTCCCATCTCAACATACTTAAATTTTCTCTTCTCTGGGTTTCCATGAGCATGTTACTTAACCCATGTATTAATATTACATTGAGTTGATGTAGTTTTCCCTACCATGTTTCTTTTTAAAAAACAGTTTATTGCAATACATTCACATGTCATACAATCCATCCAAAATGTACACTTAGTGGCTTTTAATATATTCACAGAGTTATGCATTCATCACCACAGTCAATTTTAGAACATTTTCGTTACTCCAAAAAGAAAAGTCGCATACACCTAGCAGTTACCTCTCAATCCCTCTATCCTTTCCTAGTGGTACATAACCACTAATATATTTATGTCTATAGATTTGTTTATAGTTCATTTATACATTTTATATAAATGAAATCATACAATATGTTGTACTTTGTGTCTGGTTTCTTTCACTTAGTGTAATGCTTTTTGTTTTTTAATTATTGTTTTTTTAAATTAGAGAAGTTGTAGGTTTACAGAAAAGTCATGTAAAAAATACAGCATTCTCATATATCCCCCATTGTTGACCCTTGACATTAGTGTGGTACCTTTGTTACAAGTGATGAAAGAATATTAAAATAATACTATTAACTATAGTCCATAGTTTACATTTGGTGAATTTTCCCCATATAACACTGTATTATTAACACCTGTATTAGTGTCATACATTTGTGTTAGTTCATAAAAGAACATTCTTATACTATTAACCCTAATCCATTGTCCGCAACAGGATTCACTGTTACACAATCCCATGTTTTATCTTCTAACTTTCATTCTAGTAACATAGACGACCTCAAACTTCCCCTTTCAACCACATTCACATACATAATTCAGCGCTGTTAATTACACTCACAACAATGTGCTACACCATCACCAGCATCCATTTCCAAACCTTTATGATCAACCTAAATAGAAATTCTGTACAAATTAAGCATCATCTCTGCATTCTTTATCCCCAATCTCTCCCCTGCTAACCTGTATCCTAGATTCTAACTCTGTGAGTTTTCCTATTATAAGTAGTTCATATCAGTGAGCTCATACAATATTTTGTCCTTTTGTGTCTGGCTTATTTCATTCAGCATAATGTCCTCAAGGTTCATCCATGTTGTCACATGCATCAGAACTTCATTTATCTTTATAGGTGAGTAATATTCCATCATAATGTATACAACACATTTTGTTTATCCATTCATCAGTTGCTGGACACTTGGGTTACTTCCGTCTTTTGACAATTATGGATAATGCCACTATGAACATCAGTGTGCAAAAAACCGAGTTCCTCCTTTCAATTCTTTTGAGTACATACCTAGTAGCAGAATTGCCAGGTCATGTGGTAATTCTATATTTAGCTTCCTGAGGTACTGCCAAACCACTGTTTGTTTACCACAGCAGCTGTACCATTTTACATCCATAACAGCAATGAGTGTGGGTTCCTATTTCTCTATATCCTCTCCAATACTTATAATTTTGTTTTTGTAGTAGTAGCCATTCTACTGGGTATGAAATGATATCTCATTGTGGTTTTGATTTGCATTTCTCTAATAGCTAGTGATGTTGAGCATCTTTTCATGTGCTTTTTAGTCATTTGTATATTCTCTTTGGGGAAATGTCTTTTCAAGTCTTTTGTCCATTTTTTAATTGGGTTGTTTGTCTTTTTATTGTTGACTTGTAGAATTTCTTTCTATGTTCTGGATATGAAACCCTTGTTGGATGTGTGGTTTCCAAATATTTTTTCCCATTGAGCAAATGGTCTTTTCACTTTCTTGACAAAGTCCTTTAATGCACAAAAGTTTTTCATTTTGAGGCAGTCCCATTTACCTGTTTTTTCTTTCATTGCTTGTGCTTTGGATGTCAAGTCTAAGAAACCATTGCCTATCATAAGATCTTTTTTTAATGCAATTTTATTGAGATATATTCACATATCATACAGTCATCCAAAGTGTACAATCAGTTGTTCACAGTATCATCACATAGTTGTGCATTCATCAACACAATCAATTTTTTGAACATTTTCATTACTCTTGAAAAATAAAAATGAGTAAAAAACAAAAGTAAAAAAGGACACCCAAAACATCCCATACCACTCCCCCCCCCCCACTATTTTTCATTTACTTTTTGTCCCCCGTTTTTCTACTTATTTTTCCATATTCTGGATAAAGGGAATGTGAGCCACAAGATTTTCACAATCACACAGTCACACCGTATAAGCTATATAGTTATACAATCATCTTCAAGAATCAGGGATACTGGATTCAGTTCAACAATTTCAGGTATTTCCTTCTAGCTATTCTAGTACACTAAAAACTAAAAAGGGATATCTATACAATGCAGAAGAATAACCTCCAGAATGACCTCTCAACTCCATTTGAGACCTCTTAGCCACTGAAACTTCATTTTGTTTAATTTCTCTTCCCCTTTTCAATCAGGAAGTTTTTCTCAATCTGATGTTGCCAGGGAAATTTACACCCCTGGAAGTCATGCCCCATGTAGGGGGGGAGGACAGTGAGTTTACCAGCTGAGTGGGCTTAGAGAGAGGCCACATCTGAGCAACAAAAGAGGTTCTCTGGGGGTGACTCAGGCACCATTATAAGTAGGCTTAGCCTCTCCTTTTCAGTAACAAGCTTCATAAGGGCAAGCCCCAAGATTGAGTACTTGGCCTACTACACTGGTAGTCCTCAATGCTTGCAAGAATATCAGGAATTCCCCAGGTTGGGAAGTTTAATATTTCCTCATTTTCCCCCAGGCCCTCAAGGGGGCTTTGCAAATACTTTCTATTCTCAGCCAAAATTACTCTGGGATGTATCGGGGTTTCATACTAACCTATATAAATCAACCAGATCTCACCCCCTATTCTGGGTTCCATGTAAGTATGGTGTTTGAATAAACTGACCATACAAGTTAAATTATATAGCATGCTACAGAAGGTATAGATTTTGCACCAAATAAACATGTCTTCCTTTGGTCTTACACAGAAGTTCAGGTTTTAAAGCACAGTCAATATCATCCTTTTCCTTTTAGTCTGGTTTACCTTAGTTCCAATCTAATCCATTTCACTCATATCTCTAATTGAAGTCTGATCTCTTTTTCATCTTTCTTAACATTTGCTGTATGGGATAATGCTGACATTCATGGTTGCTGAACTCTGGCTCTGAGTCTCAGGTGTCACACAGATGCCCGAAATTACAGGGACTGACCAGCTCAGCATCCAGGAATTTAGAGATAACCATTACAACTCATGAATAGATGTGCCTGCTGTAAGACCTTACAATCAAGGAACCTTTACCATAAGCCTTCCCCTGATAACTTATCCTCTCAGATTCAGTTCTCAGAGTTTGCACATTATAGTTAGTCTGTATTAGTGAGGCATCATAATATTTGTCTTTTCGATCGTGGCTTATTTCACTCAACATGCTGTCCTCAAGGTCCATTCACCTAGATGCATGCCTCACAACTTCATTTCTTCTTGCCACCACTAGGTATTCCATTGTATGTATACACCACGGTTCACCATTCCGTTTATCAGTCAATATATCCTTAGGCCACCTCCATCCATCACAAATTGTGAATATTGCTCCCATAAACACCAGTGTGCAATGTCCACTCATGTACCTGCTCTCAGTTCTTCCAGGTATGCATCCAATAATGGGGTTGCTGGACCGTATGGCAACCCCATAGTTAGCTTCTTTTGGAACTACCACACTGCCCTCCAGCTGGGCTGCACCATTCTACTTCTGTATCAACAGGGAATAGGTACATCCTACTCTCCACATTTTCTCCGGCACTTGTATCCTTCTCTTTATTTTTTAACAGTTTTATTCACACCCATGCAATCCACACTAAGTAAACAATCAGTGACTTCCAGTATAATCACATAATTATGCATTCTCCACCACAATATATACGAGGACATTTCCATCTCTTCCCTAAACTCCAAAAGTTCCCCAACTCCAAAAGTTTGTTTTTGCTTTTGTTTTTGTTTTCCTGTTTTTGCTAGCCCTGTCTCCTCTCCACTGGGTTGACTGCTCCCAGATTCTCCAGTGTCTGGTCTCAATTTATCTGTGGTTGTTGTTTTTGTTCAGCATTCTGAGTTTGTTAATCAGTTCTGCAGCTGGGGCCAGGTTGAGCCTCCCTCCTGGTTTCCAACACCGACGGCCCCTCCTCCCTCAGGAAACCAGCTGCGAAACAGTTCATTGTGCCTGGCAGGGAGGGGTGTGGGCCCCCGGCCCCAAGAACTTACTGGTTTTGCTGATCTCAGCTGCTCCACGTGTTCGAGACTGTTGTATGATGTGTGACAGAATTCCCTGAGAGTCTGTTACACGCAGTTCCTGGCTATCTACCAGCTGCACCAGAGGACTAGCTAAAACCCACACTTCACCACTCCACCATCTTGCCCCTCCTCTCTCCCTCATTTTTGAAGGACAGTTTTGCCAAAAATAGAATTCTTGGTTGGGATTTTTTCTCTTCCCATATCTTAAATATATCATACAATTGCCTTCTCGCCTCCATGGTTTCTACTGAGAAATCCGCACTTAGTCTTATCGAGCTTCCTTTGTATCTGATGAATCGCTTTTCTCTTGCTGCTTTCAGAATTCTCTCTTTGTCTTTGACGTTTGATAATCTGATTATTAAGTGTCTTGGAGTTGATCTACTCAGATCTGTTTGGAGTATGCTGCACTTCTTGGATCTGTAGTTTTATATCTCAAGAGATGGGAAATTTTCATTGATTATTTCCCCCATTATTCTTTCTGCCCCTTTTCCCTTCTCTCTCCTTCTGGGACACCCATGTCATGTATTTTCGTGCACTTCATGATGTCATTCAGTTCCCTGAGACCCTGCTCATATTTTTCTATTCTTTTCCCTATCTGTTCTTTTGTGTGTAGGATTTTAGCTGTCCTGTCCTCCAGTTGATGAATCCTTTCTTCTGCCTCTTCAAATCTGCTGTTGTATGTCTCCATTATGTTTTTCATCTCCTGTATTGTGTGTTTCATTCCCATAAGTTCTGCCAATTGTTTTTTCAAATTTTCAAGTTCTTTATGTTTGCTCAGTGTCTTCTTTATATCCTTCATCTCTTTTGCCATCTCTTCCCTCAACTCATTGATTTGATTTTTGAATTGATTTAGGAGATTTGTTTGATTAATAATTAGTTGTTTCATTTCCTGTATCTCAGTTGAAGTGTAAGTTTGTTCCTTTGATTGGGCCATTTCTTCATTTTTCCTAGTGTGATTTGTAATTTTTTGTTTTCTAGTCCTCTGGTTTCCTTGATTATCCCAATCAAGTTAGACCAAGTTGGCCCAGGTCTCAGAAGGAAGCTGTATTCAGTATCAGTACTCTGGAAGATTCTCATACTTTCCTGTGAGGCCTCTAGACTTTGTGCTTTTCCTATCCTGTGCAGCAGGTGGCACTTTTCAGCCTGCAGCTCCCCACTGGTGTAAAGAGGTATGTGGTATATTATTACTCAGTGGACCCTGTCCCTGCCAGGGAACAGGGTGTTAGAAGCCAAGCTTAGGCTGTTTCTGTTTTTTTTCTCCCCTCAGGCCCTGGGGTTTGAGTTCTCTGAGGGAGGGCTGCCATTTGAACTGGACCCTGCCCCCTCCCTTTTCTTAGGGAAAATAAGCCCTTAAGGAATTGTCCCTTACACTTGAGTTTTTTCTTTGACTCTCTGACTATCTGAACTCCACCCTTCCCTGGTTCAGTGCTGACAATTGAAACTGCCTGAGGCTTTCTCTAATGAGCTACTTAGAATTAGAGGAAAAAAAAGAAAAAAGAAAAAAGCAAGAAGTCCCCTTTTCAGAGCCAGTCCCCAGCCCTCTAGTTCACCAGGCAAGAACCAGAGTTGGTACCTGCTTCTGTGTGCCCCTTTTCTTGGGACATAGTCCTTTTCCAGTATTCTGAGCTCAGCAGACTCCAAAAGTCTCTGTTTTTGTTTATGTATTTTTTTTCCATCAGCCCTGCCTCCTCTCTGCCAGGATAAACCTCTGGGTTTCTTTCCTGCTTGTTCCAGGTTTATATGTGTTCATTGCATGTATTCAGTAGTGCAAATTTGTGAATTAAAACCACAGTTGGAGCTTGGTTGAGCTACATTCTCTTGCTCCCGGCAGGGACTGCTTGTTTTTCCCACAGTAAAATATTGCAAATCAGCCTGCGGTCCTGGTGGGGGAGGAGCACCATCTCTACAGTTTGGAAAGCTTTACTTACATTTCTGTGCTGTGATCTCAGCCATTATAGCCATCCATTCCTGACTGGTGTACAATGTTGTCTGGTCATGGATGTCCCTCATCAGTTGTTCCAGACTATTTTCTAGTTGTTCTTGGCTATTTATTAGTTGCTCTTGGGGACTATCTAAATTCCACACGTCCCTATGCCGCCATCTTGCCCCACCTCCATACCACAAGATCTTGAAGATATTTCCCTACATTTTCATCTAGGAGTTTTATAGTCCTGGTTCTTAAATTTAGATCTTTGATCCATTTTGAGTTAAATTTTTTATATGGTGTGAAATATGGTGTTCTAGTTTGCTAATGCTGTTGGAATGCAAAACACCAGAGATGGATTGGCTTTTATAAATGGGGTTTATTTGGTTACAAAGTTACAGTCTTAAGGCCATAAAGGGTCCAAGGTAACACATCAGCAATTGGGTACCTTCACTGGAGGATGGCCAATGGTGTCCGGAAAACCTCTGTTTGCTGGGAAGGCATGTGGCTGGCATCTGCTCCAAAGTTCTGTTTTCAAAATGGCTTTCTCCCAGGACATTCCTCTCTAGGCTGCAGTTCCACAAAAATGCCACTCTCAGTTGCTCTTGGGGTGTTTGTCCTCTCTTAGCTTCTCTGGAGCTAAAGTCTGCTTTCAACGGCCGTCTTCAAACTGTCTCTCATCTGCAGCTCCTGTCTCAGCTTCTGTGCATTCTTTAAAGTATCCCTCTTGGCTGTAGCTCCTCTTCAGAATGTCACTCAGCTACACTGAGTTCCTTCTGTTTGTCAGCTCATTTATATGGCTCCAGAGATTTAATTTAGACCCACCCTGAATGGGTGGGGTAACACCTCCATGGAAATTATCCACTCACAGTCACCACCTACAGTTGGATTGGGCACATCTCCATGGAAACACTCAAAGAATTATGATCTAATCAACACTGATACATCTGCCCACATAAGATTACATCAAAGATAATGGCATTTTGGGGGACATAATACATTCAGACTGGCACATATAGGTTCTCTTCTTTCTTCTGCACATGGATATCCAGTTCTCCCAGCAACGTTTGTTAAAGAGACTGTTCTTTTCAAGTTCAGCAGAACTTGTCAACCTTGTCAAAATCAGTTGACCATAGATGTGAGGGTCTATTTCTGAACTCTGTTTCTTTCCATTGGTCAGTATATCTGTTCTTACACCAGTACCATGTTGTTTTGACCACTGTAGCTTTGTAATATGTTTTAAAGTCAGGAAGTGTGAGTCCTTCAACTTCGTTTTCTTTTTCAAGTTTCTTTTTTGGCTATTTGAGGCCCCTTACCCTTCTGAATAAATTTGATAATTCTCCTTTCCATTTCTGAAAAGTATAGGTTGGAATTTTGATTGGCATTCCATTGAACCTGTAAAACAAGTTTGGTAGAATTGACATCTTAAGGATATTTAGTCTTCCAATTCATGAATGTCCTTCCATTTATTTAGGTCTTCTTTGATTTCTTTTAGCAATGTTTTGTAGTTTTCTATGTATACGTCCTTTACATCCTTGGTTAAATTTATTCCTAGATGTGATTTTTTTAGTTGCTATTGTGAAAATTGTTTCCTTGATTTCTTCCTCAGATTGCTCATTACTAGTGTATAAAAATACCATTAATTTTTGCATGTTGATATTTTATACCAGCACTTTGCTGAAGTCATTTATGAGCTCTGGTATCTTTGTGGTAGATTTTTCAGCACTTTCTATATATGGGATCGTGTCATCTGCAAATAGGGAAAGTTTTATTTTTTCCTTTCCAATTCAGAGGACCTTTGTTTCTTTTTCTTGCCTCACTCCTCCGGCTAGAACTTCTAGCACTATCTTGAATAACAGTAGTGATAGTGGGGGTATCTTTGTCTTGTTCCTGATCTTAGAAAGAAAGCTTTCAGTCTCTCACCATTGAGTATGATGTTAGCTGTGGGTTTTTCATATATTCCCTTTGTCAGGTTGAGGACATTTCCTTCTATTCCTATTTTCCGAAGTGTTTTTTTTAAACCAAGAAAGTATGCTAGACTTTCTCAAATGCTTTTTCAGTGTCAGTTGAGATGGTCATGTGATTTTCCCCCTTCATTTTGTTAGTGGTGTATTACATTAATTGATTTTCTTGTGTTGAACCACCCTTGCATACCTGGGATAAAACTACTTGATCATGCTGTATAATTCTTTTAGTGTGCTATTTGATTTGATTTGCAAGTATTTTGCTCAGGATTTTTGCATCTATATTCATTAGAGAAATTGGTCTTTGATTTTCTTTTCTTGTAGTATCTTTATCTGGCTTTTGTATTAAGGTGATTCTGACCTCATAGAATTAGTTAGGTAGTGTTCCCTTCTCTTCAATTCTTTGGAAGAGTTTGAACAGAAATGGTATTAATTCTTGGAATGATTAGTAGAGTTCCCCTGTGAAGCCAGCTGGTCCTGGGCTGTTCTTTATTGGGAGTTTTTTGATGACTGATTCAATGTCTTTACTTGTATTTGGTCTCTTGAGGTCTTCTGTTTCTGCTACAGTCAGTGTAGGTTGTTCATGTGTTTCTAGGGATTTGTCTATTTCATCTAAGTTGTTGAACTTTTTGGTATACAGTTCCTTACAGTATCCTTTTATGATCTTTTTATTTTTATGGGTTCAATGATATTGTCCCCCTTCTCATTTCTGATTTTATTTGCATGTTTTGTTTTTGTCTTTGTCTTTGTCAGTCAATTTTATTGATCTTTTCAAAGAACCAACTTTTGGTTTTGTTAATTCCTCTATTGTTTTTTTTTTTGTTGTTGTTGTTCTCAATTTCATGTATTTCTGCTCTAATCTTTGTTACACAGTTTCTTTCTTTCTCCTTGCTTTGGGATTAGTTTGCCGTTCTTTTTTTAGTTCCTCTAGGTGTGCAGTTAGGTCTTTGATTTTAGCTTTTTCTTTTTTAATGTAAGCGTTTAAGGCTATAAATGTCCCTCTTAGCACTGCCTTTACTGCATCCCATAATTTTGATATATTGTGTTCTCATTTTCATTCGTCTTGAGATATTTATCAGTTTCCCTTGCAGTTTCTTCTTTGGCTCATGGATTGTTTAAGAGTGTTAACTTCTGTGTATTTGTGTATTTGCCAGTTCTCTGCCTGTTATTGATTTTCAGTTTCATTCCATTATGGTCATAGAAAGTGCTTTGTATTTCATTCCTTTTTAATTTATTGAGACTTGTATTGTGACCTAATGTGTGGTCTGTCCTGGTGAATGATTCATGTATACTTGAAAAGAATGTAAATCCTGCTGTTTTAGGGTGCAGTGTTTTGTATATGTCTGTTAAGTCTAGTTCATTTATCATATAATTGAAGTTCTCTCTTTCCTTTGATCCTCTGTCTAGATGTCCTATCTATTGATGAGAGTGGTGTATTGAAGGCTCCAACTATTATAGAGACATTTATCTCTCACTTTCAGTTTTGCCAGTGTTCGCCTCATGTATTTTGGGGCTGCATGGTTAGGTGCATAAATATTTATGATTATTATTTCTTCGTGGTGAGTGCCTTTTTTATTAATATAAAGTGTCCTTCTTTGTCTGTTACAAGAGTTTTGCATTTAAAGTCTAGTTGTCTGATATTAGTATAGCTACCCCAGCTCTTTTTTGGTTACTGTTAGAGTGGAATATCTTTTTCCAGCTTCTTACTTTCAACCTATTTGTTTCTTTGGGTCTAAGTTGAGTCTCTTGTAAGAAGCCTATAGTTGGATCCTGCTTTTTTGTCCATTCTGCCAATCTGTGTCTTTTGATTGGGGTGTTTAATCCATTAACATTCAATGTTATTACTGTAAAGGCAGTACTTCAGCCATTTTATCCTTTGGTTTTTATACATATCTTTTTTTTTTTTTCTTTATCTCTCTTTTTAACTTTTTAGTTACTCTACTGATTATCTTCATTTCTTCACACTATTCCAAGCCACTCCCTCCTGTCTTTTCCTTTCAGCCTGCAGAACTCCCTTTAGTATTTCTTGTAGGGCAGGTCTCTTGTTGACAAACTCTCAGTTTCTGTTTGTGAATATTTTAAACTAGCCCTCCTTTTTGAAGAACAGTTTTGCCAGATAAAGAATTCTTGGCTGGCAGTGTTTCTCTCTTAGTACCTTAAATATATCATACCTCTGCCTTCTTGCCTCCATGGTTTCTGATGAGAAATCCATACTTAGTCTTATTGCAGATCCCTTGTGTGTGAGAAATTGCTTTCTCTTGCTACTTTCAGAATTCTCTCTTTATCCTTGGCATTTGACATTCTGATCAGTATGTGTCTTGGAGTAGTTCTATTAGGAATTATTCTCTTTGGAGTATGTTGTGCTTCTTGGACATGTATATTTATGTCTTTCAAAAGAGTTGGGCAATTGTTGGCCATTATTTCTTCACATATTCTTTCTGTCCCTTTTTCCTTTTCTTCTGGGATATCCATGATGCATATATTTAATCTCTTCTGTTGTGCCTTTCATCCCATAATTTCTGTTATGTTTCTTTTTATACTTTCAAATTCTTCTTTAAGGCTCCACATGGTCTTCTTAATATCCTTTACCTCTTTCGACGTATTTTCCTTCATCTTTTTTAATTGATTTAGGAGATTTGTTTGAACATTTTTGATTAGTTTTTCCAAATTCTTTGTCTCCTCTGAAGTTTTAATTTGTTCCCTTGACTGGGCCATATCTTCCTGCTTCTAATATGGCTTGTAATTTTTGCTGATGCCTAGGCATCTGATTATCTTGAAGGTCATAGTCTCTCTCTTGTCTGGGGTTTTATTATTGATTGGCTTTGTGTTAAGGCTCTTCTTTGATGCTTGGTTCAACTTATGATAGACCTGTAGAATAGCCTGTGTTTGATCAGATTTTTCCAGCTCTTCTTCTGAGTCTTGCCCTGTATATGAGGTACAAGTTCTATGATTGCTCTTCTTGTGCAATTGTTTACCTCTCAGAGAGAGCTTCTTTTCCTCTGTTCCTTCTTCAGGAATCTTGTTTTGTACTCTTTGTTTTTGTTTTGTCTCTATAGTTTTTTACTCTCCTTTCATTATCTTTAGCTGCTTTTGCCTGGAGGGCAAATTCTGGAAAGAGGCTCACCCCAGAGGGGGCTTTCCTAAGTCAGTCTTTCCCAGACAAAATAGTGTCAGGGACCTACAAAAGGGATACAGTCCAGCTCCAAAGTGCCCTGGAGAGGGGATCAGGAAGGACATCAACAGCCTCTTTGACAACTTCTCGGATTTACTTTCATGGCCTGCCCAGCAAATGTAGCCCTTCAGCCAACTATTCCCTGCAGCCCTAAGGAATCACTATCTCTTTAAATCTCAGTCGCCTCTGCCCCTCTCTGGGGCAGTGTTGAAACAGTGGCTTTCTCTGCCTTTGTCCAGGGTGGGTTGAAACAGTAGCATGGAGTAAGGATCCAGCAATCCAATTTCCTAATCAAAAAATGTGATCAGTGATTGGCTGTGCCCACCCCTGTTCCTGAGGGAAAGTGTTTTTATGTCCTTTTCTGTCACCTGTGAGCTAGCCAAGGACTGGACCCCAGGGTGGCCCACAGCGAGAGTTGGGGATGAGTGCTGGTAGCTGCTGCACGGAGAGTGCAACTCAGTCTTCTTGACCTTAATTTATCAGCCTCTTCCTCCTGCTCTTCCCTGGATGCTATACAGTGTTCTTCTAGCCTCTGGAGCCCCAAAACAGTTTTTGCAGATGGTTCCTGCCTATTTAATAGCTGTTTTGGTAGAAGGACTGAGGCCTAGAGCTCCCTACTCCACCATCTTCCCCTATCATATTTCTGATACCCTCCAGAATGTATTGTACCCTTAAATCTGTGACATTTTTTTCAGTGACTGGTAATGTCCAGTGCATACAAGGCTCAATAAATGCTTTTAGAGAATTTGTACGGTATGAATACCTAACTTTGAGCACTTTTTACTTTTCAAAAAGCTTTACAAGGGTCTGGTCAAACATTAATTTCCACTCTACAGATGGAAAAACTGAGGCACTTTCCGGAAAGCTGCTGTTAGTTGTCCAGGGTTATGGAGCTAGCAAATGATAATGCTAGGATTAGAGCCCCACTTCTCTTGTTTTCCTGTTTTGTACTGCCTTGACAAATCTAAACTGTGAGCTGGGGGCTGTCTGGGTCTGGGTCTGGCTCAGAACCTCTAATCACCTGGCCCCACCTATACCTCCTCCCGTCTCACAGCTGAGTAGACTGGAACCAGACCTGTAGAGAGCCTGGAGATACACCCTCCCTCCCCACCCATCTCGCTCACTACCCTCTCACAGGTATTTATGGGTTACCACCCTCAGCAGAGAGGATCCACCTGGAAACCTGGGGGGTGGGAGGCAGACGCAGCCAGCAGGCCTGTGCTGGAGGCAGGAAGCTGTAGGGTGTGAGGAGGTGGGGAGGGAGGGCTTTTGCCAGGGATGAGTAATTTCTAAGACTTGAGCGAGTGAGTCAAGGAGGAGGAGTCCAAATGAAGTCAGGGGGTTGGAAAGTAGTGAAAGCTCTTATAAGGAATTGGGAAAGGGCAGTGAATTTATTTCTTAGACTTTATTTTTTGCCTTCATAAACATCTTGACACATTTCCCTTCCTACCCTCCTTGAAAGCAGCACCCTTTACACTCTGCTCAGCAATGTATTATACACTCTAATCACTTAGATTGGGTTGTAATCTTTATTATGTAGGGCAGGGCAGAGGAGAGAATTTACATTAAAGACTCAGATCTCAATCTTTCTTGTCTTTAAAAAGTTTAAAATTTATAACTTATGTAAAATGTGTAACTGAATACATTATCTTATCTTTTTTTATTAGGGGAAAAAAAAGAATTCTCAAAGAGAATAAAATCTAGTTAGTTAAGGCAGCCTCACTGAAGGCAAAAGTGACCAGGACAGTGTTTGCACATTAGAGTCAGCTGAGGATTTTTTAAATCCTGAAGCTCAGGCCGGCACCCCAGACCTGTTAAATCAGGCATGGAGCCCAGACACCAGCACAAAGAGCCCATTCCTCAAAACATTCTGAGCCCTATCCATGAGCTGTCTAATCCATCCCTTAAACAACAACAACAACTATTCCTACTTAGGAACAAATTATTGGTCCTTGAAGGGAGAAAACAACAGGTCCTATTTTGACACAGTAACCCGCAGTCTAACAGCACAGCAACTCTGGGAATAAGGTGCAAAAAGTGTGTCTGGCAAGGCCTCTCTGACAAGTCACATATCATAGACAGTTATCTTGAGGAAGCTGAGTCTCGTGATTGTGGGACATAAGTTTGTGCCTCATGTCCAGGTTCATTTTATGGAGACTGAGAGCAAATTATTGTTTTTGAGAAGCATATGTAGGATCCTGAATTTTGACCAGAAATCGCTTTAATGTTCAACATTAATTTTATGTTCAGCAGCATATTTTATTTTTCATCAGGGATTTAGAAAAGGGAAAAATGTGAGAGAAGGTGACCTGTAAAATTCACATTGATAGAAATGATTGATAGATTTATTTTCATGGATACAAACACAATTTTCTTTATAGAAGTTTTGTTTGGATTGAATGTTTGTTCCACGTTGATTTCTCCATTCCCTGTTGATAGCTATGAGCAGTCTGTTTGTTAACAGCACTTTGCATAAGCACCTGAGGAAGTGGGAGTCCCTCGGGAGCTTTTATGGTCACAAACCAAATAAAAATATATAAATGAATTCTCAGGACTTCAACTTGGTTTTGAAACTAACTTTCCTTTTATAACTGTGATGATGAAAAGGAGAGGGAGGTAGTACTTTTTTGTATGTCTACTCTTGACCAGTCATTAATCCCCATAAGAACAGTATAATTATTCTTTTTACAGGGGAGGCTACTGCTCGGAGAGGTTCAGTAGCTTGCCTAAGATTGCACAACTCATGAGTAGCAGAGCCAGAAACCAAATCTGTGCCTCCGTGGTTGACTATACCGCATTGTCCTCCTGGGACTAAAAAAAAAAAACAACCCACATAACTCAAAAGTGTTAATTTTCTAATTCCCTTAAAAGACTTTTTTCTTTTATTGCCCGCAGGAGATTTCTTGATAAGCATATTATTTGTAGCATTATAAAACCTGAGGCCTAATGGAGTCAGCATCTCTGTGAGAACAGAAAGTCCAGGGAAGAGAAAGTGGAACTGCTTCTGGGCAGGTACCCATGTTTATAAAGAACTCTGCAATCACTCATGCAAATTCGTTCATTTTTAAACTGACTCATAACAGCTGCAAAGACTGGAATTATCAGTTTCCAGCTCAATTGTCTTTTTATTATTTGTGACCCGCCCTTGTTAAATATGGAGTTCTAATAGGTAGAAACAGTTCTGCTGATTCTTAAATATGCCTTTAGTTGGTTGTTACACTGAATGAAGGCTTTTGGTTATTTCACCAGAAAAAAAGGCTGAGGAAGTTTAGAGTAAATCTTGGAAAAGTGACAATTAAAGGGTTGGCGTTCTCTAGAATTTCTAAACAGGAAGGGCTCAGGGCTGGCAGTCTGATAGGAAAGTGGTTCTAGGGGGACAATCTGAAAACTGCTTGGCAAGCACTTTTTTTTTTAAACTTTTACTTCTATGTTTCTGTAATGCTTTCTAAAGATATTTCTAATTTATACTTTATAAAGTGAAAATTTTAATTGCCCATATTTTAAAAGGGACCAGCGTAGTGGCAAAGAGCATAAACTCTAGAGCCTGAACGGCAAGGTTCAAATCCAGCTCTACCACATGCTACCTCTGTGACCTCTTAACCTTTCTGTGCCTCGGCTTCCTCTCCTGGAAAATGGGGCTATTTTTAGCACCTTCCTCCTGGGGACTTTGTGAGCAGTAAATAGATTAATATACATAAAATGCTTAGAACTGGGACCACAACTATTAAACTGAAGGCTCAGTAAATGCTTGCTATTGTTATTTTAATTAGGGGTAGCTTGGAGGGGCTATTAGAGATAGTGGGATGATGATAACATGGCCACTAGCCAGCCTGCTGAGCATTCTTCCAGTATAAGTAATTCTGTTCAGCTCAGTGATTTCAGATTCATGTTTTTTACTCTCACAGTACTCCAGATTTCTATTTCTACAGTATGGTGTAGTGGGAAGATAATTGAACTATTTAATTTTTTTAATGTTATCATTTTACCTAAACTTACAACAAGTATTAGAAGTCGTCTCTACTGAAAATGCACATTAGTAGAGTAGAGATAGAGCCCAGGAAGGGATCATGAGCTAAGTATAGGACTGTTAATTGTTCCAGGAGTTGTGGAAAAGGTGGCCTAAGCATCTGATCCTCTGAGAGCCAATATTAAAAAAAAACAAAAAAACAAATTAAAAAAAAAAAAATCGGAGTGAACAATGCAGTTTTCATTCTGTGATGAAAGAAAGTATATCAGGTATTCTGGAAAAATCCACTTTTTTTCTGGCCCTAAACACCAATAAATTTGTAGGTCCTTATGTGAGGGACATTGGGAAAGAAATTCCTGAGTATCTTCAACAGTCATTCTGGGAAAATATTTAGAGAGATTCCTCTTAGGGCTATTTCTTACATTACTCCTTGTAATAATTAGAAGCACAATATTTAATTCTTATTCAGTGACCATGTTTCTACAGAAAATAATATAATAAAGTCCAAGTGCATCGCTCTCTTGATCGAATTTGATAAAGGGCCCAGCAAATTAGGAAAGAAGAGTGGGTAGCACCAGCATCTGCTGTGCAGAATTGTAGGTACAGAATTATGGGATGTTACAGCTGAAAGGGACCATTGTAATCATGGAGTCCAACTTCCCCTTTATACAGATGAGGAAATTGAGGACCAGAGATTTGCCTTAGTTCACAGAGCTACTTGGTGGTGGCCCTGGGATTCCTGATTCCAGGTCCAGCTGTCCATTCCTCCCAACCACTTCCGTGTCATAAAGGATGTACTTTAAGGGGTGCTGTGCAATAAAACTTTCTGCTGGATTGGAAATATTCTGTAATCTGTCTGGTACAATAGCCCCCAGCCACGTGTGACTCTTAAGCACTTGAAATGTGACTAGTGTAACAGAGGAATTGGATTTTTTGTTTTATTTAGTTTAGTTAATTTAAGTTTAAATAGCCACATGTGGCTAGTGGCTAGTTTTGGACAGCCAAGCTTTAGAGACATTGAAGAGGAGGAAAAAACCTGCCCTCCCCTCCTACCTCATTCTTGCCAGATGAGAGGCTTTTTTTTTTTTTTTTTTTTTTTCCAGTGGCTTAGGTGCAGCTGGCCTTGTGCTAAGCCAGGAGAATCACCTTGGCCCAATAATACCACTCTTTGGGTGAAGGATGGCTCTTCTGTAAAATGAAGAAGTTGGACGAGATTTTTCCCTGAGGCCTCCTTCACTACTGAAGCATTTTGACTGTTTGCTCTTCACTGATCAGCATTGTGAACTTGCACAGGTCACTTAACCTACCTGTACCTCAGTATCCTTGTCTGTCAGCTGAAGTTAACACCACCTGTCCTGCATCCCACTCAGTGATACTGGGAAGCTCAAATTAGGGAATCAGTGAGAGGAAGTCCCTTTGTGAGCCCTTCTTATGTTGACAGTCTTTGGTGTCTGGTAATATTTTTGGTTTTGCTGCAAGTCATGGGTGGGTTTTCTTTTCCCTAAGATGCTTCAGTCGGATGAACTTACTGTGTCGACGTGTTCTTCATTATCATAGTAGAGACAGTAAAAACTCACAGACATATGAAATATGAGTGGGAAGACGTGCTGATGAAATATGACTCTGATCAGTATGTGTTAGTTTTCATAATCATCTTCCTTAGCTAGGCATTCCCTAATCTACCACTCCACAGTTAGCTGTTTCAACCAAGAAACCAAAGCGATCCCCTCTGTTGGAAACAGTGGGCTTTCCATTTTAATTTTCTTTCTTTCATGCCTTTCTCAACCATCCACCTAAGTAAGTCCCATTTTGAATACTTGGTACAGTGTATTCTTCATAAACAAATAAAACCCGTTCGTTATTGTCTCCTTTAGTCCTGGACAATGATTCTCACCGGCATGCCCACAGCTCACGGGCTGGCCTGAACTTCTTGTGAGAATGTTTCACCAAATGTTGATCGAAGTGTAAAATGTATTTTTGCCACCACAAAATAAGTAGGTCTCCTCACCTGATGCAAGTGGGCTGCAACCTGCTCTGGGTAGCAGGTAGAGTGTAATATCAAGCTAAAGTCACAAGAAAAACCTAGCTAGGTGGGCTCCTGGGGACAGCAGCGTGGTCCTGGAAAGTGACTCAGTGCAAGTGTTAGCAGATGTCCCTTGAAGTCTGGGAAGTATTATTTTACCGCAACAGTGTTTGCCTTATAATTATTGTTGAATGGCTTAGTCTGTTTTAGGTCTTTTAATCTTTTAATACTACAGTTGTAGTATCTGTGAATATGCTAAGGACCACTGTTCCCTGCCCTTGAGACCCCAGAGATGGCTGCAGAATCACCTGGAGGGATTCTTTAAATACAGTTTGCTGGGCCCCATCCCCAGTGGATTCAGTAGTTCTAGGTTGAGGTTTGAGAATTAGCTTTTCAAAAGAGTTCCCAGGTGATGCTGACACTCCTGGTCCAAGGACCATACTTTGAAAACTGAACCACTGATTCTAGAGAATAGTAATAATAACTACTCATTGGGTGCTGTTTACTGTGTTAAATGTGATGAATTCAGTCTCATTTGAAGGTAAAACCTTGTAAGGTATTATTATCTACATTTTAAAAAAGAGAAAACTAAGAAATACAGAGTTCCCATAACTCACCTGTCATGACATTGCTGGTCATCACAGAGCCCTTCCCTATCAGCACTTGCCTTTTTTATAAACCACTGGTCCAAACTGTGGTCCAGGATTGGGGGATGGGGGGGGAATAGGGGGGTGGTGTGGATTTATTGGAAAGGGTCTGCAAATCCAGATCTAAAGCAGGCATTACCACAGACAGGATGTCTTACAGGTTGATGTCTGTTTTTCAAAGGCCCCTAGACAATTTCATGATAATGACAATATAGATGACTCTATATCCGACAATATAGAAGACAATATAGATGACTCAATATAGATGACTCATATCAAGTGTCTCAGCTAGACAAAGTTAGTGTGATATCCATTTTGCTTTATCATGTTTGCTTTATCACAAAGCAAATTTTCAGTTATTTGTACTAAAAGTTAAAATAATTTTGCTTAATGCCTGGGAAATTGTTTGCTTTCTCTTTGGTGACAAAAAGTTGTCTTTTGCTAGAAAAGTTTGGAAATTATTTCACAAAAGGCTCAGTTCCTAGTTGCCTTTTAGGGGTTGATGGGGGATGGGAGGGAGGCATACTATTAATTAACTGGTTATCATCTCAGAGGGTTGCTGGGGAAAGTAATGTTATCATGTTGTTTGATTCCACCAGGAATTTATGCCCTCTGCTTTCAGCTGCACAGCCCCAGTCCCAACAGGATTTCTTGACTCCTACTCTCCCATTACCTGCCAACAACCTCTCATTTTTCCCTACAGGAGGAGAGCTTGGACTTTCTCAGCTTCCTTCCACTCCTTGCTCTGGTTTCTAAGGAAGCCAGAGTGTCATTGTTGCTTCCAAGTCCAGCCCTTCTGCCTGGGCTCTATCCTGTTGTATTGCCTGGATTCCTCATCCATCAATTGTTTTCTCTCCTGGTTGCATTTTTGATTCTCCCATCTTGTTCTAAAGACACTTTTTGGTACACTCACTGCGTACTAGAAACTTCTTCCCCTCTTCCAACAGATGTATTCATGTCTGCCCATTCTGACGATTGAACCCCTCCGATGTGTCAAACTTGTTCTAAGTGCTAAACTGCATCATTGACCACTGACCAGTTGTGGGTCCTTGGATAATTACATTCTCCAAGCATCAGTATGAAGGGAACATAACTTCATAAGGTTGTTGTGAGAATTAAGGAAACTAAAACTAAAACATGTAAAGCACTTAATGTGGGGCCTGATGTTTAGTAAAAGTGCTCGTTGTAGTTAACGGTTCAGGAAGCTACCTATGAAGGAAAGGAGAAATAGTAATTACCACTACTATTTCCTCTCTGTCTCCTTCTGTATCAATTCCTTATGGGCTGCTTTCTCATCCCTTTTACTGGCTCACCTTTTAAAAAAAAAAAAAGTCAGTGCTTCTAAACATTTTTCCATTTTCACCCCTTAGGGGAGAAAAAGTCAAACAAATTAAAATTAAGTTAATTGATTTAATTGATTAAGTGTAATTAATTGATCAAATTAACTAAAACTTAAATTAAAATTTTCCCTAACAAGATAAATTAAGTACTAAACAGTGAAATTTTGTTGGGTAGGGTTGTGCTTTGGAAGGCCACAAAACCATTGTAATATCAAAGCTTTTTTTTAACTGTTCCTCCCACTCCCCTAATCAATATTGCCCCATTGGAAATTCATGCTTTGGATCCCAATATTCTTCTATTTGACAAATCCACTAGCTTCTTCTGGGCCTTGTCATCCTCAGTCTCTCTCAGCACCTCTTAGCTTCTCTGGCCAGACCTATGCTGTCCTTCAGATTCCCCCTGCTTCTCTTGTGGCTCCTTCTCTGCCCACCTTACTGGCCTACTCAGCCCTACAACAAGTATGAGCGTCTACTTTGGGCCAAGCCCTAGGCTAGGAATACAGAGATGCCCGAGACAGGGTCACATCTAGGGGGAGAGACACATACCTAACTCTACTCCAGCAGGAGTCAGACCAAAAAATTGTGGGCAGAAGGAACTAGTTGGGTGCTACTGGGTGTGGTGGTGAGGATTGAGGGTGCAGGGAACAGGGCTCAGCCAGATCAAACCTCAGGGTGAGGCAGCCTAGAGTAGGACTACCTCAGAGGGCAGGGAGGGAACCCAGAGCTCAAAAGGGAGCACTTTGACGCGGCTCTTCTAATGATTTTTTCACCATAATCTTAACATGTTTCAGTTGGCTAAAGCTTCCGGAATGCAATATACCAGAAATGGGTTGGCTTTTTCAATGGGGTTTTATTAGGTTACATATTTACAGCTCTAAGCCCATGAAAATGTCCATATTTAGGCATCAAGAGGAAGATACCTTTTCTGAGGAAAGGATGCTGGCGTCTGGGGTTCCTCTGTCACACAGAAAGGCACATGGCGACATCCACTGGTCCTTCTCTCCTGGTTCTGGTTTCATTGACTGTCTCCAAAATGTCTCTGGGTGTTTCTCTCTAATCTCTCTTGGCTTTTACCATCTTTTATCCTCTCACAAAGGACTCCAGTAAAGGATTAAGACCCATCTTGTATTGGGTGGGTCACATCTCCATGGAAACGACCTAAACAAAAGGTCCCACCCACAATAGGTCTGCACCCACAGGTATGGATTAAAAGAACATAGGCTTTTCTGGGGGTACATAACAGATTCAAACCAGCACAACATATGCCTTTTAAAATAACAAGTGCCACTGGTACTAATTTTTGAGAAACTACATCCTAGAGAGGAGGGGAGCTCTTTTCAGGCAATGCGAGTGGCGTATGCATAAGTTTGGTGAAAGCTTCGTCTGTCTGGGCAGCCTCAGGTTTGGCACTGCAGGAGGAGTGACTGGCACCAAAGCTAGAGATGGAAGAAGAGCCCAACTGTGTCTTGCCGACAGGTTTGGTAAATGGTTTTAAGCAGTTGCTTCCTTGTTCTTTCTCCGACCGTTTTCTCCCTTTTTTTCAGTTCGCCCTCATTTACAATGCCACAAGCCCAACAGACATTTCTTGAGCCCTTACTCTCTGCCCCTTCCCTCACTTGTCCATTCCGTCTGCACAGGACTTCCAGACTTTAGCAGAAGCCTGCCCCCTTTGGCAACCACAGTACCAGCCTCTTGGGACACTTCCATCTGATGCCTTGTGGGTATCTTTGTATCAGCTCATTTTTCTGGCCACCCAGGCTTGAAACCTTGTTGTGATCTGATGCGTCTTTCTTATTCAGTAGTTAAAAACCACTACCAGGATTTATAGATGAACTCTCCTTCTGGTACTGTCCAAGTTCACTTAGGTGTTCAGAAATATTTCCCTCCCTTCTCACCTCCCTCCCTTCCTTTCTTCTTTCTTCTGTTGTAGCTAATATGAGCCAAGAACTGTGCTGATTGCTTTGTGTGTTACTTTCATTTAACCCTCACAACTCTATGAAGTTATATACTATTATTATTCTGTTCTGCAAATAAGGAAAGTGAGAATCAAACAGGAAAGGTAATTTGTCCAAATTCACACAATTAAGTGTCCGAGTTAGGAGAAATCTGAGATCTGTCTGACAGTACCCAAGCTGTGCTTTTTACCTAGACCACTGAAATAGGATCTGATTGAGTCTTTCCTCCTCTTACTTTCTACTCCAAGCCGTCCCAGATCCTGCTGTGGGTTTACTCCTTCTAAAGCACAAGTGTGATCATGTAATTTGCTTACTGAAAATTCTTCAGTGGTACCCTGTACCCACGGCAGTATTCTTAGGCCACCTGTTACTGACACCCAAGCCCCCCTCTGTGTGGCCCTGATTTTTATCACTTTGAACACATCAGGGTGTGATGGAAACAACATGGGATTTGGTGCCAGAAGACCTAGATTCGTTCCTGGAGCCACCATTTACTAGCTGTGTGACCTTGAACAGATAGTTAACCTCTCTGATCCTTACTCATTTATTCATTTAGTGAATATTTATTTTGTGCTCACTATATACTGGGTAATGCGAGGGTGGTTTTGGATATTTGCTGAAGACAGCACACACATGGTCCCTGCCTTCAGAGAGCTTGAGACTGACCTCAGTTTCCTCATCTGTAGAACAGGGATGATGATAATGTCCATTTCACTGGGCTGTTACAGGGAATCAGCAGAGAGGATGGGAGTGAAAGTATTTTGCTGTCTATAAAGTGCCAGTAACTTGAATTTGGATATTCTTCTACTTCTGCTCCAGGAAGGCTTCCTGTATTTCTAGTGCTATACCTTTGCTGTTGGCAGCCTCCTCTGCCTTTTAAACATCCCATGTGGTTTTGATGGCCTACCTCAAAAGGTATCTTCTCCATTAAACCTTTCTGGAACCTCCCTGCTAAATATGATGTTTTATTCATTCATTCATTGAGGAATTCAAGAATATTTTCAAAGCACAGGTTAGGACAGGGTTTCTCAAAGTGGTCCAGAAACTCTGGAGGTCTCCAAGACCATTTCAGGAAGTCCAGAAGTTCAAATTTATTTTTATAATAATACTGAAATGTTATTTGACTTTTTCAGTGTGTGGATATTTGCACTGTTGGTACTAAAGCAGTGGTGGGTAAAACTGCTGATACCTCATCATTAATCAAAGCAATGGAACCAAACTGTTCTGGAAGTCATATTCCTCACCAATACCCACTCACAGTAAAAAATAAAAAACAAATGCCACTTTCACTCAAGAATGTCCTCCAAGCAGCACAAATTATTAATTTTTATTATGTCTCAAACCCTTGAACATTCTTCTTTTTTATATTCTATGTGACAAAATAGGAAGAATAAAGCTCTTCTGCTGATAATGAAGTGTGGTGTTGTCTCGAGGAAAATATTGTTTGGGTTGTAAGCTAACCTAGCTGCTTTTTTCACCTAGCACATTTTTACTTGAAAGAATATCTGATAAACTGTGGTTATTCAGACTTGGCTATTTGGCAGACATTTTCTCAAAAAAGAACAAAGTGAGCCTGTCATTTCCAGTAAAGCAACTGTCCCTGTTTGCTGGCAGTGATAAAATTGTAACTTTGAAGCGAACAGAATTTTGGAAAACCTGTACTGCCACTATGAAGTTGACAACTTCCCAGTTATTAGAGACTTTTCTTAACAGATCAGGGTGATGTTAACAATACTGTATAATGAAATGTGTCCACATTTGGAAAACTTGCATAACTTAGTAGACCAGTATTTTGTAATAAATAATATGTGATGTTCCAAAGCCTGCATTGGTAAAAGATGCATTCAAAAAGCTAGATAGAACAGTTTTAATATAGCAGATAATGAAATGTTCATTGAAAGGGTTTCAGCCAACCTTCCAGAAACCACCACTTGTTAAGTTTGGGTGTAATAAAAAAAATAATAATAATAACTACAGTTATCTGAAAAGGCTATTAAAATATTCCTCTTTTTCATCTTCATCTGTGTGAGGCCAGACTTTTTTCATGAACTATAACCCAAACAACATATTGCAACAAATTAAATGTAGAAGCAGAAATGGGAATCCAGCTTCTGTTAAGCCTGACATTAAAGAAATTTGTAAAAATGTAAAGCATTTCCATGCTTCTTGCTAAAATTTTTTTTGTTTTCTAGAATATAGTTTTTCATAAAATTTTATGTTAACATCTAATTGGTTTATCATTATGGTTTTTTGTTGTTGTTGTTTTAATTCTGTTTCATTGAGATATATTCACATACCATACAATCATCCGTGGTATACAATCAACTGTTCACAGTACCATCATATAGTTGTGCATTCATCACCCCAATCCATTTTTGAATATTTTCCTATGCCAGAAAGAATCAGAATAAGAATAAAAAATAAAAATAAAAAAGAACACCCAAATCATCCCCCCATCCCACTCTATTTTTCATTTAGTTTTTGTCCCCATTTTTCTACTCATCCATCCATACACTGGATAAAGGGAGTGCGATCCACAAGGTTTTCACAATCACACAGTCACCCCTTGTAATCTACATTGTTATACAATCGTCTTCAAGAGTCAGAGCTACTGGATTGGAGTTTGGTAGTTTCAGGTATTTACTTCTAGCTATTCCAGTACATTAAAACCTAAAAAGTGTTATCTATATAGAGAGTAAGAATGCCCACCAGAGTGACCTCTCGACTCCATTTGAAATCTCTCAGCCACTGAAGCTTTATTTCATTTCATTTCGCATCCCCCTTTTGATCAAGAAGATGTTCTCAATCCCACGATGCTGGGTCCGGATTCATCCCCAGGAGTCATACTCTGCGTTGCCAGGGAGATTTACACCCCTGGGAGTCAGGTCCTATGTAGGGTGGAGGGCAATGAGATCACCTGGCCAAGGTGGCTTAGTTAGAGAGAGAGAGAGGGCCACATCTGAGCAACAAAGAGACACTTGGGGAGACTCTTAGGCACAATTATAAGCAGGTTTAGCCTCTCCTTTGCAGTAACAAGCTTCATAGGGGCAAGCCCCAAGACAGAGGGCTCAGCATGTCAAGCTGTCAGTCCCCAGTGTTTGTGAGAACATCAGCAACAATCCAGGTGAGGAAGACCAACACCTCGCATCCTCCCCCAGCTCCTCGGAGGGACCCCAAATATATATTTATTCTCCACCCAAATTACTTTGGGATGTGTTGCTATTTCACTCTAACCTATACAGACCTACCATATCTCACTTCCTGTTCAAAGTTCCATGTAATTGTGGTGTTGGGACAAACTGACTGTAGAAATTATATTGTTTAGAAAATATAGATCCTTCACCAAATAAACATTTCTTCCCTTGGTCTCACATGGAAGTTGAAGTTTTAACACACAGTCAGTTTCAACTCATTGTATTTTTTTAATGAATTAAATTTTTTTTAAATTTTTCAGTATAAATTTCAAATAGTATATATTAACTGAATCATGTCCCCCACAAATGGCATGTTCAGAGCCCAAACCCTAGTCCTATGCATGTGAACCCATTTGTAAAAAAGACCTTTGAAGATGTTATTAGAGAATTCAGTCCATAATACTGCCTTGGCTCCTCTCAGTTCTTGAACTGCTTTTTTGACCCTTATTGTGATGTGTAGCCTTACAATAAACTCTAAGATCTGAGGTTACCCAAGGGAGTCTGATCCTTTCCACAAAAAAAGCTTAACATACATGAAGGTCCCCGGAAGTCAGAGTCGGTAGGGAAGCTTCCTCCGGGGAGGTGGACTTAGTAGGGCCTGAAGGGACTTGAGTGGACCGGGGTCATTCCAAGCTAGGGTAACAGCATAGTCGAGGCTGGGGGACAAGTGTGAGGAGAGGAGGAGGATGGGAAGAGAGGTCACCCAAGTAGAGTAAGGAAGAGGTTGATTAGGTCAGGTGGCCCCATGTTGTATAGGGCATTGGAAAGCACACAAGAGGGTGAACTGATGGAGAAGGTAAAAGCGAGCCTCTGTAGGTTCTTCAGCAGAGGACTGACAGTGGAGTTTGGGGACAGGTAGCCTGGCTTGGTGTATAGGAAGGATCTGAGTCATGCCTTTTGAGTCATTGATGCTGGTTTGAGGCCATTGTGGCAATCCAGTGGTGGCAGTGGAGACTCTTGTTGCCTCAGTCCTGCTCACGATAGAAATTGAAGATCCTGCCTTGCTCAGTCTTCTGAAAAAGGTGTTGATTCTGAGAGGGGATGATTTGCTTGTTAACTTCTCTGTGCCCATGTTGCACACCACCACAGAGGCAGCTTCTCTGTTAACTGGAACTGGGTGGATCCTTCTTTTTCCCATCTCCCACCCCCATTTTTTAGGTCTAGAACCTCTCCAGGCAAAGAAAGATGGAAAGTTTAACTGGGAGTCATTCCAATAAAATTAGTTGGGTTTTCCCAAAAGTCAGAACTACCTCAACCAGGAGCCCTTTTCTCAAAGCCACATACCTCTGGTTGGGTTTCTTTAGGCTTCGGCTATGGAGTGCTAGTTTTATTTTTTTGTTGTTAATACTTGAACTAATTTTTTCAGAGTTGATTTAATTTATGGGTTCATGCTGCTTGACTCATCTATGCCTATGAATCTTAAGTGCTCAACAAGCAGCAGAACTACCTTCCTTTAAATGGTCCTGTCTTGTATTTAGCGGCACATTTTTGGCTGCATTTCCACACTCTAGTGAGACAAGAGGTGGGGGAAGGGCACAATGTTTCTGCCTGTCAACGACCTGTATCTTAATGGTAGAACAAATTAGGTATGAATAGAAAAATAATTTTAGAAATTATTCTGGCAAGCATGACTGTGTTTTGAGACTTAACTTTCTGTGTTTTTTTTCCTTCCTTCTTTCCTTTCTTTGTTTCTTTTTTTTGAGTTAATTTTTAACTCATTGATGTGTAATATTTTCAGGTTAGAATGAGCCAGGGATTGATATAGAATGAGCTGAGGTAAGAAGCTTACTGACCCATTTCTAAGGACCTTGGCAAAGTACTAGCCATTAAGCAATTGACTTTCCTCAGTTTGGGGAAACACCTATAAGATGGTAATAATTATAATAACTCCTTTATAGTTATGAAGGACATAAAAGTTAAATTAACTGATGTGTAACTAGGCTAGAAAACATGTATTTATTGAGCACCTACTGTGTGTCATAAAGTCTAGTGGAAAATAGAGTTGAAAATGGGTATACTAGGAAAGTGCTTACAACTGTGCCTGGTATGTAGTAAAATATTTAATAAATGATATCCATTGTTATCATTGTTACTTGAGGGAGTTACATCCAAGTTCAGAAATTCTTGAACAAGCCAGAGTTAGCCAAGGGAAGAGTGTGGAAATGCAGGCCTCAGGCAAACAGCATGCAGAGCGTGCCAGTCTCAGCAAGGAATGGTTGTCCCTGCAAAGCAAAGACTGAGTTATCTGAAAGCACAGTGCGGAAAGGGTCATGTATTGAGCTTTTCAGACACACGCACACACACGCACACACACTCAGCATTCACTATCATGCTGCC
The DNA here is from genome assembly GCF_015220235.1 of Choloepus didactylus. NCBI lineage: Eukaryota > Metazoa > Chordata > Mammalia > Pilosa > Megalonychidae > Choloepus > Choloepus didactylus. Next base: position 177,571,209 of record NC_051308.1, read on the forward strand.
TTCAGGCACTGAGAACAATGTATGTTTAGCCTGGAAAATAAATGGAGGTCTTTTATCAGTAGGGCATTCATTTTCATCATAGGATCATAGAAAACATGTTTTTCAAAACTGGTCACGTGTTAAATTTGTGAGTGTGCATTATGTAAGAATTCTGTAACATTGATCATAAGAAGAGCTGGTATAAATGTGGAGATAAAACAGTGGACAGAAGAGCCAGTGATTGTTTTAAAATTCTGAATTATTATTGTGTACTTAAGAATGATTCTTTTGAGTCCAGAAGCCACATTCTAATACCAGTCACTTTCCATGTTCATATTTTTGCATAGTTGCAATCAGTGTGTACATTCTCTCTGCTGGTCTGCTTTTGCATCTAACCTTGTTTCGGATTGCCCTTATCCTGTGTCTTTGCACTCCACATCCTTCTCCTTTTAATAGTAATAAAATGATCCGTGCACTGATAAATGGACATTGGTTTAACTTTTCTTCAAATTCTGGACATTTGGGTTGTTTCCAGTGTTTCACAGTTAGGAACATATTTGCTATAAACATCGTTGTACAGAGAGCTTAGTCAGCAACTTATTAAGCACCTTCTGGATTGTGACTCTCTGCCAAGACTCTCTGCCAAGGTCTTTGAAGTGATGTCAGCTCATTAAATTAAGAGCCTAAAAACTGGCATTCACAATTTCCTGAGACAACTTCTTATTCTTTGACTTCTTTTTCTTCATTCATTTAATCAGCACATATTTATGGAGGACCCATCATGTGCCAGGGTGTGTGCCAGGCACTGGTGAGCAAGGTGGAAATGGTCCCCTATTCCTGACAGATGCCCACAGGTAATTACAAGCGAGATGGGTGCTGCAGAAGCAGAAATCATCATGTTGGCCTTGCCATCCCATAGACACGTGTCAGTCAGACTTGCAGGTGGAAAGTGGACATTTAGTCTGGGTGCAGCAAATGTCCAGAAATGGTACAGTAATATGGTAGATTAAGAGGAGATGGTGGGAGGAAGGACAGTCAGTATTAAAAAACAATTCTGTTTTTGATATTTCTGAAACCTTTTAGTAATTATGCTAAAGAAGTATGGCTGGTCATTGAAGGCCATGTGGCATAGTGAAAAGCCCAAGGACGGTGGAGTGAGACGGTCCTGAGTTTGAATCCTAACTCTGCCACTGTGGACTGCTGGTTTTGGGGGAAAACGTTTAAACCCCTTGAACCTCCATATCCAGGGAGGGAATAGTATTTCTATTCTCTAAAATGTGAATAGTATTTCCTTTCCTTTGGGTTGTTCTTTTCATGCCTACTGCAGTGCCTAGCTCAGAGCAAGGTCTCAGCATTTAGTTGTCAGAAAAAAAGGATGGATGGATGGATGGATGGATGGATGGATGGGTAGATAAAGCAATCACTCTGGGTTAAGGAAGACTCAGGGCCTCTGTACTGAATACTATAAATACTTCTATCACAATTCATATTTATCCTATTAGCTTGAGGTTTGCTAAGCAGATTTTCTTCTAAGTTAGAGGAGACCAAATTAAGACACCATAAATTTCTCTTGTCATCTCATGAATATCAAGGCTACAATTAACAGAAAAAAAACCTGACTAAGGATGTCCCTGACAAGTAGGGGATTATTTTTCCACATCTTTGGGAAATCTAGAGGAGGTGGCTACTTCTGCTGTTTGCCTTTAAAGACCTGTGCTCTTTCCTTTACTCTGATCCACCCTCTTTGCTGTGTTGAGTTTTTCAAATTTATACTTGCTTCCTCATGGTTAACAGATGACTGTCACAGTGCTGTGCATCATGACCAGCTAGAGAGAGAGCTGCTTTTCATGCTGCTCCTGTCTTGTATGAGGTAACCAAAACCTTTCACAGCCTCCTCAGGTCTCAGATTGAATGAGCACATGCCCACCCTTAGACCAGGGCCTCCGCCACTCCTAGTCACACAGCATCTCTGCCTGAACAAACTGAGGTTCTGTTCTCAGGGGAAATGTGGAGAGCTGCCTGGTGGATGGACAGACCATAGATCTGCCAAAAAAAAAAAAAAAAAAAGACAAGTTGAAGTTTAGTGGATATGATTCACTTGTAAAACTTGGTTATTTGTGTTAGAGGATTCAGGGTCTGCAAGCCCTCTTTGGGGTTTTAAGATACTTTTGGTTTTAAGCTAAGTTGAAATGTTTTTGTGACTCTGTGTCTTTGTTGTATGTGTTTTTGTTTTTCTTCCTCTTTGGGTGGCAGAAAAAAAAAGGAATAGAAGAGTTAAAAGTAGGAAAATATTTTCTGGAGTTAGTGCTGCGCTTCTGAAATCCTGCAACCTTGAGTAATGCCAGAAACCCTATGCTGAAACTGGCCAAAAGACTGTTAACAAAATACTTCCCCAACTAAGCTGAATAAAGAGAAAAAAATTAAAACAGTATTTCAGGGAGGCGGGGTCAGGAGGGAGGTTGGTGGTGAAGTTTTGCAGAAGAGTGCAGGAAATTTGGTGTCGTCCAAAACATCACCCGTGTATTGTTTACATTGGCTCTGTCCATGTGCAGTGTGCAGAAGAACAGAGGAAGAAGGGAAGCCACTTGCACAGCCTGAGAAGGATGCAAACAGAGTCTACAGTGGAATCGAGTCCCAAGTTCAATTGCACACACACGTACTCTAGGAATTCTGACTTATGGTTTAAAAAAAAAAAAAAAATCAAAGTATTTTGTAGGAACTTTTGACTTGGATGACAAGATGCTTAATAATTGATACCTACAGTTTTCCACTTTTGAACAAGTCATCCAGCAACTTAAATTCATAAACAACTAAATAGGATCCCATGTTACAAACATCAGTGCTTTTAAGCTTTCAAAAGATATTTACAGATGTAAATAAAAGTTCACCAAGACTTGGATATGATTTATTCCATTTAATTTATTGAGGAAGTAAAAGGGCAGAACTGATACTGATCAGTATTTTCTATTTATATAATCTCTACTGTTAGAATTTGGCCAAATCCCTGAACTGTGCTGTGTCAAGGGATTAGAGATTAGCGATCTTGTTTTTATGCAAGAATTCCAAAGTCTCACATATAAAATCTCCAGAAAGATCATTCTTTAAGCAAAGGAAAAAAAGACACAGTAGACAAATGCGAATTGACTGACATCTCTGAAGCTAAGGTTTGCTAAGAGGCAAGTTAAAGGAGAGAAAGGTAGAATTCATGGAGAGAGATACTGGTCTCTGTGGATAGCATTCACCGCCACCCTGGGAAAATGCCAGAGGGCTGGGAGAATGGCTGTCCCCTTGGAGCAAACACTGTCCACTTAGCACATCATGATAAATGGGGCACATTCATGAGGGAAAACACTGCTTTTCTGAAAAACACCCATATTGGAGAAGCAACCAGAAAATCCAAATGCACTGGAGATGTCTGGCAGGAGTGATGTGTGCTTCCTTCTGGGTCTCCTCTGAGGCGTTTTCTTAACATTCCACAGTATTTTCTGTGGCGGCAGAACCCAGACTGCCTGGAAACATGCAACAAAGGTAGTGTAGCAAACCACTTGGCATTGTAAACCAAGCCAGCCATATTCAGAACTAGCTTAAAGAAACACTGCCACTACTGTAGATAAGGTAGGGTCCTTATTCGTTTAATTCTGTGAACATTTTTTAAGGTACTAAGGCTTTAAGAATGAAAGACAAAAGATTACAAAACATACCAGATGTTTATTAAAAATTCAGGGTATAGTCCTGAGTTTGTATATGTTGAACTCAACCATCAGTCATATCATTGATTCTCAAGGGGGTGTGGCACCATAATCTGTCCCCTTCAGTGGGGTGTTTCAGAGAGGGGAGATATATCAGAATAGACAGGAGGGGCATGTGTAGTTTAAAAATCATGCACTATGTTATGATTAACTTGGGAAAAGGAGAAATGTTTATTTTCATAATACAAACATCAGAAAATCAAGTTCAACAGAATATTTCTGGCTGGTGGAGAATATACATTCATTCAGTAACAATTTTTTTTTTTTTTATTGAATGCTTGGTCTTTGTCGGGTATTGCCTCCGGCACAGCAATGAGCAAACAACATCCTTTTCTCAGGGAGTTTACTTTCCAGTGAGGGAGAGGGCTAGCTATTCAATAGATAGACAATAGAGTGCCTGGAAGTGCTAAGTACTGTGAAGAAAAAGTGAAGCAGGGTACTGTGAAGAAAAAGTGAAGAGAGATGGGGGCCTCTCTGAGGAGGTGACAGTTAACACCGAGTCCTGAAGGATGTGAGGCGGCAAGATGTGCAGAACAAGCAGAAGGAAGAAGCAGTGCCAAGGCCCTGAGGCGGAGCCTTGCTTGGCATTTTGGAGGAGATAGTGGGTCACTGTGGTTGACTGGAATGAACTGAACCGGTTCATGTCGGGCCTGGTAGACCCAGGGATGAGCTTCAGCGTGCGCACTAAACATGACGGGAAGCCACGGAAGGGTTTTGAGCAGGGGAATGAGATGGTCTGACTGACATTCTTCCCCCAGGGTGGAGGCTAGGCTGTAGGGGAGGGCAGAGTGAAGCCCGGAGCTGGAGGCTGTTGCAGTCATTTGGGTGAGAGTGGTGTAGATAATTGGAAAGTAGGGCGGACAGGGTTTTCTGATGGATCAATTGGATGTGGGGTAAGTGATAAAGGAGCCAAAGATAAATGAGGACTTTGTTTTGAGCAAGAACATGAATGGTCTTGTCCTTCACTGAAAGGGGAGCCCAGGGATAAAGCAGTGGGGCGGAGATTGCTGGGAACTTGGTTGTGGCCATGGTTAAGTTTGAGATGCCTACTCAGGCATCCTAGGGGAGATGTCAAGAAGTCATTTGGATAGACAGGTCTGGAGCACAGAGAAAAGGCTGGGACTGGAGAGTAGATTTGAGAGTCATCAAATTTGGAGAACAGAAGAGAATTCTCAAAGGAGTTGGTACATGCATATCATGGTTTCTCAAGAGAGTTTGGGAAGGGATATCAGAATCTGGTTAGAGAAGGAAAGGTTTTATGGTTATCAAAAATTGGTGTGAGTTTAAAAGGTTCAGAAACACTGTCTTGCATTATTAGTATCCACAGCTGTTAATGAAATTAAGGGAGACATTCACAGGAACAAAAGCTAGCTTTGGCAATAGAAGATGAATAGGAACCCAATTTCTGAATTAGCTGTTCCCTTTTCTTTCCCCTAGGCCACTCTGAACATTTTAGATATAAATGTGTATATCCCAGAGCTCCCCCCCCCCACTGCCTTTCATTTATTGTAAACCTGGGCTATATTGAGTAAAGAGCTAATTCTTGTAGGGAGGAAAATAAATGCATAGAATAATAAAGTATAGCCTATGCAGTCAAAGAATCTCACAATCACGTTGTTGTTGCAGATACATAAACAATACAAAATGAGACACCCCAAGGAGAAGGGTTGAGCGTGGAAACGACTACCTTCACAGAATATTGCCGAATGCATGAACCGCCTTTTAAAAATCCCGTCTCAGTGGTATGATGGATGACGGATTTTTTCCTTGGCCCAGGGATTTGGGGGTTGGCATTTTTTGTGGTGCAGTGAATATATGCTTATATACATCCCAGGAGGATACACAGCAGCTTGTCTACATTGTTCAGAATATATGTAAAATGGAAAGGTCTGTCAGTATGTCCAGTGGAGGGAGATACAAACTGATACTGGAATGAAGGCAGCAGTGGTGGCGGTGGCTTTACCCAGAAAACAAGTGGTAGGTGTGAGAACAGGTAGGTTGTCCCAGATGTGCTGGTTTTCTTAGTATTGTCTTGTTCCTGTTGAATTGTGACCTTGGGCGATCATGTTGAGCACTGCTTTTTTTTTGTTTAAACCTGTTAATCTCTCGATAAAATAGGAGAAGATGAACAAATGTTAGGATCTCTACCTTACATCCTCGCTTGATTGTTTTCAATAACAAAATGATTCTCAGTGCCTAACTGTGTTTTGGTAGCTACGATTTAAGACTGAACTATTGAGTGGCATTAAAGCCCAAAATCCAGGTCAGGATGTTTCATGGCATACCTGTTCCACCTGTCTGTGAATGCGTGGGGCTTGGAGGGAGCCTCTCACAGCCTCACTTGAGGAGCTCATTATTTCTTCTCCTTCTGTGTGCAAGGCCTGGAGAAGTAGGCCTGTCCACACCAAAGGCCTGGCAAAGTGAAAACAAAATCTGGTTTTTTTTTTTCTAATACAGGCTCAGGGCAGTGCCCTCTGCCGCATCCTGCTCTTATTATGATGCCTGACACTGGGCAGTGGACATAACCTGAATATTTCTGTGATGACCCGATCAGTGTCTTATGGAAAGTGTCTCATAGAAAGGAGTGATATGATTAGAGAACTGAACCTTATGGACAAAATGATTATTTTTCCACCATACAGCAGAATCTCAGTTAACCAGAATGCCCCAATAAGACTGAAACATAATTATAACATATATTACCTGAGATAAGTGCTGTGTAACTTATTCTTAATTTTTTTTACTATTCTGAGGCTAATAAACATTCAACTCTGCTGAGTAATATATTCTTAAATAGCTCTATTCAAGCATGGTTGGATCTTGAAAATATTTTTGCACTGGAAACCAAAAATGTGTTCAAAATCATTGTGGGTTTTTTGTTGTTTGTTTTTTTGTGTGTGTGAGAGAAGGATTCTAAGGCCCATGTCAACATCCATTCCTCTGCCAAGTTTTGTCACCAAAAAGCATTGAGGCTGGACAACACTAGTTAGCTTCTTGTGAAGATGCCTTTTGTATCAGGATTTAATGGTGTGCCCTTGATATTATCAATTTGAATGCTTCCTGCATCTTCTTCTGACTGAAGACTGCTTGGCTATTTTACTCATTACCCCTGTGGTAAGGAAAAGAGTGCCTTTTGAACAGCTTGTGCTTGCTTTTATCAGCCGAGAACTGTGTGCAGCAGCTCAGGGTTCCTCTGCCTTGATCGCCAGCACTGTAGCACAGGCTCAAGTACAGCCATCATGTCATCCACAGTTCCCAGTAATTTTGTTTTCTGTAGTTCTGCATGGCCTGATTTTTCACTATCATTCATTCAGTACAGATTTATCAGCTCCTCTCTCTCTCTGCCTGTCAAATCCTGTCGTAAAGTAATGTCCTATTGTGACTGTATTTATTGGAAACTACATTGTGTTCTTATGTGTTTTCTAAACCTTAATGCTCTGTTAAACAGTAAGAATGTAAGCCATTGCAAGGGTGAGGCATTGTAAGATTCCTAGTTAACAAATGACATGTGAAAATGTTTACTACTTTTTGTAGGTAAGTAGACCAATTCATTTTAGGCAGATTTTCAATATCAAAAGTTAAGCCCCAAAATATTTGAGCTGCATTCTCAGTTAACCAAACAAAATTAAATTCAGACCAGTGTTCTGTTTAATTGCTCTTTTCTGTAGATATTAAGTAAATGATTCTTTCCCTTCAGCATGACAAATAGCAGTCAGTAGGCCCTCACCTCAGCTATTCTTTATGCTTTACAAGTATTATTCATTATTAATTATTACAAATGATAATCCCCAGGCAAGCCCCCGTGATACTCCAGAGGACCTCCTAGCTCAAAGGGTCTAGGTTAATATCTGGGGTTGGGGGCGAAGGGGTGGGGATCACATCCAGTTTTGCACCAATTCCCATACAAACACCTGGGGCATAAACTCTATTGTCAACTTCATGCACCTCACAAATTCTGTCAGAAGTAGGGTGACCAACCACCTTAGTTTGCCTGGGACCAAGGGAATTCCTGGGACATGGGACTTTCAGTGCTGAAACAGAAATGTCTCAGACAAACCAAGGTAAATTGGTTTCCCTAATCAGAACGAGGATCAAGTAACAGAAAGGAATATTAGTAAATACTGTCTTCTAAAACCAGCAGCATCTCTGGTAAAGGGAGATAACTCGGTCTTCCTCATGGGATTGTGGAAAGGATAAAAGTTTCTGGAGTGCAGTAAATGTTCAATAAACGGTAGCATTTATACTTACCTGCTCAGCATTCCCATCTATCAGGTTGGGTAGCTGGCTATTGTTTTTTCCTTGGACTTGGTGACCAGCTGTCTCTGATGTGGTTGTATTGGTGAATTATTCTGGTCTCCCTCCAGGGCTGCATCTAAAAGGGCCTTGGCTGTCCGCTCCGGATCAGTCAGTGCTAACTCTTTCCGATACAGGATGCTAGAGATCCTGGGTGGTTTCCATTGGTCCCATGGGTCTCACCGTAGTTAACCCTTTGGATTTTGTGTGACTACTGCCTCCTAGGTAGTAAGGCCTCTGTCCAGTCTGGAACTCTTTGCTCCAGCGCACTGAACTCTTTGCAGCCATCAGGATGCACAGGTACTCCCTTCCTCTCCGGCTTCTGCACAAGCTGTTCTCTCTGCCTGGATCATGCCTCCCTCCTTATGCCTTCTGGTTAATGCAGCTCCTTCTTCACACTTCAACTTAGATGCCACTTTCTCTTGGATGTCTTCTGTGATCATTCCGGACTGGTATATGTGGTCCTCCTCTGTGGCCTCAGAGCCGCTTTACTTACTGTGATTAGATTATGTGCCACTGGACTGTAATTGCCTGGTTAGTTGTCTGACCTCTTGTGGGCTCTGTGAGGAGAAGGATTCTATTTTTTTGTTCTTGGTTGTATCCCCAGCTAGGCAGAGAGTAGGTACAGAGAGGCTTATAAGGAGCAAGGTGGTAGAAGAGCCACCAAGAAACAGACCGTCTTCATCTACAATTTGTTTGGGCCTTTCTCTGGCCCTGTGGGTCACTGTCCTTCTGTTACTCCTTGGAAGACATAAGTCACCCTAGATCTTCTCTATCCAGGGACCATGATATAATTTAGTTAGTCTTTAGTTCACCCTGTAAGGCACTGGACACATTATGAAAATATGCATGAAATGACCAACCCAAACTGCCAAGGGTTACCTAAATGTGGGAGACAGAGGGACTGAGAATATTATTTGGGGCGGGAACATACAATTTAATGTTTATTTGCATACACATAGAATAAAAATATTTCTACTATGACAAGTTTTAATAAAATGTGAAATCTTCCCTTGGTTCTGAAGATCTGATGACTTGTAGACTATACTATATTAAATTGTGAATTGGGGATGTTTTCATTTCATAATTTGATCCAGATTATTTTTCTTTCTCCCTAGTTGACATTAATTGTTTCCTGTGAATTTTCCTGATATTAGGAAACAGATGTTCCATGTTTTTATCTGAGTTTTTCCAAATGCTGAACCAGAACTTTAGTACTGCGTGCTTTGTATGCATGTGTGTGTGTGTGTGTGTGTGTGTGTGTACAGTGAATTTTTGAAGAATGATGTACGCAATGAATTTTTGAGGAATGAGTTTCATTAGAATTTGCAAATGAAAGTATAACAGATATAGCTACAGAATTATACAGATTTGTCCAAGGTTGGAAACATTTTAGACATTCTGTTTAATATAGTTTGGTAATGTTTAGCTTATGTAGACTTCTGGCCTAAGAATGCATTAGACCTGTCTCATGATAGTATGCTTGCCAAAATAAGGAGTGGTGTACCAAAAAAACACACAGTTAATGCAACCTATACTTAAATGCTCTGGTTTTAACTAAACTGTAATTTTTTTTCTTTACTGTTGTCTCTTAACTATATAAAATTCTTCCCCCTAAAATACTGAATGAGTACTTCCTCTTTACAGAGCAGGGTGCTAGGCCCTTTGCAAGATACAAACACAAATAAGATACAGACCCTTGGGACCTTTCCATCTAGAAGAAGAGGTGAAGCCTTCTGAAAATGCCTGTGATAAAAGTTAGTGCTAAAGGTTGTAGAAATTCAAGGAAAGCAATAATTTCATTGTACCAAAAAGTGAGTATACTTGAGGGAAAGAAGTGGCTTTCATGCTAGGTTAAAAATAAAGGAAAATCTATTTTAGGACTTAGTTATTTAAATTATTATAACTGCATAAAAACTGCATAAAGATGGTCATTTATGTAAACCATCATTTCGGTGGAATCTCTAATATAATACTAAAGTTTCTTGAGAGCCTGTAGTGCAGCAGAGACTGTTCTCTGATACTTTGTGTAAAGGCTTGCAAACAGGAAATGATATGGAATTAGTGCTTTGGATAATAATCCGTTTTGCACAAAATACATCTCTTTAATTTACCTCACAAGCTTTCTTTCCCTGGGGGATCCTTTGGTCAGAGACAGAGGGATTCAGAGTCTGGTCTTGGCCAACTCCAGGATTCAGTGACCTGTCTGGGTCTCAGTTTTCTCCATGGCACACTGTGAATTGTCATACCCCAGCTCATCTCACAGGGTTGCAGTGAAGATCAAAGAAAAGATGGATGGCAACAGACTTTGAAAAGCAATCAAAAGCTAAACACTTGCCTAGAAGTAAAGTCTGAGTTCATGAGGCTTATACAAAATGTGATTGTTGCTTATTATTTATTATAATGCTGTATAAATGAAAAAGATGGTTATCATAAATATGCAAAAACATTGGGAATATATTTATAGCAAATATACATATTAACCCTTGATTGTCATTAACTATAAAGAACCCATTTGCATTCATAAGAAAAAAGTCAATATCCTAGTACATGAATGAGCAAAGAATATAAACATTGTTTTCAGGGTGACAAACCAATAATAAAAAACATGGAAAAATATTCTCACTAATTATCTGTTTAATACAAATTTTAACAGCATGAAGAATACCATTTTATTTCTAAAATATCAAGGTCTCAGCAATTGTCCATTATTTTGTTGGTGGTGACATTGTTAGTAAAGGACCTATCAAAAAAAAAAAAAACCTAATGATTCTACCACTAAGAGTTTAAGGAAGCTAGGGAAGTAAGTTGAAGAAAGAAAAAACTATAGCATGAAGATAATCCAATATAGTCTTATTTGTAATAGCAAAAACTGACAGAAAATATCCAGCATTGGGGGAGTAATATAATAAATTGTCTTTTCAATATGAAGGACTTTATTAGGCTCCTTTAAAACATCATTATGAATATGTGTAGATAAATATTTCAAATGCAAAACAAAATGGAAAAAACAAATAATAGCCACTATTTATAGAATCTCTCCCATGTGTACTAAACTGTACTAACATTTTACTCTCTTGTTATTCTTCCAGCAACTATATGCAAAAGGTATTATTAATCCCATTTTATGCTTTAGGAAAGTCAGACTTAGAGAAATAAATTGTCCAAGGTCTTGCAGCTCATTAATTGAAACTTAGATCTGTCCAACTCCAAAGCCTTGACTAGGTTTACTACCAAATAACAGAAATAATATGACCGTAGTCATATAGAAACACCTATGTCTGTCTAGAGTAACAAGCAAAAAAAGATAGCAGCTCTAGGATGATGGAATATGAGTGAATTCCCAAGAAGTTTGTTATCCTTTTAAAGCTATATTGCTTTTTTCAGTCAAAAAAAAATGGAAAAAAAATGTTGAGTATGACATTTCAATTTATTGTTCACTTTGACTTTTTATATATTCTCTTAAAGTTTGACAAAATAGGAATACATGTGTATTTTTAAATTTTCACACTGGCCTTGACTTTATCAGAATACACCCCCTCCCCCCAACTTGTCTAGGAATTGAGCTTATACATCACCAGCAGCTCAATTAAAAACTGATTTTTAAGTCCCTAGAAGCTCTTCATGAATTAAGGACAAAAACCAAGTGAAAGAGTTTCTCTTGATGAACAGCCCAGACCAGCCCTTCCAGCCAGGAGCCTGTCTTAAGACGGGTATAATGAGGTGGTGCCCTTTGGTTAAAATAAGCCAGTTTGCCCACTTGGGGTGTGCCCTTCCCTGGCACAGAAGCCCTTGCACAATGGGGCAAAACATCACCATTTTGGTTCTTACTGTGTTTTATTTTGGGGGTTCAAGACTTGGTTCGTGAGTCTTTGAAATATACAGCATTACCTTATAAAGTCAGTAGCCCTGCCAACGTTTAATTATAACAGACAAACTTCTTTGATGGACTCACAGTACAGGGTATATTTCTTTCAACTTTGCCTCTCCTTTGTGGAACATACGCCTTTTATCTCTATACTAGGTACTTTATATGTTTCAAAGTCCTTTGGCATCTGTTTTACCATTTGAGAGAACATTATATCAGAATTTGCAAGTGAAAATGTAATAGACTGGACTAGAGAATAGTGGAGATGTGTCCATAGCTGAAACATTCTCCAGTATACTGCTTAGTATAGTCTATTTAGGGTATCTCCCATTTTATAGGTGGGGAAATTGAGCCACATGTAAGTTAAGGGACTTGCTTAAAGTCACTGGTAATGAAGACAGAGCTGGAAGCCAGCACCATAATTCCAGTGTGCCTGATACTCTCACACAGTGCCTATGTTATATTACTTTCCAGAGAATAAAAGCAAGACTAGAAAAATATGTGTTCAGCTGGATCAGAACCCAATGCTATTCAAAGCTAAAGACCTTCCAAGACTATAATTTTGTATTTTACAATTGCAACATACTTTATAGTAATGAAAGCAGTCCAACAGGTAATCTTGTACCTTCTAGATGAACCTTGCCCAAGAGAACTTTCTCCGATGATAGAAATGTTCTATGCCTATACCATTCAATATGATAGCCACTCCTGTGGCTATTTGACCACTTGAAATGCGGCTTGTTCACTGGGGAAGTGAGGTTTTAATTGTATTTAATTTAAATTTGGATCCTCACCCATGGCTAGTGGCTATTGTATTGAACAGCACTCTTTTCTATGCCTCTTAACTGCTTTCTTGATATCTCCACTTGGATGCCTCACAGTTAACAAGGTCAGATCAGAATTCTTAATTTTCTTTCCTCCCTCAACCTCTCTCTCCCCTTTCTCAGTAGCTGAAGCCATCATTGGCCCAGTTGTTGAAGCCAAAAACCTAGGAGTCAACTTGAACTCTTCCATTCTTTCATATTGCACATCCACTTGTTCAGCAAGTCCTACTTGTTTTACCTCCAGAACATACTAAATCCATCCTCATCTCTATTGCTATCACCAAGGTACTATCATATCTCACCTGAACAATTGCAATGGTCTCATAAAGGTCACTCTTGCCCTCTTCAACCTCTTCTCCATGCAACTGCCAAAGGGACCTTGTTAAACTCTTCATCAGGTCACATCACGCACTGCTCAGGTCACATCATGCACTGCTCATGTGAAAAATTTGTAGAATTTAACACTATTTGAAATTATTGTATGTACGTATTTAAATCCTTGTTTAAAACTTTTCTGCCTCCTGTTACAATGTGTGGCTCTCCTCCTCCTCCTGTGTAAGGACCCCTATATCAGGAACCTTATCTACCTCATTTACTGCTGTATCTCTGTCATCTACAACACTGCCTGGCACATGATTTACACTAATCTCTCAAGCATAACTTAAATATAAATTGATGTTTTTACTGGAAGGAGATAACTATTTTTAACTGTGGCACGCAAGGGGGGGTGACATAACTAGTCAAAATACAGATTTATAATTTAGTCGTTAATAACATGATGCTGACATTCACATAACGTGGGATGTTGGTGGATTCTTTTGCATTATGTATTCAGTAGGAAAGGTGGATGTTCTGGTTAATCGCATTTATGTGTGAGTGGTTAGGCGGGGCCAGAGTCCTGATGTAATCTCTGACCTGAGCTAGAAAGGGCTCCTTTTCTCCTTAGGGGTATGTGTATGTCCCAGATCTTCAAACGTTTGTCTTTCCCATTGTTAGAAAAAGGGGAGCTTGTCCTCCCACGAGGTTACTTTTCATAGCCATCCAAGGGGAGTTTAGATAGTGATGGCTGGAAACATGATTATGGAACTTCAGGGTAGAGAATGGCATGTCAGGGCAGCAAAAAGAGAGTTACAACATTTGACTGTTGTGGGGAAAAAATATTTGAAATATACTTGTATTGACAGTTATTTGAAACTGAGAAAACTTTCAAGAAATAGGATTTTGGCCTTTTTGGCCTTTACAATTGTGTTTTTTAAAGGAAATTGTCTTTCCTGCCATTCCTTTAAAATAGCCAGCCAAATCTTTTAGTGGGTGTGTTATTATTTACATCCATGAACAAAATAAAATCAAGCTGACCAACGTGTTGGAGGTATAATCGAATGTGCCAACATCTGGTTGCTTCTGTTCCTCTGGTACTGAACAGGGAAGTGACCAACCCCTTGGCAACTGGCTAGATTTTAAAAGATGAAGTTAAAGCTTACTTTGTTAAAGTGCACATTCAGAGACTCTTTCCCCTGATTTTTTTATTAGGCCTGAGTTTAGGCCTATTTTCCATCCTTCTAATACTGTTCCAGTGTATTCCAGTGTGTGCCTTCACTGGGCATTTATTATGTACCTAACTCCATGCTAGGTCCTGGAAAGACAAAGATGAGTCAAGTAGAGAAAGAGACCAGTAGAGGGAACACCAAAACACTGGAGATACATGCCATAAGAGAGGGAAGTACACGGGCAGTGAGAGTAAAGGGCTTTGGACCACAATGGGAGGCAGGGATGGTGAAGCCATTAGAATACAGACTCTGGAACCAGGCTGAGTAGGTTCACAATCTGGCTTTGCCACTTACAAGCAGTGTGGCCTTGGGCTACCGGCTTAACCTCTGTGCCTCAGTTTTGCCTTGCTGACTGGGATAATAAAAGAACCTACTTCATCAGGTTACTGAGGAGGTTGAAGGGGCATGTAAAGCACTTGGAACGGTGCCTAGCGTATAGCTCCATAAAAGTCAGCAGGAGCAGCAGTAGTAATACATAATTGTTGAATGAATTGAATGAGTACTACTTTACTCCTGGCTGCAGAGAAGTTCTTCCTAAGCCAGCCAAGGGAGTTCTCAAAGGCTTCCCAGAGGTGGTGGCTTTTGAACTGAAACTTGAAGAAAGGCTGTTACTGTACGGAAAGGATGTGTTTGGCAGAAAGAACAGAATCTGCAAAGGCACGGAGGTATAAGAGAGGATGAGGCTTTTAGGGAACTGTAAATATGTGACTGAAGGGTGCCCAGGAAGGTGGGCAGAGGTCATTTGGAGGGCTTTTGGACTGGGCCAAGGAGCTTGGACTTGAACCTAAAACCTAGAGGAAGCCATTGAAGGACTTTTAGCAGGCTCAGGGCTCACCTTATGAGACTGGGAGGCAGCGTCCTACAGTGGCCTCAGCACATGACCTCTTGATTCTAAATAATATCAATGACCAATCTCCTTTCCTATGATTGAGCAGGAAATTCACATGTGTGAATCTGATTTTGCTCACTGGGTATGCTTTCTCTGGGGCCCATGGGTTAATAAACTGAAAAGGATGTATTTTTTTAATTCCTTTCTATTGGTTCTTCTTCTCTAAACTCCAAACCCCTATGAAAACAAATTCAGAGACATCGTACACATCCCTTTGGGAATCTGATGAAAGCCAAGAAATCACAGAGACAAAATTTTTCATAGAGACCACGTTAACCTCCTCCATCCACCCCCACCAGAGGCCAAACAGAGGCCCCCAGAGTAATGCTGTCTTTCTGACCCTAGGCTTCTGTGGTTTCTGTTTTCCCACCCCAAATTGTTTTAAATTAATTTGCTAGCACATCCAATAACTCTTCCATCTGCCACCACTGCTATTATCTAACTATGTATCATGACAGCAGACTTGGATCATTTGATGTTTATAATTAAAACTGAAAATAATTATCTTATTTTAAGCTGCTCAAACTTAATTGCGAGCATGGTGACTAAGACCATGGGCTCTGGAGGCAGACTATTTGGATGAGAATCCCAGCTCTTTGGTTTTCTTATTACCTTGGATAAGTTACTTAACCTCTCTGTGCCTCAGTGTCCCTGTTTACAAAATGAGGATGATAATATGCTTACCTCATGAAGTTATTATGAGGGTCGGTTGCAGTAGCACAGGAAGGTACCAAGAGCAGCTCCTGACACCTAGTATGTGTTATATAAGTATTTTCTATTATTATTTCTACTACAGTCACATCATGAAATGGGGTAATGATGTATTCCTAGGAAAAGCAAAATGGATATAAATAAACTCTCCATGTGCATTTGACTTGCTTTGGAGCCTTGCCAGTACCTGGAAACCAAGAAAAGATTCCTTAGACCTCCACTGCCCAATAGCCACTAGCAACGTGTGGCTATTGAATGCTTGAACTGAGTTATACTGGATTTCAAAGATTTCATGCCAAAAAAAAGTCTCACTAATGATTTTTTTTATATTGATTACATGTTGAAATGGTAGTATCCTGGATAAATTGGGTAAATTAAATATATTATTAAAATTAATTTCATCTGTTTCTTTTCACTTTTTTAAGCAGCTACTAGAAAATGTTAAATTAATATATGTGGCTTGCATTATATTCCTATCGGACAGCACTGCCCTAGGTTCACCATTATCAGTGAAACAACATTTTGTGGAGGTTAGCGTGATCAGGTATCCACTTTTGGAAAGCCTTTTATACCTCTCCCATTGTCCTTCAAATTACTCGGGACCACCAGTTTTGTAATTGGTTCCATAGTGGGAACCTCGAAGTGACCCTTGAAGAGGGGGGTTGAGTGGCAAAGGCAAGAGCAGTGACTAGGGAGGCTTCCGCTGACTTGAAGGGGTTTGGACAAAAACACTACCATTTATAGTTATCCTGGCCTCAGACTTTCAGCACTCCCTGAAGTAGATGAGAAAATGTGCTCTATTCAGGAAGTTCAAATATGTAGGCGAAAAACTTTCCCTGTTCCATCAGGAGCCAGAAGAGGCTTTGCTAATCTTTAACTGTAAGAATAAATACTCAACATTATGGCTAGTCACTTGGGATTGAAAGCACATCCTTTCCAAACGTGATTTACTTATGGAATGTTTGTTCCATTCTATTTCAGATTCATTCCACCATTTAAAACGTGAAACATTGTGCCCCACAAAGTCTTACTGGTAAGTTCTCTCTCATTTTTAAAACAAAGTGACTGTTTGACATTATTTTGAAGTGATATTCACCCTTCTAAGATGTACCCTACCAGTATAGTGATGAGATGTCTATTTTTTTTTCTCTCCAAAATGACGTGTGGTGTTTTCATGCCTTAAAAAAACAAACAAAGTAACCCCTGTTCTTCTGCTAAGAACATAAGCAGGAAAAAGATCCCATGATTACATGCCAAATACTAGTAAAATAAAGTCTTTTTTGTAATGAAACTATTTCCAGGCCCTTGTTGATGGTCTTCTTGTTTCAAGCAGTATCCAAAACAACAAAGTGTTACTTCAGCCAAAGAATTCAGACAGTCCTAGCCATGTGTTATAATGAAAACTGGCCCAGAGCCACAACTTATTAGGGCTCTATCATTACTTACGGGTCTATTTTTTCTCTCATCCAACCTAAATGTGATGTTGTAAGATAACCGTTCTGCAGTGTAGAAAATTTCCTTTAGAGATAGGAAAAGAATGTACTTTTTAAGTGAAAAAGCTTCTAAAGGTTTGTGTGCCATCATTCCCTGATATTGTGGTGATGCTATTATGTGCAGTATGTAGCCATTAGTTTTTGCTGTATAACAAATCACCCCCAAAATCTAGTCATTCAAAATAACAATCATTTATTTAATTCATGATGCTGTGAGTTGGCGATTTGGGCTGGGTGCAGTGGGTGATTCTTCTGGTTCCAGCCAAACCATTCATGCGTCTGCGGTCAGCTGCAGATCCAGAACAGCTAGGCTTTGTTTCTGGCCGTCGGCTAGAGTGGTGACAGTGACTTAGTCATGTGACTCATTACCATGCAGGGCTTGTTCACATGGCACTTGGGCAGGGTACCAAGAAGAAGCGGAAGTGTCTTGAGACCTAGACTCAGAACTGGCACATCACGTCCACCACATTTTGTTGACTACAGCAAGTTAAATGGCCAGCCTAGATTCAAGGGCTATAGATATAGATTCCACCTCTAGGTGAGAGGAGCTGCAAAAATCACATTGCAAGGGGCATGGATACAGGGAGGGGAAGAACTGTGGCCATTTTTACAATCTACCATACAGTGTTTATGGGTCCTATGAAAGCAGCTATGATAAGAGAAGAGAGGACGGAGAGTAGAGGACTCAGATTAGACTTTCATCTCCCAGCCCCCCCCCCCTTTTCACCCCATGCTGATTGACAGTACTCTAGAATCCTAGTCTTGGTCCTTAACTTCTGGTATCTCAATCATTTCTTGCCAATACCAGGTTTTCCACTCTCCAACTCTTCATTCTACACAGCACCACCACACTAGTCAGTCATCCTTCGCTTTATCTTTCAGGATGTTTCTTCCTCTGCTCAAACACTGTCAGTGCCTCTGTCCCACCCACCACAGCAGCCTAGACTCCTCTCTCTTGCTCCTCCACTCTCATTATCTGGTTCCATCCTCTCTTGTTCACTTCCCACTACTCTCTTTATTCTACCCAGACTAGTCTATTCACCATCTCTCTTGTGGACACATCATACTGCTTGCCCCTTTCTTTGCCTAGAAATTCTTCCCATTCTGCAGGGACCAGTGGAACCTTCCCTTCTCTGGAATGTGGCCTTCCCTGCCTACTCCAGAGCCTCCCCTGCTCTGAACCCCAGCAAAGCCAAACAGTATCTTCTGTTGTTCACTCACTCTTCTTTCACCTTGGCTAGTCTTATTTCCTTGGTCGCCTTGTAAGCTCTTTGGGAGCAGAAGGCTCTGTGCCTTCCAGGTGTGCTCAGCACAGGGCTTAGAGTAAAGCAGGTGCTTAGTCAGTCAAGAGGCAACAGGGATGCTGCACTTTTTCAGCCACCAGCAGCTCATCTGAATCACATGAGGTACTTGTTAAAATAATAACTCACAGTCCTTTCCACTGGGTGTCCACATTCCTTGGGTCTGGGGTGGGCCCCAGGAAAATTAACACTCAGAGGTGATTTTGATGGGATTGCTGTGCACTTGACAACCACTTGTTATGGAAAGAACAAGAAATTCATAAGAGACCTGGGCTTGAGCACTAACTCTGCTACTTCTTGGCTCTGTGACTGACAAACTCAACCTTTCTGAGCTTCAGTTTCTTCATGGGACTGATAATTATTTCATTGATTGTTGAGAAGATCAAAAAGGATAATGTATATAAAAGTGCTTTATCCACCATAAAATGTAATTAAAATGTAGGGGATTATCATAAAGCATTAATTGAGTGTGGACCCCAGTTAACCAGTGTTATTCATGGTGAAAAGGGCAAGTTACCTACATGGTGGTGGTAGAGGAATAGGAATGAGTAGTTGAATGGTGGGAGTGGTATAGTAGTAATAATAACAGCGGTAATAGTAGCAATTAGTGCCTGCTCTTTCTTGAATGCTGAGTGTGTGCCAGGCACCCTACTGTCTTCTTTACATCTAATTATTTAGATTTACCAGGAAGATTCCCCTATTCTGTTCCATCTGTACCATTATTACAGCCTTCAGATGCCACCATTAATGAATGATTCCTTTGTTTTTGTCCTCTGTAAAACACCTGGTTAAAATGTTCTTATCTCTGAGAGAGGAAATATGTTAAGGATTATCAACCATTGACAGCTTAGTGTCAAGTTCATGGTTCTATAGAAGTGTGAGGCAATGGAGAAGGGCCAGTAGCCAACAGTACTAAAGAGAGCCTAGGTGCTGAGGGTGAAGAAAGAACCAAGGACCAGAGGGCACAGGGCACACAGCTGCCCAAGGAAGGATGGTGTGGGGCGAGGGAAACAGGAGGGCAGGAAAAAGGGGTGAGGGAAGACTGAAATATTTGCTGACTTGACTGTTTGGCCCAAGGCTATTCCTTGTCCAGACCACCACCTCTGGAAACAGCTCCCTTGGAGCTTCCCTGTAATGACTGCCATGGGCAGCATTTATAAAAGTGTCCCCTACTCCTCATCCAATTTGTTTATTTTACATTTTATTTTGATTGCTGTTGATCTAGTCTGTGTGCTTGTCTTCTTCCATAGACTTTTGAGGTGACTTTTAAATACACAATATGATGAGATTCAGAAAAATAAGGAAGGGAATCTGTGGGGAAGGAAAAGTAGGGTGAAGCCAGAAATAAGGTTAAGCCCCGGTACAGACTTGAGATCCCGTACATTTGCTTGCAGGGCTAACAGTCTTATCATGAGCTTCTGAGTAGTCAGTACCAGCAGGAAAACATATTCGGTTAACAATTCACAATGAGCAGAAGATAAAAATCATGCTCGTTACTCAGAAGAAGCAAGGATATTCACGATTCAAGACTTAGAGAAATTTCTCGTCACATAGGTAGTGAACAACATCCCTCTTTATCCCGTAACAAATTTAATAATGAGAATCACTCTCAGTGTAGGCTAATAATATAATACCTGAGTCCAAGAAAAGCCCCTCCAATCCAGATATGCATTTCTCTGTTGGTTTTGCTTAATCCAAGGACAAAATTTAATAAAGTTTCAGCTGAAATGGCAAACACTGCATTCATGCTGCCTGCCCCCACCCCCTCCAATTCATGTTGGACTTCACAGATTATCATGACTCTCTTGATGTTGAGCCTTGGCATTTGGCTGTGGACCAGATTTGGCACATGAGTTGAAAGCTACTTACTATTCCTGTTCTAAAAGAATAACAAACAACTTCCTGACAGTCCTCTGTGGATATTATTTCTCTCAACTCCCAAATCGTTCTGAACAAGACTCAGTCTATAGAGTTGCTTTTTGATACACAGAATTTACATTGGCCCCTGTCCAGCATGACTGATGTGACCTACATCCCTTCTCCACATGCATATCTCCTTCTGTTTTGAGCCCCATGGCTGTAGGCCATTTCTCATGCTGGAGGATCCAGTACTTTTTCCGGGTACCAAGTGAGTTTAAGAGGCTTGCAGGAATAGGGAGTGGTAGACTCCAAGTATTTTTATGATAGTAGCAAACTACAAACTGGGTTACTGTGGTCCAGGATGTCTTCTTCTGATCAGTAACTTTTGATATTTATTACAAGAGGGGAGTAGCATCTAGTTGATGGCAGCACTGATAGGATGAACAGTCAGGGGTACAAGGTATTATGGGGGTAATATTATATAGGATGAAACAATTTCAGTTCATTTAGAATCATTGTCAGAGAGAGGCCCACAATTCCACAAGGATTACCCATGAATAGTAATTTCCTTTGGGCTTTATTTTCCTTTAAGTCATGTTTATTAGTTTGAATTATCTTGGTTGCAGATAATAGAAATCCACCATAAAGTTGTTCCTTGACTCAGATGACTGAGAAGTCCATAATAGTATGGGTTTGAGCCATATCTAGGGGCTCAAAAGATAGCATCAGGACATTGTCTTTCACTCTTTTCTGCCCTTGGTTCTGCTCACTTCTGTTAGCTTCATTCTCAGGCAGGCTGTTGTTCACTATGATAACAGAGGTAGCTCTAGGCATCCATGATCCTTGCAGCTTTGGATTCCAATGAAAAAAGAGTGCCTCTTTTCCCCTACTTCTAACAAAGATATCAAGGAGGGCTCTTGATTGACCCAGTTTAGATTGCCTGAATCAATGTGACCAGAAATAGGCAGTAAGCAGTATTTCTTTGGCCAGGGCTTGTTCAGGGGGTGAGTCTCACCAAAATCACATCGGATGGATTTCCTGTGCAAAATGGATGCATTCTGTTCCCAGATAAAAGGAGGAATGAAAGAGCATGCCAAGTGGATAAAATTCCTAAGTACTACAGTCCACTGGTTTAGAAGTTCTTAATTTGGGGTCCATCAGACTTGAAAGATTCAAAATTAGATTGAGTTTCAGATACGTTGACTACTAGTTTCAAGTTTGGTGGCATGATAGAGACTAGCAATGACAAGAACGGGGAGAGGATGAGAATGGGTGACCCCACTGGAGCGTCAGGGAGGCAGCACTTGGCCTGAGGGCCTCATGTTGCATCCCCAGGATCTAAAGCAGTAGTTCTTAAGCTGGAAACAAAGAATGAGCTTCAGTGGGTCTATGAACCTTTTGTAATTATTTGCAAAATTGTGCGTACACACTTTTTTTTTTTTTTAACTGGAGAAAGGGATCATGATTTCCATCATTTTTCTCTTAGGGCTCCATGGTCCCAAACTGCTTAGCAGCCATTTGCTTCAAACTTACTCTAGATTTGGCTGGCTTGATCTTATGCATTCATTTATTGTCTTGGTTTGACTAGTAAAGTTTAGCATCTACAATAAACACAGTTCCTTATGGAACACAGTGAGGCCAGTGGCTAGCCATGTGGCATTAAATTATATATTAAAGTTTTTAGCCACGTATGTAAAATTTTCACAATCAAGCTGCCATTTACTGAAAGCTTACTCTGGTGCTCTGTGTTAAGTGCTTTATATGCATTATCAGAATTATATATTTACACACATGAACTATAATGGTGTGAACTATAATGGTGGATAGTGTACCAGAAGTGGAACCAGCTCCTTGCTCCTTCTGGCTGTTTCTCTGGAAACACAGGATAGAAACTCTGAGATTTTCCTCCCCCATGTCTGCTGTCGTGGATCCACCTCTTTCCATCTTCCCATCCACAGACAATAAAATCTTAGAATCTCAGAATTGGAGGAGACCACTAAGATCATTTACTTAAGTGGTTGGTTTTCAAACTGTGCTCTTTGGTTTTCTAGCTCAGGGACTCCCAAGGCAGAAGGATGGGGAGGACCCAAGTCCTTATCCTGCTTTAATTACAGCAGTTCCATTGGAAACCATTCATGTGGCAGAATATGTGTTCAGGGTTAGATGTCAGAAAGACTTGAGGTTGAGTCTGGGCTCCAACTACTTTACTCACCTACCTGTGTGACCCTGGGCAAGCTGCCTAACCTCTTTAAACCACTTTTCTGTCAAAGGGGATAATCATACCTGCCTCACAGAGCTGTTAGAGAGGTTGAATGAGGTAATGTCTGTCAAGTCCTTGGCTTAGTGCCTGGCACACAGTCAGTGCTTAGTAAAGTTTAGCTTAACTTGTGCACTGCACAGCCATGACTTGCGAGACATACTTAAGATACAACCTTATCTTGTCTCCCACTGTTCCTTTAAAGTTTATTCAGTGGAGTGCATTTTCCCCTATTTCCTGATGAGAACTTAGTCAGGCCCATGATTCTTCAGGTTACTCTTAAAAGTCCTCTGGCCTCTTTAAATCACACACGCAGTTCATTTTGGAAGTTTGAAATACCTATTCTAGTCTATAAACAGTCAGTCTTCATTCTGAGGGAAGACCTCCCTCCATCCCACCAGTGAGGACCTCCTCCTTCAGCTACCTCCAGCTACCCACTGCTTCAGGCCTCACCAGGAGTGTCGTAGTTTGCCATGGCTGCTATAACAAATAGCACAGGCTGGTTGGCTTAAAAACAAGAAGTCATTGTCTCACATTTTAGCAGCTAGAAGTTCAAAATCAATGTGCTGGTGGGCTGGCCTTTCTCTGAAATCTGTAGCGTTCTGGTGCTGGCTTGCCAGCAAATCCATAACTCAATCTCTGTCTGTCACATGGCCGTCTGTTTCCTGTCTCCTCCTCACTCCTACTATTTAAAGGACTCCAGTCATATTGGATTAAGGCCCACCCTATTCAGTTTGGCCTCCTCTTAATACATTCTTCAAAGGTCCTGTTTAAAAATGGGTTCATCTCCACAGGACCAGGGATTAGGGCTTGCACATGTCTTTGTGGGGCGGCATGATTCAATCCATAACAGTGAGTTTTGTGGCAGGGGTGGGGGGGTGGAGAAAGAAGATGCAGGAAAGTTCTTACCTTTCTGCTACTGTCACACCAGGCACTGAGTTTTCTGAGCCTAGCGGATGGGTAGAGGGCGCTCTTTTCTCTCCTGGCTGCTTCTGTGGCTTTTTTGAGATTCTCCACTGGACCTGCCTAGCTGTTTCTCCCAGGACTTGGGCAGTGCCTCTCCTTCTGCTGGCTCTACTGTCCATCCCTCAGACTCAGCTTCTGGTTTCCACTCAGATGCTCTTTGGGGGCCTCTCACCCTCAGACTGAAGCTGTCTTGGACAGAGCTTGTTTTAAAGTTACCAGACTTTAAAACACTCACACGAGGGGGACAAGCATTCACTTGTCCTGACACAGCCTTCGACTCGGCTGCCTTAGGCCACTTGAGCCTCTCTCATGAGTCTCTCTCTCGTGTACTGATACTTCTTCAGGCAGGTGCCATTAACTAGTTCCCAAGCTCTAGAAGAGACATATCAAGTCCTCTAGATACTGCTTTTGAAAGCCTTTTCATTCAGCTTGAGATGAAAGGCAGATCCCCTCCACCCCACCCACCTTGGGGAGGATGGGAGTGCGAGCATTTCCAAGGAATCTTCCTCACAGAATCATCTGTTGCTTCTCACTGTCCTGAACCTGTTTATATCTTCCTAATGGGTAGGCCAACTTCTTAGAAATGTCCACGTAATGGTCTGGCCCCTCGCTTTGGAATTTCCCAGCTGTTGCATCTTGGTGCCTCAGTGGAAACTTCCAGTTTAGCACCTTGTTGCATTAACTATTAACCCCTAACTCTCTTCAACAACAAACTCCTCTTCAAACTACATGCTCCCCCCCCCAAACACACACACAAAGTGGCCCTTCACCCTGTGATTTAAACCTTTCTGGTGATGGGGAGCTCCCTCCTTCTCTCCCTCCTTCCCAAATTGTCCCATTACAATTTTCAGATAACTTGGACTTGCTGGAAAGACACTGCTCCTGTCAAGCCAAAACTGGCTTCCTATAATGTTCCCTTTAATGGGATCATAATTGTTAGGCATTCCTGAAGGGTTGGTGTATGAACCCAGTATGAGAAAATCTGCCTGGGCCCCAGGAATATTGTGGGGGAGGCAGGTTTTCATGGACAGTCTCTTCTCTAATACCACAAGGAAGGCTTTAACCATGTATTTGGTAGGTTTTCTCTACCTTTATACCAAAGTTCACTTGTAATAACCCCAACAGAAAGCTTGTCTGTGGAATTCTGTGCTTAATCACCATTTTTCATGCTTCTGACCCTAACATGTTCCTCTTGATCTGAAGAGCTGATTTGCTTTGCTTTATGGGGGCATTTTGATCAGGGCTCTATCCAGAGTTTATGAACTCTGCAAAATCAAGCCTTGCAAAATGTGTCCTCCCCCATCCAAAGACCCCTCTCTCCCCACCCTTTTTTTTTTTTTTAGTTTTTTTTTTTTTTTTTTTTAAATGCTCAAGTGTCCTTTGGAGTCAGCAAATATTTCTGCCTTCTCTGGTCCCAGCCTTGTGATCTCTGGGATGGACCCTCCTTTGTCCAATGCAAATTGGGTCACTGTGATGTTGGATCCTATAACAATTAGATCACCCTCCATGTTTAAGTCCCCTAAGCATGGTGAAGGCAGCATCTCAAATGAGCAAATGACACATACTAGCAAGACACCTGTGTCAGCTAAAGTTGAGGTCCTTTGAGGGGCAATGGCCCAAGAATGTTTTAAATGAATTTCAGGCAGTTCCATCACAGACTGGCTTCCTTGGCAATGCTCAGGGTTATGTTTCCAGATGTGAACCTGGTTAATGTCCATGTGGTATTTTTACTGGCTGTTTACAAAAATGGCAGGACACAGCTCCTTCCCTCCACTCCTCTCCAAGCCCAGACCCATCACAGGGCAGAGCCTCATGCCACAGATGATGATGGAGACAGAGGCTGAGAGGGCAGAACTAAGCTACCCTATCACTGTGCAAAGTTCTTTTTCTCTTGGCCCAAAGGAGGATATAGTGGTTTCCACTTGACCATTCGTAGGTCTAGACATATGAAATAGCTAATAGACTATTAACTAAAACATGCTTTCTATTTGCAGACATTTTACAGCAGGGTGGCATAATGTAAACAGATAGACTAGAGTTCAGATCTTTCCTCAGCTACTGAGTGGCTTAACCTCTCTGAGCCTCAGTTTCCTCATCCATTAAATGGGTATAATACCATTTGTCTCCCAAGATAGCTGTCTTAAAGGAGACAATGCATGTATTGAACTCAGCACAGTGGCCTGTCATATAGTATGTGTTCAAAAAATAGTAGTTACCATTATTTAACTGTTGTGGCAATTTCTAAAAACTTGAAAGCCTTGACAAAAATAGTCCAATTCTTCAGTAATAATTTTGTTTTTTTAATATCAAATAGGAAATTGAGAAAAATTAAAACGTCCACTACTTGCTTTTAAAAAATTACTATCTTGTAAAATTCATTAGTTCTTCTTAGTGTTCAGAGTGCTTTTTATCTGTAGAAACAGTATGGCACAGGGGCTAAGAATAAGTCTCAACCCACCCAACCTTAAATCCCACCATCACTCATGTGACCTTTGACAAGTCGCTTACCACTTAAAGCCTCAATTTCCACATCAGAAAAATGGGGACAATACTGCTTAGGGTTATTATGAGGAATACATAAAATAATCTCTATCAAGTTCTTAGCATAGGCCTGGCACAGAGTGAGGTCTCAAATAATGGTGGCTATTGTTTTCCTATCATGATATTATCCCCATTTTACAGATAAGAATTCAGAGAATCCTCTTTTTCCTTTGGGTTAACTGGCTTCTTAAAGATACTTACAGCCCTAAGTTCTTACTGTTCTGTTTGTTCAAGGAAGAAAAAGAATGTGCAGTAGCTGGTTTGCTTGTAAATACCAAACTATAGCATATATGAAAACAAGCTAAACTAACTAAACAACTTTCCATTTTTATAAGCCTCACCTCATTTCATTGTTAAGATTTGGCTAAGTGATTTTGCCAGCAGATCAGGAAAAACCTATTATTTTTATGAAACCTATTATTTTTATGAAAGTATGCAAACATAGCTATATATAGCTAAATGCTCTAAATTCAGATCAGTATATTTTGGTCTATTTCAATAAAGATTGGCATAGTTGGCACTCTTGTGCAGCCCAAGAAAGTCTGGGAAGGGGACATGACCTTCTTAGGGGTGGAGAAGGCAGGGCCTGAACCTAACTGGGTGACCCAAACTGGAGAGTGACACTTGGCCAAGCAGGTGTGACCAGGCAGATGGATGTGCAGAGGTCGGTGTGGAAAGGCAGCCCATGGCAGAGCAGGGGTTCCTAAACAAGGGGGCTTGTTCCCTTTAATAGGGCAATGAGGGCCTTTCCTTCAACAGTTCCTTCCCTAGGATCTGTCTCGGGACAGTGAGCATTCCTAAGCAGGTAGATCTCCAGTCCCTCTGCTTCTTTCTGACCTTGTGCCCATGGCATGTATGTAGGGAAGTTCTGGATACAGCGAAGACTAGATCATTGTTTCGTGAACTGTGTTTGAAATTTGTAGAGCCCATGTCTGGGCACAATACGTGTTCATGAAACTTTAGTGAAGGACTTATCCAAGTGAGCTGGAAGATCAGGGCTTTGGTTCTGTCAAAGTTTCAAGGATAGTCTTAACTTTTTTTTTTAAGACGAGTTTTGCACTGGGTCTATTTCAGCCAGCAGATGCCTCACACAGGGCCCCCTCTTATTTTGAATCTGCTGTTATCCAGGTGAGCTGGAAGTCTGGTCTTGTTTTGAATCTGACTTACACTCTCTCTTGGACAGTTTGTTCAAGAGTAATCGTTCTTTATGTGGAAACTTGAAACATGACTAGTAAACCAGAAAGGGGAAGCAGGCTTGAGGGGGACAGGTAAGTTGGCAAAGCAGTGGGGCTACTACAATAGACCCACAAGTCTTTATTGAGCATTGTGCTGGTTTGTATATATTATGTCCCCCAGAAAAAGCCATATTCTTTAATGCAGTCTTGTAGGGACAGAGGTATTAGTGTTGATTAGGTTGGAACCTTCTGATTGAATGTCTCCATGGTAATGTGGCCCCACCCATTCAGCATGGACCTTGATTAGTTCATTGGAGTCTTATAAAGGCTCACAAATAGAAGGACCTCAGAGCTGCAACTTACAGAGACATTTTGAAGACGGCCGTTGAAAGCAGAGTTTGCTGATGCTTTGGAGGTATTAGCCCAGAGTTTGCCCTGAGAAGCTGACACAGAGACATTTTGGAGAACACCGTTTTGAAACACAACCTAGGAGCAAGCAGACACCAGCCGCGTGCCTTCCTAGCTAACAGAGGTTTTTCGGATGCCAATGGCCTTTCTCCAGTGAAGGTACCCTATTGTTGATGCCTAATCTTGGATACTTTATGTCCTTAAGACTGTAACCTTGTAACCAAATAAATCCCCTTTCTAAAAGCCAATCCATTTCTGGTGTTTGCAAAACAGCAGCATTAGGAAACTGGAACAAGCATCTACCATGTGTCCAGGGCTGGATAAAGAAAGATCAGCCCCATAGGGAGACTCCACTCTGCCGGCCACTTTCCACTGTTCCTTCCCAAGCTCTTCAGTCCCTGAGGCAGATGCTGAACCACATGGCCTTAGAGGAAACCTTCAGTTGCTGTTTTGTAGACAAGGCTTGCAGGAGCCCCTTGCCAACACACTCCTCTCAACTGATAGGGCCGCCCCAGAAGCTAATGACAGTTATGAAGTGTAAACTCCAGGAGTCCTCACTTGGAAGCAGTGCCCTGTACCGAATGTGGTAATCCTAATTTTGTATTCTTTTTTTCTTAAAAAGTTCCCCCTTTTGTAATCTTTAGGCCCTACAAAAACTGGATCTGCCCTGGGCAAGGGAGAATTGGCACACATTCTGGGCTTCCTCTCTACACTGTTCCAGGGTCGCTGAGATGCTGAAAGTCAAATGTGCTTCTCCCTCTGGAAAAAGGCTTTGCCCCTGTGTGTGTCCTCTTCTGCAGCTGGACCTGAGTTCCCATTGTGAGCTCCTAGTCCTTTAAATGAGGGAGAAGAGAGGCCCAGCGAGGAACTGCTGTCTAGGATCCTTCCTGGCCACCGGACACCCTCGAAGGGGTGGAAAGTTCCCGCCATTCCCGCAGGAAGGCCATGCTCTCAGACCTCTGGGGATTTTGCAGTTACTCAGAGGGAGGCGTTACAGAGGAGACAGGGTAGGAGGGGGCCCTGTGTGAGGCATCTCCTGGCAGAACTAGAACCAGTGCAAAACTCGCCTTAAAAAAAAATTAAGAATATCCTTGAAACTTTGACAGAACCAAAGCCCTGATCTCCAGTTATAGGAAAACATCCTGGCCAAGCTACTGAACTGCACTGAGAAAGAGATCCTGCACTCTCAGACCTTAGCCATACTCCTTCCCTCTCACTGCACAAAAGGGCTGGAGCGCTTTGCTAATCAGTCAGAATGAAATGTGTTGAGAAGAAATGGGAAGGAAAAGGCCCTCTTTGCAGATGAATATCTTTCTAGCACTATGCAAAAATCCAAGTTTCAAAATGATTTTCCATTTTCAGTGAAATGTTGGCTAACCTCGCCCCCTGGAGGACGCCTAGAGAATTGTTTAAAATGAGCCATTCAAAGCGTCCTCATTGTTGATGATCACTGGGTGATCTGGAAAGCATTTGTCAGCCTGTGATGAGTCCTAGCCTGTGAAGAGTTGGTCTGTGAGGACACCCCACCCTTCTTTTGGTTTTGAAATACTTATTTTAAACTTGGGGTTGAATGCTCTTTTATACCCGTAAGGAGCATAATGGTTAAAATGCCACTAGGTTTAAGACTCACAACTGGACTATTTTGCCAACTACGGTCTGAGTCTGTTTTCACTCCTTGAGGTTGTTACAGAGGCATAAAACCAACCAGACATAGGAATTCTTAACCACCAACTGGATATCTATTTTAGATTCTAAATTACAAACTCTAGTTGCCCACATTGAATTGTTTGATTTAGTCCTGCTAGTTTCAGTTATCTGTATCAGTTCATTTATACTTGCTACTAACACCTGCCAGGAAGTAGCTTTCAGTTGCAGTTAGACTACCTAGGTAATAGTTATTTCATTACCACTTCCTACATTTGTAGTGTATTTTTTAAAAGCAAATTACAAAACAGACCCAGAAGGGTGACCTTCCCGTGTATTTAATCTTCTGTTATAAAATGGTTTTATTCTGACCCCTTTATTAATCCTTTGTTACTCACTCAATTGCTTTAATTATCAGATCTGACCCAATTATTTAGCTTCTATTGTGTCCTCTATAATAAGAGCCTTCATAATAAAATCTCATCTACTATCTTTTGTTCATCAAGTGGTATTTCATGTCTCTGAATGAATGTGTTTATCATCTCCATTGTTCTGGATCTTCATCCCTTAAGTGGAGAACACAATCATAGTGTTTATATTAGTGATGATTTTAATGTTGTTTTCTTTTTTTTTTTTTTTCATCTCTGCTTTCAGAAACACTAAGGCACACTTGAGTGTTTGGGGACATGGCATTGTTAAGAGGTTGTATGTTACTAATACATTAGATTAATTGCTTACTTAGCTGTTTTTCCTCAAAAGAAAGATGTAAAAGGAAGAGAATAAGCACACATCTGTGGTTATTGTGAAAATGTTTTTTTCAGTACTTGACAGAGCTTGTAATGATTATTGATAACAATCATATGTATTTTGTCTTCTTTAATTTTTCATTTCATGCAATTTTTATGTAAGAAATTTTCTTTATTTTTTCGTCTGTTTGCTCTTTGCCCTGGGTATATGGGAATGTGTTGCTCTATGCATCATACAGACTTGATTTGGGCTGGAGGTGGGGGGTGGATATATTCCCCCCAGGATTAGTATCTGGGGTCTTCTTTTTTCTTGCCTCTTGACTCACTCTGACAAAGCCCAGTGGGGAGGGTGGGGCCTGGAATTCCTGCTGGCCCAGCCTGAGTCCAAAGCATAGACTGGTTGCTTCTTTTTGTGAATACCCACCCCTATTATTTGAAGAAGAAACCCCGTAACCCCACCCAGCTGACAGTACCTTTCCCTCTCCTTGGGCATCTGTCCCCTTTCTGCTGTCAAAAGTGGCCATCAATCTAATATTGAGACCCAATTCATGAATGATGCCTCGATGTTCAGGTAATTGCAAGGCTGAGCAACAGCAGAATGGTATGTAAGTTCTCTCTAATTGTAGGATGTTTTCAGGCTTTCATTTTTATTCACAAAAGTAACACACCAAAGTTTAGACTCTAGTGACCAGGTTGGGCAGGGAGGAGAACGGCAGGCTTTGGAAATGGATACTTGGGATAGGTCAAAATAAGGACTCCTTTTTTTAAGTAAAGAGCAGTATTTTGCAGGCATTTTGATGGGATTTTGTAGTAAGTACCATCAGATGAAACTGGAGAGGTGGCAGAGGCCAGGTGTGGCCTCCAACCTCCCCGCCCTTCCCTGCCCCACCTGTCACTCTCAGCTGCACCATACTGGCCTCTTTTTTTTTTTTTTTTTGCCCCCGTTTTTCTACTCATCCATCCATATGCTGGACAAAGGGGAGTGTGGTCCATGTGGCTTTCCCAATCACATTGTCACACCTCATAAGCTACATTTTTATACAATCATCTTCAAGAGTCAAGGGTTCTGGGTTGTAGTTTGATAGTTTCAGGTATTTACTGCTAGCTATTCCAGTTCATTAGAACCTAAAAAGGGTTGTCTATATTGTGCGTAAGAGTGCCCACCAGAGTGACCTCTCGGCTCCTTTTGGAATCTCTCTGCCCCTGAAGTTTATTTCATTTCCTTTCACTTCCCCCTTTCGGTCAAGAAGATGTCCTCCATCCCACAATGCCAGGTCTAGATTCCTCCCTCGGGAGTCATATTCCACGTTGCCAGGGCGATTCACTCCCCTGGGTGTCAGATCCCACG
Source organism: Choloepus didactylus (assembly GCF_015220235.1). NCBI lineage: Eukaryota > Metazoa > Chordata > Mammalia > Pilosa > Megalonychidae > Choloepus > Choloepus didactylus. The sequence continues at coordinate 177,602,808 of NC_051308.1, forward strand.
TAGGAGGGAGGGCAGTGATTTCACCCACCAAGTTGCATACCGGCCTGTCTTTTCTTTTTCTTTCTTACAGTACCAGGCTCTTCCTCCCATCTCTGGCATTAGCTGGTCTCGTTGCCTGGGGGACTCCCTCCAGTTACTCTTTATTGCACCAACCTGCTTACTTCATAGTCCTGATCACAGTCTTGTTTATTTCTTTTCCTGAGATCTCAATCTCAGCACCTAGAAAAATGCCTGGCCCAGGGAAGACACTCAATGAATGTTTAATGAATGAATGAGTGGATGAAGGAATGAATGAACAAACGAATGCATGTATTCAGGGTCATGAAAGGAACAGTGCCCTGTGTAGCCATACTTGAAGATAAAGGCCACTAAAACAGCAGTGCAATACAGTTTTGTTTTGTTTTGTTTTGTTTTTCTGTCTTTCCAAATTAAAACAGATTTTATAACATACCAACGTTTGATGCTAGGTTAGTTTGAGGTGGACTAGATACTCCCATCTGTTGTTGGACTACAAATTTGTAGGAGCTTTTTAGGAAAAGATATGTTAATATAATATCTCTAGCCTTAAAATAGTCATTCCTTAACTTCACAAATAAGTCATTAATATGGAAACTAGTGGAGTAAAGGTGATATATAGCTAGGCAGATGGAGAAAGGTTCATTCTGGAATGAAAGCAAAACTGTAAAACAGTCTCAGGATCCTACAATAAGGAAATGTTTATATGAAATGGAATCTTAGGACAATCATAAAAATGATGCTTATTCACTTCCGTGGTATCCCTGCCAAAAGTGCATAACCTGAATCAAATCATAAGGAAACATCTGACAAACCTAAATTGAGGGACATTTTACAAAATGACTGGCCTTTACTCTGAAGAAATATCAGCATCGTGAAGTACAAAGAAAGATTCAGGAATTGTCCCAGATTAAAGGAGACTAAAGAGTCATGATAACTGAATACAGTATATAATTTTGGATTTTTTTTCTTTTTTTTTTTTCTTTTTTTTTTTTTTTTTTGGCTGTAAAGGACATTATTGGGACGATTATCAAAATCTGAATAAGGTCTATAGTAGATAATAGTATTATATCAATGTTAATTTCCTGATTAGATTATTTCTCGTGTGGTTATATAAAAGAGCTGCTTATTTGTAAAAAAGTATGCACTGAAGTATTTAGGACTAAAATGACATCATTTCTGCAACTTTCTCTCCTCCGTTGGGGAGTGTGTAAAGTAAATGTAGTAGAATGTAGACATTTAAGGAATCCAAATCTAGGTGAAGGACATCAGAGAATTCTTTGTAGTATTTTTGCAACTTTTCTCTGAAGTTCTGTCGAAATAAAAATTAAAACCTGATGTTTATAAAGTGTTTATAATCACACACAGGTCAATGTTTTTGCTGAAAACTAGCAACATATAAAATTGTATAATGGAGTGATTTACCTACCTTGAAAACACATAGAGAAAAAAGTGTAAGGAAATATTGCAACATGTTAACTTTTGTTGTCTTTTATCTACTTTATGTGAAATGTTTTTCTCTAAATGCATATATTTCTGGTAAAATTAGAAGGGAAAAAACTTTTTAAAAAGATGAAGACTAATTCACAAGGAAAGAAGATCTGAGTGACTCTTTCTCTTTGTGTCTTTACCACCAGCACCCCATTCTAATAGAAGAATCACACACCCATGCGCATGTGCACACACACACACGCACACAAATACATTTAAACTTGTATTTTCTTTAATGATATTTTGAGGAAAGTACTACATAAGGCAGGAGGTTAAATCAGATGACCTCTTAAGCCTCTTCCAGCCCTGAAATTCTGTGCTTTCCGTTTTAGTTCTTTGGAAATCAGCCAAAGTCTGGTGTCCTTCAATCATTCATTCTTTCATTGCACACCCTATGTGATCCAGACACCGTGCCAGGACCTGGCCACAAAAGGATGGATGAGCCACCAAGTCCCTCTTCTAAAGTTATTGCCATCCTGCTGGGGAAGGCAGACAAAGAAACCAGTGATTGTGGTCCTGTGCCAGATTCTCTGGGAATGCATCCTTCATATGATGGGCAGACTTGATTTGGGCCAGGTATGGTAGGCAGGCAAGATTAACAAAGGAGTGGGCTTTTGATCTCTGCTATGCAGAGAAGAGTAGTAGTGCATTCAAGGTTGAACATTCCAGCATGTCTAATGTATGTTCTCACGATGGCCCACTGGAAGAAATGATCAGGAAGAGTTTCTTTTACCACATAGGGAATATCATTCTGGAGACCTTAGCCAGAGAGATGAAGATCCTTACAAGACCTGGGGAGCTTCAGGTCCTGCCGGTTCTGCTTTTCCAGATCAGGGAGAAAGTAGCCTGGCTGCAAGCAGCAAAAGGTGCTTCCTATGTCTTGGAGCAAAGCTCCAATTGCACTTGATGTCCCTACTTATAGAATCACCATGGGAGTCCACCTGGTTCCCTCCTCTGAAAAGTGGATGCTACATAGACACTCTCAGGGAGGAACAAATAAGGAGTGTTGGAGAACTTGCTGATCTCTGATGTATACCGTTAAACTGCTAGAACATGCTTTATTCATTTGGAATCATAAATAAAGCCAAGGGGCAAAGTCTACCTAATACTTAGCCTTCCAGGCTCTGTAGCTGCTTCTGGAGACCCAGAGTTACCCCAAAGCAGTGTTGTTGAGCATTGTGCTCCCTCTTTCCCTGGACAGTAACTCATCTTTGACCAGTCATTTGCCCAGGCTCATGATCCATTCCAGCCGTGAAAGCCTGAGGAACCAATACATTAGTGTTTCTAATCCACCGTGTAACTAAATCAGAGGCAGAGTAGTGGTTAAAGAATCCTACAACTGGATTAGGTTGCAAGTTTCTTGGTTTATTTTGGGATATTTTATAATCATTTTAGAACACAATTTGTTTTACTCAGGTATTTCCATTTTAAAGGTGTCTCATAGGTTGTTTTGAGGATTTCATGAGCTAGTATAAGTTCAGGCATGACATATAGTAAGCAACTATATAATAACAACCATAGGTTGTTATTAATAGGCATTGACTGGTACAGTGCATGGAAAAAGAGCACTAGAGTTTCTAGTCCCAGCTCTACCCCCCAAATCATGGAAATGAAATAAACTGAACTTATAAGGAGGCCTTAGAAATCTTTTAATATCCCTCACTTTTAAAGCAAGACTAATAGTAGCATTCCCATCATAGGATTTGTTGTGAGGATTACATGAGTTAGTGTATGTCAGGCTCTTGGCACAGTACCTGGCTGGCAGCAGAATGATGTCCTTAGTACATGTTAGCTAGTGCTGTTATATTGATTCCCGGTTTAATTATTTCCCCTCCCATTGGACTGCAGGATGGAGACTTGTCCTCCTTATTTATTGTTAAGTCCCCATCATCCGGCACAGCACTTGCACATAGATCCTCAGTCAATGTTTGTTGAATGATTGAAAGGAGTAGCTTGCAGAGGGTAGAATTGAGCCAAAGTCTGAATCAGAACTGGTGTCCTAACTCTAAGGTCCAGGTTTTCCACACTGTTCCACATTGGCTTTCTTTTCCCATTGCCTTTAGGTAAGAAGGCAAAGAACTTCGTTTTTCTGAGTCTGTTTCCCCATCTTGAATGGGATCCGTAAGGTCCCTCCAGTCCTGGGTGCTGCGTGTGCTGTGCCTTTTGAGGAGACCCATGTTTGTGCTTGACTGGCCGGCCACTAGGTGTCGTGGTTGGTCAACTGTTGGAGAAAGCAAGGAAGAAAAAGGCATTGAACCGATTGTCCTACAACTAGTATATAGTGACAGTGATCTTATAATAGGAAATGAGTTGCCCTTGGATGAGTTGACTGGGTCGCCTTGGGGAGGGAGACAATCATCCCAGTATTTGGACTTCGGAGCCAAGTATGGGTTGGAGTCCACAGTCTTGCCCAACATGACCTCAGATGCCTTAGCTCACCTGCCCAGACTCTGGACCTTCTTAGGGCCATTATTTCAGTGATGTCATGCATTGTAATGCGTTCAGCACTTTGCCTCAATGGAGGAAGAGCTCCACAAGGTTAGCAGCTATGAAGGCTACTTCTTACTGGAAAACACCACTTTTCTGTTGCCTGCCAAGCCAAGTGGCTCAGCCTCGGGAGCCTTTGCCAGATTTGTGACATGGCCCCTATTTTACAGAACCAGAATTTTAAATGACCCCTTAAAAAGCAGAATGGGTGATATATCTGTATCAAGTTAAAAGGAAGCTTAGAATGTTTTGAGGGACATCAGAACTCCTTGGAGTGTCATTGTAGAGCTTAATCAGCACAAAGCAAGTGTTCTGTATGGAAACTGGGACTCAGAGTGGAGAGTGGTAAAGTTGGGCATTGTCACAGAATGTCTCTTGCTGAATTTGTTCAAGGAAGGGATTACTTTGTTGCATGGACTGGCATTCAGATTTGAGTGTCTCATTTTTAAAATTATTTGGGGAGGATCTTTTAGGAATAAGAATGACCTTAATATTTATACTTACTAATTTTTTATGCTTATTAGTTTACCAATATTTATTGCACACTTACTATATACAAGGTATTATGCTAAACACTGTACATGCATTTTTCCGTTTAATTGTCAAAACAACCTGATGAGGAGGTATGGTTTTTATCCCCATTTTATGGATGAGGAAATTGAGGTGTAGAAAGATTATAATATTAGCCAACAGATACTGAGTGCTTACTACAGACCAGGCATCACTCTAAGAGTTTTAAGTATCATTCTCACAATAGCCCTATGTGGTAGATACTGTTTACTGCTTTCATTTCACAGATGAGGAAACTGAGGCACAGAGAGGTAATATAGCTTCCTCAAGGTCACACAGCGAGCAAGTGGAAGAGTTAATAGAAACCCAGATGCATCTGATTCCGAAATCCTTTTGATTAACTGCTATACTATCTGTACTATACTGCCTCCCACCGTCCTTTTATACAGTGTTTAATAAATGTTTATTCAGTTGAATAGTTCTCAAACTATAATTAGCCACTACAAAAGAAATCACAACACAATGATTCCTAAAGAGTTTAAGTTAAGTTTCCCCCGACTCAAACCATACCTGTGCTGGCCTCCATTAGTATTATGGAATGTATACACTGTACCAGATGCTGGATTTTGCTCTTTAATTTTTGTGAGCAACATTAGGCACTCTTCCATTGGAACAGTCAGGAAAAGGCTGTCATCATGACGAACATTTTCAGGAAACACTTCCACAGGGAGCATCTCAGCTAATTGTATTTGCTTCACAGTTTTCCGGCAAATCTCTTGAGTTTGTTTGTTCTGGTATAGTGGTGTCCAGACCAGACTCTTTAGCTTCCAGAAGCCAGGACTGACGGTTGCCAGGGTGTCAAGCCAAGCCCTAGGCGTTGCACCATGAGATTATGCTCAGACGTGCATAGAGAGCACACTCAGCCCCCGGGGCCCACCCACTCTCCAGTCCTTACATCGGGCTGGTGCCAGGAGACGAGAAGAGCTGCGGAGAGCTACTGCCCAGGTTAGCGAGCTGCCACTGTTACCAGGCAATATTATTTGGTCGTCACAGTGCTGATGAAGTCTGCGAACAGAAAGCAGGGCCTAGGCTGCATTAATCATTCTCCAGGCGTAATAATTCAGTACCAGGGGTTTCGTGGCTTGTGTTTTTAATGTGTCACTGCAATAGGAAATGCAAGAGAAGCTGGCCTAAAACTTCCTCCCTCAGACCTGTGAATTCGAGCACTAAGCAACTTGTTTTTGTAACCCTGTTCATTGCTACTTTTTTCCCTTTAAAAAAGCTGAGCCGTTTCAAATCTTTCTGAGAACTTCTCAGCACTCCTCAGCATCTCTGGGGGCCTATGAGAACTAGAGGCCCCTTGGTTCAGCCTTCTCAGAAAAAGTAGTACTTTTCTTTCTCAGTCTTTCTCACTCTAAAAACAAGGTTGCCTTCCCTGTAACCAAAATTATGCATATGGAAGGAGATTATGCAAGAGAGTTTGGAACTCTCCGAGTGGGAGGTGATAGTTGATGGAGTAAGGTCCCTGAGAAGGCAGGAGAGGAAGGGGTTGAGAGCACAGGGAGAAAAGCCCATTTTCACAGCCCTTTGGGCCTTACTGCTTCTCACCTGGCCACTTGAGTCCTGTGCTCACCTTCCCACTGTGCAGTTGGAAGCAGGTTGGCAATTGGCCTGTCATTAGCAGAACTAGAGGATACTTGAGTGACAGGAGATATAACATATGCTGGAAGAAATCTTGGGCTTATGTGATGCTTTTTCTTTCACCTGAGCAGTGTTCTCTACCTTTTTTTCTCACAATAAACCGTATTGAGAAATGTCCCGTTGTGTTGAGGAAGATGCTAGTGACAACCCAGGCTCTGCCAGTCCACCCCAGGGCTGAGGTGCACCTGGACCCCATCCTAGGGACACTGGTTGACAACCTCCAGTCCAGAGAATCGAAAACCTCACAATGCAGGTGACCCCTGCAATCATTATCAAGGAACCTTAATTTATCAAGTGCTTTGGCTGCCCAAAGTTGGAAATTCAAAGTAGACATTGTGAGGCCCAGCCTCTTCATGGGACCTGTGGAAAAAAAGTGAGGGCCAGAGAGGGTTAGCCACTGGAGTGGGTCACAGGAGAATCAGGGAGCAGAGCCATCCCTGCCATCCCCGTGCTCAGATGGCCACTGGGTGAATGAGGAGGAAGGATGTCAGTCAATACACACACACACACACACACACACACACACACACCCAGGTTCAACAAGAGCTACTCTGCTGCCTTTAAAGCACTGGGCTTTCGTATTTCATCCCAACAAAGTGTTTACAACCAAACAGAAATTTTAAAGCCATTTCCTCTGAACCCAGAAGATTGGAGGAGTTGGGAGTTGTCATCCTTTGAGCAACAGCCACAGCGCCCACCACCCACCACGTGTTCTTGGGGGCCCACACCCAGCATCATTTGTCATCAACCTGTTTCTAGCCTGAGAAGCCCCTGTCCTTCTGCAGTGGATTGCTATAGCAGCCTCCCTGCTGGTCTCCCCACCTCCTGCCCTGTCTCCCTGGCAAAAACAAACAAACAATTTTTTCATAAATACAAAACCTAATCATGTTATTCTCCTTTTTATTTCATTCTTTGTCCCTCTATGGTTGATGACCCCTCTGCATACAGATGCAGCTTAGACATTCCTACCTGGCTCACCAGGTCCACCCTCCAACTTTTCCTGTTAATAGCGTTTACCACACTGTTTTGAAGTTGCGTGTTTTTCTCTCCTCCCACCCAGTCTCTCAACCCCCTGAGGGCAGTAGGTCTGTCTTATCTGTGGTTGTCACCTCAGGGCCTGGCACAAACAAGGTAGGCATTCAATGCACATTGGATGAATGGGCACCTCTGCTGCTCAATCTTTAGTTGCTTCATTCTGCAATGCCTTGCTATGCTTGTTGTTCTGTTTCAAAGCTTTAGCATCTCGATGATATCAAGACTCCCACATAAACAAGCAAAAACTTACCACTAGCTATGTCCCAGGACCAGGATATATTTAGCACAATTTCTTGATAATTACTTTTCATCATTATGACCCTAGGACATTGTAAAAGTCTTAAGTGTCCTTGATTCATCAGAGGCAGATTAAGTTTTTCATTTAGCAAACATTTTGAGTACCTTCTTTGCACAAATGTGTTCAGTACCAGGAGGTGTACAAGAATGGATAAAAGAGGTTTTTGACACCTAGACTTGATCATAGAGCTTTTATATTTTGTTCATGTTTCTTCCTTTGTTAAAAAACCTTTTTTAAAAACAAAGAAACTAAGCCCTTGAAGAAAACAAGACCTGTTTTAAGAGTGGTGAGACCAATATGAGAAGGTGGACACCTTTTACAGACCAGAAGACAGTGGTTCCTATTCATTAGAGCACAGGAGTGAGATAAGATAGACACCGTGTATTGGGGGAAATACAAGGATGTATCAAATGCAAACTTTGCCTTCATTAAGCCCACGGTCTAAAAGAAGAAACAAGATTTGTAGCTAATTACCTCAAAGACAGACTGGGAAGTGAAAAATGCCGTAAGAGGCTGTATCTGTTTGGGCTACAAGTAACAGAAAACCCAATTCCAAATGGCCTAAACCAAAAGGGGTTTAATCATCTCATATAGAAAAGAAATTGAGATATAGGCTGACCCTGGTTGACTGAATCAGCAGATTAACAACTTCAACTTCTTTTCATCTTTCTATTACACCTTCCTCAGTTTATAAGCTATAACTCTCCTCTCACATACAGAAAGGTTGCAAGCAACCGTCCTCTCATACCAATACCAACGCATTTAAAAGAACTCTGTTTCTCTTGTACCATCTCTCTTCAAGAGCAAAGAAACGTCTCCTGCAAACTCCCCCAGCAGGCTTCCCCTCATGCCGTGTTGGCCAGAACTGGGGCACATGCCCACTGCTAAACCAGTCCCTGATAAATGGGATGGGACCACTTACATAGCCTAGTCCCATCTGGATTTACCATAGTCACATGAGGAAAGGGTGAACTTGTTCTGCTGGTGGAGCCAAGATGGCTGTCGAGTGGCAGGCTAGAGTGCCTGCCATTGAGAGAATCGTTGAAAATCTTGCACTGTGCAGAGGAGAGCAAGATGGGAGTTTGCTTCTAATGGAGAAGACCACCAAGTATGTTCATTGTTCTAATGAGAGAAATACAGGTGTTTTCTGGATGCATCAGCAAAGCTTCCTGAAGGAGGTGGTATCTAAGTTGTGGAAGAAGTCCAAACTGGGGAGGGACACGATCAGATTTTTCTTTCAGAAAGATCACTCTGGCTGTGAAGAATGGATTAGAGGGTGTTGAAACGGAAGGCAGAAAAGCCAGCTAGGAAGCTGTTGCAATGGCGGTAATCGAGTGGTGAGCTGCTTCTAGCTCCAAGGAGGTTGGTGGGAGTGGGGATAAAAATAAACTAACTTGAAAAAAAAAAAAAAAATAAACTAACTTGAGAAATGTTGAGGAAGTAGAGTAAGCACAACTTGGAGATAGAAGGCCTGGGGGGCAGGAGGGGGGGTTGGGAAGCAGGGAACCCAGGGTGACTCTGAGGTGGTGCCACTGCCCAGGCAGGCGACCACAGCTGTAGGCGGAGGTTTGTGGTGGGGACGGGAATGATGAGTTCAGGTATGAGTGGAGCTTAGCGCGTGGGAGGTGGGTGGGGTCAGAAATGAGCTGAAAAGTAATCGGGAGTCAGACACGCAAGGCCTTGAAAGCCATGTTAAGGAGGTTAGAGTTGATCCAACCAAGGATTTGTGCAGAGATGGTGGTGAGGAGAGATGGAGGAAAGGAAATGCTGCAAGCCAAGTTGGAGATGTCTCTGCTCTCGGAGCAGGGGCAGGGAACAGCAGATTGTTATATGTGGTGACAAAATGGGTTGCCAAAAAGTGGACTAGAGGAGAGAAGGAAGGGGTGGCTAAAAAGGGAGAGCAATATGCTAGTGACAACACTTGTCCTGTACATAGCAATGTCATGAAGAGAAGTGATACCCTGCTTTTGGCTTGGCAGAGTGCTTAAATATACTGTCACACGTAAAGCTCACAGTCTGTCCTGCTGGGGCAGGCGTTCTCCCATCAATAAATACAGAAACAGCCTCAGCAAGAAACTACCCGAGGGAGTTAGGGCAATACCAGAAGCATCTCCCTGTTTTCCAGAGTCAGGCTAGTGCTGTTTTTAGATTTTACTACAAATCCCTTCAAAGAATCATTTTTGCCACTGATCTGGCACTGTATTCAGTACTAGGGATATAGAACCAAGTGAAGCACAGTCCAGTGTGGGAGGCAGAGAGAGGCAAAAAAAAAAAAAAAAATAGCAGGAAAGCCTGAGGGTGGAAGCAGACCTTGGTGACTGAGGTGGGTGTCAGAGCAGATTTGTGCAAGTCAAGGGGGATGCCCTCGCCCTGTCTCTGTTCTGGCCTGCTTGACCAGCATACCTTGCTTTATCTTGTAAATAACTTCAAATGGTGGCAATTGTCATGGATCATCTTTCCATTGCTTGAGTTGAGACTCAGGGAGAATTTGAAATGGGAGCTTTGAAAAAAAAAACTTTCAACATAATTTCCAAGCACCTGCTATGTACTCAGCAGTGTGCCAAGTGCTGGGGATCCAAAGGAGTTGAGACATGGGTCTGGCCTTCCTGGAGTTGAGTGGGGAAGACTGTTGCATGAACAAGCCATTCTGGAACAATGAGGCAAATGCAGTGATGGCACTGTAGGAGGCCGAAGACAGGCCACTGATTCAGCCTGGGAGTCATCAGGGAAAGTTGCTGGATGCCATAATACAGATCAGATTTGAGCTACCTTTCCCTGCTTTGAGATTTTTATGAAGACACAGGAACCTGAGTTAGTGCTTAGTGTCTTTCTGGCACAGGAGTAAGCATGCAATGAATAAAAACTAATATTACTTGCAGCTCAGATTAGTGGAGTGATTCGTTGAAAAGAGTAGAGATAATGTTGTTAAAATAAAGTGATGGGACCTTAGTCAACTGTCAGTTGCATAGAGGCAAGAAATTAAATTGTTTGAAATCTTTTAGAACAGGAATGAGAAATTGTTTTCAATGTAGATATCACCTACAGTTGATTGGAGCCAGGTTTTGAAAAGGGGTATTAATACCTATCTAATACTCTGTCTGGGCCCAACAAGAAGGAGTACTGCAGTCCATTAGTGATGTCTGCGAAGGGTGTGGGAGGAGAAAGCGGCAGCACACATGCCATATATTTGCCATCCTAAAATTAGAATAATAGTTCAAGAACTGGAATCTGACTACATCACAACCTGTTAACACCAAACCCCTGCATACTTGTCATTTTTCAGAGGCAAATAACAATGCTCTTTTCACTTGTGAAATTTACTTTTGAAAGTAAAGAGTCCTACTTTCAGACTCTATCTTGGAGTCCGTGTCCATTCAAACCAAGCTCCTGTACTTGCTATAGCCAGACAGCTGCCCTCTTGTTAGACCCGGAAGCAGAGCAATGTCCTGAAACATCAAAGAGTAACTGCTGTGTTGATTAAATTATATTCCTTCCAGTGGTAGAAGAGTAAAGGAATGTATTTTAGATTTTCTGCAAGGGTTTAAATAAGAAAAAGGCTGCTAATGAGACTGTCCGATTACCCAGAACTTTTCATTCAAGGGTCAGCCCACTCAATCAAGCATGAGCCATATTTATTTGCTAGGAGGCACGATGGAGGGGGTGGGGAGACGGGGAGGAGACGCAGCTTCTTGTATCTTGGTAATAACCCTTGCTGAAAGAAGATGTGATACAATTGTACAGGTACTTGTCACGCTTCACAGTCGTTAACTTGATGTCTCTATTGTGCTGTGTTAAATGCTGATTTGGATTGGAAAGGCAGCCGGGAACTCCAAAAGATCGGGAAAGGCACATTTAGTAAATATGTTTATTAGCATGTTAGGTTTCCTGTTTGCTTTGCTTTTTGGTTTTTGCTCTTTTAGAGTATCCAAATGATAACTCTGTCTACCAATCTTAGAGATACTGGAACTGCCTGACTTTTCATACCTGAAGATCATTTTGATTCATTTTTTCAGGATACTATTGAATAGGAACAAGGGCCAAGGTATGGCTTTTTAGGTTACCTAAGTGTCCAGAGAGCTGTCAGAGGGGAGCAGTAGAACAACAGGTATTTGTATGCGTGTACTTTGTACTCATGGTCCCAAACACAGCAACCTGCTTGAAGGGTCCATCTGGACAGTGGACAGTGCTTCACTGGCTGCTGGCTCTCAGCTGCCACACTGCAAATTGGAAGGAGCCTGGGCACGGAAGCCCCATACGGTCCTCACCATGGCTCAGATAGCTGGAGGTATTTGTTTTTCTACCTGAGTCACCCAAAGCTTTTGTCTACAGATAAGATCTTACCCCAGAGGTGCAGACCATTAAATATTTTCTCTATGCCTCAGCGAGAAGGTGTTTTACAGACTCTGCCTTACTGTTGAACAGCTATAGCTTTTACTTTAAAAGCTGTCATTTGTTGCTAATAAACATTTTAAATGGCCCCCAATTTTTTTTTTTTTTTCACAGAAATATGAATAAGCTGCCCTGGAGGCTATGAATTTTACTCCAGATCATTTTTGAAAATAGGTGAAAACAAATGGATTCATGTGTGTGTGTGTGTGTGTGTGTGTGTGTGTGTATGTGTGTGTGTGTGTAAATGGTTGGGTAAGTCTGAGGTGGCCCAAACAAGAATTGGAGTTAAAAACTGTTGAAAAATATTTTGATACAAAAAGAAAAACCAAGTACGTGCATCTATTTTTTTAAATTATGAGCAAAAATAATTCCTTATTTCTTTCAAGTATCTAATATGTAGATCATTACCTGATGCTACATTAAGTTTCATAAAGTATGAAAACTAATATGGGAAAAAGTGTGCTAATCACTGATGCTTGTACCTAATGAATCTTTAAGGTGAGGCAAAAGAACTAAAGTTTATTCTGTACATGTACCACTAGTCTAATGTGAGTCTGAGATAAATGATATAGCTTAATAAGAGTGTATAGGAGATTCTGAGAATCAAGTTGGCCGAACCACCGGTTATAACTGGTTGTTAAGTACCTTCTTTGAAACCATCTTTTGAAACCCTGCCAATTTATAAGTTGGAGGTTAATGATATAAAATGATCACCTGCTGATCTGTGAAATTCTAAAGCACTGGTCCATCATAAAGCATTTATTGTATCACCCCTGGGTGGATTACACTGTGATAAGCATAGCAGGGTGAAAACAAAGAAATAAGGGAGCCTTTCTGCCCTCAAGAAGCTTGTAGCTGGTTGGAGAGATAAAACAAGCATACAAAGCAATTTGAGAACTTTTACAGTGCCTGAAACTACACTACAAAGCACAAGTCCTGCAGGCAGCAGCGTGAAAGAGGGATGTGAGGCAAGTGTGGTTAATCACGAAAATGTGGGGTTCCACCGGTAGGGCATGTTCCCTATTCATTTGTAATCCCCAGACACACACCAAAGACTCTTTCTTCTTCCTCCTGGAGAGCCTCACACAAGCGTGAAGCAATGACTGCAGGAAATGTCATGTGATCCCGGCATGCCCAGAGCAATTCGAAACCACAAACGGCATGTGGCATTACCTTATTAGGAAAGGTTCAAGCTTTCTTTTCTTTTCTTTTCTTTTTTCTTTTCTCTTCTCTTCTCTTCTCTTTTTTCTTTTCTTTTTGTTTCTAGTTTTCTTGTTTTTGTTTTTTTGTTTGTTTTGGGTGTTTGTTTTTTTTAAGGAAGATAAGCTTGTTGCAGGCTGTGCAGTGGTGTGCCTCCCACTCCCAGAGTTCTAGCTCAGAAGCACACCCTGCTGAATCAGAGCCTTTCTGAAAGCGCCTGAGAATTGGAGCCTGGCTTGGTGTGTTTGCATGTAATTTTCTGGGAAAGTTTACAAATCAGACAGGCCTTCACCAGTGACTCAGTACCAGCAAAGCAGAGTCCTTGCCTTGTTTGTGAAGCAAAACTGATGCTATGCAATTTGTCCAAGCCTCGAGGTCACCAAAAGGGAACAGAGAAATTGGGAGGCTGGGGACAACTTACCTGTAAAATTCCTGAGTCTGGGGCTGAATTGCATCCCACTGGGAGTGCTGGCAATCTGCCGGGAGAGGGATGTGACTGAGGCAAGTCTACCAGGTAAGGCATCCAGATCAACCAGTCTGCCCTGATCAGAGACTTAAAATATGCCCTTTGCTCTGTGCTGCAGACTTCCTCTGAGAGGTGCTTCCTATGGGCCACGATCAGCAAAATATTTGCTTCAGGAGCCTTCCTTATTGTACTATTATTTAGCCTTTAGAAGCACCAAGTCCTTGCTCTTATATGCAGTGGGGACGGTTTTGTGTGTGTGTGCGTGTGTGTGTGTGGGTGACAGTCTTATGCAAAGGATTTGTAATATAATAACAACAACAATGATAATAAAATAGCAGCAAACATTCATTGAGTGCTTACTGTGCTGCAGGCACTGGAGGTCCTTCATATGCGTTGACATATTTACTTCTCCATGGAAAGGCTTTTGTTATATATCATGTCCATTTTCCAGATAAGAAAACTGAGATTCAGGGAAGTTGCATGATTTATGCAGCGCCTCACCACTAGTAAATGAAAAAGCCAAGATGCAAACACAGATCTTTCTGCCTCCAAACCTAATTACCAGGCTATTCTTCCTCTCAGACACATTTGTATGTATAATTTCTTAAAATCTTCTGCTTTATTCTCCTCCATAGTTGGGGGGTGAAAGGGAGGACCTCTTTTTCCCCAGGGTGTGCTGAGGCAAGAGAAGCCTTGGAAAAATAAATCAGAGATGAATTTATTTTGAAAAAGGAGGGTTTGTGAGGGGAAGTGTTGAGTTGGCCAGAGAAAGGGAGCTGCTATTCTGGACTTCACATGTGCTACGGAAGAATGCGTGGAAATGAGTGGGAGAAACAGAAGGTAAACCAGGAGAGGGCAAGATCAAATAGAAAGAAATGTGATAGTCAGTAAAGAAAGGGGCAGCCCTGCCTTCAAAAGTAGTGTGTTAATGATTAGCACTCTGCAAACTTCAGATCTCAGACATTCTCCGCGATATGCAGAACTCCCTTATTTGGGGGAGAGTTTTGCTTCCAAAAAAACAAAACCGTGACATTTAATTCTCAGTTTCTGCAGGGACTGGATGAAATCATCACTGGAAAAACAAGAAGGGCAGTGCATGTAAATTATTTCAGCAACTCTTAGAGGATGCAAAGTACCCGCCACCCCAAGGAAAGATGCTGCCAGGATTTCCTTCACCCTCTGGTCTTGCTGCCCCTCAGCCCCACTCGCTGTTCTGTGTCCTGTGTCCTTCCTGCTGTCTCTATGGAAGATCCCATCTCCCTTGTGGTTCCCTGAAAAAAAAAAAATGCATAAAGGAGATTTTTGTAGAGCAAATTGCATTGTCCCAGAAGCCTATAGTATTGCCTCTGGGTTATTCTGATATCTGATTGCTCTTTGACTGGTAGCCTGCCTCCTAACACTTTAGGTTTCTCTGCCCCTAGCATGTGGAAAGCCAGGGATTTCTTTATTGATCTTTAACCAAACTCTTAAATGCCCAGGACTTCCCTCTTCAAAAGAACCATTTTGCAAGCAGAAGAATCCTTTGAAAAGTGAATTGTAGTCCACGGTTTTTGTAGATAGTCTCCTTTTTTTTTCCCTAAAAGGAAGGCTCTTTATCCCTCCACTCCCCCCATGCAGACTAACAGTCTCTTGTTCTGATAGAGCAAGTTCTGTAATTATTTGTCCTTTGCAGATTAGGATAATGAAACATTTCAGCCACTCTCTGCGGGTTCCCACTTTGCCCCAGTGAATAGATCACTGCTCCACCATCCTTCTCCTTGTGGCCAGCAGCCTCAAGTCCCACAGTATCTCTGTCTTGGCACAGGGAGCCGACATTGTTTGCATAGTGTACATTCCTGGACAATTGAAATATCCCTTTTAACCTTCAGAGCATCCCCATTGGTTTGTGGGTGTTTGTTCCGGGGAGAGGGGGGGGAGATGGTGACTTCCATGGTCCACACATGATGCTACCCACACACACAAAAATTCCAAGTCTTTCTACCCTAGAGATTAGATGAATGTTGTGTTGTTAAAATCACATATTAAGATACTTCAAACTTCATTAGTCTTTAAGATTGGAAGCAGATAGTATTAATACTTCCTTCTTTTAACACTCTCTCCCAACCCACTCCCATTATATTAAAGCCTTTTTAAAGCAGCCCAATTTCATGTTAAGTTAATCTTCATTAATTACGATACTATAATTGCACACCTTTCTCAAAGCACATTCTGAGTATGATTGGTGCTTCATGAGGAAGATTTTAAAACCAAGCCTTGGACCATCCAACAGTCTTCATGCTTTTGGAAGCTGCCTACAATCCCTGCTAGGAATTATTTGCAGCTTAGTATGCACGAGAGTTAGATCCAGAAATGACCTCTGGAAAGATAATGAGTAACCAAGTTGAAACTCAACAGTTTTTCTTCCATTTATTTTGAGCAAATTACAGCCCCCCCCCCCCTCCAAAAATAACTTTTAAAATAATATGTTATTTGCTTTGGGGGTATCTGGGCCGCCTTTTGCTTCCACCTAGAATTTAAGCCTCATACATCCTTATCACCCACCTTTCTTTTATTTCCTTTCCCCTTTCTTCAGAATCTGAGATAATAAATGTTTTAGAAACTTGGAATCAAAATAAAATTGTACCCTCCCTGAATGATTTATTGATATTCACTGAGTTTTTTAAGCATGATTTTTAACTCACAAGTTAAAAATCAAAACACCTACTGGTGGATTTATGCCAAACCCTCTATTTTTAGAACAGTATTTTAAAAATTGCAGGTTTTATTTTAGGCCCCAATGATGGACGGATGGTAACGGGGGAGGCTCCTGGTTCTTCATCCCTCAGTGAAGAGCTGGTGTGATACCTCCTTACCTCCCTGGGGAGAGCCTCCCCAACACAAACCGCCTCTGAGCCTCTGACCAATTGGTTGCTGCAAAGAAGGGATGTTGCAGGCTTAATTTCCAAAAATAATGAGTGTTTTGTAACTTTCCTTTTTAGTTCTGGTGAATTTGAGTGTTCATTGAGCGTGAGGGTTGGGGAATGGGGACTTTTTTTGTAATTAAGAATGGAGGAGAAGTTTCCCCATGTATTCTTAGAGGAGTCAAGTTAATTATGCCTTTGTCAGCAGGTAGTTTATAGGGGAGTTGATTAAAAAAAAAGGGAGAAGGCTCTGGCCTTTAATTATCCCAGTTGGTATTCAGCTTTAGAAAGACTGTGTACCTGCTGAGTATGTTAATTTAACCACTTATATAGAGTGAGCATCTTAACTCTGCCATTCCCCCTTCCCACCCTACCCCACCGCACCAAAGAAAAGAATTGAGAGTAGACTAGTGGTGCAGAGAGGGCTTCTATACCTGTATAGCTTCACTCTTGTTTCTTTGCACTTTGGGTTTTCATTAAAATTTTTAGCTACTTTGTTTTGCTCCTCTGTAACTTCAGAGTCATTCATTGATTCGTTCTTTCCACAAATTCAGTCAATAAATATTTACTAAGTGCTCGCTTTTTACGAATGCAGGGATATAGACAGAAATGTCCCTGCTTTCAGGGACCTTAGATTCTTGAGGGATAGGGAGAGAAATGATAAATAAACCAGGGGAATAATTTCAGGCAGATAGATGCTATGAATCATGGTGGGCATCCACCTATTTCCCACAAAAAAGAGATCCTCTTGTAGGGCTCTCCGGAGAGGCCCTCTCTTTTGCCCAGGGACTCACATTCACGCTCTTATTTGCCCCTAACCTTGTGAGGTAGGGGAACAGGTACTGTTTTGTTCACTTTAGAAAGGAAATTGAAACTGAATAAAAGCAAAAAGTTTGTCCAAAGCTACAAAATCCATATATAGGGGAACCAGAACCCAGACTTTGCCCCGTTCCTCTGTCCTTTCCTTTACCGTGCCATTCTGCCTGGTCATGCCAGGGCCAGCTTTAGATCTCATCAGTATCAAATCTCTTTCTGACATGTGAGGAAACACAGCCCAGAAAAGTAAAATGCCTTTTCCAGGTGGCACAGCTAATTCATGTCTGATTTGGGACTGCATTTGGGGATTCTTCCAAATGTGTTCTTCAGCTCAGCAATTCAGATTTGAAAGCCTACTGTTCCCCCTAGCAGTGTTTGTGGTGAGCCTTCTGCATCTGCCACTGTGAAAGCTGATTTATGTATGTTTTCCATTATTATAAATCCATTACCCCTATTCTATCTGTCACCAGTGCATAGTTGCTCATATAAGACAGATTTAAATTTTTATTTATCTAATAAATACTTATGTAAGCTTTTATTATGTGCCAAGCACTACTGTAAACACTTTATAAATATTAACTCATTTATTACTCAAAACAACCCAATAGGATAGTTACGATTTTTATTCTAATTTTATAGACGAGGTAAGAGGCACAGGGAAAATAAGTGACTTGCCCTCAGTCATAGAGCTAGGAAGTGGCAGAGCCAGGAGTGAAACCCAGACAGTCTGGCTCCAGTCAATGACCTTAGCCACTATTCTAGGTTATCGTTTTAAACACAATCACATACTCCCTTAGGTGACCTGCTAGGAGGAACAGAAGATTTGCTGGTGGCTGTGCAATTTGGTACAAATGACTGAACTTCTCTGGGCCTTACTCTCCCCATCTGTAACATGGGACCAATGCCTACTTTGTAGGGTTGTAGTGAGGATGAAATAATATAGAGATGGCCCTACACAAAACACCTGACTCCTTCTAATAGGCCTTCAGTGAGGAATGCTTGCAGGTTCATGATCTTGGAACTGTGCCTTGTCTCCCTCTGTTTCTATAGGATTGGACTAAGACATGTGGATTCTACTGGTGGGCTACAGATTGGTGCCCCGTCTCACAAATATTCTTTGTCTGAAAATATTAGAGAGGAGCCTGAGCACTGTATGGGACACATGGGGAAGAAACAGCAGGGGTGGCTGTCCTCAGACACCCTGAGCATTTCAGCTTGGGCTCTGGACTTGAGTACAGCAGTTGGCAGTGCCCTGCTCTTTAACCCAGATCTGTTTTCCTTAGAA
Source organism: Choloepus didactylus (assembly GCF_015220235.1). Taxonomy (NCBI): domain Eukaryota; kingdom Metazoa; phylum Chordata; class Mammalia; order Pilosa; family Megalonychidae; genus Choloepus; species Choloepus didactylus. Next base: position 177,621,401 of record NC_051308.1, read on the forward strand.
GGCAGTTGAGAGACTAGAGTTTAAGAGCAAAGGTTTGGAGTCTGTCTACCTGGGTTCAAATTCCAGCTCTGTGACTTGCTAGCTCCAATTAAACTTAATTTCTTTGTGCTTTAATTTCTCCATACAGCAAGCAGGAATGATAGTTGTACTCCTTCTTGGACTTAGTGTGAATAGTAAATGTAGTAGTCCTTGTGTAGCACTTAGCACAGTGCCTGGTTATGGAGTAATAAATACTGTTATGATGATTGTTTTTAGCTCATCATCATCATCATCACTCAGGCAGTGCCGTTTGGGGGATCTCTCCTTCATAAACACACACAAACTCTCTGACATACACAGAGTTGTCATCACATTATTTTTACTGACCATTTTCAGTACCTTTTTGATAGGTGAATACCATTTTTCCCATCTTGATATATTTCCAGAGCATTGTTTAACATCCAAGTGATGTTCCCAGATCTCTTAGGGACCAACACCCTTGAGAAAATCTGGATGACTGACGTGCTTCATAATTTAGCTCCTGTTTCCAAAGACTGAGAATTCAGTTTATTGACGAATAGATAAATAGAAATATCTTAAGCACTGCTGCAGCCTTAATAATTGCTCCTTGAGGTTTTCTGAAGTTTTAAAAATACATATAATAAATTTAGACAGGGCTCTTTTAGGGGATCCCAAAGCAAATTCTTCATATGTGAGTGAACCCAAACTATCTTATTTGGCCTGCCCTTGCAAAGGATTGCTGTACCCAAAGGCATTCCGGCCTGTCATTTTCCTTATCTAATTCATCCATCTCTGGGTTTTACTCTTTCCTACTGTTGATTTTCCCAGTGGTATGACAGCAGCAAATAAAAAATCTCCTGCATCAGCTCTGTAGACACATTTGTACCATAGAGTAACATGCAGTTTTTATTATTTGTTAACAAAATTTTGTTGCATTTTGTTTTATTTGACTGTTTTGATGTTATCTTGCTTACTCAGCTGACCATGGCAAGGAAAACCTTACTTCTGCCATCAGGTACTAGCTACAGAACACACTAAATGTTGATACTGAGCATCAAATCCAAAAAGCACTATACAGCATTTCTTTATTGCCCAGCTTTCCAACCCACTCCTTCTCTCCTAGGCTTCAGAGCACAGACTGGGGCCTCCATGATAACACTCCGCCCGGAGTCGCTATACTTGGTGAATACAGTGTTACTGTGAATTTTGCACTAAGCAATCAGAGCCCTTTGTTCTTTTGATTAATAAGCAGACAGCTTGCTTCTTTACTCTTCTAATAAGGTAGCATATTCTGAACACTAGTATTTTTCATACCACCATCAGGGAAATTATCACTCCTACATATAGTCTACTATCATATATTTACTGTTTTTCTTTAGATCTATTTTAAATTAAACTCACATTTAAATTTAGCCTTGTCTGAAACTATAACATTCATAAAATCTAGAAATACCTTTTTCTAACAAACATTAAAATTAATATCAGCAATGTTAAAGAATGTATGTCTGTCTGCCACCAAAAATCATTGTATGTTCCAAAGAGTGGAAAATAGCACTCTTTAATGTAGAGAACAATTAAATGGTACAATATGCCAGTTACAGGCTTTCACTGAAATTTAGTGACTTTATTTATATTTTAAAATATTTCTTTTTTTTAGATAATAGGTGTTCCTTTGTACACACTGCTCTGCACTATTTCTCTTCTAGTTCTTTGAACCCTATCTGTTTAAGGCTCTGAAATGTATTCCTCCTTTGAGTTAGTAATCATATATATCTTACAGATTACTTATGAGGATCAAAGCCCAGAGCACAGTCCCTGGCACATAGATAGGGCAGTTAGCACCTCTTTGGTCTGTGTGGGCATTTTCTTCCAGCCTGAATTATTCGTGTGACTCCTAGGGGTCAGAGAACTCCTGAATTCTTTGTGAGTCTATAGTACAGTGGTTAGTTGCTAGAAGACGCCCAACACATATTTATTAAATGATTAAAGATTAGATGGTTATAGAATAATCAGGGGAAATAAACGAGACTGGGGAGATGAGAATAAAACACTTGTTGATATTAATTAATTAAGGCCCATTATCATGGATGAGTCTTCTGTGAACACCCTTATTTAAGACAGGTCTACATGGTGCTAGAGAGGGCCTCTGCCTCTGCCCCTGCCTGTCCACCCTCATTCATGCCACCTCTAAATGGAGGAGAAAGAACTGAAAGTCTGTCTCAGGACTTTCACATTTTTTGTCCTAAACTTGTCATTGGTCCCATTGCCTGCTTGGAACATTGGAACAACTTTCCAAAAGATCATTTACCCTGTGGTCACGAACTCCAGGGTCAGGCAAGGACTGTGCTTGGAGTGGGTGAGCGGCCCCGTCCCAGGTGCATCTGTTACTCAACCCCAGCTGGGCAGCCACGTGGGAATGTGCTCTCTGCAAACAAGCCATAAATCTGAGTTTTCATGTGAAAACTCCTAATTTTTAGAATATTGGCTCTGTAGTTTTTAAATAATTCTCTGTGGGCCAAATATAACAGGTCTGCAGGTCAGCTTCAGCCCTCCTGCTGCCAGTTTGTGACTTTTGCCTTCAATTTTGTTTCCTTAATCTGATTTCAGAGTTCCTCCTTATATATAAAGTATTTTTAAATAATTTATTCTCTTGTAAAACAGCTTGTTTATTTGTTATAAACTCTCACAATGCTGTAATCGTAGATCAGTACTTCAGTGGTCATTTCTGTTTGAGGTGATCCCAGCCCTTCCAAAATATGAGAATGAGCAGTTGACCCTAAGGGATGGGTGTCAGACCTTCACCTCTTGGCAAGCAAATGAAAACCATTTAGCAGTTAGCAACATTGGTAACTTGCTAGGGACTTTGGTGAACTTTCTTCTAGGATCAATGCATTTTTGTAGCACAATAAGGGACTCCTTGGAAGAAAAGTACACGTTGGCTGTACATGTCAGTGACCTTGTACAAGAAGGTAGTGTGGTAATCAGTCAGAATAGCCAGAAACTCTGGCTTGTTTATTCTTCTCCAAAGCCAGAAAAGCTTAAAAAAAAAAAAAAACCCTAAATCTTAAGAGATACTTTTCATTTCAGCACTAATGTTTAATTCAAGGAACATTTCTTTGTCTCCTTTTCTCAATCTGTATTTTATTAAAAAAAAAAAAAAAGTTTCAGCTTAGCTATCTGGTTCATGCAGGACCTTCATATCCAAGCTAAAGTGGAAAGAGAGTGAGAGTGGGGAGAAGTATTTGGAAAATAGTTAGGGAGGTGTGTGTGTGTATCTTTTTTTTTTCAAGAACTAATGTATGAAAGTATAAAACCTAGGTGATTCCCAGTTCACTCATCCATATTCTTTGAGTGCCTACTAAGTTATGGTATCAGGCACTGTAGTGAGCTTTTGGAATGAAGCCGTATCTTTCCTTAAAGATACCAGACGTAAGCAAACTTTTACTATAAAGGCCAAATCAGCTTTGCAAGCAATAGGGTCTCTGTCCCAACTACTCAACTCTGCCATTGTAGGGCGAAAACAGCCACAGATAATACGTACATATGGATAGAACATATGGGTGTGGCTTTGTTCCATAAAACTTTATTTGCAAAATTAGACAGCAGGCCATCTTTGGCCCACAAGTAACAACTTGCTGAATCCTGCTTTAGATGAGTGTGGAAGAAAGATGGGAGATGGGAGGCTTTGTTATTGCCATTTTTAATTGTCTTTATTGTTCAAACAACAATAACAAAACAGCATTCATAATCCTATCAATCAAATTAGCTGTTGATATTTCCATGTTCTGCCACTTTCTCATCTGCATATATAGCTCATATGCACCTTGTGAGTAACATAGATAAACTTATATAATTTTCTACTCAATTTAACATCCTAAACAGTTTTTCATTTAGCAATATAATCTTCAAAAATTATACTTTCAGTGGTATAGAATATTCCATCCAGCTTATGTGCCATAATTTATGCATTCCCTATGTTTTGTAAACTTTTATTATTTTCTTTCTTTCTTTTTTGATAATACTGCCATGAATAACTTCATGCACGTGACTTTTACTTTGGACAATTTCTTTAGGATGAATTCCCTGATAGCATTATTGGGTTGAAGGATATGAATGAACATTCTTATGGTTTTTGAAAAGGATTCAAAAGTGGCTTTGAAACAGAGTTGTAACTGCTTACTGGTCATCAGCAATTCCAGTTTCACAGTGGTCTTTGTGGCCGGGCAAGGCTTAGATTCAACGACAGTTCATTTGGTCTATCTGGGAACTCACTGTCTGGTTCATGCCCAGCTCTGATTTGCTCTTGCCTGAAGGAGGAGAAATAACACATTCCTCACCCCTGAAATTCATCTGCCAGATACTTTGAGTAATAAGAGGATCATGAAGAATAAGTTTCTAACCTTCTGAGTAGACTACTTTGATACGGCTCTTGCTTTGAAGGTGCAGGATCTTGAACACCACTTCCAAAAGGCTGCCCCTAATCCCCTGGACCATGAGAGGGTCCCATTGCTTAGTGATTTCACAACATTGAGTGCAGCCCTCACAACACTTTGCACCACTTGTTTAATGTCAGCCTCCCCCACTGCCATGCCTCACGTGGGGCCTGCCAGGTACATAGGTGTTCAGTAAACTTTGTAGAATTATGGTCGAATTGGTCCCTATGAAAACCTGTCATGTGTTGGTGATCAGTGGATAGCCTGGATATAATATTGTCTTCTGAGAGTTAAACAGTAAAAAGCTACATGTGATGGATGAGATCAGCTATCTATCCATGTCACGTTGAAGGATGGGATCTAGGAGCAGGAAGAGCTGGGCCCCAAACTCTAATCAAGACATGACTGGATGCAGCAGAAACTGTAGACCCTGGGGCTCCCATATCTGAGGAAAGAATGTGTTAACAGAAGAGGGGTGGGCTGCTTGGAGCCTAGAAAGGGGGGAAGAATTGGTTGATGTTTATGGAGCATTGCCCAGGGCAAAGACCCGCTGAGTCTGAGGTCACCGCAGGAGAGAGAAGGGCTTGCTTGAACAAGGGTCGGTGAGAACCCCAGGCCCCACCGCATCCCGGCTGAGCCCTCTCTCAGCATTATTTACCTCTCTTTGCTCAAGCCGTGTTGCTCCCCACCCAGACCCCCAGTGTCTCGTTTAGCAACAACTCTGAGGGTCCTGATCCCAGAGAGGGCTGCCCTGTCAGTGACCACAGGCCTGGCAGGGAGTGACCCCTCTGGTTTCTCTGGCCTGTGAGTTTGGCTAGTATGGATATTTCCCCAAGAAGATCCCTCTGGGGAGACTGACAGAATGGAGTTTGAAAACCTGCCACCTGAGGCTATGACCTGAATGTAGCATCCTGGCAGTGGCGTTGCCTCCTGTGGGACCCAGGTTGAGCACGCAGCTGGGGGTAGCGGATGATCTTCCTTTGGGGTAACTGCCTGTCATCTCCTCCAGCTGCCTCAGAGTTGTAAGTCAGCCCTGAAGAGTGCCGACCATTGGGTCAGAGAATGGGCTTGGAATAAGGCAAACCTGGAAACTCTTATTATTACTAAAAGAGAAAGAGACCAGTATCAGCAGGAACTTGAGCAAAAGCCTGAGGATGGTTAGAATTGCCAGAGCCATGGCAAAGAGCAGCAGGTCTCAAGTTTGGGACTTCTGAGTTCCTTCCACTGTTATCACCAGCTCTGTTTCAGGAATTATTATTTCTTCATTCAGTGGTCGCTGGAATAATTTCTGTGACCACCTTCTCATAGAGGTGTCAGGATCCCTCTGATTGCAGGCCCACCCAACAGTCACTAGGCCACCCAAGAAACACTCTGCAATTTCCTCAGCTTTCTTATCTCACATATGCCACTCAAACACTGGTTCAAACCCTGCTTCTTCTGTTCAGTGTCTGTGAGAATGTAGACAGGTTGCATACAGTTTCTAAGTGTGTTTCCTTGCTTGTGAAATGGGTATAATATTATATTCCTTGCCAGGTTGGTCTAAGGATTAGAAATTGTGTAGAAAAGAACCTGGCGCATAAGACACATTCAGTACTTGGCACTTAAAGTATAATATGCAAGGTATCACTACAGAGGTTTTGAATGTCTACTGTATTCCGGGCACTGTTCCAGGAGCTGGGCAGACAGCTGTGAAAGAGACAGGCCTTGCCCTCATGGAGCTCAGATTCTGGGAGCACAGGCAGACACATAAAAACACAGAATATAATGTCAGGTGGTGACATACATTTGGAAGAAAGTTAAAACAGGTTAAGGGGAAAGAGAGTGACAGATATGGTGGGGCGGTGGCTATTTCAGGTAGTGTGATCAACAAATGCTCTTCTGAGAAGGTGATATGGGAGCAGAAACCTGAAAAAAGCCATGCGCATATCTAAGGGAATAGCGTATGCTAAGGTCCTGAGGTGGGAGCAGACCCAACATGTTTATGGAAAAGCAAGTAGACCATATGGCTGGACCAGCAGGAGTGAGGCAGAGAGTAGGAGAGGAGGTGGGAGTTGTGGCCAGGGGTGAGATGTAGGGTCTTATAAACCATGCTAAAGAAGCCATTGAAGGGTTTCAAGCGAAAAGAACAACATCATCTGATTAAATTTTAAAAGGTTCACTCCAGCTGTCAATTGAAGAATATATTGTAGAGGAGTGGGAGAGGAATGGGAGAGAGCAACTAAAAGGAATCAAGGGGGTCAAAGAGAGGTAACAGTGCCCTGGACCATGTTAGAGCATGAAAGTCATGAGAAGTGTTTGGATTCAGGATGTATTTTTGTAGGTAGCGCCAACAGAGCTTGCTAGGGGATTAAAGGCTGGGTATGAGAGGAAGAAAGGAGTCAAGGATGACTCCAAGTGTTTGGGGCCTGAGTGTTCTGGTGAATGATGTTGCCATTTCCTAGATGGGGGGTACCTTGGACCACGGGAGGAAAGATTTGGGCTGGGGTGGGGGACATCTGGAGGCTTGCTTTAAACATGTTAAGTTTGAGATGTGTTTTTAGATATCCAAGTGGAGATGCTGGGTGGGCAGGTGGATCCTGGAGACCAGAGCTCAAGGGGGAGGTTGAGGCTGGAGATAAACAAAGAAAGCTCAGGATCATGGTACAGTCTTGCTGCTGACCAAAGCTCTGTGAGGACAGTCACCGTGCCAGTTCTGTTCATCTGTGTATATCCTGCACAAGCAGTCACAATATATCTGATGAAGAAATGAATCTATGGCTATTAAATTGTGGCATAGCAAGTGTGGTTAAGTGCAAAACAAAATCACTAGCTGACAATTTGTTTTATTATTGCAAACAAAAAAAAAAAAGAAACCTGGTGTATAGGTTCTTAGAAATAATTGGCATATAATAGAATCATAGCTTGACACTGAAAGGAACCTTTGAGGCCATTGAATTCAAAGATTCAAAATTTGTGAGCAGAGAATGGTAAGGGGAGCAGACAGATTATTGCAAAGGATAAGAGAATGTTTATAGGAGCCAGGCATTTACACTAAACTGAATAAATAATGTCTTGAACATAAATGCACTACACTTGTTCAAGAATATGAAGATGTTGTTGCCATTAATATAATAAAGAGAACTTTCAAAAACCTTTTTGTCATTATGTATTCCAGTAACCAATCAACACCAAAGAAACACGTATCTTTGGAGGGGAGAGAGTCTAGTGTGTGTTTTTACATTAAAAGGGGTCTTCAAATTGAAGAAGTTGAGATATATTAATACAATCCAAGCTCTTTATTTTACTGATGCAGGAAGGGAAGGAGGAGTAGGATTAAGTAACTTGCATAAATTACGCAGCTAATTAATGACTGGGCTGAGACAGACACTGGGTCTCCTGACCCTGTGCCCAAAGCTCTTTCCACCAGCCATGTGCCTGTTCTGTCTTTCAGCACCAGCTTTCTTCAGAGCAATAAAAAAGAAGTATTGCCTTAGAAGAGAAATCATTTATATTTGATCGTGACATTATTTTAATGAATTATTTTGCTAATGATTTAAGATGAGGATTATAATTATATTTTGCTTTAGCTAATTTCAAAATTCATTTACAAAAATTCCCCAAGTATATTCCATTTAGCATTGCAAAAAGAATAAGTAGCCCAGAGAGGGTCAGGGTCAATGAAAGTAAAATTTTTAATTTCCAGTAAGTAATTACCAAGCAACTAATTCTCGTGTCAAAAATTAAAACTTCATTGTAGTTGCAGACATCATTTTAAGGAAGCTTAGAAGCCTATAAAAATTTTCAGGAAGGGACACATCTGAATATCCACAGTTCTCAACTGTGTGGACCTCAGCTATGCTAACTCACCCCTTCAAGCCTCAGGTTACTCATCTGCAAAATGGGGAGTGAGACATTTCATTTTTGTGACATATAAAAAGCACACACATTCGGTGCCTACACAGATGAGGCCCTCAGAAAAGAGATGAGCCCTCCTTCATCTTACATAGGAGGAAACTGAGCCCCCCGTGGAGAAGTCACCCAAGGCAACCATTCTGAGTTCACCCTGGCGTCTGATCCTCTAGATTTTAATCACCTCACAACTCAGTCCCCCATGTTCCTGGCTCCTGTCTTCCTCAGGCCAAGCTTGCCAGCGAATCATCTGCCCATATCACATGGACGTTTTTCCTGGCAGAGGTGGTGCACTGTGAGGGGTCGCTGGCCTCGGGACTGGCATCACGAGTTTGAGTGTGAGCCTGTGGGCTGCACGAGCGAGTTCTGCCATGGGGCTGCCGGGGCGGCTGCATTACTCACACAAGTTAGCTGGCTCTGGCCAGAGCACAAGGTTCATTTGCATAGTTGCACAACAGGAAGCAGGTCCAGTACTTCGAGCTGCTGGGGCCCAGTGAGAGCAAATTGCCTCAAGAGCCCTGGGTCCTGGAGCAATGGACCATGCCTTTAGCTCCCACGTTAGCAGTTAGCATCAGGGAGCAGTAGCCTTCTGTTGCAGCCTCCCTGCCTGCTGCTTGGGTTATTTATTTGTTTGTTAGGGTTTTTTCCCTTCTTTCTTTCTTTCTTTTTTTTTTTTTTTTTTTTTTTTTTTTTGTCAATTGTCACATGTTTGGCAGGCATGACCAGAAGGCGGGAGATTTGGGGGAGGGGGGAGGGTGCATTGGACCTTTTATGGAATCAGAGTTCCTGATGAGCAGAGTCCTCTAGCTCTTCTCCCACAGTGGCTGGGAATGAAATGGCAGATGCATGAGTCACTCCGTAAGATGGGAACAGGAAGACATCCCGTTGATGCCAAGCCATTTTCAGTTCAATTATGAGAATTTATTCTCCCACCCCCCAAAGCAGTGTGGATTTCCCTCCCTTCCTCAAGCACAGTGGGTCTCTAGCACCAGACACTTTCCCTTGTGGAGGACATCTCAGTTTGGTTTAGTGCTCAGGAAATTGGCTTGTATCTGTTATAGCCTCAGAGGACCCTCTTTGCCAAAGAAACTTTCTGTCTGAACTATATATTAAAAATAAATAATCTATATATTAAAAATATTTCTCTTTCCCTCACAACAATAATGCACTCTATGGTATTTTAGGATTTCTTTTGTGTCAGAATATTTCATGTTTTTCTGACAGGAACTGTTGTTAGTGAAGATCACTTGGAGGTTGTAGTATTTCAGGGGATTCTCTGCTACTTTTAACTGAGTTCTCATAATTCTTTTGTTCCTCTTAAATTATTTGGTAGTTTTCATAATCATTATAATAGCTCCCATTTATTGAGTGCTCAGTAAGAGCTAGGCACCTTTTTACAAACTTTGCATATTCATTTAATCCTCACAACAGCTCCATGAGGTGAGGGGGCTATTCCCATTTTGCAGATGAGGAAACTGAGGCTCAGATTAAGCAATTTTTCAAAATCAAGCAGTTCACTGGCAAGAACCAGAATCTAAGTCCTATTCCTAACATCTCCCTTGCCAGCATTTCTCAAAGTGTGATCAGCAAAGCATTAATCCCGTGAGATGTTCCTAAGAAAATATTTCTGTGATCATATAATTTGGGGAAATGCTGCAAACCAAATGCCTCTTGCATATCACACATGTATTTTAGCATAGTAAAGACTCTGAGAAGTCTTGCATGAAAGAAGCCTGCTTATCATTCTTTGCATTTATATAACATGGAGTGCTATTTCCATATATACCTATTACTTTACAATGCATTCTGAGAAATGCTGTACTAGCCTAAGAAGACAATGTAGTATAGTGGTTAAGTGCATGAGCTTTGAAACCAGACCACCTGGGTTCAAATCTCATAGTTGCTACTTCCTCAGTAGAGTATTTAACTTCCCTGTGTCTCACTCTTCCCAATTGTGAAATGGGAAAAATATATTAGCACTTCTCTTGCAGGGTGCATCTGAAGGACCTTGAACAGCTTCTGGCACATAGAAGTACTCAGTGTACTAAATGTAGCAAAAGGAATCAAAATATTTGCAACCTGTGGAGTCTGGCCAAAATGCTATTCTGTGGATCCTCCAAAAACATATCAGAGAGGAAGCGTGCCCTCCGTCTTTCCCTAGGAGCTCTCTCTAGGGGCCCTATACTCTCTCTGCCCATCACCATATGGTTGCTTCAGATAGCAGCCCAGACCTGGGCTCAGGTCTAGGCAGTAGTTCTCTGCCCTTGAGTTAGGATTAGCATGCACTCTTCCTGGGACAGGAGTCAGCTATCGGGGTTAGCCACACGCTTGTGGGTGGTCCAGGCAGAATCTGCAGAGATATTGTGCTTGCTAGAAAGGAACTCAAATTCTCTGGGTTTGAGCAATGCAACTGCCCTTGCAAATGATTGGCCCCTGCATTTCCAGAAGGGGAAACAATTGCAATGCATTGAACTTTCACTGAACTTGCCACTCTCCCCACCCCCACACCTCACTAGTGATTAACCCAAACAACGCCTCCAAGGGGGCTGGGCTCTGCATGATAGCCTTGCAATTCTGCAGGCTTAGCTTCTGGACACTGGTCTCTAGCACCCAGCCTGCGACCTCATGTTGGAAAGTCTTGCAACAGGCATACCACTTTGTTGGTTTTCTCTCCCCCTCCTCTGAATGTTCTGAAGTTGATCCTGTATTGATGCCCTTTTGGAGGAGAGAAATTGCAGGAATTTACTTATTTTCTAAATTGACCCAAGGCGTTTGTTATGTGGCCCTTTGTGGGGTTTTTTCCTGTAAAATTTAAATATCTGAAAATGAGGGACTAAAATTAGAAAAATAAAGCAACCTTCTGTATGGGCAAGGATGGTTGCTCATTATATATTATGGAGTGAAAATATAATTTGCAGGACAGTATGTAAATATGATCCAGTTTGTTTAAAAACCATAGACATGTGTGTGATGTATGTGTTTACAGAGGCCAGAAGAAGGTATGGAAGGAAAGGAAAAGATACTGTTGACAGTAGTTCCCCCTTTAGAGTGAGATTAGAACAAAGGGCTTTAACTTTTTATTCTATTCACATGTATATAGTTAGAATTTTTAAAACATACTTCTTTTGTTACTAAAGAAAAGGGGGAGAGGGTGGCAAACACCCAAAACTAGCTCCAAAAATAGGGCTAGTACTTAAATAGTAATGGCTACTAATGGGTGTTGTTGCCTGACTGGCTGGAAAGCTTTACAGTGAAAAGGAAGGAAACTCAGAACAGAAAATGAGCCAATTCCTGTCAAAGTCAGCTCTGTACCAATAAACTCGGTCATGCAGCATGTAGCTTTAGAGCCTGTGCAGTTGCAAATGGTGCTGTTTTGCTTTTTCTTTCCCATGCCCTGGGCCACGCAGGCTGCTTAGATCTCCCAGGGTTCAGCTCCCCCTGTATAGCCCTGGGCCACGATAAAGTGTTTTAATCACCCAGGACCCAGACCAAATGAAGGGGCCCACCCCAAGCTCAAATGCAAGTGGGCACAGCTGCCAGAGGGCAGTTGTTATCACGGGTTCACCCCCTGAGAAGTCCTCACTCAGAGTTACTCCCCCAAGCCCTGGAACCCTGCCTGGGTGGAAAGGATCAGAGACTGTGAGACAGAGTCAGGTACTGGGGTTCTTTCCCTGGTTTAGAGGGGGCTTGAACAGGTCATTTCATGTCCCTTTGCTTCAGTGTTCTCCTATGTTAGTTGGGGAAAGTAATTTAATTACAGGGTGATTATGAGGACTAGATGTGATAATAGAAGTGAAAGATCTTTAAAAAGTAAAAGGTGGTGATGTACAAATAGAACATTAGCATTAGCTGTAGTGAGCTAGGGTATCTACCACTCAGTGTCTACCAATGGAGTGTTTTCCGCTTTGTTTTGATTTGGAGGCAAAACCCCTTTCTTTGCAGCATTCAAAGTACTTGCTCTCCTAGAAATCCTCCTTTTAGGTAAGTCACCCGAGGGCGTGTGAGTTTGAACAATTGTCTCTTTCCCCACCTTCCCAGATCCCATAGGAAGCAAGGAAGCCGGGGCTAAGAGTAAAGCTGGAGTCTGATTCCACGTTCTAGGAACTAATCATTAAGCCAGAATATTTTGATATATTAGTGCCTTTGTTCTCAGGGCACCTCTAAGTAATAATCAGTCTTTCATTTAAGAACATAGGGTGAAACAGTACTCCTCACATACACTTCTGGAAGGGTCTTAGGTAACTTTAAACGTTCCCTTTGTGATTGTTTTTTTTTTTTTTTAATTAGATATCAATCGTGCAGAAGAGTGAACATTTATGCATAGACATAGAATCTTAAGGTTGAAGAGAACACCTGAGTTCATCTCATCCCAGCTTCTTTATGGGTTTTTTTTTTCTTTCCCACCTTTCTACCCTCTTTCCTCATTCATTCAAAACCAATTTTAAGTGGATATTGCATATTTATTTGCTTATTAAGTAAATATTTATTGAATGCCACTGGGTGTAACACAGTATGCTAGCACTAAAACCATTTCTGTCTTTTATTAGCTTAAGTTGAGTGGGTGTAGGGAGTTCTAAATCATTCCAGTCAGTCAATAAGGACACAGGTAACCATATAACAAAGCAAAAGGCAGTTAAGTAACCAGAAGGCAGAACACAGTGTTTTAGTCCCTCAAAGGTGGAAGAGATCATTTCCATCCATCTGAGATACCAAGGCACATCTCTGATCCTATCATCACCTGCTTAAAAATTTCCAGGGGCTCTCAGTTTCCTCCAGCATAAAACTCAAACTACTGAGGCTTTTGACTCCAACCCATATGGCTTCCAGCTCTTTCTCTTCATGATGTCTTTCCTTGGGTGAACCAAAATTCTGCCCTTCCCCACACAGGCCTGGGGCTTTCACAGTTCTAGGCTTTGCTCCTGCTAACCCCTCCTTAGAATGTCCTTCCTTCCTAGCTCCAAATCCTGCACTGAAATGCCCCCTCCCCTTAAAGCTGCCCAGATCTCCCCCAGGGAGAATCACTCCCTCCTCCGAACTCCCCTTGGGCTTCTCTCTCTTCCAATACTTCTTTTCTACTTAAAGTTATTTATGGATGCACCTATTTCCCCCTTACTGGATCAAAAGCTCCTTGAGGGCAGGGATTAGGTCTTGTTTATTTGTACCTCCTCAATGCCTACCAAATTTTTATCATAGCAGAACCCTGATAAATCATTGTGCAAGGGAGGGAGGGGGAGGTTTTTAGTTGAAGGATCAGCAGAGATTGGGCGGTAGAGGTAATTTGACATTACCCTGGAAGCATACTCAAAGGAGTATTGGGAGAGAGGAGGCTTTCTGAGGGAAAGTAACAGGAGCAAGTCACAGAGTCAAGAAATTTCATGAAGATTTATCTGGCTGTGGTATCTATGGGCCGTTTGAGGATCCACAAGGGGAGTGATGGTTCCTTACCTTTTCTGGATTGTGGGGCCCTTTGAAAATCTAAGACATGCTTATGGACCCTCTCTCCAGAAAATGCACATACCCACAATATTTTCCAGGGGATACCTTCACCCCAAAGTAAAGAATCCCCAAAGTAAAAAAAAATCAGAGAAGGCTGAAAAGGCAGATAACATTATCGCAATTATGTAGAGGGTTTCAATAGACTACAGTTAATAGTACAATTATAAAAATGTTCTTTCATGAATTATTACAAAAGCAGTATGCTAATGCTAGGTGTTAATAGTAGGGAGATATATGGGAACTCTATTTTATGCACGATTTTTCTGCAAACTTATAGCTTCTTTAATTAAAAAATAAATCAATAAAGTTTTAAAAACACACATATTGTAAAGGGTTTGTAGGCCACAATGAAAGTTGTTTTTGGTTCAGCAGTCAATCGTGAGCAATTATTGGTGGGTTTAGTTGTTTAATTTTTTACTGAAGTATAATGTCATACAGAATAGTACTCAAATCATTAGCATAATGATTTTTTACAAACTAAACACCCACTTGTTTAGTGTACTTAAATGGCTTCTTCTTGCTCCTTTTCCCATCTTTCCCTTCAAAAGTAGCCACTACCCTGACTTCTAACAGCATACGTTAGTTTCACCTGTTTTTGTACTTAATATAAATGGAATCATATGGTTTGTACTCCTTTGTACTCTTTTGTGTCTGGCTTCTTTCACTCAAAGTTGTGTTTCTGAGATTTATCCATATTGTTGCATGTATTTAAAGCGTATTCATTGTCATTTGCTGAGTAGTATTCCACTGAGCAGTTTTAATCATTTGGCAGTTTCCATTGGGGGACGAATTGTGGACATCCTAATACATGTCTTTTAGGGAACATATGGACACATCAGTTGGGCATGTGCTTAGGACTAGAACTGCAATATGCAAATTTCTGCTTTAGTGGATACTACCAAACATCTGTCCATATTGGTTGTACCAACTTACATTCCTACCAACCAAATGATGAGTTTTGAGGTGTATAATATGATTAGAGTTGGATTTTAGGAAGATTTATCTAGCTATGGTATCTATGGTGGCTTGGAGTAGTGGTTTCAAATTGTGTTATATGGAGCTCTGGGAATCTACAGAGTCCCCTCAGGGGCTGCTACAGGAGGCAGAAGAGAAGGTTGAGTCAGTTATAGTGCCCCAGGCTCTTCATTCTCAATTACCTTCAAACAGAGTCGGTTGCTTGTATCCGTCTAATAAGCTTTTGCCACTGTCTTGGAGTACTGGGCCACGGCCAGCAGTCTTACAGGTTGAAAGCTATTGAATAGAGCACAAGGGAAAGCAAAAACACCAAAGCTGTTGCCATCATGTCTCAAACGAAATACCAAGGAAGGGCCTCAACAAAAGGTTGGTGGCAGGGAGACTAGGGAGGAAGGGGCTGATATAAAAATAGAACCTGTAGAACAGATGTACTCTTTGGATGTGAAGGGGCTAGAGGGTGGTCTCCGAAACAGAAATAAAATTGTGAGTCTTGGTAATTAGGGAAAAAGTTTTGTTGTTGTTATTGTTGTTGTTTTTCATTTTTTTTTTATTGAGGGGAAGAGAGAGAAGTGGAGTCCAGAGCAGGGCCTTCTATGTAGAGAGAGAGGACTGACTTGAGTTTGAGGAGCAGGTAAGCTGTCCAGAGGAGGAGGTCTTGATGACAGGTCCAGCCAGAAAATAGGGTAAGGGTCTTCTGCTTTCCCTTGGGAGTAGATGAGAGGGGAGAGGCAGAGAGAGAAAACTGGGCACTTGGGCAAAATCTTCAAGGACAGCTGAATTTATTTAGAGGACTCCAGAGAGGGAAAGGAGTCCGCCCAAGAGACAGGAGAGACAGGCTGTCAGGGATGTGAAGACACACCCAGGGCAGTGCCGGGACCCAGAAACTGAGGACAGAGTCAGAATCAGTGCCAAAAAAATGGACTTGTTCAAAGATTTCGGCTTTATCTGGAATCATGAAATTTCACAAGTGTGCCTTCTTAACCATCAGTTATGCTCATTGTTTTATGTTTACTATGCTGTTATCTTTGAAAATTACCATGCCTTGTGCATGGTAACTCACCCAGAAATTTCAATTTGTTATGATAACCTTTCCCAAAACATTCTGGCTAAAAGTGAGCTTACTGTATTTGTGGGCTTGAATTTTTTTTTTTAATATCCATAAACACTGTTTTTTTCCTGTGTGCTTGCCTGCCTTACAACCCAAAGGATAAGGAAAACTCCCAGTCCCATCCCCTCCCTTAATTAGACTGGTTCCCAATTATAATGTCTTCTAAGCAGCAGCTAAGTTCTGACCCACAACGCCACCTTGCGTGCATGATGCTTTCAGAGCACTAAATGCAGCCCTTTCCCTCACCTACACTTGACTTTAGTGACATGTACAGTCCCTCCCTTGCTCATTAAGATAATATATAAACATAAAAGCTTAAACCAGTTGGTCCAAATAGCTCTTAAGAGTGGGGAGGGGGAAGACAACTCAGAAGCATAAAGAGAAGAAGAGCACGTGTGATAGCCTCCTTGTTACAGATGAGGAAGCTGAGGCCCGGAGAGAAGTGGCTTGCCCAAGACCACCAGCTGGCTCAGGCAGTGCAGTCATGGAGCCAGGCGCTGAAGACTGAACAGCCTGATGGGTTTTAGTCCCGTGGCCCTTTAACCAGGAGGCATGTCAGAATCACCTGGAAGTTTTTCTGAATTCACCTTTGTCAGGTCCTACCCCTAGAGCATCTGAATCTGGAGGTATGGGGTGAGGTTTGGATCCAAGTGCTTTGAAAGAGCTGCCCAGATGATTCTGAAAGGCTTCCAGCTTCTCTCAGCTTTGTTTTTGGTTTAAGTCCTTCATTATGTCCTACAGGTATTATATACTAATAAGAAAAATATCATTAAATGAATTATATTTTAAGAGAGAGAAAAGCAATACTTTTCTCTATTTAAGAAGTATGTGGAAAGTTTCATTATTAAATTAAATATTAAGATGGGAAGCTCCTGATAGGTTGCTAAGAAATAGGAGTCTGATGAGGTAAAAGGATTCGGATATTTTTCCAATTGTCTGCAAAAATATCTGACTTCCTGATCACATAAATTTGCTTACAAAATTCAAGAGTCTCACCTAGCTCCCTATGTAATTAATTGACACTGTCTAATATAGGTGGTATATAAGAAATCACTTTGTAAATTGCAAAATCTTTTGATGGTATAATTATTACAGCAGGCTTTCCACAATAGAATACCAAACTTATGCATTGGGTAAAGGCAGACATGACATACAAACATCTGGAAGCATCAACATATGACCTTAGCTGTGTTTCCCCAGAATTCAGCTGGGGGTAGTTTTCATTTATAAATCTCTCCAGCCAATGAAAGCAGAACATCCAGTGATCACATGAACATCACGCCTGTTCATTTATAAATGTCATGTTGACATTGACGGCTAATGGATGTTTATAAGAATTGTATGCATTACTGAGCTCAATTTAAAATCAGTCATACAATTTCTACAACATGTAATACAAACACATCATTTATTTTGACTTAATATTAGTACATAAAAAGATTTAAAAGAATCTTATATGCTTCTGAAAATATTCCAAGGATGCACTTTTTTTAATGCAGTGTTACTGAGATATATATTCACACACCGTATAATCTGTCCAGGGAATACAATCAGTGGCTCACAGTGTCACCACATAGCTGTACATTCATCATGCAATCAATTTTAGAAAATTTTCATTACCCCCTCCCAAAAAAAAAAAAAAGAAAAGAAGAAAATAATAAAAATAAAAAAGAACACCCAAGCATCTAAGGATACAAAACTCATATTTGGTTGCACACAAGTAAATGTTGATCTCTCTCAGAAATCTAATCACTGGACTCCTTAAGTATTAAAAAGTTTAATTAACTTTACAATTAAATATATGAATAAATAAATAAAAAGTGTTACTCTTATTGTAATAGCTATTAGGATTTGCTTGAAAGCTGTATGTTATACCCAGTGCAGTTAATGAGATGAATTATCTTTGGGAAGCAGCCCCCTTCCCTCCATTTAAGTGCCTGACCCACACAGGCAGATTAAGCAATGGAGACATTTGAGACACTTCTTTCTTTCAAGAGCTTACATCATCAGAAGGTACTTTTCCGGTGCTCATCCTTCATACAAGGGGAAAAGTGCCACCAAGGACAAAGTCCAAATAAATTGCTGCTTTTTGAAACCAAGGATAGCAGGTATCCTAAAACCAGTCTGTATCACTATCACTATCCCCTTCACAAGTATAGCAATGAAAGTATAGGCACCAGTGCTATACTTTGAAAACTTAGGTGACACACAAGAAGCAGTGTAAAAAAAGTCAAATTATAACTTAGAGATGTTTATCATAGTTCCTAATTGATACTTACTTAGAAATAAAGCTAAATTAGTTTCTCTGACTTAACCTCTTCATCCGATAGATAATGCATTTGGGCAAGTACTGTCTGAATACTTAATTTTGTAAGGTAACATCACCCCCATTTGTTTCAGAAATTCAGATTTTCATATATTGGGTTCAGGCCCTAATCATCACTGACCTAAGTACTGCTACAGATTTCTGTATCATTTCATTGGATTAAGTAGTACTTACTGAGTTCCTCCTCTGTGCCCACCCCCAGGAATATATTGTGCCTCGTTTCCTGAATCTGGAAAGAATTACAAAAACTTGCACTTCCTGCCAAGGCCATACATGTATCTTGTAACAAATGAAATCAACATATATTTATTCTTTATGTATTGTATATGGAGGACGTAAGGTCCTTGGCCTCAAGGAGTCCACCATCAGATAGAAGGTGACACTTGAAGAAAGACTCTGATGGGTGAAGTATATTCGTCAGAAGTATGATGACCACAGTTTTAAAGCCAGTTGTCATGGTGTAGTAATTTATAAGTACATCAAGAAAAGCAGAATATTTGAAATAGATCCGGCGCAGAAAATCTGGGACTGCGAGTAACCACAGAAATTCTTTTTCTTGGCTATAATAGGCAGGAATCCTCTCACTCCATTTGATGATCTAGTTTTGTGAAATTCTTGAGTTTAAGTGACAGAAGACCTGCTCTATCAAGTAAATTATTTGTAGTAACATGCTGCATATTTAAATTGGTGTCATCTTTACGATTGTTTTAAGTGCTCAGTCACCATATATTTGTTTTATTTTACTCATCTTTCTAAAAAAAAAGTCTTATATCTCATTTAAAGAAAAATTTTCCTGAATTTGAATAAATTTATATTTCTGAGAGTTTTATATCACTCCTTAGGATGAACTGGAGGCATTCTGAACTTTTACAAAACTCAGCAAACTGGAGTACGTGTGCCTTTTAGGTGCCAAATTATTTTAATTCAGTAATGTTACTGTTAAGGTTTGGACCTTAAATGACTTGCCTTGGTCTCTTGTTCCATATTTTCCTTCAAGGAACATTAAAAAAAAAAAAAAAAGAAGTTGTTAACAACTTCAAGTTTGCATTTAGAGGGAGAATTCTAATCACTTTGAGCGAAGAATGAGTGATAAATGTTTAGGTATTGTGAGACTGAAAATAAATATTTTAACCATGGGAGCCAACACAGAAGGTGCATCTTGCTAGTCACTCCAGGAACTCATGGACTTTGCTTTCCCTCAAGGCAGTTATCAAGTCCAGACATGTTTGGAAGGAGGCAAGGACATTTCCTCACTATAGTTTCATGGGATAAGGTGAGTTGAAGGAAGAAAAAAAAATTAAGTATCCTATTTTGCAGTTTTTTGGCATTTTTGAGTCATGGATCTCTGGACTGCAGTGTTGGGACTTGTGTTTTTGTGTGTGGATGACACCAGGGAGTGATGCTTCCTGGCAAGTTAAACTTTGGCATCTGTGACCCAGGAGAACCTGAGCGCTGTGTGAAATGGGCAGAGAGCCCAGATCATGGCTGTTTTAACCCCATTTGTGCCATCTCTAAAGGCAGTTACTTCCTTTGCACTCATTAGATCATTATCTAGAGAAGGAAATCATAGATAATAATGTTTCTTCCATTCTTTAATGACAAGTCTCAATTTATAAATTTAAGTAAGAAAGTGTGTAATATGTTTTGAGGTGTTTAAGATCATGGAATTTTACCTTTTTTTATTCTTGGAATTTTCTGACATGTACAAAAGTAGACTAGAGTAATAAATCCTGTGTACCTGTCACCCAGCTTCAACACTTGACTAACTCAAGACCCATCTTGCTTCATCTGTATCTCCACCCTCTCTTGCTTGAACTTTATATAAATGCAATAATACAGTATATGCTCTGTTGTGTCCAGTTTCTTTTGCTCAGCATAATGGCTGCGAGATCATCTATATTGTTGCGTGTATCAGTAGTCATAGATGAGGCAATTCAGCAACCTGGGCTGCTTCACTCTCCCGCTCCCTTGCTCTTCCACTTCTGTATCTTTCAGTCTCCCTTTCTCGGCCCCTCCTCTTCCTGATTTCGAGGTGAGTCCTGAGCCTCACATCCTCTCCAGCTCTCTGTTTACCTCTCCCTCTAGCATCTTCTGTCTCTCCCTTGTTGCTCAACACTCCTCCTCTGCTTACAAAAACAGGCAGCTGATAATTATCTCTGAAAACAATCCTCCTGCCCCTAAAAGGTTCCATCCAATTTTTTGTCTTCACCACCCTGCCTAATTTCCCTAAATATTCTCCTACTTTCGCTGCTTAAGTTCCCAAATTCATAGTCCTCTCGTCAGCCTCTTTATTTGGCCTCCAACCCCTTCATACTGTGAGAGCTACTCTCAGAGGTTCCCCTGCAAATTTGTAATCACCAGGTCCAATGAGATATTCTTGCTCTCTGTTTCCTTTAGCCCTATAAAGTAGCTATTTTACTATGCATCCTCCTGGTTTTGTGAATAACAATTACTGGGCTTGGGGAGTGGGGTGCAGGGATGGTTAAGGGCACAGCATCTGGAGCCAGGTGGCCGGGCCTGGAGTGCTGGCTCCTCCACGTTCTGTCGCTGTGACCTTGGCTGTGTTCAGACGCCTGCCTTCCTCAGCGCCATTCCTAACCTGGAAAGAACAATAGTAACAACCTCACAACTTGTTTTGAGGATCAAGTTAATATCTGTAAAGGGCTTAGAACAATGCTTGGCAAGCGGTAAGTGCTATATAAATATTAGCTATTAATATAAAAATAAAAACCTATAAACTAATGGAATGCATTAAAAAAAATGCTAAAAAACTCCTGAAATTTCCACCACTTAGTAATCACTATATTTTGGAGTATATCCTTCCCATGTCTTTTCAGGGTGTAATACATTTTTAACTAAATATATTTCAACATGATTAATTTGCCTTCCTCCCTAATGCCCCTTTCTTCCCTTAGCTTTTCTGACAATGTTGCCCTGCCCAGGGTGGCTTCCCCTTCTTCTGTGACAGCCCCTTCTCTGCTCCTTTAAAAGCTGGCCCTTCTTGTGCTGGCCCCTGGGGAAAAGCCCAAGAGTGTGCTCCACTTTTCTTCAGTTCTCCTTCTGAAGTCCAGGGCCCAAAGGCCACCTCTGGGCTGGCACGCCCTATTCAGCCCCCAAGAAGAAGTATCGTTTCATTCCTACATTTTCATATCTTTGCATCCAGCTTTTTTCTTTGCACTCCAATTGTCTTCATCTGTTTGAAACCTTCAGGCTCCAACTGCTAATAAAATAATAATGATAATAGGAAACATTGGAGGTTTTCTATGTGCCAGACTCTTTTCCTTATTATTTCTTTTCATCATTACAATCCTCTGAGGCAGGCATTCTTGTTATCCCATTTTACAGATAGAGAACCTGGGGTTCAGCAAGGTTGTAAGTGACTTGTCTAACATCATACACTACTACTAAATGGCAGCCTGAATTTGGACCCAGTTGCATCTCACCCCGGAGCCTGGGCTCTGTAACATATTGCCTGCCCCTAGACCTTCCTCGGAAATATTATAAGTTGTCTTTCGCTGTCTCCCACCTCTGTTCCATCCTGCACAAGGCTATTGCCTTGTTTTTTCAATAACACTCCCTTGTGCCTGTCACTTCTACTCAGAAACCTTTGGCAGCTCCTGTTTTCACATAACAAAGTCTGTTTTTAATCTGCTCTATTGCTCCCCTCAGTAACCTTTCTGAAATTCTGCCCACCCCCTCGCCCCCACCTATCCAGTTCCTACCCTTCAAGAATTCATTCATTTAAGGCCTTTATCCCTCATGAATTTTCTCTGAGTGCTCAAGCCCCTCTTTGACCATCCCTCCTCTAAGCTCCGGAAACCTTACTGCTTGCATTTGGCATGTTTTATTGGCCCACTTATATTTCTTATTTTACATTCAGGACTTAGGCCGTCCTGTTGGAATCGTAAACCCTTTAGCCACTAGTCCAGTAGCCCACATTCATTGTTTTTGGGTGATGCCCAGTCGCATTGGTGACCGTAAATGTCAGTGAACTGCACAGACTCTCTTCAATCCTTTCTCGGCCTTTTTCTCTTTGAATCCATTCCCCATTCCCCTTCAAGCAGCTGGCACCATTCAAAGCAAGGGAGTGGATACCTAGTTGCCTCTTAATCCAAAATAGATGCAGCAACCTTGCCTGTTTGCCTCATTTTCAGCTCTCCCATGAAGTGTTTGTTTTTGTTATTGTTTTGTTGTTAACTCCAGGCAAGTGGGTGAGCTCCTGTCTGCTTAGCAATATTAGAAACTGCAGCCTCTGCCTAATGTAGATCAGATGCTAGGCCTTTAAGACCAGAATACTAAATATCTCTGTTCTTCTGCTTTGCAGCCCACCAGGAATGAAGGTAGCGTAGCGAGACTGGGAACATCAGGGTAACAGGGTCATGACCTCGGCCCTGCTCAGCCAGGGTAGGTAAAAAGTAGAAGGCAGGTCCTTCAGGAAGGCTGGTTGGGGGATTCCCTGTAGGTCACATAGATGGGAATAAAGTACAAGTTTTCTGGGTTTAGGTATCAGAAGGGACACAGGCCACCTTACCACAGGTAAGAGATGGATCCCTAAACCAGGGCATTTGGAATGCTCCTTCCTTAGAAAGGTGGGAATAAACTCAAGGTATAGGGGTCTGTACCTTGGCATCCCTCACTTTCAGTTCCAGGACAGTGCAGGAATATGGATTAGGCTTGATTTAAATAGACAGCCTGTTTAATATGACAGATGTATCATCCTCCTGTTTAAAAGCTCTATTGGAACAATCACTTTTTCTAGAATAGTGGCTATTAAACTTTAACAAACATTAGAATCACCCGGAAGACTTGTTAAAACACAGATTGCCCAGGTCCCACCTCCAGAGATTCTGATTCTGTACATCTGGGGTGGGAATTCAGAATTTGTGTGTCTAACAAATTCCCAGGTGGTGCTAACATTGCTGCCACTGACCTGGAGAACACACTTTGGGAACCACTGATCTGGAGACCTTCCTAGCTGGAGTCATTCCCACTCTGAGGCTCCTTCCTTTACAAATGCTGAGCACCTTGGGGGTAGGGTGAACCTTATCTTGGGTATGTTCTTACGTTGCTTGGAAATCATTCTCTCAATTCATATATCACTGTTTCCCCCAAAGCAGTGAGCCTTTTAGGGCATGAATTTTGATTTGTTTCTCTGATCATTCCCACTTCTCTCTGTAGCCTCAGAATGCTTTAGTACAGGACCTGCAGGAGGGAAGCAGTGGGAAGTAATGGATAGGAGCACCAGGGTTAATTTCAGTTCTGAGAGTTTCAGTTTCCTCATTTGGAAAATGGGTTAATAATACCAACTTCAACATGATCTCCAGGATATACTGTTAGCTAAGATTTTAAAACAAACAAAAAAAACAGTGTAGAGAACATGCTCCCATTTGTATTTTTTAAATGACAGATAGATGCATAGACATATTTGCATATGCATGGTATATCTTCAGAAGGAAACTTGAGAAACTGTTAATAAGTTGCCTCTGGAGTCTAGAGTAGATGAGAAGCTAGTTTTTGTTGTATACCCTTTTGGACTATTTAAATTTCTTACTATAGGCATATATTGTTAAAACTAGTTAACTAAGAATAATTTCTTCTTCAGGGACATTGTGAAGAGTAAATAAAATAACTTTACATAAAGCCCTTAGCACAGTGCCTGCCAAAGGAGAAAAACACCCTCTGTAAATGTTAGCTTTTGTTTTTAATAGGTAGACATTTAATTCATTCATTCATTTATTTACGGATAAACACATGAGACATCTAGCCATCCTAAGCCAGCCATGCAGGTATGAGCAAATCATTTATCAGCCAGTCTTGCTACACTAGGTAAAGAGTAATACTTGTTTTTAAATATCATTGTCAGTGTTGTCTACAGACACATCTCCATGCATAGCTGGATCCTGGTGCTCTACCAGACAACACAGCATACCGCAGAAGGGGCCAGGTCCCACACCCTACGTGCCACCATCCGAGGGCTAGACCCACCCTCAGGCTGAAAACCTGTTTGGGGCACAGTAAGGGGGTGCAGAATAGCATGGCCCTTGGAATCTGGGCATTACACAAGCTGCCATTCCACACTATGGGTGAAAGTTCACATCGCCAGCAACTGGCCCTAATAAAGTACATGGGAGTGTCAGAGACTCCACCCAGGCTTCGCAGAGCCATGCAGGGAACCAAGCAATGGGTAATCTTCATCTTGGAAAGAATTTTGCAGGATCTCTGTGGGAAGGAGCGGTAGAGCATATCCTGTTTGTAAGAAAATAAACACTGGGCACACAAACACCCCAAGTGATAGGTTCACATTGGACGACCTATTGGTTGCTACATAGTGTGTCTTAATTTAACCCAAGTGTTTACTGAAGCCTATTCTCTGCATTAGTCAGTATGAGAGAGGAGGGCATGGGGTAACTCACCTGCCTGGTTAGGGTCATGGCTTTGAAGTAGAACACATCTGGGTTCAAATCCTGTTTCTCCCACCTACTAGCTATATTATCTTGGGCAGACATATTATTTAACCTTCTTAAGCTTCATTCCCAATAGGTATGATAAATCCAACCTCTTATGCTGCAGAGAATATTAAATGAACTAATTCCTGTGTAAAGTACTTTGCTTAGTACCTGGCACACAGCAATCAGTAAATGTAGTTGCTATTATTATTGAGCTAACAGATTAGTAAGAGGAAAGTATTTACACATACAAAGCCAATTACATAACAATAAACATCAAAATAAATGGTGTTATAGACCCTTTTGAGTACTTGGTAATAGCTATAAATCCTCGGAAAATAACACAAGACCACCTACCAAATTTTGCATACAATTGTAGGGGATCCATAACAACTCTTCTTCCTCCCCTTATCTCATGCATGGGCCAGCCCTCTAGAGTCCTTGGCCCCCTCAGCTATAAGCATATGGCAAGAATTCATAAAAGGTATTAATCATTGTAAGTAAAAGTAGGGAGACCTTCCTGGAAGAGATAGTAATGTGAACTAGGGTCTTAAAGAAGAGGGAATTTAAATAGGGCATGATGAAGCAGGCAGAGGATTTGAGCAGAAGCTCGGAGGTGGGACTTGTAGACACAGCCCATGCAGTTAGGGAAGGGGGTGACAGCCCCGACACCACTATGATATAGTGATAGAGGTTCTGGATGTGGCCTTTGGAATCAGACTGCCTGAGTGCAAATCCCAGGCAAGCAACTTACTAGCTATTTGACACTAGGCAAATTCTTAACTTCTCTGTGCCTCGGTTCCTTCTTTTGTAAAATAGGGAAGAAAATAGAACTTACCTTACAGGGTTGTGTGAGGAATCAGTGAGATAATGTATTGACAGTGATTGGCATATACCCTGGTGTCTGCCAATATAGTAAGTTCTCCATAGAAATATGCTCCTTTCATAATTAAGATTTTTATTGTAGTGGTAGGAATGTTAAAGAGGATGGGGTCAGATTAGAGAGGATATTGAATGCAAAGTTTGAGTCCTTTGGAGTCTGTACCAGGGAATCCTGGGAACCTTTTGTGAACCAGAGAAGAATAAGCTGAAAGTGTTACTATATCTAAACATGTAGTGATCAGAGTAGATCCGATTAGAGAAAGATTAGGGGCAGGCGTCCTGTTACAAGGCTGATGCAGCAGCCCTAACTTGAGGTGCTGTGTGCCAAGACTGAGGTGAAAAAGAAGCCAGAGGAATGGAACAATATAAAAATGTGGGCTTATCAAAGTAGGAATCAAGAGAATTGGAAAGTGCCAGAGTCTAAGGTTGCACTGTCCAGTATGGGAGCCACCAGCTTCACGTGGCTATTGAGCACTTGAAATATGGCACTCCAAATTGAGATGTGCCGTAAGTGTGAAAATACACACCAGATTTCAAAGAATAGGAATGAAAAAAAGAATGTAAAACATCTCAACTTTTTACATTGATTACTTATTTCACTTTGGGTCATGTTGGGTTAAACGATGTATATTATTCAAATCAATTGCACCTTTTTCTTTTTCCTTTTCTTACGTGGCTACTAGAAGATTTAAAGTCACATATGAATCTCACATTTCTGTTGGGCAGCACTTGGTCTGAGGAATAAGTGGGAGGGCTGAGGCAAAGATGCCTCAGTGCCCAGGACAGTGGTGGTCTCACTCTTCGAGAAGGGGACGTTGGATGGTCGGGGGCGTTGGCGATGTTTTGTTGGGTTTTGTATGTGTTGTGTTTGAAGCAACTATGGGCCTTTCAAGTGTCAATTTGAATAGGCTGTGAGTTAGACATTAGACTTAAAGGGTCAGGGCCATATGTGAAGTGTGTTGGCCAAGGCTGAAGTCACAAGGGAAGGACATCATCATTACTGAGGATCAACGCGTGTCAGCCAGTTGCTTGGTGATTAACATATGTTATCTCATTTCATCCTGATAACCCTGTGAGGTGTAGGCACTGTTGTTATCATTCCCATTTTACAGATGAGGGAACTGAGGCTCAGAGAGTGAAGCAACTTGGGGTAGTAAGTGGTGAACCCAGGTTCAGATGTTTCTGACTGTAAAAGCTCCTGTTCACTCTGCTACACCCAAATTCCAGGAAGGAGCTCCTGGGAATATGTAGTCAAAAGAAGGGGCAAGAGCTGTAGCAGAGGAATATTGCTGGGCAGGACAAGAACACAGTAGTCTAGCATTGCTGAAGCCAGGAAGGAGACACTCTCCAGAAGGAAGTGGCTATGAAAAAAATAAATTTAGACTCTTGTAGCAAAGAAATATGTTAAATGATAAGAGCAATTTCAGGCCAAAGGAGGTTTAATCCTTGAGGTTAAGGTCATTAAAAGAGTTAGGTTTTTTTTTTTTCAGGACTTGTTTAGAGAAGTGAAAAGTTAAGCATAGATAGGAAGTGGCATGCTTTTAAATTGACATGTTTTAATTCCCAGGCCAAAATAAACCCGGGTGAATACTGAGAATTGAGAGGCAGAAACTCTGATATTCCATAATTGGTGCATTAAATAAAGTTTCCTAGGCCCTACCCCAAACCTCCTGAATCAGGATTTTTTAAACAAGTGCCCTTGGTGATTTAGATACACAGTGAAGCTGGAACCCACTGCTCAGGATCTGCAGCTCCCTCTCCTCTGGATTTATGACCCAGGATTGGCTCATTCTCATGGCTGCCTGCCAGCTTCGCTAGCACACAGGAGGAAGACGGGATATCCTGTGTCTCGAGCAACAGCCTCACCTGGAATCTAGGACAGTCGTTTTTTAAATGAGAACAACCCATTCTCCATCGCTTAGGTCTTCTCCCAAGACCACTTAGCTCCACCCTTTCTACAGTCATTGCTATGGGGACCACCTTTCTAAAAGAGCAACAGCTCCTGAATGGAGCCCAGTGTCTCATTTTGTTCACTGCTTCAGGTTGATACTTGCCCCTGCTTTCTCCCAACTCCTTCCTCGTATCCTTGATGTTCAGAGGCAGGCAGCAGAGGGTGGTGATTAAGAGCGTGCTCTTGGGAGTCAGGTGACCCTGAGTTGGAGTCCCAGCTCTGCCACATAAATCTGTGTGATCTTAGCCAAGAGTTTTTTTTTTTAACCTCTCTGTGCTCAGTCTGTGTAACAAATTATAAATATATTTATCTCAAAGAATTGTTAAGATGATCAATTGAAATGGTGCATGTAATTTACTTACCCGGTAGATACTAAATATTAATAACTGGTGGTAGTTGTCAAAATGTATTACTGTAACTTACTATATTTATTATTATTCAGGGACATGTGCCATGGATGTCAGGGAAAGTCAACGACAAAGATGCGAGATAAGGACAACAAGAGGGTTTACAAGTGTAAAAACACGCTGCTTTTAGAGCACGGACTCTGTTGAGGTCTTGAGGGAGAGCTGTTCCCATTCTTTTTCATTCTGCTGATTCTAAGCCTCAACAAACTGCTCTTAGATAGAACCCTAGTCACTACCTCCTTGCCATACCAAACTGCTTTTCCCACCTCTCCAAGCAGCCCTTCCTCATCTCATTTTCCTCCTCTTATAAGCCAGCAACATGGTCTTTTTGCCCTTTGCTCTCCGAATTGGGCAGGAACAGGGCAGGACATGGAGCTGGTCACAGGTTCAACCACCCTTAGCCTCACAGCCTTGGAGACTTGGTAGAGAGATGAAGAGAAAGAGAAATTTATTACATACCCATATCTTAGAGCTTTGTGTGTTCAACAATGATAGTATGCTGAAGGTAAATAATAATAATAGACATTATAACCAATAGTTGTAAATAACAATTTAGAAGACCACAAATTAACAATTGTGTAGTAGTTGGGGTTCAGTTATAGCAAAGAAAAGAAAGCACTCTTGGCATCTTGAGCAGAATGTGCTTTAATAGAGGGAATTAGGTGTTTGCATAATCATTGGAAGGGCTGGAGGAGCTCTGGATCGAACCCCTAGGAGTGACCCCTAGAACAACCCTCCAGAGTTAGCCACCAGGGTCTTCTCCACCACCAGCAGGAAGTGGAAAATAGGGAGGCTGCTACAGCCACATAACATCTCAGTGTCATGTCACTTACTTAGACACTGGGATGCCACTGCTTCCACAAAGAGAGCAACTTGCCTACGACCCTGCTTGCCAGCAGAAATAAGCCAAGCACCAGGAAGCTGTGCCTTCTCTCTTCCACCTTCTAGATCTCTCCTGAATGCATCTAATCAGCAAAGCCTGCATCATCTAGAGCTCCAGCTGCAAGAAAACCTGGGAGATATAGTTTTTAGCATCCCAGTCCTGCAGTTCAGCAGGCACACTAGGAGGGTAGATTGCTGCCGAGCACCAATCAGGAACTGCAAAGTGCTTAGCACATATCGCACAGTGTATGACAAGGATGCGGGGACTAAACACTCGGCAAACGTATTCTTTATATTTATTACACTCACATGCTTATTTTATCTGATCCTAGTAACAGTCCTTTGAGATAGGAAAGTATTATTTTTTATCTCCATTTTTCCCATGAGAAAACTGAGGCTTAGAAAGGTTGCATGTCCTGTCCAGGGCCCTAGAGCTGAGAAGTGGCAGGGGCAGACTGAGCCTAAGTCCAGTGGACTAATCCTTGAGTGTGTCACTGTAACTAAATATCCAAGACATACTGTAAAGGTGGTGCCACAAGTTCAAGTATAGGGGCCAGCAGGTGGGCCAGCAAATGTGAAGGGAGCAGCTGCTACTCACTCAGGTCCAGCCTGGGTTTGTTCGATTTTCTGACGTTTTCAAGAAATCTTTTGTTTTCTTCCTTTTAAAGTGCAATCTTCCATGTTTCAAATGTTGATCAATTCAAATTTAAACATACACACTATTGGACTAAATCTTTGTGGGGCAAACCAAACACATGTAGTCTGGATTCAGCCTATTGGCCATGAGTTTACAGGCTCTGATATGAAATAGTAAGTGTTAATGAGAATAGGGAAACTATTCTAAAGAACCTGACTGTACTCCCTGCTTTCTCTCTAGGCCCTATTAGAAAGTTGTTGCTACCAGGTCACATTATCTTAAAATTCAACTCTTTTATTTGCTGCCTGAATTTTTCTCTTCTTTTCCACCACCAAATATATGGTTTTTGTTTTGTTAATGAGTCTAGGGGCCCAGCATTTATTAAACATTTAAGCGTGCAGGGTAATTACTGATAGGAGCTCATTTTTTCCTCCCAACAACCCTGTGAGATAGGTGGTGGCTGTCTACCTTTTACAGATGAGGAAACAGACAAAGAGCTCTAAGTTCAGATATTGAAAGGCAAGGCAAGATCACAGGCTAAGTGGAAATCTATTGTCTTTTTTTTTTTCATTTCTTTTTAACCTGCTCTTTTATTATAGCCACAAGGGGTGTGTTTCTTCATGTAAGTGTTGGCTTCCCTCCAGTGATTCAGTTACAGGCCAGGTGGTGAGGACTTGTGATTCAGACTCAGGGGCTTCTGGTGCCTTCCTCCCAGAATGTGCTCTAGAACACACTTTCCATCCCCACACTTCTCTCCCTGCTTCAGGCTCCTCTAGGCAAAAATTAAAATGCCCATATTTCCCTAGGAATTTCTAGGAACCCGAGGATTCAATGAACCACAGCATTGAAAGCCAATGCAAATTACCTGAATAAATAAATACTACATATGTTTATTCAAATCTGCTAGCCAAATTCAGAAATGAAAGCAAGGGTACAGAAGCGATAACCAGAGTTTTATCAAACCAAACCAGTGGTCAAGGTCAAGTGCATGCACAGGCCTTCTGGACAGGATGGAGCACACTGGTGGTTCAGGATCTCCATATGCTGACCTGGGCCTAGACCTCAGTCCTTGCCTGATAACAGCAGCAAGAATATTCCTGCCTAGCTTGCAGATATGAAAAGGGAGACCTGTTCACCAGTACTGGACAAACAGACCCTTTCTGCACCAGAAGGGATATTGCACAAACATGAGGCAATCAGCAAGCCTATAACTCCCTGTAATGGGGTGTTGAGGTCACCCTTGATTAAGAACCCTATTGTAGAATGTTCAGTGATGTCCTGAGTATATGTGAATCAAATTAAGTAGGATTGTGTTCTTTCCTTGATGCAGTGAGAAAAGTGGAGTGAAAAGACTTTTTACAAAGCCGGTTCAAGCTTATGAGCTGGATAACATGAAGCAAGTTTTTCTAATTCAGTTGCTTCATCTATAAAATGAGGATGAGATAGTAATATACCTCACAGGATTATAGTGAGGCTTCATAGAATAATGTGTGAAAGAGCAACTTCTGCACTCTGAAGTTCCATGTAAATATCAGGTATTGTTTGCCTTGGAAACTATTCTTGTACAAGAATAAAGCAAGCTTTTTGTCAGCCCAGTAACGCAAACAGCCAGACTTCCCTGCCATTAGGGGAATACCAAGAAAAACCTCTGAAGGCATAGAGATGTTTGGAGATGTCTGTTTCCACAGTCTCTCTGTCTTGTTCTGCCTCAGCCCAGCTGTTGAGGAGGTGCAAGACCTCGGGCTTCCATAAACATCTCCTGCTGCCCAGGAATAAATCAGCAGTGCCCTGCCTTCCTTGCCTAGACACGAGGCAACTCAACACGCTGCATTCCTCGAAGAGGCTCCTTACAGTTGAAACCGTCTTAAGTTGAAATGATCTGATTTCTACATGGGAACAATATTATAACAAGAGATTTACTCTTTACCAGTGGCCCAATGCACAACTTTTTCTAGGAATGACCACAAATACCCCATTTAATTGACTTCTCAATGCTAGTCTTAAATAATATTAGTAGAAAGTTGCTTGTTTTTTTAGTAAGTGTGTGAAGCTATGAAAATCACCCATCTCGTAAATGTTTGTCTAGGCAGGGTCATCCATATAACAGCAGAGCGGAGGGGACTTCTAAAAAAGAAATTGTACTTAATTTGGGAGCCCAAAAGGAGCTGGCAAAACGGGAAGAGGCTGAGGAGGGGAGTATTTAATTCCTTGTTTAATGTTTGTCTCCCGGGCAATCTCTTAAGCTCTGTGAAGGCAGGAGCTCTGTCTATTTTACTCGTTTATACTCAATACGCTGTGCCTGGTAAGGAATAGTGCTCAATGAAAATATCTTTCATGGACGTTTTAGAGCCTGGGGCCTGCAGGATTCCCCAGAAGAAGCAGAGTGGGCTCCCAAGTGATTGAGGAGAAGCCCCTTTGTAAAGGAGCAAATCAGAACACAGATATCAGAATGGGGCACAGACACAGAAAGCCCTAACCTGGCAAGCATGAATTGTGAATTGATAGCTGTTCTTATCATGATTGTAATACAGTCAGGAATTACAAAAGTCCCCAGTGTACTTACTAGGTGCAGAGTTTCTTGCCAGTGGTAGGGGAATCTACCCAAGCATTTTATAAATAGAGCCTAAATGTGGACTGTTTGCTTATGGCCAGGAGGGTGGGAGCTGTGACTCTGATTGAGTCCTGATACATGTGAACTATTCCTCAGTTACAGGAAAACTTGCTCAGGCCCTTGAAACTTCATGCCCTGGAGGTGGAGAAGAAGAGAAGGCTTGGCATTATTCTCATGCACAGGGCACATTTAGAAAGCCCTTAGGTTGCAGCCTGGAAACCACAGGCCATGCAGAAAGGGTGTCACGTTCATGTTCTGGGGGCTAGGGGCCCATCATCAGGACCTGTGCCAGCTGGGGGGGAGCCCATTTTAACATGCTACAGAGAACAGAATATGTAACCAGTGCACTGTGAATTGGGGCACTTCATGCTGTTCACAGTGAGGTTACTCGCTTGAGTCCCATTTCAGATACTGTTAATAAGCACTTTGTTGGGAGCACAGAAACGGGCTGGGCCAAGCTGCTGGGTGTGAGCAGAATCCCTGGGGAGGAGACCACAGGCCTCTCCTTTGGGTGGGGCTGGACAGCTGAGGAATCTGAGGAAGAGGCAGCAAGTCAGGGAGTCTGTTGAAAGGAGGTCACCCAAGGCTTAGGACCAGCAAGGCCACATTGGCCTGCCACATGTTCCCTCCTCCCAGTTTCCCGCACTGCTAAGGGGAATCTAAGGGGAATTCCAAGGGGAATCCTCCATTGGCTGTCAACAGTCAATCCATGTTGTCCTGGCACTGGTGTGCAGCAGAATTCCTTGGGGCCTTGTTAAAAAAGGTCTGATACCCACAGCCCAACCAGACCCAGTCAGTCGGAATCCTTGAGGCTCATTGACCAGGAACGAGGCAGACAGGTAAACAAGGAATGCCAAGTCACTGTGCTATGTGTGACACCCTCCCCTCCAGGGATAAAAACAATAATAGGTGCTGTTTTTGAAGTACCCTAGGTCCCGTGCTAAACACTGGTTGTGCATCAGCAAATTGAATCCTCAAAAACAACCATACTGGCTTGGGAAGATGACTGTATAGGAAGCTCCAAGAATCAGTCCGTCTACCAGAACAACTATTAAAAGGCAAGAACTGTCTGAATCAACTATTTCTAAACTCCAGAGTCCAGTAGAACTCTGTACAGCATCCAGGGAAGAGGGAGAGGAAGAGCCTGGTAAATTACAGTAAATACCAGTAAATTGCTCTCTGCACTCAGCGGTTACCAGCGCCCCTCCCCTACTAACGTGACAGTCCACAGTGGGGTCTGGCCCCTGGTGTATCTTGCTGGTGCCAGAAAGGGACATAAAATCCACTTCCCTAAAATGGGTACTGGCCAATCGCTGATCACAGCTTTTGATTAGCTACTTCAGATCCCTGGGAGACCAGCTCTGAGGGTGTCCATTGTTCTCAGCCGCCCTGGATAAAACCAGCAGAGGAGACATAAAAAGATAGGCTTCCTCAGAGCTGCAGAGGACATTGGAAGGGCTGCATTTGCAGGGCAGGTCAAGATAGCACAGCACTGGGGAGCTGTGGAAGAAGCTCCTGGCACCCTTCCTGGCCCTGCCCTCATCCCTTCTCCAGAGCAGTTTGGAGGTGGCTGATGTTCTTTTTGTGGGGATCCCTGGCCTCATTCCCACTGCCTTGGGAAAGTCCTCACCAGCTTGCCCCTCCCCACCCCAGAATTTGCCCTCCAGGCAAAAGCTGCTTGAGACAACAATAGTGGTGTAAGAATTGACCGGAAAGGAGGAATGTAGACCCCGCATCCTGGGATGGAGAACATCTTCTTGACCAAAAGGGGGATGTGAATGGAAATGAAATAAACTTCAGTGGCAGAGAGATTCCAAAAGGAGCTGAGAGGTCACTCTGGTGGGCACTCTTACGCACAATATAGACAACCCTTTTTAGGTACTAATGAATTGGGGTAGCTGGTGGTAGATACCTGAAACTATCAAACTACAATCCAGAACCCATGAATCTTGAAGACAATTGTATAAAAATGTAGCTTATGAGGGGTGACAATGGGATTGGGAAAGCCATGAGGACCACACTCCCTTTTGTATAGTCTATGGATGGATGAGTAGAAAAATAGGGGAAGAAAACAAACAAACAAACAGACAAAGGGACCCAGTGTTCTTTTTTACTTCAATTGCTCTTTTTCACTTTAATTATTATTCTTGTTATTTTTGTGTGTGTGCTAATGAAGGTGTCAGGGATTGATTTAGGTGATGAATGTACAACTATGTAATGGTACTGTGAACAATCGAATGTACGCTTTGTTTTGTATGACTGCGTGGTATGTGAATATATCTCAATGAAATGAATATTAAAAAAAAAAAAGAATTGACCGGAAAGCCTGGGGCAGAGGGTTACATGGTTCAATTCTAGCAGTGGAACACCCCAGCGAAGGAGAAGAGAAGATCTATCTCCTGGGAGGTACAGATCCAAACTCCTGTAAACAGGGGAACTCCTAAGCCACCAGCAAGTGCAAATCCAGGGCAAGACACAGCCTAGAAAGAGAAAGGAAGGACACTCCACTTCACATTTACCTTGGGCTGACATTTAAGAAAATCTCTCGTATCACTAGCTGGTTATAAGCTCAAGAAACAGACATCTCAGGAAATAAATCCCAGAGTTAATATTTTAAAATGTTAAAACGTACAGTGTGCAAAACAAAAGATTACAAGATAAAGAAAGAAACAGGAAATGATGGCCCATCCGAATGAAGAGAATAAAAATCCAGAAAACATCAGGAAGACCAAATGTGAACATACCAGACAAAGACTTTTAAAAAAATTATCCTCAGTATGCCCAAGAAGATAGAAGAAAATACAGGGAAAGAACTAAAGGATATCAGGAAAGCGATGAATGAACAACATGAAAATCTTAATAAAGTAAATTTTTTCAAATTCTAGTTTCAAAGAGACTAAACAGAACTACTAGAGTTGATGATCACGATAACTGAAATGAAAAATTCCCAGGAGGGTTTCAACAGCAGATTGGAGCTGGCAGAAGAAAGAATCAGCAAACTGGAAGATAAAACAATTGAAATAGTCAGGCTCAGGAGCAGAAAGGAAAAAAAATTATAAAAAGTGCAAATAGTCTAGAGACCTCTGGGACACCATCAAGCATAACAATATTTGCCTTATGGGAGTCCCAGAAGGAGAAGAGAGAAGGGCAGAAGGAATATTAAAAAAATAATGACAGAAAACTTCCCAAACTTGGCAAAAGATATGAATATGCATACCCAAAAAATCCAGAGAAAACCAAACAAGATAAATTTGAAGAAAAATATGCCATCACATATTGATCACACTATCAAATGCAGGGGACAAGGAGAGAGTTCTGAAAGCTGCAAGAGAAAAGCAACAAGTTATGTACAAAGGAGTCTCAATTAGATTAAGTGTATATTTCTCATCAAAAACCATGGAGGCAAGAAGGCAGTAGGTTGAAAACTTAAAGTGCGAGAAGAAAATAATTGCCAACCAAGAATCTTATATCCAGCAAGGATTTTCTTTCAAAAATGAGGGAGAGAGTAAGACATTCCCAGATAAACAAAAGCTGAGGGAGTTTGGCACCACTAGACCTACCTTACAAGCAATGTGAAAGGGGGTTGTTCAGACTGAAAGGAAAGGACACTAGACCGTGGTTCAAAGTGGCATAAAGAAATGGAGACCTCTGGTAAAGGTAACCATTTGGGTAATCATAAATGCCAGTACTATTGTATTGTATTTTTTGGTATGTAACTCCACATTTTACTTCCTGTAAGTGCTAAAATGCAAATGCATTAAAAAGTAATGATAAATCTATTTTTTGGACATACAGTTTACAAAGATGTAATTTTAAACAAGTACAAAAGAGGGCAGGGGAACGGGGGGTATAAGAACAGTGTATGTGTATGCTATTTAAGTCAAGTTGGTATCAAATCAAATATGATTGTTATATATTTACAATGTTAAATTTTAACCCCATGGCAACCACAAGGAAAATATATGAAAAACATATCCAGAGAGAAATGAAAAAAGACTCAAAATGGTACAACAAGAAAAAAATCAAATAAATATGAAAGGTATTAATGGAAGAATTGAGGGGGAAAAAAGGTATAAACCTTTCAAAGACTAAATAGCAAAATGACAGGAGAAAGTCTGCACTATTAGTAGTGACTTTAAGTGTAAATGGATTAAACTCTTCAGTCAAAAGGCAGAGACTGGCAAAATGGATTAAAAAACATTACCTAACTATAGCAGTCTACAAAAGACTCACCTTAAATTCAAAGATATAAGTTGGTTGAAAGTGGAAGAATGGGAAGAAATATACCATGCAAGTAATAATCAAAAGAGAGCTGGGGTAGCTATACTAATAGTAAATAAAATAGACTTTAAATCAAAAATAGTTATGAGGAATATTCCGGATTGCTAATGCTGCCTTATGCAAAACACCAGAAATGGATCGACTTTTATAAAGGAAGTTTATTTGGTTATGAACTTACAGTCTTAAGGCCATAAACTGTCTGAGGTAAGGGGGTACCTTCCCTGAAAGATGGCCATTGGTGTCTGGAAAACTTCTGTTAGCTTGGAAGGCTCGTGGCTGGCGTCCACTTGCTCCCAGGTTACGTTTCAAAATGGCGCTCTCCAAAATGTTGCTCTTGGGGTGTTTTGTCCTCTCTTAGCTGCAGCTCCTCTTCAAAATGTCACTCTCAGTTGCTCTCAGCTCTCTGTGTGTTCTTCCAGGTGTCCCTTGTGGCTGTAGCAAGCTCATTCCTTCTGTCTGAGCTTATATAGTGCTCTAGTAAACTCATCAAGGCCCATGCTGCATGCGCAGGGCCACACCTCCATGGAAATTATCCTATCA
Source organism: Choloepus didactylus (assembly GCF_015220235.1). Lineage (NCBI taxonomy): Eukaryota > Metazoa > Chordata > Mammalia > Pilosa > Megalonychidae > Choloepus > Choloepus didactylus. The sequence goes on from NC_051308.1 coordinate 177,658,264, forward strand.
GAGTTATCACCTACAGTTGGGTGGGTCGCATCTCCGTGGAAACAGTCAACGAATTACAATCTAATCAACACTAATACATCTGCCCACACAAGATTGCATCAAAGATAATGGTGTTTTGGGGGACATAATACATTCAAACTGGCACAAGGGACAAAGACAGCCATTATGTACAAATAAAGGGGTCAATATAACAAGAAAATGTAACAAAATATATGAAGCAAATACCAACAGATTTGAAGAGAGAAATTGAGAGTTCTACCTTAATAGTAGGACACTTTAACACACAGTACTCAATAATGGATAGAATATGTAGATAAAAGATCAATAACGAAGTACAAGACTTGAATGATACTCTAAACCAACTAGACCTGACAGACATGTATAAAACACTGAACCCAACAACAACATAATACACATTCTTCTCTAGTGCCCAAGATAGACCATATCTTATAAGTCTCAATAAATTTAAAAATATTGAAATCATACAATATATCTTCTCTGACCACAATAGAATGATGCTAGAAATCAAAAACAGAGGAGAAGTGTGTTTCATAAAGAGTAGGTGGTAGAAATACAAAGTTGCCTTTGACCAAGTAGGGAAGGGAAGAAGATGGATCCAGTGGATGTTGCTATTTTGGATCTTTCCCACTTAGTCAAGAAAAAGAAATAAAAGTCTTCTAAACTGGAAAGGAGGAAGTAAAATCTTCCATATTTGAAGATGACATGATCTTATATATAGAAAATCCTGGAAAATTCACAACAAAGCTACTAGAACTAATGAATAAATTCAGAAAAGTAGTTGGGTACAAGATCACACAAAAAATCAGAAGTGTTTCTTTATACCAGTAATGAACAATCTGAGAACTGAGAAAGAAATTAAGAAAAAAAATTCCATTTACCATAGCAATGATGAAAGAATCAAATATCTAGGAATAAATTTAACCATGGATATAAAGGTTTTTTTACAGGGAAAACTACAAAATATTACAAAAGAAATAAAAATACCTAATAAATTTTCATGCATTGGAAGACTATTATTAAGATGTCATTCTATCTGAAAGCACTTTACAGATTCAATGCACTACCCATCAAAATTCCAACAACTTTTTTTGCCAAAATGGAAAAGCCAATCATGAAATGTATATGAAAGAGCAAGGGGGCCAAATTTGCGCAAACCATCTTGGAAAAAAAAAAAAGAACAGTCAGAGGGCTCACACTTTCTGATTTTAAAATTTATTATAAAGGCACATAATCAAAACAGCATGACACAAGGAGAGACATATAGACAAATGGAATCAAATTGAGAGTTCAGAAATAAACCCTCATATCTATGGCCAATTCATTTTTTACAAGGCTGCCAAGTCCCCTCAAGTCTACTCAAGAGTAGTCTCTTCCACAAATGGTGCTGGGAAACTGGGTTTCATTTGCAAAAGTATGAAGGTGAATCCCTACTTCGCACTATATAAAAAAATCAACTCAAAATGAATGAAAGACCTACATATAAGAACGAAAATCATAAGACTGATAGAAGAAAACACAAAGAATCCTCTTTGGGACCCTATGTTAGGCAACAGTTTCTTAGACCTTACACTGAAAGCACAAAAGGAAAAATACTTAAATGGGACTTCTTCAAGTGCTTTGTGCATCAGAGGACTTCTTCATCATGAAAGTAAAAAGGCAATCTAAAGAATAGGAGAAAATATTAGGAAACCATATATCCAGTAAGGGTTTAGTATCCAGAATATAAAAATAAATCCTACAACTCAACCACAAAAAGACAAACAACCTGTTCTAGTTTGTTAATGCTGCCATAAAAGTGCCCGAGCTAAGTTGTCAACACAAGTATACCTTCACCAAAGGAAGGCCAAGGGCATCCAGAAAACCTCTGTTAGCTGGGAAGGCACGTGACTGGTATCTTCTCATCCCGGGTTGTGTTCCAGCTAGCTACTTGATGAGCAGATGCTGTTATGCAAAATATCAGAAATGGATTGGCTTTTATAAAGGGGGTTTATTTGGTTACAGAGCTGCAGTCTGAAGGCCATAAAAGTGTCCAAGCTAAGTTGTCCCAAGAGCAAATTCTGAAGAAAGGACAGGAGCTCTTGGGGCGTTTTGTCCTCTCTTAGCTTCTCTGGAGCAAACAGTGGGCCACAATCCCCAAAATGTCACAAAAGTCTGCTTTCAGTGGCCATCTCCAGAATGTCTCTGAGTTGCTCTCCAAAATGTCACTCTCAATTGCTCTGTGGTGTCCTTCTGTTTGTGAGCTCTTCTATAGGGCTCCAGTGATTCAATCAAGACCCACCCTGAATGGGCAGGGTCCATATCTCCATGTAAATAATCCAATCAAATGTTTTGCTCACAGTTGATTGAGTCACATCTCCATGGAAACAAAGGATTCCAACCTAATCAACATTAATACATCTGCCACCACAAGATTGCATTAAAGAAGATGGCATTTGGGGGACATAAATACATTCCAAACCAACACACAACCCAATTGAAAAATGGTCAAAAACTTGCATAAACATTTCTCCAAAAAGATATCAAAAGGTCGGTCCGCAAATGAAAAGATGTTCAGCATCATTAGCCATTAGGGAAATTAGGGAAATACAAAACAAAACCACAATGAGATGCCATTTCACATCTAGTAGAATGGCTACTATTCAAAAAACTGAAAATAACGTGTTGGAGAGGATGTGGAGAAAAAAGAATACTTATTCATTGTTGGGAATGTAAAATGGTGCAGCCGTTTTACAGTTTGGTGGTTACTCAGAAAGTCAAGTATAGAATTATCATATGATATGGCAATCGTTTTTCTAGGTATTTACCCAAAAGAACTGAAAGCAGGAACTTGAACAGATAATTGCACATCAGTGTTCGCAGCAGCGTTATTCACAATTACCAAAAGATGGAAACAGCTCAACAGATGGATGGATTGACAAAATCTGGTATATACATACAATGGAATATCATTCATCTGTAAAAAGGAATGAAGTTCTGATACATGCGACAACATGGATGAACCTTAAAGACATCATGTTGAGTGAAATAAGCCAGACACAAAAGGACAAATATTGTATGATCTTACTGTTCTGAAATAATTAGAATAAGCAAATTCATAGGGTCAGAAACTAGAATACAGTTTACCAGGGTCTGGGGTGAGATAGGAATGGGGAGTTAATGCTTAATTGGTACTCTGTTTCTTTTGGGATGAGGGAAATGTTTTGGTACTGGGTGGTGGTGATGGTAGCACATTCTGAATGTAATTAACAGCACTGAATTGCATATCTGAATGTGGTTAAATGGTGTAATTTGTAGTTGTATATATGGTACTAGAATAAAAAAATTTTTAAAAAGCCAGGAACTGCACAATACAGTGAATCCTACAATTATTTTTAAAATGTGCTTTCATCAATTGTAACAAATGTTCACACCAATGCAAGGTGTTTATAAGAGGGTGGTATATAGGAATCCTGTATTTTATGTTTTATGCATTTTTATTCATGATTCTTCTGTAATACACAGCTTCTCTAATTTAAGAAGAAGAAAAAAACCTATTGGGAATATAAAATGGTGCAGCCACTGTGGAAAGCAGCTCATATATTACCACATGACCCTGAAATTCCAACTCGAAGTATATAGCCAAAGGAAATAAAAACAGGGACTCCAACAGATACTTGTACACGAGTGTTTATAACAGCATTACTCACAATAGCCAAAAGGTGGAAACAACCCAAGTGTCCACCCAGTGTCCATTGACAGATGAATGGATAAACAAAACTTGGCATATAAACACAATGGAAAATTATTCAGCAGAGAGAGCAAATGAAGTTCTGAGACTTGGCTGCAGCATAGATAACTCTTGAAACTTTATTCTGCTTGAAATAAGGCACATAAGGATGATTTCACTCATAGGAAATATCTAGAAATAGCAAATTTGTAGAGACAGAAAGTAGATTAGAAGGTACCAAGAAAAGAGGGTAGGGGGAAGAGAGAGTTGTTGTTTGATAGGTGTAGAGTGCTTATAGATTTTGGAAATTTTTAAATAAAATCAATATTAAAAAAAAAAATCCTACAAGAGGGCCATAGTATACTCTCATTACAATTGAGAAAACTGGAGCTTATAGTAATTTCAGTGAGCTAGTAAGTGGTCGTGGCAGGATCAAACCCAAGAACGTGAAGGCTGCTGATTAGGCTGGATTTCGAAGTCCTGCACACTATTAAAAGTGCAGTTTTATTTGTGCATTTGACCCAAAGCTTCCTATGACCTCAGAGGCTACAAGCCCCAGCCTAAACTCTTGAACTCAGCCACTGGGAGCATCCTATGTCTTAGGGAACTCGGCATGGAGCACCATGGTGCCCACGTGGCGGACACTGTGGAGCCTGTGGGTTCTGCTGTTTTTCTCAGCCTGTCTGGTCTAAGCCTTTATGGCTAATATGTTTTGTGCAGCTGTGCCCTCCCACCACCCACCCCCCCCGAAGGCTGAGTCAGCCTGGGCTTGTGGCCGGTGCCACAGTTCCCCAAGAGTTTGCTGAGTCCATGCATAGCACCGGGGAGGCACACCTACTGTCCACCTGTCCCGTGAATCATAAAACTGCCACACTGCCGTTGCTGCCAGGCTTCCCAGCTCTGCATTTTCCTCCAGTCACCACCACACACCGAGAGTGATCGTGGCTATATATGGTGAAGGCACCAGTGCTTTTCACAGGCCTGCCTTCCCCTTGGAATGTGCAGTTGGAAACCCAGAGGGGTCCAAGCTCGAGGTCCAGGATGTTTCTGTTGCTTTTACCAGCTGGCTAGGGAGAGAGAGCAGAAGGGCAGCCTAGAATTCAGGGCCACGGGCCATAGAGAAGGAAGAATAAGTTTATGAACAGATTGTGATGTGACAGGACTAGCAAGTGCCCTGGCCATCGGGGGAGGCCTGAGAAAGGTCAAAGAGGGAATGATACTGTTTTATTAAATATTTCAGGCTTTAAGCTGCACAGTGTATCCCATCTGACAATATTTACTATGGATCTGTCTATCATTGAGAGTCTTTCAACTGAAAAGTTCCCACTTTTTCTTGAATAAAGACTTCCCTATCTGCCTACCTAACATTCTCCATATGATCCCACATCTTGATAGCACCTAAAAATGCACTCTTTGTGCAAAGTTCTTTGGAGACTCTCTCTCTCTTGCCCTTTTCTGTTGGCAAGACTTGCCTGAGTGTAATAGTTGGGTAAGAGAGCCAAAATGAAATAAAGCCAAACCTTCTATTAAATGAGGTAGCAGGAATATTAAACTGCCCATGAAATGTGGCGTCTGATTGCACATGCTCATGTTTGCTGGAGGGCCTCCTAACTACTGCAAATGTTTATGTCTATTCATTTCCTCTTAGAAAATCCTAGAAAAGGCTAGTTTTGTGCCATATGTTGGGTTGCACTGACTAAACTGCTAGTATTGGGCTTCTGTAAACCAAAGATTTGTGAAGGTGCTTAAAGGTATAAGAAGTATAGACACGTAGGGCACCTCTATTGCTGAGCAGCACTTAGTAACTGATTCAGAGAGGCTGTGATAATTGGGAAAATGCGTCCTTTTCCTTCAAAGTAATGCAATATATTATGGCTCTTTAGACATGTTTAAAGATGACTGTTATTTGCCTTTAAAAAAAAATACTTCTCTTCAGATTGCGGGTGAAAACAATCATTGAAGATGTCCAGCAAAACAGCAAGCACCAACAACATAGCCCAGGCAAGGAGAACTGTGCAGCAGTTAAGATTAGAAGCCTCCATTGAAAGAATAAAGGTAAGAGACCTTGATTGGATTAGACAGGCTTTCTGATCAATTCTCACTGCTCTCCAAAGGCCAGACCACATTTCAGAGAAGTTAATGCCATTCAATTTACCATGGTCCCAGGATTTTCCTCAAGCAAGCTGAGTCTCAGAATCTTATCTTTCATTTCTGCCTAGCACCAGCATCATTTCAAAAGAGCTGCGGAGCCAACGTGTCTGAGTTAGCCTCCCTGTGTGGATAGAAAACCTAAAACCCTGGACAGGATTTCCTGAGGACCCGCCTTCCCTGAATGAACATGATCAAGTCCCGTGATGATTATGTTCTAAATTGGGACAGGGGTTGCAGATGAACTTCATAAACACCATCATCATCCCTCTGGAATTTATTAAATGTTCGAGAGTTATCAGTACAGCTGAGGCAGCCTTGCATAGCAAGTCAACAGTGGGGGTCTCCTCTTTTGGAGAATGCAGTTTTTTAAATGTGTCTGGATTTTAATGACCACTTGTTGCCTCCAGGGTGAGTAATGTCAGCTTTAGATGAGATCCCATAAAGAAACCCGGATGCATTTGTTAGGTCACCTGACTTGGAAGTCTTTTCCCCCGAAATCCCAACAGAGGACTAAAGAGTGAGTACCCTGGAATGTTGTGACTAATGCTGTTTCCTAGAAACAGAAGCAGTCACCTGATGAATTCCTCTGGGCCTGGAGATAGTCACCTGTCTTCAAAACATGAGGCAGGCTGTGCTGTACTTGACACGGCTCAGCTGCCCTGTGCTCTCTGCCTTAGGGCGCTGACCCGATAATTCTGCTGGATTGCCCACCCAATCTTCTGAATCAAGGGGACAATGGTTTCCTTTTTTAACTCATGCCAGAGTAAGGCACTGCCATCTTCCCATGCTGGACTTGTACCTTCTTTTATTTCTCCAAGCGCAATCTTTAACAGTAAATCTTGAGTCTCCAGAACTTGGCTCTGTTCTTTCCAAGTTTTGGCTCCAAGCCCATAATTCAGTTCTTAAACTCTATTCTGCATTCCAATCTATTTTTTATTGGATAGAAACTAAGATTCAATCTCCCCTTGATTGACATACAATTTTCCTTCCAGTCTCCTTTCTCCCCCCAACTTTTTATTTTGAAGAATTTCAAACCTACAGAAGATTTGTAACAATAAACATCCTTATTCCCTTTACCAAGATTCACCAATTGTTTACAGTTCACCACATTTGCTTTTACTCCCTCTTCCTTTTTTTCTCTCTCTCAAATACACACACGCCCACCCATACAGAACACATAATTTTTTCTGTAAATCATTTGAAAGTTATTTCCAATCATTGTGATCCTTCACCCCTAAATACTTCACCATGTGTCTCCTAAATACAAGGGCTTTCCTGTACATAACCACAGACAATTATCACCCTCATGAAACTTCACCATTAGCCAATTCACAGACAAGTTTTGAAAGAGTCCAGGCCACTTATTTTGCAGAATACTCATCAGTTTGGATGTGATTAGCTTCCTGTTAAATGTTTTGGCAGGAATACTAGCATGTGGTGGTGTCCTCAGCCATCACGTTGGGGACACATGATGGTAGTTTGTCTCATCATCAAGTCTGATCGCACAGTTAAGGCATGATCTGCCAGATTTCTCCATTTTAAAGGTACCTTTCCCCTTTTAAACTAATAAGTAATCTGGGAGTGAAGCTTTGAGACTCTGATTATCCTATTCCCCAGCAATCTTCCACCCAGAGGTTTAGTAAAAGTATTTACACTTTTCAAGTTTGGAAATAAAATGTTTTCTTTCTTTCTTCTTTCTTGTTTCTTGTTTGTGTGTATGTTTCCTTTGGTTTGTCTGCATGTCAGGTTTCAAAGGCATCTGCGGACCTCATGTCCTACTGTGAGGAGCATGCCAGGAGTGACCCTTTGCTGATAGGGATTCCAACTTCAGAAAACCCTTTCAAGGATAAAAAGACTTGCATCATCTTATAGTGGGATAATCAAACAGTTCCTCGTCTCTTCTCAACAAAGCAAATTATGAGCAGCTCCTTGAAGAGATTTACCTTGAGCTTATTTGGTAACCACTGCTAATAACTAAAATGCTCTTAACTTGGAATAATGGACTCTGAAGTCTTTATTTTCCAAGTTGCCCTATCTCTTTAAGTACCCTTTCTGATTTAATACAAAATAACTATCGTGTTTTTTATTTGTTAACTATGGTGTCTTATTGGGTTACTATTTAGGGAAAAGTTGGTCTGGGTCTTTTTAAAAACACAATTCTATAATTAAAATATACAAATGATTCAGATATGCCAAGACCTAAGTTCTAAATTGCCTAAGCACCTTTCTAGATTAAAATGCCAAGAATAACTTAAATCCTAAAACTTCTTAATTAATAGTATTCTCTTAGTAGAGTCTGTGCCAATCTGTACAGTATACGGGGGGTGGGTGTTTTGTGTATATCTATATGCCTTTGTATATACACATATCAAAGAGCTTATTTCCTTATTAAAACTTCTCTCTCTCTGCACCATCAGTTCCTCAACTCCAGAAGTTATACCTTTATCTTGAGCTATGTATAGGTAGAATAAAAGTATTTTCATATAGTTATTGCACAAAGTAAACAACATCCTAAAGATTATATTCATTGTAATCAAGTAGTGAAGTCATCTCTCCTGTCTTGAAACCTTGCTGAACTTCTTAGGCTATAATAAACTGTGCAAATAAAAATTTTTAAATTGAACTAAAATGCCCTTTTATAATATGAGCTATTAATTCACATGGGGCCTTGTGGGCTTCAGTGATCCTGAGACCCTCGGTGAGGACGCTGGGCAGCTGTGTTCCCAGGCTCATGTTCGCTACTGGATTAGAGGTAGACACCTCTGAAATTTCCACCCCAATGATTGCTATGAGACAAACCAGTGAACATGAGCCTGACCATAAGAGGAGCAGGAGTGTGTGAAAACCAGCTGCTCTTCTTGGCCCCGCTTTGTGATTTAGTCCTCTCCCCACTAAATACTTCACCATGCATCTGCTCAACACAAGGGCATTCTTATATTAACCACAGTATCTTTCCTCTCCTGCTGGAGCATCTATTTTCGGAGGGAATGTTCACCTCCCCAGCCCCAGGTAGGTAGAACATTGTGGGAAAGAAGCATCCACACAAAAAACATTCAAGTGTCAAGACAGTTCACTCTTTTGAACATCCATAGTCTTATTGCTCTCCTGTCTCCAAGCTGCTCTGTGAGGGGCGTGGGCCACCTCGAGAGGCTGGCATTCAGAGGTTGCACTTCTTGGGCCCAAGTGTTTCAGCAGCTGAGCTTTGGATTCCTTGCTTTTCCTCTGGGTGTGATCATAGCCCTCACATCTTTGGCATTTCCAGTGGGGACCCCAAAAGAAGGAACCTCCTCCAGCCAGACGGTGTTTTGACTTTATCACAGAGGAAGAGAGGGTCCTTTTTAAAATGCTCACTGAGGTCCCAACCCATATCCTAGGCCTTTGATATTTTAAGTCATCTTCAGTTCATTAAAAGTAACTACTAATGAAAGATTTAAAACTTATTCTTAAAAAGGATTGAAACCCAAGGAGGAATTATTTACAGTGGTTTTCCCTAATTCTGTACAATCTGCCCTGCAATGCAAACCCCTTTTAAAATCCGTTTGGGCTTTGAGCGTTTTGCTAATTGTGGGTGAACAAAGGCAGTTCTATTTTTAAACAGTTCAAATATATTCTGTATTTCCCCAAGTCACCTGTCTGTCCAGCATTGTGAACTGCCCTCACTTTTCTGAAACCATGTGAAAATCATGCCGCTGTCCTTAACCTTTTGTTGTCTACTCTTTGGTTCCATAGCATGCCCACTTCCCAAGTAAATGTAGGCACCTGTTTAGGAGAGATAAAGGTTTTACCTTTCCAAAGGTGAAGTCTGAAATAAACATTAAAAGGACAATTTTACATTTATTGCTTCACTTAACAAGACACTTTTTTTAAGTATATTTTTCTACTGATAGTTTTAGAACATGAATGTTATTTTTCACTCTGATTTCTAACGTTTCTTTAGCTATTTATAATGTAGTTTGTTATAAAGTATTTTCATGAAATTACTTTTATTATGCCATTATATGCACATTATTGATAGCAACCATAGCTTATTCTCTAGTACTAAAACATGCTCTTTTACCTAACAGAAAACAAATATGTTTTGCTGTATATTTGTTAATCCACTAGTAATGGCAAGGAATCGACCATTGAGGTACCAGGAGATTTCATTTTATTTTCACTGGCCAGATATAATAAAGGCTGTGACTATAAATGTCAGGCAACTTCCTAACCAGGCATAGGGCATGTTCAAGAGGAATGGATTCAAATCCTTTGATGCTGGACCTAAGGGGGAAGGGAAATTGTAGCTAAATGTTGATTTGCTTATAACCAGAAATCTGTGTGAGAAAATATAATATATGTATACATATATATGATATGCAGAAGTCACTTTTATTTGTCAGACTTTATTCTACTCATGAAGCCACAGTTGAATTGTTCTACAGCCATTGGTTTATGATAATGGGGGAAAAATGTTCAGTGTGTGTTACTTCTTCAGCTACCACTATAATGACACATACACACATGCAACTTCTTAACTTCATTTCCATGTACCTATTTAAATATGTTCATTATACCTTGTCTTTGATGTTGCTTCTGTTAATAGTGATCTCTTTTCCTTTTTTGTTCTTTTATCTTCATTAGTTCATCATAAATCTGACCAGTTGAGGCCTCAGCACCATGGCAAGATACGCTAGACAAAATTTCAGGATTCCAAAGTATTTCTTAGAAACACATTTTTTTTAAACAGGGAAAAAACTTTAAATACCAGGTAGTTCACAAGCTATGTGTTATAGCTAAATAGATTTTTTTTCCTTAAAAGAATTGGGTTTTTAATTACCTTACCTTATTAAAATTAAAAAAAATACTGTATTTACCTTTTAAAGGAAAGACCTGATAGGCTTTTGCCCTGTTTAAACTATTTATGTATTTTACCAATCTTTAAAATCTCAGAAAAACCTTTATACCCATAATTTAGTTACGTTAAGGCATAGATTAGTTTTGGTGGTGAAAGATGTGCCAAACTTTCTCTTCAGATGCTTTCTACTCATCCAATTTATAACTAAGATAGTGTCATCTGACTGGTGATTCTGAATTTTAAGATATATAGGCCCAGGAAGTAAATGATAGTACATGTCAGTTCTTTCTCAATAAAGTAAATGTAATCCTAGACTATGTTATGAATTGTATTGATTTTCTTCTATGGTAGACCTGTTAATAGGAAAAATTACATCGAATCAAATAGAATTATATGTACACTACACTAGAGCACTTACCGAGGTCACGTGGCCTGGATTTTAACCCTGGATCATCTTCTAGCCAACGCTATGGGGTGTGACTTTGGACAAGGCGCTTCACGAACTCTGTGGGTCTCCATTTCTCCATCTGTAAAATGAGGGGTTGGAAGCAGAGGACTGCCAAGACCCCCTTCCTGGTCTCAGATGCCTCGATCCAATGGTCCTTCCCCTCTACTGATCCTACCAACACGTCGGTGCTATAAGTTGCTTCAAGTATGAAATCAGTTTGTCTGTAATGTATGATCATTTAATAGCTTATGAAAAGGCTTTTTGTTAAATGGCTTTTGTTCCCCCAATTTTGTGTATTTGGTTACTGTAATGTCTTATTTTTAGCTGTGTAACTACAAACACATATTCTCTTGATGTCTTGGTAAACTTGTAATTGCTGTATAGTTGTTGAGATCTTGTTATTTTATCACATTCTTTGGCTACTCATCTGTCCAGCATCTTATTAACCTCAACACTGTGATCATTGTTTGGAACTCTGTCCTATGGAAAGAATAAAAGCATTTACTTCACAGCTAACATGTTCACAGATTTGAAAGAAGTTTCATTAAAACACCGTTTGCTTTCTTTACTGGGTCAGCGCCTCATTGTATCAACCCATCAGTTTTTTTGCCAATAAATTAATAAAAGATGGTTTCTCTTCCCCTTTTCCTTCACTCATTGGGGTAACATTTTCTGAGCACCTGCAGAGAGCCAGGTGCCAAGGGTCAGGCTCTGATGACACCCAAATGAATAAGACTCACACCAGCCAGTGAGGCACTCACGGTCTAAAGGGTGGAGGATGGGAATAATTACAGTACTCCATGATAAGTGCCGTAACCTAGGCAAATGCAGAGTGCTATAAGAGCCCAGCAGCAGAGACCAGCTCATCAGGGAAGTGTGAGAACGCTTGCAAGGGAGATGATATGTGAGCTGGATCTTGAAGGAGGAAGAGAAACACCATATGCATTGGAATGAGGTCTTGTGAGGAATGACAGGAGGAGTAGAAAAGTGGGCCCAAAACTCACATGCAGGTTTCTCATACTAATTGTTTATCCTGCAAGCAACAAGGAACAGTGAAGGTTGTTGACGGGAGTGACTTAATGAGTCACAATGTGTGGAGGGTTGTTTCCCATCCTTGAGACCCAGCTGTGACCATGGAAACAGATAACAAATGGAAGGTCATTAGACTTGTGGTGACTCATATTCACCGAGTGTTTGCTGAAGGTACCCTGCCTACTCCTCTGTCCCTCCCCCCAGGGCTGAGATTCTCACTGAGAAGAAGGGAGGACAACATCATCCAAGAAGATGAAAGGGAGGCAAGTCAACAAGCACCCAGTTATGAGCCCAGGTAAGCTACAGAAATGGCTCCTGCTTCTGAGAACCAGTCCTCATGCACACAACACAAAGAATAGGAGCAAAAGATAGTCACTCAACCCTTTCTAGTAAAGGACTGAAGAATGTAGAAACTTAGGTCATGAAAAATAGGCAACAACTAAAAAGCATTTTCATTGTCTCTGACCAAGTTACAAGAAGTTCTTACAGCAGTGGAGGACAGTTTTTTTGGGGGATGGTGCTTGGGATTGAATTGGGGTGCTTGGGACTGGATTGGGGTGAGTTAAAAGGGGAAGGAGGGGGAATAGGGATAGGAGGGTGAAAAGGGAAGAAGGTGTCAGTTAACATAGCAGGTGAAATGTATAATACCTTAATGATACAAACCAAGCAACTCAAACCTGCAGGTAGAAGTAGGAGACTTACTGTGGAGATGCATGTCACACTGCCTTTCTTCTCCTGGGTATGGGTGGTAATCTATTTCTCATTGCACATAAGCATATGAATATTCATTGCAAGCCTTATTTGGGGCTAGCTGCATAGACATTCTTTCAATATTTGTCCCTCCCAGCCTTTAGCTTACAGCTCTAACCATCTTTGCAGAACCTGATTTCATCAGCAGCTCTAGCCATCTATGCAACCTGGCATTGCTAGCACCTTTAGCTTGTTTTCAGAGCATGGCCCTTGCCCCTCTACACTGAGCAGTATATAATCTTTGCCTTCCGATGAGCCTTTCTGTTGCTCTAACTTCTGTCTCCTTATCTGAGTCATTCAAGTCTATTAAGGCCATTAAACCGTAGGCCAGCCCTGGACAAATGTGTAGTTGGGCATAGGACCCCTCACCTCAACTATCAAACAATATTTTCAGAAACCAATATTTTCTCAGCCCTAAAGGAAAATGGAATCCAAGGAAATTCATCCAAACAAGGTAACAACTTAATATTTTGGTCTGCAGAAGACCATTGGCACTATAAAATAGAATAGTGGAGAGAACAATGCTTAGCATAAGGGAATGGAAGTTAATGGTAGTTTTAGACATCACTGAGAATTTGCATACAAATCATTCTTAAATCCTATACATCCTCCTAGACAGTCTATTCAGAGATGAATGCAAGTAACTGAAATGCTTGAGACACAATGGTTAAGATGCCAGATTTGGAAATCTGAGAAATTTGCAGCCGAGACATCTATGTGCAAGTTGATACTTCGGGTTTCCAGACTTAACACCCCACTCCCATACACATAATACCCTGCTTAGTGACAGAGTGAGAGCTTCATCCACTAAGAAAGTTGAAATCTAGTTCTCACTAACATAAGGACATTATTAACCATGTGACATTGCAAGGGCCCTGTGAAGCCACAAGTTTGTACACTGGGGCTAGGCCTAAGGCAGGCAGTCACTGAGCAAACATGAGCACTGGTACCTGCTCTGTGCCAGGCACTGCCAGACTTGGTTCTTAATATCCCCTGGATCAGGGTAAGGCTAACCTTAAGTAAAGGCTGGCATGTGAGACTGAGGTAGTACACAAATTAATTTTTTAGCTAATTATTTTACCAGTTACAAATTCACATGTTTTAGGAATATTATAACTAGCACAAGGTATAATCTAGAACAAGGTATGATCTAAAGTTTCCTTCAAAGTACACATAAATAAAAAGTAAACCAATTTAAGTTACAAATGTTAAGTTTGTACTTGGATATGGCGGAAATCAAAAGAGACAGCATGTTAGGAGACAAATCACATTTGAGAACCACACTTCAAGAATCACCCATGTAGAGGGGACAAGATCATGTTTCTACTTAACCTTGTAACATTTTCCATGGCCAAGGTATTTGAGTTGCTTTGTTCCAAATAAACCTTAATCCAACATCAATGAAGTACATTTCAACATGGGCCACTGTTGATTGAATCTTGTCCCCCACAAAAGTCATGTTCAGATCCCAATCCCTGGTCCTGTGGGATTTGTAAATAGGAACTTTGAAGATAACATTAGTTAAGGTGTGGCCAAACTGAATGAGCATGGCCTTAATTCAATACAGCTCAAGTCTTTATAAGCAAAGAAAATTGGACATGGGAAAGAAGCCATGGGGAGCAGCCAGAAGCTGGAAGTCAATGAAACATGGAAGAGAAAAAAGATGCCTCCATCTGTCCCAAAGATGACCAGCCAGCCAGGTGATAGGGATCCCAGGAGGAAGAAAGCCTTCTAACTTCTGAAACTGAGCTGAGAAATTCCTGTTGTTAAGCCAACCCACTGTGTGGAATTGGTTTTAGCAGTTAGGAAACTAAAATAACCATACAATATCTATCAATATTTACATACATACAAAGGAATTGGGGAAAGGAAGGATCCTAGTTGAATTTCAAACATCTGGCTAGGCTCTTTACATGTTTCTGTTTAAACATCACAACAACCTTTTAAAGAAAAGTAAATGTGTTCTAACCTCAACTTACAGGTGAAGAAACTGAGGCTCAGAAAAGTTAATTAAGTTGCACAGGGCCCTAGAGCTAAAAAGTGGCAGATCCTACATTCACACAAAAGGTCAGAGAGACTCTATGGCCACAGCTTCATATTTGCAGCATGGTTTGAATAGAGGAGAGAAAAGACCAAATGACTTTTGTAATTTTAAAATCAATCAAGTAAGGTGTGCTGCTTTGTATATATTATGTCCCTCAGAAAAAGCCATATTCTTTAATGCAGTCTTGTGGGGGCAGACGTATGTGTTGATTAGATTGGAACCTTCTGATTGAGTGTTTCCATGGAGATGTGACCCACCCAACTGTGAGTGACACCTTTGATTAGGGTGTGACTTCTTGATTGAATGTTCTCATGGAAATGTGGCTCCGTCCATTCAGAGTGGGTCTTGATTAGTTCACTGGAGTCCTATAAAAAGAGCTCACAAACAGAGGGACCTCAGAGCAACTGAAAGTGACATTTTGAAGAAGAGATGCAGATAAGAGAGGACAAAATGCTCCAAGAGCAACATTTTGGAGAACACCGTTTTGCAAGGAAACCTGGGAGCAAGCAGATGCCAGCCATGTGCCCTCTGAGCTAGAAGAGGTTTTCCGGACACCAATGGCCATCCTTTAGCAGAGGTACCCTATTGCTGATGTCTTACCTTGGACACTTTATGGCCTTAAGACTGTAATTTTATAACCAAATAAGCCTCCTTTATAAAAGGCAGCATTACTCTGGCTAAGCCAGCTTGAAAGGTGAAATCACTGCCCTCCCCGCTACGTGGGATCAGACACCCAGGGGAGTGAATCTCCCTGGCAATGTGGAATATGACTCCCGGGGAGGAATGTAGGCCTGGCATTGTGGGACGGAGAACATCTTCTTGACCAAAAGGGGAATGTGAAAGGAAATGAAATAAGCTTCAGTGGCAGAGAGATTCCAAAAGGAGCCAAGAGGTCACTCTGGTGGGCACTCTTATGCACACTTTAGACAACCCTTTTTAGGTTCTAAAGAATTGGGGTAGCTGGTGGTGGATACCTGAAACTATCAAACTACAACCCAGAACCCATGAATCTCGAAGACAGTTGTATAGAAATGTAGCTTATGAGGGGTGACAATGGGATTGGGAAAGCCATAAGGACCACACTCCACTTTGTCTAGTTTATGGATGGATGAGTAGAAAAATAGGGGAAGGAAACAAACAGACAAAGGTACCCAGTGTTCTTTTTTACTTCAATTGCTCTTTTTCACTCTAATTATTATTCTTGTTATTTTTGTGTGTGTGCTAATGAAGGTGTCAGGGATTGATTTGGGTGATGAATGTACCACTATGTAATGGTACTGTAAACAATCGAAAGTACGATTTGTTTTGTATGACTGCGTGGTATGTGAATATATCTCAATAAAATGAAGATTAAAAATAAATAAATAAATAAATAAATAAATAAATAAATAAATAAAAGGCAGCATTAACAAACCTGAACATAAGGTAAGATGAGTGAATATGTGCTTCAATAATCAAGAATGTCATGTCCTGAACTTTTATACTAATGCTAAGCAGTTACTGTGTTCCAGCCACTTACAATGGCCAGGTACTGTTCTAAGCATTTTGCATCTATTAGTTCATTTAATTCTCAAAACAAACCCTTCACATAGCTACAATTATTATCCCTACTTCATTGATGAGGAAATGAGAAGCTTGAAGAAATCTCAAATTGTCTTTGATATACTTTTCAAAATAACTGCATTTTTCATGAATAGTCAGTATGATGTAGGAGAAAGGGCATATGTCTTGCAATCAGGACATGTAGATTGTAGTTTTTCAGTAGTTTACTGTGCGACCTTCGGACATTTATGACCTCTGGTCCTGTTTCCCTGACTAAAACAAAACAAAACAAAAGGATTTAGGCTAGGTAATTTTAACGTTTCCTTTAGCTTTAAAATTTTATATAATTTTGACAGAGGACAGCTACTCACTTTCAGTTGCATTTTATCATCTCCACCCCCAACTCATTTTACTTTTTCCTCCTTGAATTGAAAATCAGGAGAAAAGAATCAAAGTCTAGGGTTTGGGGTCAGAGAAAAGCATGTGGGTTTTTTGTGTGTAAGAATAAGTATTTAAAAGATAGTTAAAGAATTACTTCCTGATACTTCAGCTACTGACTTATTAATAGGACTGGAAAGAATTTTTAAGACAAACGAATTGTAGAATATTTTGTGCAATGATTGTCTACAATTAATAGAATTAAAGGCGTAAGGTTATTAAATGAACTGACGTATCAACAATGCTTTATAAAAGGAGTTCAGAAAATGTAACTACAAAAATAACCCTCTCAAACGTTAAATATGAATCGCAGGCATTTGGTTTGCAGAAGCAGGACAAAGAAGAATTTGTTCATTTGTGGAGTTCCTACTATATTCCAGTCACAGTGCTAGATGTGTCCTAGGATAAACTCAGAAAAGACAGACTCTCCCAAGGTAGGGTGGGATAGATGGTGGGGGGTAGAGGCAGTAGGCAGTAGAGGTAAACGGATAAATTCCTTTGCCATGTGGTAAATGCTATTATAAGAAGTTGCTCTGCCTGAGAGAGTCGGAAGAGGTTTCACAGAGGAGGCAATATTTCGGTTGGGCCTTGAAGGCTGAATCAGAGTTTGTTAGTGGAGAATAGGGAAAAGATATTCTCAGCAGCCAAAGCAGCATCTGCAAGAGCCCTAGAAAAGCGTGAGGTGTACAGGCAGCAGAGATCTGTGTGGCAGGAGTGTGGGGGGCACAATGGCAGTTGATGAGGCTGGGAAGGAAGGTTGGGTCAAGTGGTCAAGGCTGAAAGTCTGTATAGGCAAGTGGGGAGTCAATAAAGATTTTTAAGCAGGTTATGACATGATCACCTTTGTTTTCTTAATGATAATTAGAATGAACAAGGAGAATAAACTGTAGTAGAGAGAAACTGGTGGTTATGTTTCTAATCTCTGCTCAGTCCCCAGCAGTATTTCATAATCCTTTTATTTATTTTTCTATTGTGAATTTTAACATATATACATAACAGTGATAACTGTCAAAGTATGATTCAACAAGTAATTAGAGAGCAAATTTCAAAGAATGTCATGGGTCACAGTTCCACAACTTCAGCCATTTCCATTATTGTAAAATATATCGTACATATAAAAAGGTATTAACTTTCCTTAATCCTTTTATTAGTACTTGTTCAACTTCTTCCATTCCAAACCTTGATCACCCTCCTCAAACTCCCCTATTTAGCTCCTTTTCACCATGCAAATTATTCTGCCTTCAGAAAAAAATGTTAGGGCCATCTGGCCTGAATTCTCGAAACTTTCCACTTCCCGTATCCAAATGTCTCCATTACTCCCTTCTCATCAGACTTACAAGTTGCAATACAACCTCCTGTTCCAGGCCAAGCCATCCAGCTATTTCCTTAGCCTCTTATCCACTTCTCTCCTGCTTTATCAAAATTTTCTAAAGAAGAATCTACCTCCCTTGCCTCTTCTTCCCACCTCCCATCTTTTCTATGGACTGCCATCTGGCTTTTCCACCATTGTAATGCAACAGATTTCATCAAATAAGATGACCAGTTATGTCCCAATTTCCAAATTCAATGGAGCCTTTTCAGTCTCTTCTTCATGGCCCCATCTGCTACATTTGAGAGTATGAATCATGCCCTTTAAACTCACTCTTCTGTACCACCAACTTCCATGACACTGGATTCTGTTTTCTCCTCCTCTGTCTTCGTTTGCTCCTCTTCTTAAGTCTACCCCCCTAAATCCCACCTTCATTCCCAACATTCCATCCTTGGCTCACCGCTGCTCTTCTCGCTTTATCCACTCTCCATGGAGATCTCATCCATTCTCTAATTTTTCTATGCTGAGGATTCCCAAACTAAAATGTCCAGCTCTGATCTCCTCTCCAAGCACCAGAATTATCTATTCTACTGCCTACTGGACATTCCAACAGATAGCCCCACAAGAATCTGAAAACTCATGTGTTTAAGACTAAACCCATCACTCCTTTCCTCAAATGTCTGTTTTCTATATTTCAAGTAGTAGCACTATTATCACTAAACTACCCAAGCTGGAAACCAGAGAGTCACTCAGGTTGTAAGGAATGCTAGACTTTCTCCCTCATTCCTTACATCTGATATCCAAGTCTTGCTTACTTGACTTCCCAACTACTTCTCAATCCCTAATTTTCCTCATGAATCACAGCAGGTTCAGGCCCGTATTTTCCCTGGCTGAACTACCGCACTAGCCTCCCCTCTAGGCTCCAGCTCCCACATTTGCTACTGGCATTAGTCAGCTTGCCAACTCCCTCAGTTTACTCAGGTCTGTCCCAGTGTTAGCACTGAAAAGTCCCACACTCCAGGAAAACCCCCAATTTTGAGCAAACCAGGACGGTTGTTCATCCGATTTTGGTGGCAGATGAAACTGGCTTAAGCACATAACTGAAAATCCATGGACCTAACTTCAGGTACAGCTGTATTCAGGGGCTCTGTTTTCAGGTTTCATCTCAGACCTTTTCGCTGGAATAGACATTCTATTTGGCAGGTGTTTTAGTTTCTTGGGCTGCTCAAGCAAATATCCATTCGAAGGGATGACTTAAATAATGGGAATTTAATGGCTCATGGTTTTGAGGTTAGGAAACAAGTCCAAACCAAGGCATCATCAAAGTGAAGCTTTCTTCCTGAAGACAGTGTTGTTCTGGGGCTGGCTCCTGGCTTTCCTTGGTCCTTAGTTTGTCACATGGCAGAGTCTCCTGGTCTCTCCCTTCTTTTCCAGGTTCTGCTGATGTTCAGCTTTGGTCTGCTCCCTCCGTGGCTTTCTCTCTCTCTGTCAGAATTTCATTCTGCTTATAAAGGACTCCAGTGATAGGATTTCCACCCATCCTGAGCCACACCTTAACTGAAGTAACCTCATCAAAGCCTAGTTACAATGGGTTCACCCCCACAGGAATGGATTAAGTTTAAAACATGACTTTCTGGGTACAGACAGCTCCAAACCACTGCAGCAGGTAAGATGGTTGCCAGCAATCAAAAATCAGAAAAATCTCAGAGAGGCCTCTGATTGGCCAGCTCAAGTCACATATCTGTCCCTGAACCAACCACCATGACCAAGCGTTTATTATAAACCTATCCTTGCAGCTGGGGTGATGGAATCACAGGAAAGATGGTTAAGCAGAAGAAGGAAGGCGCAGAGCAGGACAGACAGGGACAATAAACTGCTGTCCCTTACATTACACTCCCCTCAAATCTCTGCAGCACACTGTGGCCTGGCAGTTGAAACCATCTGAGTAAAGTGAACCATGGAAGACTACAACTTGACATTTTCCCTTTTCTATGTAAAGCCCTCAGAGACTCCTCATCGCTTGAGAGTAAATCCATGCTCCTTAGAAGGCATACAGGAACCTCTGCAATCTGGTCTCTGTCTACATTTTCAGCCCTGCCTTTCCCTGCTCCCTTCCTTAACACGTGATCGTCTAGCAAACACCATGACTGAAAGGTTCCTCACACACCATCCTTCTTTCCTGATTAGCTCCTAATCATGCTTCAAGGCTCAGGTCAAGCATCACCTTTTCCTGGAAGACACACACACACACACGCACACACACACACACACACTGTCATGCCCAAATTTGCCATCACATGACACCACACTGACTTGAAATTCTTTGTGTATCTGTCAGCTTCCTATACTAGACTGCAGGTTGGAACAGTCTCATATGCTCTTTATACAGAAAGTTCTAGCACAATACTTGGCACACAGTAGGGGCTCAACTCTTTATTTTGAACAGAAACTCAATCCAAATGAGAGATAAAGAACTAAATTAAGGTAATGGCAATGAACAGGACAAAGGAGATTAATGAAAATTAACATAATTTAATCAAATGGTGTCTTTCTGTATATATTTGGTTACTTTGGCTGTGTAGTTTACTGGGGGCTTTCCTTTTTACTTACATAACCCTGTAATCTGCACACATACCTACCAACCCATAAGAGACAGAATTGTTACTAGGTTACATTTATTGAGTACTTATTATGTGCCAGGAACGGAACTAAGTGCTTTCCATGCATAATTTCCTTTAATCCTCACAACAAGCCAGTGATGTGTATTTTCCTGAGTTATACATTAAGAGAAATAACTGAGGCTTAGAGAAATTACACTAACTTTCTCAAGTTCTTTCTAGGATCCAGGATCCAAGCCCACGTCTTGCTGGTTCTAAGAGCCCACTGTTTTAACTGCTGTGCTCTACTCTTTATCTTTCGCCAACCCTGGCCTTAATAATTATACAATGAGGCAAAGTGAAATCAAAAGGCTCTTCTCTAAGTGAGGATTTCTTGCTAAGTGATTATTTTGATGACTGTAATATGATTACAATATGTGATATGATCTCATGTTAAGTGAGGATCCTAAGAAAGGTTGCTGCTTTTCTGCATAATAAGTTCTTTCTCAGGCACTTAATTCTGGAAAAGATGTTAGCATAAAAGCACAGAGGGACACAAAAATCACTTTTCCTGTGATGAGATTCTAAGATGAAAGAGAACAATTCTTAGAATTCTCTCCCTGCTTTTTGTCTTGTTCAGTTTTCCTGAGGCACTGTCCTATGTATTGAATAAGTAAAAGATTAGATTCAGTGACTCTCGGGGAGGAATCTAGACTCAGCATCGTGGGATGGAGAACATCTTCTTGACCAAAAGAGGGATGTGAAAGGAAATGAAATAAGCTTCAGTGGCAGAGAGATTCCAAAAGGAGCCGAGAGGTCACTCTGGTGGGCACTATTATGCACAATATAGACCCCTTTTTAGGTTCTAGTGAATTGGAATAGCTAGCAGTAAATATCTGAAACTATCAAACTACAACCCAGAACCCTTGAATCTTGAAGACGATTGTATAAAAATGTAGCTTATGAGGGGTGACAATGTGATTGGGAAAGCCATATGGACCACACTCCCCTTTGTCCAATGGGGGCAAAAAAAAAAAAAAAGAAGGCACCCAAGTGTTCTTTTTTACTTTAATTGTTCTTTTTCACTTTAATTCATATTATTTTTGTGTGTGTGGCAATGAAAATGTTCAAAAATTAACTTTGGTGATGAACACACAACTATATAATGGTACTGTGAACAACTGAATGTACACTTTGTATGACTGCATGGTATGTGAATATATCTCAATAAAATTGAATTTAAAAAAAAAAAGATTAGATTCAAATTCATTCTCCCCCCAGCCTAACCTCTCCTGTCTTGTTGGCCTCTGAGAGACAGCTCTGGATAAAGCAGACCGAGTTCACAGTAAAATTCTGATTCTTTCACTTACTTGCCATGTGACCTTGGAGGTAACTTTTGATCTCTCCAAGCCTCAGTTGCTCTACCAGGAATCAAATGAATTAATAAATGTGAAAGCATGTTGTCAGCTGGAACTTGCTATGTGGATATAAGAAAAATAGGAACTCGGCTCACTTTCTGAGCATGCACTGTGTGCCTGACACTGAGCGGTCCTCTTCGGATTACAATAGCAGGTTACTTTTCTCAGGCTGATCAGCTTCTTCCTTGTCTTCTCCCAAGTGGCCAGTGCTAAGACTGGCACAGAGCAGGTAATGCCTTTAGATCAGTCAGTTTAGAGGCAGAGGTAAGAGCCATTCCCTTTTGGACTCTCCCACCCCTTGTGGTTATGTAACTTGTGTAGTAATGACCTTAGTAAATTAATGAATTCTGATTTTGTCTCCAGGTAGCAAGTTATTCTAGGTGCTTGTTAGAAACACAGCTTTCAAGACCTCTTCCCTAGAGCTTCAGATTAAGTGGGGCTGGGAAAAGACTCAGATTTTTTTTTTTTTAACAAGTATTTCAGGTGATTCTTATCATCAGGGAAGTTTGAGGATCACTGCCCTCTCTCTTGAAGTTCTTCCAGCTGAAAATTCAGCAGAGCCAAAGAGAGGTTGCCACTCTTTACAAGTCCCAGAGATGAGGGTGGGGGAAAGGGTAGAACTTAAACCAGATCCTTTTCCTGTCTGTCTCTGGTGATGTCAGCCCACCTGGGCTGAGGAATGCACATTTTTTTCACGGGTGGAAGAAAGAGACTCCTAAGGAAAAGGTGGAACCAGAACAATTAGTCTCTTCTTTAAGTTTTAACAGTTATTTTTAAATGTCTTTCTATCACCTGATGGCTTAAAAGCTTGACTTGCAGGGGCCCTTTATGGTCAGGTTCTACCACCTTTCCTACTTCATCACCTGTCATTGTAGAATGGGGATTCTAGAGCCAGACTGCTTCGGTTTGCTTCCTGGCTTTGCTACCTACATATAATGTGACTTTGGGAAAATTACTTGATCTCCCTGGGTGTCCTCATCTTCAAAATGGGGGCAAAAATAGTATCTACTTCCATAGGGTCGGTGCAAGCAATTGAGTTACTATAAGTAAAGTGCTTAGAAAGGTGCTTAGCACACAGTAAACCCCGTATAAGTGTTGTTGTTGTTGTATAAGTTCTCACCCAGGAACCAGACCCAAACATTCCTTGAATTTGGACCCACCAGAGCTGTAGTTCCCCCTTCTGGAATAAATGCCCTTCACATTCCCCTGGCAGGTCCCCTCACCCTTCAGTTCTCACTGGTTATGGGTTCCCTCCTTTGGCAAACATTCCCTGCCCCCTGGAACACTTAGTCCTGGGATAGATGTCATTATCACATATCGCCCTGTGTGCCAGTTTGGATGTGTGTGTCCCCCCAAACGCCATTATCTTTGATGTAATCTTGTGTGGGAAGACCCATCAGGGTTAATCAGATTGCAATTCTTTGAATGTTTCCATGGAGATGCACCCCACCCACCTGTGGGTGATGACTCTGATTGGATAATTTCCATGGAGGCGTTGGCCCGCCTATTCAGGGTGGGTCTGAATTAAATTACTGGAACACTATATAAGATCAGACAGAAGGAGCAAGCTGCTACAGCCAAGAGGGACACTATGAAGGAAGCACAGGAGCTGCAGATGAGAGACAGTTTGAAGACGGCCGTTGAAAGCAGACTCTTGCTCTGGAGAAACTCAGAGAGGACAAATGCTCCAAGAGCAACTGAGGGTGACATTTTGAAGAGGAACTGCAGCTTCGAGAGGAACTTCCTGGGAGAAAGCCATTTGAAACCAGAACTTTGGAGCAGACACCAACAACGTGCCTTCCCAGCTAACAGAGGTTTTCTGGACACCATTGGCCATCCTCCAGTGAAGGTACCCGATTGCTGATGTGTTACCTTGGCCTTAAGACTGTAACTGTGTAACCAAATAAACCCCCATTTATAGACGCCAATCCATCTCTGGTGTTTTGCAGTCCAGCAGCATTAGCAAACCAGAACATCCCGTATCGTAGGTATCAATCAAACCCACTAAATTGTGCACATCCTTGAAGGCGTTTTCACCCTGTCCTTTCATTTTTGTAACCCCAGGACCTAACAGAGTGCCAGGGACATGATAGACATTCAATAAATAGTATTATAGAAATGAATGTGCTTTATTAGATTATAAACTCCTGAAGTGCAAGGACTCCTATAAGGTACATTTTTGTGTTCTCCACAGCACCCAGTAGAAGTATATTCAATATTTGGTAATGTAATTAACAAACATTTTGTGTTCTTTTGCAAAATACAATGCTGACCTTGGACCAAAGAGTTTAATTACAACCTTTTCCTTTATTCCATTCCCATGTGCCTCACCAGAGATTTCCACCCTTTGAAATCTCATAGCAGTTCTTTGGGCCTATTTTCTATTTTTCTCCTTTGGAGTATGTAGTGAAGTCTCATTGCTTCACTAGACTGTGAACTCCTTGAGGCCAGATATATGTCTGATTTTTTGTCGACTTCAGTCTACCAGTACAGTTCCTTGCCTAGGGTAAGCACTGACTAAACATTTCTTGGTGGTTTGATGAATACATCTTTTTCACAAAGTTTGTATGTTTATCTAAGGCTCCAAGGATTGTTCAAAAGAAAAAAAAAAATCAACTCTTAATTTGAGGGACACTGGCTTGTGTTAAATCTTGCCACTAAGTGTAGTGTTCATTTGAAGGAAATACACCTTACTGCTTGCAATCTCTTACCACATATCAAAGAATAAAATTTAACCATGTAGTTGAAAATTGAGGAAATGATTACTTCACAAATGTTATGGTAAGGCATCTCAAAACATGCTTTGGAAATGCTTCCGGTTCACATTAAACAAACTGCTCTTTCCTAGAAATGACCCCCCTTTTTTTTCTTTATTTGGGAAATTATGTATTATAGGAGATTAATTACATTTTGAGACCTTTCATTATAAAGTTTAACTTACTGAGGGCCTTGGTTAATGTAGAAAGCAGGAGACAATACTATTTATGACACTGAGGTAAAGTTGCCAGTGGGAAGAAAAAAAACAGGTGTTTTCCACTTTTTTTCAACATACAACACACTTCAGGAAGATGAGGGGATTTTTGTTCTTGTAACATTTCTACCTCACTTGCAATAGGAAGGCTTAGTGTTTTTTGAAGTGACAACTGAAGAGTATTAGCATCAGCTGGCAGAAGCAGCTTTCCAAATAATTTGCACTTGTTTACAATTAACTCAACTGTTTCATGATGGGATTTTTCAACACCATGTTGACTTTGTGCTATGTTCAAGCAAAAAAGAATTACCACAGTTAAAATTTAAAAGAAAAACTAAATCAACAGCATTGAATTAATTGTTGAGATTTTCCTAAACAAAACAGTCTGAAGAATGTGTACTACTACTTTATATCTATAAGCTTTATAAATTTAGAATAGAGATTTATAACTCCTTTAAATATACAGACATTATACACACACACACACACACACACACACCATGTTACAAGCTGTTTCCCTATTGCTATTACCTGTGTTTTAGCAAGAGACACACTATATTCAGTACCTATTGTGTGCTAGGTAATTTGCATTTGTTATTCAACAAATATTATTTCAACACCTGCTACTGCTGGTAAAGTGTGCTAAATGATGAGGCTACAGCTATGAACCAGACATGAGTTCCTTCCTTCAGGAAGGTTACAGTCTTGTAGGAAAGGCAAATACTCTGCAAGATGGGTAATTTCATCTCCACTTTTCAGATGAGGAAAACGGGATGGAGAGGGACTAATTAAGACTGGCTGCTCCTGCACTCTTTCTGCCACATAAAGCTGCTTTTCTCCACTCTGCCTATTTTATAATTCGCTCACCTTTGCAGATGGGTTTTTATCCAATAGTTATGGGAAAGGATTGACAAGTCTTACTTTAGTGGGAAGGTGAAAAAGTCTATCTTTTAAAATTCACTGCTCTTAATCTTTTGGTAATATAAAAAAACAAGTATTTATTTGTTATGTTTTGGAAAAGGCACTGACTTAAAAGTCTACAAGGCCTAAAACCCCTCATTTCTAGCAGATCTGGAAAACAAACTTATTTGTAAGGTGAAGGGCTGGTGGGCCTGTAATGATTCATAAGATATGGAGAGACTTGGGGATTTTTGTTGCCTTTAGTTTTTCTTTACTTTTTCCCTATTGTAGGTAGTCTTGACCAGGATGGGGGACAGATGACAGGGAGCAATAGGACGTATGGTTTGAGAGGTAGGCAAAGAAAAATGTGGACTAAAGCTATATTAGGCCCCGCCTCGGTAGGCATCTTTGCTTTCTTTGGCTTTGCCTACATGAGACCCTTGCAGTTAATTATCAAGTGACTATTCCAACTAAAAGATGATTGTGCTGCAGAAGCCTTTCATTTCTTCTCTGCCATCTCTCCAGACTGATAGAATTTAACCAGACTCCTCAGAACCTTAACAAAAGTGTTCAGCTGGAAGATACACAGCTCTAGGAAGAGACTTACGGACACCAGAAGTCTTTGCCGGGTCACTTCCCTATTTGTTCCCTAAATGTAGTTCTGCAAAGTACACAGCTTTGGACTGTTACAGTCACTTTCTAATTGTTCTTCTTACCTAGTCTCTCATCCCAATAACCCGGCTTTCATAGGCTCATGTTATCTTACTAGAACACTGATCAAGTCACTCCCTTTGTGAAGGCCTCTGCAGACTGCCAAAAGTTTACAGAAGGAAGCCCGAACGCCTAAGAGTGACATGGACTGCGCCTAAGAGTGACATGGACTGCCCAGCACTGTCTGGGCTTAATCCCTACCTATCTTTTCAGCCTTATCTCTCCCTTATCCTTTTACAACAGAACCACATACAGAATCACTCTTTGTTGCCTGAAAACTTGTGGTCTTTTAGGCCTCAATGCCTTTGCACAAACTAGTGCTGCCAGCATATCCTCCTCCCCTCTACAGCTGGGGAAATAAAACTCCTTTTTCAAGATCCAAATAAAATGATCTCTCCTCACTAAAAAGTTTATTTCTCTTGCAGGTAGCTTTGCTCATTCTCTCCTCTCTGCTTCTTCAACATTGTGCATGTAATCTAATTATAAGTAGCACTTTTTTTTTAAGTATATTCATTTTATTCAGATATATTCACATACCATGCAGTTGTACAAATCGTACATTCGATTGTTCACAGTACCATTACATAGTTGAACATTCATCACCAAAATCAATCCCTGACACCTTCATTACCACACATACAAAACTAACAAGAATAATAACTAAAGTGAAAAAGAGCAATTGAAGTACAAAAGAACACTGGGTGCCTTTGTCTGTTTGTTTCCTTTCCCTATTTTTCTACTCATCCATCCATAAACTATACAAAGGGGAGTGTGGTCCTTATGGCTTTCCCAATCCCATTGTCACCCCTCATAAGCTACATTTTTATACAATTGTCTTCAAGATTCATGGCTTCTGGGTTGTAGTTTGATAGTTTCAGGTATCCACCACCAGTTACCCCAATTCATTAGAACCTAAAAAGGGTTGTCTATATTGTGCATAAGAGTGCCCACCAGAGTGACCTCTCGGCTCCTTTTGGAATCTCTCTGCCACTGAAGTTTATTTCATTTCCATTCACATCCCCCTTTTGGTCAAGAAGATGTTCTCCTTCCCATGATGCCGGGTCTACATTCCTCCCCAGGAGTCATATTCCATGTTGCCAGGGAGATTCACTCCCCTGGGTGTCTGATCCCACGTAGGGGGGAGGGCAGTGATTTCACCTGCCAAGTTGGCTTAGAGCGTGAGGGCCAATCTGGGCAACAAAGAGGCATTCAGGAGGAGGCTCTTAGGCACAATTATAGGGAGGCCTAGCCTCTCCTTTGCAGCAAGTCTTCCCAAGGGCAAATCCTGTGGTAGAGGGCTCAGCCCATCAAACCACCAGTCCCCTATGTCTGTGGGCATGTTAGCAACCATCGTGGTGGGGCAGGCCAATACCCCTGCATTCTCCACCAGTCCTCAAGGGGGCTCTGCATATTTTTTTCCTTTTTTTTTTTAAATCAACTGTATGAAAAATAAATTAAAAAAAAAATTCAAAAAAACATACAATAAAAGAACATTTCAAAGAGACCATAACAAGGGAGTAAGAAAAAGACAACTAACCTAAGCTAACTACTATAAGTAGCACTTTTATCATTGAATTATAATTATTCATATTTTGCAAGTTCAATCTCTAATCACTCCTTTTCCCCTCCATAACTCTAAAGTCACCTTTGTTTTCCTGACTTTGGGCCTAGTGTGGAACTTCAACTGTGTAGATCAGTAAAACGTAGAATGTCTATTGAATAAAGAACAAAATTATGCCCCCATTTCCAGCCCAAATATTTAAAGGTGGAACACACATACACATAGTATATATAATGCACATAATATATTATCTCACAAGGGTTTTAATTTTTCCTAATATATAAAAAACTATTTTTAAAAAGTCCAAGTTTAAGGAAAAAAAGCACACAGTAAGATATAATGCAAGTATTCTATACCAGTTTATTGTAGGCATTGTGTTTCAAAAAATTTATAGCATAAATAACCTTTCCTGTCATAAAATAACTTAGTACAATTTATAATAAAACTTTTGAAAATTTAACATCTCATCAAAATACAATAAAATATGGTTTTAAAATATGATGAACTCTTTCTGCTTTTTTTTTCTTTTTAACTTTAGGGCATATAAACCAAACATATCCAGAACTACTGCTGCACATTTAAACTTTAACAAAGCATATCTGGTTTACTTTAATGTAACTCGACCATCCCAAATTAATACGTAGTTTGTTTTCCTTCCTGCATGGTTCTCTGTAATTTTTGTTCCTTTTGACTTGGATTTCTGTTTCAACACAGCTTCCTTCTTCATTTTCACCTCTTTCCATCTGCAAAGTCATCTATCTCCGGTCTCCCAGAACATGTAGTTAAACTCACTCAGCCCCTAGACATCAGTTTCTGTAATCCTTGCATCAGTGTAGGGAGTAACTGCTTGAGTAACTACAAAGGTATTTCAAAACTTCAGTGCAATTTGGTTCAGCTTTTTTCATTCAGATGCCATCACCGTTCAGGGAGATTAATCACTGGAACCCACTGATCCATGTAGCGACTTTCCCGGCAAAAACAAATAAGTTGACTTAAGGCAGGATCCTTCCATTGCGATGAATGTGGATTCTGGGAACAAATTTAGAAACATAAATTTATCATTAAAATCAGCATTTGCTAATAATTGAACTATTTTCAAGGCAAAGATGCTCAAACATTCTATATCTTGGCTGTGTAAAACAGACAAGTTAGATGGACAAAAAATGACATTTCTTCAGGTTTCCTGCAAAATTGTCTAGGGTAATTGTCTATTAAACTCCATTCTGCAAAGCCTGAACACATGCAATTCATATGCAACATATCAATGTCTACATGAAGATATTTGTTCACTTATGCAAGAGAATATCATTCACAGGTTTGCCCTTGCAAACTGGTACCCTTGGCAGAGACCTGAGTTAAACAACTTTGAAAAATGTGTCCATGGTTTAAGTACAAAGAGATGAGCTGCATAGCAATTAAAATAGAATTGCCACCTGTTATCCTCCAAAAAAGTCTTTTCAGGAGTAGCAAAATGTTGTGCCACTTAACTAGACCAGTCAGAAAATAGTAAAATTTAAAAGACATTCTTACCATATTTACCTCTGAAAAGATAAGTTCCTACCTACCAAAAAGTTTTCTTTTTTATCAGAAAAAAAGACCATTAAAAAATGCAAAGTTGCAAAGAAAAAATTTCCACTCTTTTTAATGTATTTCTAGGGAATTAACAAGTTCTGTCTCCTACACTATTTCTATTTTTAGCTTTGACTGGCAGAGAATGAAGCTGACTCCTTAATGAGGGTGAGCCAGGAATTTATCTGGCTTTATCTAATCTGCCCTGTTAAAGGAATTAGTCACGCGAAGTAGTGCAGATGTAGGTAGGGAGTAGCTGGGCCGACAGTGCTGACTCACAGGGATCTCTTCCGCTGCTGGCAGCCTCCAACATGCTTAGACATGTTCTGTACCAGGGAAAATCCTGATGATGAAACTAGTACATCTCGGCTGAAAGTCCGATCACACTCTTTAAGTGGGGGCAAAGGCAGCCACCTCCACCCCTTCCAGATCTGCAGTCAGGCGACTCTCTGCCCTTCCAGGATTCCAACCCAGATCCGTGCGAAGCCCCCTTCTCGCCCTTACCGTCACCAGCACGCAGTGCAGGTCGGGGGGCTGCTCGGCGCCCTCGCTGGCCGTCGGGCCGGTACCGGTCTCCAGGAGCAGGAGCTCGGCCAGCCGGCCGGGGTTGCTGACGCGCAGGATGTTGATGTCGTTCTCGCAGCAGAACGCCTGGATCAGGGTGAAGTGGATCTGCAGGGCCACATCCCTGTCGTCGTCCTCGTCCGCCGCCAGCAGGCACAGCACCACGTTATCCGGGTCGCTGCGGGCAGCGAGCGGGGCTGTGAGCACCCAGGCACGACCCGCCCGCGTGAGCGCCCGCAACACCCACCCAGCCTTCCCCGGCTCCCCTGGGGTCGTGCCCCGGTTCCCGGGGGTCGCACCCCGGGGCTGCTCGCTCTCCCCTTTGCGCAGGCAGCCTCGGATGCAGACGGCGGCGCTGCAGAACTAGGGGCGCCCCGCGAGGGCGACCTCCCCGGGCTGAGGAGGGCAAGGAGTGCCACGAGGGGACACGCGAAGGCCTCACTTACACGTTGAGCAGCTTGGCCGCCTCGTACACCCCGACGGTGATGGTGCGCTGACTCAGGGCTTTGCTGAGCACTTCCTCGAGGGCATCCCCCACCTTATCCATCCTAAACGCAGGCAAGGACGAAAGGGTGCTGTCAGCCCCGGGTTCCCTCGGCGGCCGTCTCTGCTCCTCACCCTGCACCACGAGCCCCCTCCCAAGTGCCTTCTGCAACCCACGTTTCCTCCCTGCCACCCCCCTTCCCCAACCCCGCACCCCCTACGTTCCCTACGAGAGGCCCCGAAGGTGCCACCGCCACCCTCCCCAGAGAACGCCGCCAGTCTCTGATGCTG
Source organism: Choloepus didactylus (assembly GCF_015220235.1). Taxonomy (NCBI): domain Eukaryota; kingdom Metazoa; phylum Chordata; class Mammalia; order Pilosa; family Megalonychidae; genus Choloepus; species Choloepus didactylus. The sequence continues at coordinate 177,689,604 of NC_051308.1, forward strand.
GGCGCAGCCACAGGAGCCGCACGGGCAGGGACAGTAGTTTCTGCCGTTTGCAAAGGCCCCAGAAGGAGTTTGGCCAGGTTGGGAGAAGGGGCTCGCAATTAACGTCCGCGGAGCTCGAGGGGGGTTCGCCTGAGGAGGAAAAGGCGGGAGATGCCCTCTGCAAACTTTGCCGCTCGCTCCCCCTCAAACCTCCTATAGATTTTCTGCACTGGGGCGCGCCGGATGGGCGAGAGCGGGTCAGGAAAAAAGTGTACCTAACCCGCGGTCCGGAAAAGCCCGCAGGCGGACTTACCTTTCGGTCTTCTGCTCTCCAGCCGAGAATTCCTCCAAAGTCATATTGCAACTGCAGGTCTCCACAGAGAGCGGCGTGCGGGCTGCTCCTGCCACCGCAGGAGCGCGGGCGGCTGCTCTCTGCACTTCCCTCACAGGCGTCGTGCAGGAAGCTCCGGTCCCTCGCGCGCACCGGCCGCCAGGACACAGCTCAGCCGTCCCTCGCCAGCCCGGGCTCCTCCTCCTGCGCCCGCCGCCGCGCCGCCCGCCCGGCTCGCTCGTTAGCTCTCAGCTCCTCGCCAAATACCGTAGTACGACCACGGCAGCTGCCCCACAGCCACTGAAGGACAAAGGATCCGGCTCGCCCGAGTTATCCTGCCAACCCCCAGCCAACCACCTCCAGCCTCATTTGCATACGGCGCAGCCATTGGGCTATGCAAATAAGCCTGCTGCGGTAATTTGACCTCAGCTGCTCCGGGAACCCGGCTGGGAGGAGCGAAAAGAAAAGGAGCCTTGCGGGAGGCGGGCCAAGTGCCGGGGGCGGGGTCCTGGGCCGGCTCTCCGATCCGGTGGGCGGGGCCCGTAGAGGAGAAGGGGCTTGCAGTGGTGGGGGTGGGCTGGCGGTGTCTTCAATTGGGGCTGGAGAAGACTGCCAAGTGTTTTTCTAGTTGGTGCCCTATTTTTTTTTTTTTTTTAATTCTCGTCTCATGTCTTTTGTTTTTAGGGGTTGCTATTAAAATCTATTTCCAGAGTTAATGCACCAAAGTCTAGTAATTATTAGTAAGCTGGTTACATAAAAAAGAGTGTGTCCAGACCTCTGGGGCAAAGTTTACCTCAGAAGTGTTGTTTATGTAAGTCTGGGCAAAGCTGCTTATTAGTAGTAGTATTATTTCGGTGCCCTGATGGCTGGTTTGATTTATTTTTGGAAGGTTGCAAGGGTTGGAAGCTCAAAAAAGAAAAATCAACACTTTTCTGTTGGTGGTGGCAGGGAACCAAGTTGGAATCTTTTCCACAGAAAACAGAAAGTCTTCCCACCTGCCCACTGTGTGACTCTGGAAAACCATGAGCTGGTGCACATGGGGAGCTGGTGACCACATGTGTAAATCACAGCCTGACAACCCAAATTCACCTTTTCCCAGAGAGTCTTTCCCAAAGGAGGATTTGCCTGCACCCACACTAGCTTGAGAGACAAAAGTCTGACACCCACACAAGGCACAAGTCTAAACTCAGAATGCTCTCCATATGCCTGTTTGCTTTCATAAGGCAAGTGAATATGTCACTACCTTCCACAGAGAGCCTATGATCTCACTGTGAATTATTGACATTAAATGCTGAGTCATGAAGCTATAGGACGTTTTAGTCATATGCTAAAAATTTCACCTTTAAGATAATGACAACCTGTGGGTGGAAAGCAGGCATTTATAACTGCAAGTAGTAGTTACCTATTTTGAAACCAAACTTTAACGTATAGACTTTCACTGAACAGGTCAAAAGTCCGATCCTTTGTTTTATAAGTTTATGCAGAAAATGCAAAAACATTTCTTAAACCTACTTAAGTCAACAAAAGTGGTGAAAATGTCTCCCACATGCTTGCACTCAAAACAGTGCTTGCATTTTTAGGGTCGCTGTACAGCCAAAGGTCACAGAAGTAATTTTTGCAAAGGTACATGGGAGGTTTTGCACCCTTATGTTTGCATCATCCTAGGCAAAATATTCTCTAGCTCTCTTGATCTTAATTTAATGGAAAAGAAGTGAGAGGTTGAGTTTCTGGTTCACTTATTTGAGCTGCAATTTTGCACTCAGTCTGTAACTGCGTTGTCAGCAAGGGACAATGTTCGAGTAAAAGGAATGCTTAATTCTCCCAGAGTGTTTATGTATCTATACCTTAAATCCTAACTTGTGGTATCTTTGTTAAAGAATTCCTCAAGACTGAAATTTAGGTAGGTGCTGAAGCACTTTCAGTTTTGCAAATGAAACCTGAATTACACAGTCTGGACGCAGTCACCATTTGGGGATTGTTGGACCCTGTTCTGTGGAACTCCAAGATCCTATCTACGAGTACTTTCTTAGAATTTCTTTGGAAGGAAGTGTGGTCACAGCAAACTGAGAAAGAATGTGGGAATCATGTGAGTTTCTTGACAGCAAGGACTGTGACTTCATTGACTTGGTGTCCCCAGCACCTAGAATAATTCCTGCATTTTGTAGAAGCAGAGTCAGTGTTTATTAAGATGAATGGAATCCAAGAGTTGAACAGGATCTCAGAATTCCTCTGGTCCTGTGCATTGCATGAGTTCTTTCTAAAATATTCCACATTTAACTTTAGTTCCAAAAAACTTTCTTAATGTTCTATTATATACCAAGAACTGTACAATTCCTGGTCTTTTGCCAATAAAGAGCTTACGATCTAATGGTTATGTGCATGCTCAAACTGGATTTTAGGACAAAATAATATGCACTGTCATCAGCTAGCTATGCTGAAAGTCCCATGACTTTGGTCATCTGAATGGAAGCTGTAGGTCGGTAGAACCCGTGTATTGTTTACACCAATTTGAATGAACCACAACCCTAATAATGCCCCACCCAAGACTATATGTAGCAAAAAAAAAAGGTAGCATAAAATGGTCAATTTTTAATATAGGGCAAGACTTTCACTCAAAAACTATACTTCGTGCTGTATTTGGTCTCATGGGAAAGTTATTTGTTCAAGTTTTGTGGGGTTTTTCTCTGTGAGATAAACCCAGGCTTCCAGTATTCAAAATATTCATTTGTCATACCTTCTGACTCAGATATGTTACATCATTTTGCCTCATTACTGAGTCTACCTAGAATGTTTCATCAGTGATTATCTTCAAAGTTGTTCCACATGGCTGGAAGTAGAAACTACATTTAGCTACACAGTTAGAAAGTAGTTATACAGTGGAATGATCACTGAGGATTTATCTCATAAAAGCTTCTTAGCCCTCAAGGGAGATGGTATCTAATGATAAATCACAGGAATTCCCTAGATCATATAGAATAACTCTAATATGTGAAATCATTTTAAAAACTACACGTAGCCCTGAATGCTTCAATTGTTCAGAGTTAGAATGACCTTGTAGTAATTTTTGTAAGGATGCCAAATGGTTATATTTAGAAATCAGATGGAAATAAATATTCAAGAATTGTTAAATTATTTTATCAGGTATAAACTGCAATCTGCTTTGCATATTAAAGGTCTTTTTGATATTTTCTTCGCTTTTGGCATACATACATTCCTACTGATTATGTAGTACAGAATTATAACTTTTTTGTCTAAAAAATAGTCTTTTAGTATCTGAAAGAAATATGTTATTTCAGTATTAGACAGATCCTCATTCATATTAGAGGCAAAGTCCAGTTAGACCACCTACCTAGAACTGTATTATATTTTACTGTTAAAACTCATAAGGTTCCGGACATATTTCTTTGCATAAGTCTGGTGAAGTTAGTTTCTAAAGGCAGCCTCATGAATTTCCCTCAGTTTTTTCCCCCAAGAGACTATCACTCAGACAATGTTTACTGTCACTTAAGAGGTATCTTTTCTTAGGATCAATACTTTCCTATGAATTTCATATAATGGTTTAGTTTCTTGGCTCCTCACTGTGGTGGCCTCTATGATCTCTAGCCTCTGGTGTTATGCTCTGTATAATCCCCTCCCCTGGAGTGTGGGTGACTTACTTTGACCCAATAGAATATGGCAGTAGTTATAGGCTATCACTCCCATGATTGTATTACATTCTCTGGCAAAGGTGAAAGGATTTTGCAGAAGTAAGTAAGGCCCCTAATCAGTTGACTTTGGAGTCAATCAAAAGGGAGATTATCCTGGGTGAGCCTGACCTAATCAGACAAGCCCTTTAAAAGAGGATCTAGGTCTTCCCTGAAGAGAAACTGGAAGCATTGGAGACTCTCTCCGTTGCTGGCTTTAAAGAAGCAAGATGCTATGAATTCTATTGCTGCAAGGAAATGAATATTGCCAACAACCTGAGAGAGCTTAGAAACAAATCCTTCTCAAGTTGAGACTCCAGATGAGAATACAGCCTGGCCAACACCTATTTCAGCTTTGAGAGACCCTGAGATGAGAACCAAGTAAGCTGTGCACAGAGTTCAGCAACTCTGTGATAGTAAAGGGGTGTTGTTTTAAGCCATTAAACTTGTGGTAATTTGTTAGACAGCATAAAAAACTAATATACTCACCTTAATGCCTTCTTATTGTGTGTTTTATAAATCCTTACCCTAAGGAAATTCTCTTCATGTATTAAGAAATTCTCTTCAGGTATTAAGAATCAGTGGAGTCAAGGTGTTGCTTTGAGCTTTAGGCTAACTGCTTTGTTGCTGCTAGCTGTTCAAATTTCACCAACCACGCAGGGACTGGCCAGTCAAGGTGTCAGATGAAGGGACTCATGAGGACATTTTTCTCAAGCCCCTCCTCTGCCCCATTTCCCCATCTCCCTGATGAGTTAAGTGTGTGCCAGTAGGCTTCTATCACAGGAGGAACGTTTGGAAATCTCTGTGCCCGGTGGGCTAATCACAGGTGAAGAAGGTAGGTAGGTGGTCTGAGTTGGTCACTGGCCATTGGTAGTTTGTTCTGTTATCTTGAACAGATTTCTGAACTCTATGTTTCTGAAATAGAAGAGATATTTCCTTTCACCCATCTAGTTCATCACAAAATTTTCTTCTAACAACCTCTTAGTGTTGGAATGCCCCAGGGCTCAGTCCTTGGACCTCTTCTCTTTCTACACTCACTGTCTTGGTACCTCATCCATCTCATGGCCTTAAATATTTATATGCTGATGACTCTCAAATATACTTCCAACCTGATCAATCATCTCTTTTGAATCTTAGAGCTTACTCATCATCTCTGCATCAATATTACTATAAGCATCTCAAACTTAACATGACAAAAGTTGACCTCCTCATCGTCTTCCTGAATCTTTTCCTCCTAGAAGTCAACGACAACTCCATTCTTCCAGTTGTTCAACTCCTAAACCTTGGTGTCATTCTTTACTCCTTTCTCTCACAACCTACGTACAGTCCATCAGCAAATCCTATTGGCTCTACTGCTACTGTGAAACAATTCAACCATTTCTCATTGTGGACCATCGTCTTCCACCTGATAACTGCAACAACTGGTCTCTCTCTGCTTTTGCCTTTCATCCCTCTCACCCTCAAGCCAAAGTGAACCTAAAATTGCAGTTTAGATCATATCAATTATCTAATTATCTGACCCAAACTCTCCGATGACTCCTCTTTTCATTCAGAATAAAAGTCAAAGTCCATACTATGGTTTGAAAGACCCTACGAAATCCGTTGCTCATGATGAAAATTTTCTCAATTGATTGTGGTGATGTTTGCACAACTCTGTGATTATACTAAAAATTATTGAATAGTATACTTTAAATGGGTGAATTCCATGGAATGTGAATTATATCTCAATAAAGCTGTTAAAAAAATCTGATCCCCACTCCACTCTCATCTTCTACTGCTCTCCCCCTTGTTCTTTCCTCTCTAGCCAAATTGGCCTTTCTCCTGCCTCAGGGCGTTGGCACTGAATGCATGCCTGGAATATTCTTTCTCTTGATACCCACATTGCTCACTGTCTTCAAGTTCCCTTCTAAATGAGGCTGACCCTGACCACTCTAAGTTTCAACATCTCTATTCCATGTCACTACTAGTCTCCTGTACCATGTATTTTTTTAAAAATCATACCACTTATCACCTTCTAACGTATATGTTTGACTTATGTATATTGTTTATTATCTGTCTCACCTCTCCTGCCCACCCTACTCCCCAAGTATAAGTTTGAAGGGGAAGGATTTTGTTTTGTTCCCTGATTGATCCTTAAGTGGTTAGAACATTACTTGGCACAGAGTAGATTCTCAATAAAACAGATATTGAATATGAATAAGATGTGCAGATTCAAAGATATAATTAATGAGCTAGAACATAGGGCTATAAAACTTCTGGTCTCTTTTCATATATTAGAAAGCTTGATGTCTTGACTTAATCCCACTTTTGCTGGTTGTATTTTCTTTCATTGCGGAAGGTTGTGCTCCCTTTTTTGTGTTTTGTACTCTTATCATACTCCCCCGCCCACCACACATCCGAATTGTTTTACTGATATTTTCTTCAGGAGTTACGAAGTGGCATGGTAGATTAAATCATGTTCCCCACAAAGACATGTCCAAGTCCTAAACCCTAGTCCTGTGAATGTAGACTCATTTGTAAACAGGATCTTCAAAATCCTGTTCATATGGGGCCAAATTGAAGCAGTATGGGCCCTAATCCTCATGACTAGAGTTCTTGTAAATAAAGGAAAGTCAGACAGTCAATTAGGAGAAACCAGATAAGGAGAGAGAGATTGCCATGTGAGAGGGTGGGTAGGGAGGGGATGCATTTACAAGCTAAGGAGCCCCAAGGATTGCCAGCAAGCCAGCACGAGAATGCTACAGATCTGGAGAAAGCATGGCCTGGCAGCACTTTGATGTTGGACTTCTAGTCCCCCAAACTGTGAAACAATAAATTCTTGTTCCTTAAGCCAACCCATTCTGTGGTATTCATCATAGGAGCCCTGGCAAACTAAGATACTGGCCTATTTTGTAAACTAAGTATTTGTGACCTCTATTAGTCGGTACTGTATACACAAAGAAAACCCAATAGATTGAAAAGTGCTTAATTGCCAAGCTTTAAGTCTTGTGCTTTCAGTGTAGCATAAAGAGATTATAATGACGAAGAAAACAACCTTGAAAGGTTTAACAAAGGTTAGTTTTGAAGTGGGAGATTTAAAAGATGGGTGTATCATTACAGAAGCAACATGCAAGAAACACAAATGGGGATGAAATTTTTTAAATTGGGTAATTTTTAAGGGACTGCAAAGAAAAGATACAAGGAGTAAAGGAAAATAAGAGCATTTGTTAGTGCTATTTGAACTTTCACCTCTCTCCGGCTTTTGTGCTGGTAAATATTTAATCTTTATTCACTGGATATTTTTGCCAGGAGACCTTATATTTTAAACTGCTTGTAAGATTTATTTTCTTCTGTGAATAATATGCGTTCTTATATTTCTCTTCGGTTCTCCTCTGCTTTGGTAATGAAATGTCAGTCTCAAGGTCTGGGAGATATTAAATATTAAAACAGGATAATATAAGATTAAACCCTGTAAGACTGTGCTCTTTGGAATAGGGTCTGCCACACGGTCTTTTGGAGCCCCCATTTCTGGATGGCTGGTCTTGGAGATTGACCACAGCCTTGGTTGTCTGACAGTACTTTGTCTGGCTACGGTATGACTTTATAGTGTGGAGGTCCGAAGCAGCCTCATTTTCAGTAACCAAAGAATGCAGGGAGCAGAGTGTTATCTGGCTGTCCACTATGAACAATTTACTCCTGCACGTGTGGGCCGTATCAGTTTGTGGCAGAGTGATGGATTGTGTTTAACATTCTGTTGTTGACCTATAAGAACTTTTGCCATATGTTCCAGCTCATCCCCTTAAGATATAAGTGGGGTGGGCTCATTAGTATCACTGGCTGCTAACCAGAAATGTGTCAGGGATTTTGCTTTTTTAGCTGGAGCATCACCACGAGTCAACATCCTCCCAATTTTAGGGAAGCCTCACCATCAAATAGAAGAAGTCCTGCTTATAAACTCATTTGGTTGTTTATATTTTATATCTGGTCTCTATTTTTGGGAAATTTTGAAATGGTGCTGTAAAATTAAGATGTGTATGCATGAATAGCCAACTGTGATAAATCTCACCTGATGTTCTTCAAAGCATGTGGCTTGAATGATGCATGATCTTAGATAGGCTGTTTACCCTCTCCATACCTCAGTTTCCTCTTGGTCAAATATATTTGAACTTTTAAAATTTTTGGCAAGAGAATCCCCTTTCCCAAAAGACATAGCAGTCAGAATCCTCACAAATAAACAGGTAAACACAGACGTAGCCTAAGTAGCCAGATGGGAATGGGGATGAGGGACTGATATCTAAGGGGTGGGCCTCCTGTCAGCCATCTCCCCCAACTCAACCCATAGCCCTTGATACACACACTGATCACAGCTGAAACTGTTCTACAGGATCCTTCCAGCTCTTTTTTTTTTTTAACTTAGCAATTTGTCACTCTATAAATTATTCTGTAATTTTCAGCAGTCACTGGAAAATCTAACAAAAAGTTATTTCCTGGGCCCTAAAAATTCTATCACCAGATAAACTGCCTGAAGAATTAAAAACACACACATATTCCTTTGATTTGATATCAATTTTCAAAAATTTCAATCCATTTCGATAGGTTAGCTGAGATTGTGTTACAACCTAACTTATTAACCTTAATATATTGCCTGGTTACCAAATGCTATGGAATATGATTTGGCACTTTCTTAATAAACAGGTAGCACCTGGGAGCTAGTGGGAACTCTCCCTTCTGAGAAGAAAAGCTACAGCAGATGGTAAAACGACTGAAAACCAGGTGGGGTCATTGTTTAATGACCATCTGAATTAAGTTTGGTTAATTTGGCGTGTCTCTCATTATCCCTAGCAACTGGACCCGCTACTCCATTTTGTAAGTTTGGATTTATATCTTTTCTATAAACTATCAAAACAAGTCCATCTGTGATCCTGAAGCTATATTTGACTTAAATCCAACCACAATGTAAAGTCTAATTTCTTTGGTTCTAGCTGTGAGGAGACTTTAAATGCAGGGAATTGGAAGGTTTTTGCGCGACTCTGAAATTTACTGTTTCTCAGGCTACTTCCTATCATCCATGACGTAGGCATTTCCCTTTATTTTCATCTAAGTTTTTTTTTAATAAAAAGAACTTCCTTTTAACCTAAAACAATTATTAGCATTATTTCCAAGAATCAGAGATGTCAAAATTTCAATCCATTTACACCCTTTTAGCATGTGCTAAAATTTGCATGCAGCACTGAGATGGCTGCCCGGGGTGATCCAGAAAATTCAGAAATTGTGCTACCCCAACACTTATTATTCATAATTTATTAAATGCTTATCATATGCTTGGTACTATAATAAAATTTTAATTTATATGGCACCACTTGACCCTTGCAACAATCTATGAGGTGGATGCTATTATCTTCATTTTCCTGCTGAGGTTAAGCTAGTAACTAGCCTAAAGGACCCAGATCAAGTAAGTGGCAGAACCAGGATGCAAATAAATGGCTCTGGGAATCCAAAGCGCATATTCTTATCCATGTGTTGTCTTTCACTAGCTGTAGTTCATGTGGATCACAGTGCAGTATTCAGAGCACAGGCTCCGGCGTCAGGCTTGGGCCAGTCATCTAACTTCTCTTGTCTGTTTCCTGTGTAATAATAGTACCTATCTCACAAGTTTTTTATGAATATTAAATTAGGTAATAATTTACCTAAGCTGGCACAAAGTAGGACACCATGAATGTTAATTATATGACCCTCATTTACCAATTTCCCTTCTCATTTTCCTTGTTCTTGATTCCTTCATCTAAGTAAAATACTAATTTTACTGTGCTTTTGTCTAGACTTTGGGCCAGTATTGTGTATACCGAAAGCACTAGGCTTCCCTGTCCTCACCTGCTTCTATGAAACATTCTGCTGAATAATTTTAATACAGTCACAGGTAAATCCAACATATGTATTCACTCTCTCACTATGGATGAACTGACCTTTCCCCATTTGTGCACTTCAGGTATGGATTCAGTTCCGATAGCACGAATGATGTACTTCTGCAGGCTGAGGAGCAGGGCTCATGTTATTCAAATCCTTCATGTGTGTGTGTGTGTGTGTGTGTGTGTGTGTGTGTATGTATGTGTGTGTGGTGGGGGGAGCTTAATACAGAACAATGAGTTTCTCAAATTCACTGTAGAATACTCTTAAATGTTCTTTTATCATCTGAGAGCTTCCTGTAATTGTGAACTCCTTTCAAATCAGCAACTTCAGCCTCAACATCTGGATCCTCCCTGCTGTAGGGAACATAAATTAACTGGTAGCGTCCTGTAAATGTTAAGTGCTGGGAGCTCCGGGAGTACACAGAGGCGGGCCAGGGTGTTTTCAGGATCTAGCAGCTGGTCACGATGTCGTGCCTCAGAACTGGTTTTAGCTGACGTCAGATAACGCTTATGTGCACCAGATTGGCTTGTAGTGCCAGTAAAGCTGATCCCTCCCACTTCCCCTACTGCTCCCGTGCTTGCCAGAATGCTGGAGACCATTATGAACTCACAGTTGTCATTTGATCTCCATCTGGCTGCTGTCACCAAAGCTGCCTTTTATCGCTTGCCAAAAAGTGTAAAGCTCAAGACATTTCTCTTTCTCACAGATCTCTGCTTCTAGTTCCTACTTTTCTAATTTTCTGGGTAGTTCCAAATAATTATCCTTCTGTCTGAGTCTCTCAGTACCGCTCAGGAAACTAATAAATGACCACTGAAATATTTACCCACATGACTTCTTGGTGACTTGAATTTAGCAATTGATTTCATAGGGTGTGTTAGAGGTGGGCTTTGGCTTTGTTAACTTCAAATATTGTCTTAAGTTTGATGTGGTTTGAATTTCTGATATAAATGTGAGATTTGTGTGTGTGAGCTCAGGCTGTGGTAAGTTTTATGGAGATGTAGATCATAACAGTCTAGGCATACAATTATGTGGGTCCCTGTATTGAATTAGAATCTGCACAAATTAAACGATAAATATAATAGTAACATGCCATAAATTGGATCTTATAGCAGTTTAATAATCTGAGGGAGAAAGAAGAATTGGATTGAGGTGATGTTTAATGTACTTAGTTTTAAAATGCTCTTAGTTAAAGCTGCTCGTAAATCTGGTGCCAGTTTAAGGATTTACTGTTAGTTAAGATTTAGCAATCTTAGCACCACCTCCTAAAGATCATTCTTGGCCAAGGAAGCTCTTCAGGGATGACATTTCATATTCAATAAATGCTGTTGTTCAATGAGCGGGGGTGACAATGGACTATCACAAGCTCGTCAAGTTTTGGAAACGAATTTAGAATTCTGATTTATACTTAATTTAGCAAATTAATCCTTTAAGAAATAATTATAAAACACCTTTTATGTGTGTCCTTAGTCTACTGTTAATCCAAAAAAACAAATTAGAAGGCACTACATTCTGTATGAATTCATATTGGACGTGTGTAAAAAAATGAAATAATTTGGAAGGACAAAGATCAAAAGGTAAACAATGTTCCTCTTTCAATGATGGAATTAGAGGTCATTTCAATTTTCTTGTATTTGCTTATTTTTCCTTTGTAGTATTTTATAAAATAAGTATGTGTTCATTTTTGAAAATATTTTAATTAAGGTAAAATTTATGTTCATTACAATGCAAAGATCCTAAGTATACAATTTGAGTTTTGAGGAATATATATATAATCATGTAACCCAATCAAGATATAACGCCAATAACAATATAACCCCAATCAAAATATAAAACATTTCCATCGCCCCAGAATACTCTTTCCTGCCCCTTTCCAGTCAATCCCCACATCCCATAAACAACCACTGTTTTTATTCACCATAGATTAGGATGAGTCACTTTTTAATTTAAAAACATTTTTTTTAAACCTTCTATGTAGACTATGATGGGACACACACACACACACACACACACACACACACACACAAAGTTAAAACAGTTCCTTTCCTTCAAGGATCTGATCTTGTAGATGAGGAGATGAGAAAAAGAATATATACCAGAGCATTTAAAAGCTAAATAGTGTAGATTGAAAGAACTCAGAGAAAAGCAAGATAATCACATAAGATTTTATAAGATCTTAAATCCACCATTTCATTCCATTAAGGTAAAAGCTCTATTAAAAAAAAAACAAAACTATAAGCTCTAAGAGATCAGGGACTGTTTATTTTGTTCACTATATCCTCAGTGTCTTACACGTTGGCTGGCAGAGGGTATTGGTTCAGTAAATATTTGTGGACTGATTAAGTGGGTACTATTTATTCAGTTAGTCCACAAATATATATTCACTACAAAAAATATTTATTGATCTTTTACTATGTGTCAGGGATTGTGCTAAGCCCTAGGGATATAGTGGTAAAATGATATACATGGTTCCTAATCTTGGGAAGTGTTCTGGTTTTCTAATGCTGCCATTATTCAAAATACCAGAAATGGATTGGCTTTTATAAAGAAGGTTTATTTGGTTTACAAATTTACAGTCTGAAGGCCATGAAACCATCCAAATTAAAGCATCAACACGAGTATACCAATGGAAGGCCAAAGGCGTCCGGAAAACCTCTATTAGCTGGGAAGGCACGTGGCTGGCGTCTGCTGATCCCAAGGTTGTGTTGCAGCTCCTCTCTCAGCTCCTGTGCATTCTTCAAAATTTTGCTCTTGAGGCATTTTGTCCTCTCTTAGCTTCTCTGGAGCAAACACTGGACCAGCATCTCCAAAGTGTCAGCAAAGGTCTGCTTTCAGCAGCCATTTCCAAAATGTCTCTCTTGGTTGCAGCACTGAGCTCCTTTTCTCTGAGCTCTTATAAGGGCTCCAGTAAACTAATCAAGACCCCAGCTGAATGGGTGGGGCCACACCTCCATGGAAATAATCTGATCAAAATTATCACCTACAGTTGGGTGAGCCACATCTCCATGGAAACAACCTAATCCAAATATGTCTTTCGAAAGGACATAATATATCCAAACTAGCACAGGGAGCTTACGAGTCTTGTGGGGAAGAGTGATTTTAAAGGGTCTTAGAGGTAGATAGAATGGCTCAAGTGAGGGATTTAAGTGGTGAGCCTGAGGAACTGAGAGAGGGAGTGCAAAGAACAAGGGTATGAAAGCAGGGGATAGGGCTGGAGAGTTAGGCAGGGACCAAATTATGCAAGCAAGGCCTTTTTGGTTGTCATATGGATTTGGAATTTCTTCCCAAGAACAATAAAATAGGATGTCACTGAAGGATTTTAAATAGGAAGGCACATAGTTAGTTTTGTTTTTAAAATATCATTCTGGCTTTTGGGCAGAGAATGGCTTAGACAAAAGCAAGGGTGGACATAGGTAGACTAGTCAGGACAATACAGCAGTAGTAAAAGAGAGATATGAGGCCTTGGAGAGAGTGGAAGAAGAGAAGATTAAAAGAAATGGAGTTAAGGGATGTTTGGTAGTAGAACTGAGTCTTGGCAAATGATTGAGTGTGACAAAGAAGTGAGTAGAGGGTCAAGAGTGACTCCAGCTTCTGGCACGAGCAGCTTGGTTGATGGTAGAGCCACTTAATTTTCTTCTCTTAGATCATTGTGCAAAAGAAGCCAAGTTTACGGATTGACTGTGGTGACGGTCTGTGCCAGTTTGAATGTATTATGTCCCCCCAAATGCCATTATCTTTGATACAGTCTAGTGTGGGCAGACATATTAGTGTTGATTAGGTTGTAATTCTTTGATTGAGTGTTTCCATGGAGATGCGATCCATCAAACTGTAGGTGATAACTCTGATTGGATAATTTTCATGGAGATGTGGCCCTGCCTGTTCAGCATGGGCCTTGATTAGTTTACTAGAGCACTATATAAGCTCAGACAGAAGAAGCGATCTTGCTACAGCAAAGAGGGACACTTTGAAGAATGCACAGAAGCTGAGAGAGGAACAGCAGTTTACAAAGACATTTTGGAGATGGCCTTTGACAGCAGACTTTTGCTCTGGAGAAGCTAAGAGAGGACAAATGCCCCAAGAGCAGCTGAGAGTGACATTTTGAAGAGAAGCTGCAGCCTAGAGAGGAACATCCTGGGAGAAAGCCATTTTGAAATCAGAACTCTGGAGCAGACGCCAGCCACGTGCCTTCCCAGCTAACAGAGGTTTTCTGGATGCCATTGGCCATCCTCCAGTGAAGGTACCCGATTGTTGATGACTTACCTTGGACACTTTATGGCCTTAAGACTGTAACTGTGTAACTAAATAAACCCCCTTTTATAAAAACCAATCCATTTCTGGTATTTTGCATCCCGGCAGCATTAGCAAACCAGAACATGGCCCCCCTCCACTAGCCAGAGTTCTGACCATGGATCTGTACTGTGTCCACTGCATGCCTGAGAGGCAAGGGTGGTGATTTGGGATGGCTGGTGCAGAGCAAAACGGTGACATTGAAAATGTTTTTACTCAGTGTCTACCACTCATTCTCTCGGGTACCTTTCCTTTCTCTTGCGTAGGTTCCTCCCTTTCTTCCACCAAGCCTCATATCCTTTTTGGGTATCTGATAATTCATCCTTGCCAAGAGGATGAGTGTTGACTGTGGGCTCTAAGATGAAGCTGCCTCTTTTCCACCTTTCAAGCCCCCACATACTTGAAGTCATTTCCTTTAAGGGGAATGGGATCGAAATTAGGGTGATGGGGACGGTGACAGAGTCAGCTGCTGGGATTATAATTTCTGGGAGAAAAGAGGCTGCCTTTGGACCTGTAAGGGGTGGATCCATCCTATTTTTCTCTATTTCCCTTATTTTTCCTTCCTTCCCCAATTTTCCAGTATTTTCTTTATACTCTCTGCCAATTGGTTGTCTTTATTTTGGATCCTAGCTCTGTGACCTTGGAAAGTTTCCTCCACGTCTGAACCTCAATTTCTGCAGCTATAGTTGGGGGATGATAATATCATTGTCAGTGGATTCAATGAATCACACAAGATTAGTTGTTTTCCCCACCACCCACTCATTGTCTCCATTGATTGCTGGGAGTCCTAGACTCAGGAAGTCACTCTTAGGCACACTTAGCCTCTAAGCCACAGGCAAGCTTAATGATCCCACAATAGTGGACTCTGCAGATGCTTCTGTCATCTCTATTCCCTGCATCACCCTCCTACTCTGTGAGGACATGCCATCTTTGAGAGATGACCGTTTGTCTCACCAAGTTTGAAAGTGTATGCCATTAGACACAAAAGTTATTAAGGAAGTGCGTATGGCTGGATCTGTTCAAATCCATCCCTGCCACGAGAAAAGTAATTCAATAAATGTACTCTACTGAGTACCAATCCAAAGCTCTTTGTGTATGAAGCAAGTATACATATGAATCAAGCAAACTACCCCATATCATTTGTATCTCTGAAAAATGTGTGTTTGTCCAAATTAGTTAACAAGAGCACAGCGTCCGTTTGGTCATACATAGTTGTTAAGCACCTACTATGTCCAAGGGAGTGTCCCAGGTCCTAGGTCTACAGTGGTGAATAAGGTTGAGTTCCAGTAGAGTTTACATTCTGTTGAAGGAGACATACTGAATCAATTAATTACAGAATTAATTGCCCAATTAGAATTGTGGTAAGTTCTGCAGAGAAACAATTACAGGTTGCTATGAGAGCCCATGGCAGGGGATCTGATCAAGTGGGGAGGTCCAGGGAGACTAATGAGGAAATTGCTTGTAAACTCTGAATACAGAAGTTAAAAAACAGTACTCAGGAAAAGAGAAGACCTATGCTGTCGTTGGAGAATAAAGATTCTGATTTCCCAGTGCTTGTGAGGTTGCTTCAGGATCTAACCCCTGGCAGAGCTGATTTCAGACCTCAGGGACTTACTGATGTTTTGGAGTTGGGATCAGGAAAGATCTTCCCACTTGGTTACACCCAAGGGGAAGAAATCCACCCAGGCACCCTCATAAGCTAACAAGCCAATTTCAATCAGGGAAAATATCATTTTATCATTTATTTTCCCTTACATAATATCATTTATTTTCCCTTACAAAGACACAGGCTGTTCAGGAAATTCACTTTATTGAAGATCAGCTTTGGAACAACTCTTGCACGCATTCTTAAGTTCACTCAGTCCTCCATTAACCTTACAATGCAGATATAAATCCCATTTTATACATGGGGTAACTGAGGGTGAGAGGATAAGGTCACACCTGGGCCAACCCTGTCCGTCTGACTCAAAAGCCCACTATCTTCCAGCTATATCAAGCAATCAAGAGTATTGTTAGATGACTCCTGTCCTCATTAGGGGCACTTAGAACTTTAAAGAAAACTTTTAAAAGTGACAGTTAGTTCTGGAACCAGAGAGTAACCTCAAATACAATGTGTAATATTCCTATTTTAAAATTTGTTATTTAATAAGAGCGACTCTGAGTCATGAGCAATTCCATGCTTTGGTTATTTAAGTGTGTGTATGTTGATATTTTAATGAAAGGGGTGAAAGGGAAGTTAGCATGATTAAGAGAGTTTCCACAAATGAGCTGAACCTTGAAAACCTGAACAGAAAATTACACCATTTGAGGGTTAAAGAGATGTAATTGGGTTGTGTGAACCATTGTCAGCCCTCAGGATCCAGGTGAATTATTGAATAATTTATTTTATTCTTTGTTTTCCACCTTTTTTAATCCCATCGCTTAATATAATATAGTGGTCAAGAGCCCAAGACTGCACCCCACAGTGAAAAGACACTATACACCAGGCTACTTCTCTGTAAGAACATGGGAGCAGCATTTTATGAAGATCAAACTACTTCATGTTTTAACATGTGTAGGCTAAGTAAATCAGTTAAAATATTTTTGAAGTGAGAATTTCATTTTGGATCCCTGTCTCCTAATTTCATTTTGGATCCCTGTCTCATAAATAGAGACTTGATTATTTATTTGCATTTAATGCAAAACATCAGATTATCTGATGATGCCATAATAGAAAGCTTAGGTAAGTTATACCTTTAGAAATCTCCTTTAATATAATTTGTTCCTCATCATCTTCCTTTCAACCTCCCTTTCCTCCTCTGTTCACAAAGTTGTTCATTCACTCATTCAGCAAACATTTATTGACACCCCCGCCCCTCCCCCGCACAATGCACCTTACACTATGCTAAGCACTAGGAATACAAAAATGCAAAGACATGGTACTACCTAAAAGTATGGACTGTCTTCACATAAATGAAACTGATATTGCTCTATTTACATTGAGCTTCCATTTCCAAAGCACTAATGCATTGTTTAATTTTCTCATTATTATATGGAAAATCACATTCTAATAGTGCCAAAACACCAAAGAGAATTCCAAAAGCTTCCTGGGAACAGTTTGGTAATTGAGAAATCACATCAGAAGGGTTTAAGGATAATTTCTTTTTATATTTCATGGGAAAAACTCAAGTGACCCCAAAAGACATGGTTTTTTGGAAGGAGATCAAAAAACAAATAAATAGACTCTTCATGTGCCTCTTTGCTTGTGGGAGTAACAGAAGTGTAAATCTACACAAGGACATTATTTCTTGTAGTTTGTGCCTTAGCTTTCTCCAGGATAGGGATGTCCTTCATATAATTGACATAAATGATACTAAATAATTATTTCAAGCATGGCTTTGAATTGATCTGGCAGCCATAAGCAAAATGAAGCTTTCTCTTGAACTTCAAACCCCTTGTGAAACTTTAGCCCATACCCCTTTCCTTATGGGCTTCTTGTGAACCTTGAGCATTAAGTCATACCACCTATTCATTTCTCAAACCTACTTTTCCTGAACATTCTCACTCTTAAGGCCAAATTTAAGCATTGGGCCTTTCTGGCCTGATAATTGCTATGGCCTCTGTGCTATTCTCCTGTCTTTCTCTTTTATCCCCCAGTCTAGTCCCAACATGATGGCCAGAAGTATCTTTTTGCACATGAATCCAATCAGGTTGCATCACTGCAGAGAACCCTTGAATGGCTTCTTGTTACCTATGGGGCAAAGTCCAGGCTACTTAGCATGGTCTATGATGTGGCCTCTGCTGATCTCACTAGTGTCATTTCCTGGCTTATAAAGTACTTCTTTCCTGGTACTTCTTGTTCTAGCAAACCTGAAGCAATTATAGTACCTGGAAGGGTTAGCTTTGTGGGTTTGCAACCTGCATGAACTTAGAAAGACACTGTGTTTGATTTTATGTTCTCCTATAACCATTTTGAAATTCTTAATAGTTTAGAAACAAGGGGTCCTGCCATTTCATTTTGCACACAACCCATAAATTATGTAGCTGGTCCTGGTGCCCAAACATCATGTGGTTTCATGCGTCTGTGCCTTGCACATACTATTCTCTCTGCCTAACATCTCTTTCCCGTCCTCTCCAAATGGCATGCACTTCTTCATCTTTCAACTCTGATTTGAACATCACTTCTTTAGTGAAACTGTCCCTGAACACTTGTCTCTCCACCCCCTACCATGTTGATCACGCCAGCCTCTGTGCTACACTTTTATGTTTTCATACTATATGGTGATTAATCACTTACCTGTCTGTCTCTGTCTGCCAAACTTTGAATTCCTTGAGGACATGGTCCATGCAGGGAAGACAGGGGAGCATAATGATTAGGAACTCTGGAACCAGAGTTAGCCAAATATGGGAAAGGTAGAAGATTAGTCTAGGGAGAGGGAACAGCATATGCAAAGGCACCTAAGTATGAAAAAGTCTCTCATGTTTTGGAACTACAAGTCATTCTATGTGGCCGGAGCAAATAGTTTTTGGTGACATTCTGGTTGGCTAGAGAGAATTTGCAAATAGATGTTAACTCTGATGTCTTTGTACTGGCTGCCTGGAACATTGTGTTAAGAAGGATTCTGAAATCAAGTCCAGTCTCAGTGGGAAATAGCGATAGGATACATGAGTGCCATTTGTCATAGGAGCCGAAGAGGAGAGTGAGAGCCTGCATGTCACAATCTGCCGCTGATGATAGATTGTGTAGGGCCTCATATGGTGTGTTAAAGAGCTTGGATTTTGTCCTAAAAGCTAAGGAAATAATTGAAAGATTTTAAGCATGGGAGTGACATGATCAAATTCCATAGTAGGTGCTCCATAAATACCTGTTGAATTCAACTATGAGCTCCACTTCACCGATAAATGATAATGTATCAAATAGCACCCAAATAATTAGAAACCAGCAGGTAAAACATGTATAATTGAGCCTATCATGCTCAGAGGCACTGTGCTAAGTGCTGAAAGAATTAGGGCAGCATCCAAAGGTGCTTAACATGCTCCCATGGTGAGGCTTACACAGTAGAACAGTCTGGCTCACACTGCAGTTTCAAACGGAGGATTAAAGTGGTGTTAATAATTTATGCAGCTATACTGTTTCATGCTGAGCTGGACCTATCCCAAAAGAGAGACCTCCAGAGGGCCTTTTGAACCTTTAACATCTTGCTGGCTACAAAACAAGCAGTAAGGAAATTATCAGAAGAAACAGATTGTAATGTTGTTAGATATAAATATAATTGATATGTATTTTTATAAGTAATCCTAACAGGTCTTTCATTTGTAGCTAGGTGGAAAGGGCTCTGAGTTTTGAGATATTAGAAATAAATACCCTGAATTATTATTCTTGTTAGAAAAATAAATTAAAACCCTAGAAAACTGGCATTTGTTATTGTGATAATCTTTTTTTAAAATTCAATTTTATTGAGATATATTCACGTAACATACAGTCATCCACAGTGCACAATCAACTGTTCACAGTACCATCATATAGTTGTGCATTCATCACTCCAATTTTTGGACATTTTCCTTACTCCAAAAAGAATGAAAATAAGAATAAAAATAGAAGTAAAAAAGAACACCCAAAGCATTTCATCCTCCCCATCCCACTCCATTTTTCATTTAGTTTTTGTTCCCATTTTTCTACTCATCTGTGTGATCCTTTTTTATATATAATTGTATTTTTATACTCCCCAGTTTATTCTGAAAACAACCTTTTCTGATATATATCCAAATGAATTTGAAATTACAGTTATCTCAAAGAACACAAAAATTACCTACATTCTCCTATAAATGAAACCGTGATAAAAGAACATTTAACATATTATTTAAGGACTTCAACATAACAATTCTCTTTTTCCAGCTTTTCAAACTATTTTTTCCCATCTAACCCAATATGTAGTATTTGACATTTGGGTTACATGTGCATATAAAACAGACACATTTGTCAAAGTGAGCATAAGATGAAAACAGCATATACAGTGTCTTTTCTGGATGTAAATTTTCAGAGGCAAGGTGGTCCAAATGGGAGCAAAAAACTGACTTCCTCATGAAATAAACTAGATAAACAAAAATTAAGAATAATGTTAAAGATTTATTCTATACACTCTGGGTATGTGTGAATCAAAATACTTCCAATCAAGATTATAAACCCCTATGGCTAGGGATTTCTAATTCAATAAAAGGTCCTGGGGTAAAAAGAGAAGTAGTATAGGTGAGTAGAGGACATTTGTCCATCAAGTCATGTATATCTACTTAATAAAGAGGTGGATTATTTAAAAGTCTCAGTGGGCTCAGATATTGACTTGGGCCTGAAAGTGATGTTTTAATTACTTATTAAGCATATTAGGATGCTAGCCATCACTGGATTAGTACCTTAAGGTTAAACACTGGAAAGAAATGATTGTTTCAAAACACACACAAAACATGATACTTTTTGGTTCTACTATTTTTTTTGTTCCATTATTTTTGTAATTGGGGCAAGATAAGTGATCCAATTTGTTTAAGAACATTTAATATACCCCATAAACTGTCTGAATCAAAGATTTTTATTAATTCTTCTTCCAAACACTATATTGATTTACATCTACAATTATTTTTTAAGATAAAAAACAATAAGTCCATTGAAAAAAAAAGTTGTGGCCATGACCTATGAAGCATTACACTTTGAACACACTGATGGGCTGAAAAATCTAGAACATCACTGTAAAGATGTTAATCATTGTTGACCTTCAGCAATGAATGGATGTAGCTTTACTGTGGCTTCTCCAAAAATGCTTTGCAGCACCTAACTCACTGCTGGTACACAGTCTCAAAGTCGGAGTCATTCCCATTATAGGGATCCTCAATAATAAGTTGTTTTTTGTGGATCACAGCTCCCAAGTAGTTCAATTTTCGCTTTGCAGTTTTTAACTTCACTACCTTTTCTATTCAAATCTCTCAGATTGCTTTCATCCATACATAGTATATAATTAAATGTGGCAAAGTCTTCTTTGGTAAACTGCTGGGCCACGTGACTCATAGGAATATCATACCTCTTTATGCAATTTTGTCCTCAATAATCGGGAGGGTTTCCTATCTCATAAGTGGATGTTGCGGCACTTCAATTACCTGAAATATTTTTATCAGTTAGAAGTTTTCTGAAAACTGCTCCTGCAGTGCGTGATCGACAAATGTTACCCAGACATACAAACAGCACCGACTTGGGCGGCTGCACTGCCATCTTCTCAGGAGCAAAGAGCGGCAGAGAGTGAGACAGAATGACCCAGCGGGAATCTGATAGGTGTGATCATCTTTTAACTGATGCTGGTTAAAGAATTTTGTGAGAATCTGTGCTTCTGAACGCACAGAGGAAGGGAGGTTGATTCCACAACAAATTTAGTATAATAATCAAAAGTTAATTTTTACATATTTTTCCTTGATTCCAAAGGGAGTTAGGGTGGTATAGAACAATGCAAATAATATAACAAGGAAAAATTAATTTTAAATAACTACAGAAGATTGGACAAAGGTAATTTGAGGGTAAGAAAATCCAAAAGTGTCCATGTGTAAGATTAGTGCACAAAATCTAAGATCTATCACTGTCAAGACACCCAATCCAAAGCAGTACTAGAGTTCATTATTATGTACCAAAAAGAAAGCTGGAGGAATTGACATTTCTGTTTTAATTATCATAAGTGAAAAGACTAAAAGCAGACTTTTCAGATTCTGCCTAGAATGATTAAAGGAATCAATGAAGATATGGAAATTAAGATAAAAATTTGTACTGCATTGAGTAGCCATTTCCCTCTTTCTTGTCTGTCTATTGGTTTTGTTGTAGCTTTCTGGCATTTCCCCTCCTTTGATTTCTTATAATTATAAAGCCTGA
The DNA here is from genome assembly GCF_015220235.1 of Choloepus didactylus. Classification (NCBI taxonomy): domain Eukaryota; kingdom Metazoa; phylum Chordata; class Mammalia; order Pilosa; family Megalonychidae; genus Choloepus; species Choloepus didactylus. Next base: position 177,711,646 of record NC_051308.1, read on the forward strand.
CAATGGTCATAGATCAGGATGAAAGTTTTATCTCTGTGCAGAGATTCTTGTTTGCCGTCACATTTGGGAGTGGGTATGAGAGGAAAGGATTTGAACTACAACTTGAACAGTGTTATGTCTGTGTTACCAATATCTAGCACTGTTCCTAATGTATAGTTGATGCTCAATAAATGAGTTGAAAGAAGAAATAAAGATTCACAGAACTTACTAATTCTTATAAAAATGCATAACCACCAAAGATTTTTGCCATTGTGGTGCCCTATCCATAGTTTCTAAAACTGAAATCTTAATTTGTATGGTCATGTTTTTTGGACATTTTGTTCTAGAGGCAGCTACACTACAATGCAGCCCTAAGAAAAAGGTATATTAGGAAGACAAGAAATGGAATTCAAATAAAAATCAAAGAGAGGGCACATAGCAATTCCTCTTTCTTTACTGCTCCATTATTTATTGTTTCCTTAATTCATGCTTTTGTTAAAACAGGAAGTCCTCTTTTCTAGGGCCTCAGACCAGACTCTCCTATTCCCATCCAGCTACCCCTCTTACTCTCATAAAGTATTGTGTGTGTTTTTTTTCCAGCGTCCTCCACCAAGATTCTAGAATACTCAAGAAGTTTTGGGAAAGAAAAAGATCAGTCATTTTTGTGGATTTTGTTTGTTTTTTAGTGTCTACATTGTGCTGGGTGCTATGCTAGGCAATTTAATAGAGACTATATTATTTAAACCTCATAACAATTTCAAGAGGCAGGTATACTCCCACTTTATAAATGAGGAAACTGCTGCTTACAAGTGTCTAGCTTCAAGAATCATTAGTAATGGGGTGGAGCTAGGATTTAACCACAGATCTGCTCAGTGTCTTTCCCCTTTACAGCAAGAGAGTACTTCTTCCACTCTCAAACCGTAGTCTGCATTTTTATTTATTTTTTAATTGTTGATCCAGACCCTCTATGGGCCATGATCATAAGGACTCAATGTCCCTCTCATGGAATGGACATTAGTATTATTGTTTATATTTCCAGTACATCGGACATTAACTGTTCTCATAACAGGTCAATCCAGTTGGTCAGACACTTTATAATGATCTATAGATTGAGTAAAAAAATGAGACCATACCAAAGGTATACAAAATATAATTTCTGTAGAGTCACATATCAGGGTAGATCTTCAGTTGCATAAGATGACCATTAGAGTGTGTGAAGTTACTCAGTTTCCAGTACAGTGATGCCGATGATGAGGATGATGGAGGTGGTGGTGGTGGCGGTGGTGGTGGTGAAAATGATGATGATAGTAACACTCTCATTTACTCAGCATTTAACATGTGCCAAGCACTGTTTTAAATACTTCTATTATCTCATTTACCCTTCACAATAACCTTATGAGATAGGTGTTATTATCCTCATTTTATAGATGACAAAAATTAAAAGGTCAGAGTTGTGACTTGCCAAGGTTTTATGTACTAAAGCGCATAGCTGGGTTTAAATCCAGGTGTGGTGCTGGTTTGGATATATTACGTCCCCCAGAAAAAGCCATATTGTTTAATGCAATCTTGTGGGGGCAGACATATTAGTGTTGATTAGGTTGGAATCTTTTGATTGAGTGTTTCCATGGAAATGTGACTTAATCATCTGTGGGTGAAACATTTGATATTATTTCCATGGAGATATGGACCCCATCCATTCAGGGTGGGTCTTGATTTAATCTCTGGAGTGCTATAAAAGAGCTCAAAACAGAAAGACTTCAGAGCAGCTGAGGGAGACATTTTGAAAACAGCCGTTGAAAGCAGACTTTTGCTGACACTTTGGAGATGCTAGCCCAGTGTTTGCTCCGGAGAAACTAAGAGAGGACAAAACGCCCCGAGAGCCACATTTTGAAGAAAGCACAAGAGCTGAGAGAGGAGCTGGGAAAAACATAACCTGGGATGAGCAGACGCCAGCCACATGCACTCCCAGCTAACAGAGGTTTTCTAGACACCACTGGCCTTCCCTTAAGGCCAACTCATGTTGATGCCTTAATTTGGACATTTTCATGACCTTCAGACCGTAAATTTGTAACCAAATAAACCCTCTTTAGAAAAGCCAATACATTTTTGGTACTTTGCATAATGGCTGCATTAGTAAACTGGAACACATGCCCCTGTTTGTAACCACGATGTCACATGGCCTTCTACAACAAAAATTGACACTATGTTACTCTTAGATTTTAGTTTTGCTTTCATGTCTCTACCAGAATTTAATTTGTTGAAAAAAATTTTTGGTATATCTGTGTGTGTGTGTGTGTGTGTGTGTGTGTGTGTGTGTGTGTGTACTGAAGGGGTAATGTGGCTGTAGTTATTTCTACCATATAGGAGAATTCTACCAATAATTCCACAGTTTTAGTAGAGTCTTGACCAGGATATGCTGGTTTGTTGTATAACTTAATTCTACTATAACTTATAATTTCTGTAATAGTCTTCAGAATATATTATTTTAATTCATTTATATGTATTCACAGATTCCATATTTGTAACCCCCAAATCAATATTTGCAGCACTTTTGCAGTCATTCGTAGACACATATACAACAGTGAAAAATCTGAGTTGCATATGTTCCCATCTGAGGTTGAACAAGGCAATGTTCTCAGACTGTAAATAGCTTTCCTTTCTGCCATATATTTAGTGCTAGGTTTTTTGCATTTTTGTGCTTCTTGTTGGTGATTTTGCTGTCTAAAATGGCCCCAAGTGTAGTGCTGAAGCATTCCTAAGTGCGAGAAAAATGTGTGCCTAACGGAGAAAATAGGTAAGCTTCATTCAGATGAATTAGAGTGCTGTTGGGCGTGAGTTCAGTGTTAATGAATCAACAATATATATTAAATAAGGTGTCTTTAAAAAGGAACACACATAAAACAAGCTTATCTATTGATCAGGTGATAAAAATGTGACCAGAGACTTGCAGGAAACTATTCTTACAGTCTTTGAGGAACAATAGCTCAGTATTTGTTGATTCTGGGTTCATGGTGCCTTTATGGAACATAACTACTGTGAACAACAAGAATCTTTTGTGTGTGTATATATATGTGTATTCATATACATTATATGAAAACTTGTCTTATAATGTCAGTGGCACTATCTTACCTTAAGATGAAATGGTGTCTCCTTTCATGACTCAGTTATTTGTCACTCATCTAATATGTGTGAGTAGCCACTATCAGTTAAATGCTCTGCTAGACACCCAGTATACCAAGATGTAAAGACATGTCTGCCATTCAAGAAATCCATAACATATTCTAGTTTGTTTAACAAACATATAAAATTGACCTTTAGCTAGTGAAATAGTCGAAGTTTACTTGGTGAAATATATCCAATAAAACCCTCTCACCCTCTGTAGAAACCCTTCTGTGTTATGGCAACAATCTGTAAAGTATCTATATTTGGCATGCTAGAATAAGAGCTTCCCAATGGACTATGGATGAATTCTACTTAGCTTCTACTCAAGAAGTTCTCCCAAAGTCCTGGGATACTAGATGTTGAAGGGGTCTCAGAAACTAACAGAGATATCATCCTCATTCCTTTTCGAAGTTTCTTTATTTTAACTGTATTATCCAAAGCCTTCAAGAACATACCTACAATGAAATCCTGGCTTCTTCAATTACTATCTGTATTATATGGCTATGTTTTACAATTCTTCCTGAACTTCAATATCCTGATTTGTAAAACAGGAATAATAATGACCTTCATTGGTTTGCTTATTTATTCGTTTATTTGTTCATCTGAAAACCTTTTTTAACTTACTGCATCCCAGGCATTGAGTTAGACACTAGATATACTATGATCAACAAGAGAGATATCATACCTGCTATCATGCACCTTATAGCATACTCAGAGAGAGAAGCAATAAATGAACTGACTGTTACGATAGAGAACAAAAGGGGGAAACCTATTTTGAGTGGTTGGTCTGAGAGGGCTGCTCTAAGGAGGTGACATTTAGGCTGACATCTGAAGAATACAAAGGGGGAGCTTTGTAAACAGTAAAAGGAAAAAGTGTTTCAGGTAAGGTAAACAGTTTGTGCAAAGGCTCTAGTTGGTCAAGAGTGAGTTGAGGAACTGAAAGTAGCCCAGTAAATGGAAAAATGGAAAGAAGGGCATTTCCTTATAAAGTGGTTATTGTCTACTATAAAATCCAGTAATTTCACTCCTTGGTATATGCCTTAGAGAAATTCTTACATATGTCTACTAGGAGATGTATATAAGATAACATTCCTAGTAGCATCATTTCCTAGTAGCATCGTTTAAGTAGCAAAACTAAAACAATCGAAATGAACAGTAACACAATGAAACGTTATATGGCAGTGAGATGAATGAATTATCACAACCTGCACCAACAAGGATGAATCTTGCAAGCCTTACTTTGAGTGGAGAAAACAAATTCTAAAAAACAGCTTCCAGTATTATTTATAGTACATTTAAAATAATATTAAATACCCAAAATTTGAAAATATTTTTTGTGGATACATATTATAGTGTTAAAAAATATTTTTAAAAAGCAAGGGAAATGAAGCTTCCATTTCCAGCCCACAAGTAGGAACAGAGTCTAAATTTACCATTCAGCATTCAATAACTGGAAAACTGGAAAAATACATGAAACAATGGACATTTTTGACATTGGACAACAGACAGAGCAGGATGGTAATGCCTGAGTGAAGGAAAATAAATTAGGTGCGCTCTATAATTGTACCAGTTTACTGTCTAGAAGAAGTTTCCAGTCTGCAGCACAGAAAAGAGGAATCCAAACAGACTCTGGTGGTCGTGCTGAGTTGAGGAAACAAAGATTGGAGTTCAGGGATAGTCAGGCAGCCACAATTTGCAGGACAGAGCACTGGAGAGGGGGGAGTTCTGCAAAAAGATCCAGCTGCAGAGAGAACACCTGAATGCCTCTGGCTGAGTACTTATCGGTGCATGAGTGAGAGAAAATTACCTGAAAGACCTACCAGAAATGAGTAGGCAGAACATTTCCTGGAAGTGGAATAGTTCTTGTTCCCATCAGTCAGCCAGAGTGGAAAGATTTCATAATACATAGGGCATCAAAAGTGAAACACCTAAATGGTGGGCCTAAAACTTTTACTAAAGACTGCTGTGGACTCCCACTAAAAAAGTTTAAAAGTACACTTGAAGGGATTCAACAGACTTCAAATATCTTTAAAGGAATACAAGAAAATCTAACAACCAACAACATAATTTCACAATGTTCAGCAACTGATAAAATAAAAATTAAAAAAAAAGTAACTACCAGGAATACAAAGAAACAGGAAAATAATGACCTAGAAGCTGAAGAAAAATCAATAGAAACAGACTATAGAAAAATCAATAGAATCAGAAGTGATATAGATGATGAAAGCAACAGACAAGGACATTATAACAGCTATTATAAATATGCTCCATTTTTTCAAAAGGTAGAAGAAAATATAGCCATGATGAAGACAGAATTTGAAGATGTGAAAGAGATCCAAATGGAACTTCTAGAGTTGAAAAATACAATGTCCAGAGAGAAGAAATCATCTCTAGTAGAAAACATATATTGGATCTTGTTTTTTAAAATACAGTCTGAAGTCCAAGTTTATTTAAGAATTTTTCATCTATGAATATTTAGTGTGTTTCCTGTTTCAGGTATTACATATTTTTTAACCATACACATCCTTGTATTAGGTTGAAACATGCAAAATTGCTAATATGATAATATATAATTTTGCCCTGAAAATACAGAAATTTCATAGGATTCAACTCAAGTAAAAGTTCCTTGAGCACATATCTGAAGCTCTCCAGGTGGGGAATTTCTAAAAATGGAATTGATGGGTTGACGTTGCTGCCTGCCCATTTCAACTTTAATGGATATTGTTAAATGTTCGTAAATCTGATTTTATCTCATTACTGGTATCCTGCTATTATTATAATGGTATCTCCCTGATTATTAATGAGGTTAAACACACATAAATTTGAGCGTATATAATTATATAACTATATATATGGAGAGAGTGAGAAAGAGATGAAGAGACATATATGGAGACACACACACACATCCATTCAAATCTCCTATATTAATTTGCTGTTCATATCTTTTGCTGATTTTTCTAGTGGATTTTTGTCTTTTTCTTATCACTCAGTAAATTTCTTTTTATAATCCTTTGTTATTTATATGCATTACAAATGTTTTATCCAGGTCTGTTTCTTTTCATTGTGCTTATGATGTCTTTTTGATGCATAGAAATTTGTTTTTAAATTTAATGCAATTGATTTGATCAGTATTTTCCTTTACAGCTTTATCCTTTTGTACTTTATTTAATAAACCATTCCTAACCAAAAAAAAAAAAAATACAGTCTGACAATCACTGACTTTTGATTGGAGTGTTTATGTTTAGTCCATCCACATTAAATGTGATTACCAAACGGTTTGATTGGGGAGGTAATTTTGCTATTTGTTTTATTCATCTTATCTTTTCTATCTTTCTTTCTTTTTTTCCTCTCTTCTGTTCCTCCTTTAGTATTTTTGTGCTAAAAAATATTTGCAGTACTCAATTTTAATTACTGTATTGGCTTTTAATCTATATTTTTTTACTTTTGGTAGTTGCTGTAAAGATACAATAGGCATCTTTAATTTAATTCCAATTCACCTGAAATAAATACTAAATTGCTTCTGATAAAATGTAGGAACTTATCAACAGTATAGTACCATTTCTTTCCCTTTTGTGCTATTTTCACATATATTGCATCTATGTTTGTTATAAACCCCACAATAGTGTTATACTGTTTTCTTTAGGGGACTATATAGGCTAAAGAAATTAAGAGAACATATATAAATAAATTTAATCTTTCATATTTATCCACATATTTATCAACTCCTGTGATCTTCATTCCTTCCTGTGGATCTGAGTTACCATATTGTGTCATTTCCATTAAACATGACACACTTCCCTTAGCATTTTTTATAGTGTAGACCTATAGGCAACACATTCTCTCAGCTTTTGTTTATTTGGAATTTCTTTATTTTGCATGCATTTTTTTTTTTATTAGAGAAGTTGTAGGTTTATAGAAAAATCATACAAAAATACAGAGTTCCCACATACCCCCTTTTTACCTTACATTAGTGAGGTACCTTTGTTACAATTGATGAAAGAATATTTTTATAATTGTACTATTAACTATAGTCTATGGTTTATGTTAGGGTTCACTGTTTGTGTTGTATAGTCCAATGGATTTTTTTATTGGTATTTAATACAGAATAATGAAAACAGTTTCCTTGTATATTACATTCTTACCAAGCAGGGTTCTAAAATGTTTGCACTGTGACAGCCCAAGTAATTTCTTGGAGGAACACAGTTTCTTCGATCTAATTTAAAACCTCAGAGTGATTTCTCAGATAGGCTCTCATTAAACTCTGAAACCTTCCTGGGAGTTTAGGTAGACTGGCATTATTTTTCTGTTTTCTCAATAATGTCATGGGACCCTGCTTCTCACACCAGTGTTGTGTTCTTTCCAACAGATTCTCTCGTTTACTTTTCCTTCTCTAACATTTCTCATATATGTTTTTTTTACACCTAAACTTTTTTTTTTATTTTTATAGATATACATTTTTAATTGAGATTGTTCACATACCACACAACTATCTCATATATGGGTTTTTAATTATAATGTTACACCAAGAAATACAAGAGGAAAAACAGTGTAAGAAAGTACATGCAATGAAATAAAATGGGGTGATACTCTTCTCCAATTCCAAGCTCAATTCAATGTAAATAGATGATATTTTTCTTTTTTCCAAAACTTTTTCAGGCAATTCATGGTACCACAGAGAAATAACAAAAAAGTAGGATTGAAGTTCCTACTTCTTCCTGTTACAAATACTCACTGTGGTAGTTACAAAAACTGGTTTGTGTCAGAGATATCTCTTTTACAGAATGGAGAGAGGTTGGAAGGTAATATTTTCTGAGTGCTCATTAATGTTATTTTTTTATTGAGACTGTTCACATATCATACAATTATCCAAAGATCCAAAGTGTACAATCAGTTGCCCATGGTACCATCATACAGCTGTGCATCCATCACCACAATTGTTTTTTTCAATCTTTAGAACATTTTCATTACTCCAGAAAAGAAATGAAGACAAAAAAAGGAAACTCAAACCCTCCCATTCCCCTAACCACTCCCACCCTCCATTATTGATTCATAGTATTGGTATAGTACATTTGTTACTGTTGATGAAAGAATGTTAAAATACTAACTGTAGTATATAGGTTGCAGTAGGTACATATTTTTCCTATATGCCCCTCTATTATTAACTTTTAGTTATAGGGTCATACATTTGTTCTAGTTCATGAGAGAGATTTCTAATATTTGTACAGTTAGTCATGGACATTGTCCACCACAAAATTCACTGTTTTATACATACCCATCTTTTAACTTTCAACTTTCCTTCTGGTGACATATGTGACTCTGAGCTTACCCTTTCTACCACATTCACACACCATTCAGCACTGTTAGTTACTTTCTCCCAATGTGCTACCATCACCTCTGTCCATTTCCAAACGTTTAAGTTCACCCTAGTTCAACATTCTGCTCATAATAAGCAACTGCTCCCAATTTTGTAGCCTCATTCTATATCCTGGTAATTGATATTTCATGTCAATTAGTTACATATTATAACTAGTTCATATCAGTGAGATCCTGCAATATTTGTCCTTATGTGTCTGTCTTGTTTCACTCAATATAGTGCCCTCAAGGTTTCCTCATCAACCCATTTTTTTTAAAGATGGTTTTGTTCACACACTGTACATTCCATCCTAAGTAAATAATCGATGGTTCCCTATATAGTCATGTATTTATGTATTCACCACCATCTCCACATCTATATAAGAACCTCTCCGTTTCTTCCATGAAGAAGGAGGAAGAGTCAAAGAAGGTAAAGAGACAAAAGAAAAATAAAAAAGAAAGAGAGAAACAAACAAACAAAAATCCCAAAACATGACAGCTAGGAAGCAACAAAAGGAAAGATAGCATTAAACTAAAGTAGAATAAAGAGTCAGACAACATCACCAAGCCAAAAGTCCCATACCCTTCCCCCATGCCCCTCCATATGCATTTAGCTTTGGTATATTGCCTTTGTTATTTTAAACAAAGCATAATACAATGTTTCTGTTAACTATAGTCTCTAGTTTGCATTGATTGTATTTTTTCCCCAATCCCAGCCCATTTTTAACACCTTGCAAAGTTGACATTAGTTTGTTCTACCTCATGTAAAAACATATTTGTACCTTTTATCACAATCGTTGAGCACTGAGTTAAACAGTCCTAGTCTTTATCCTTCCTCTTTCCTTCTGGTGACCCACATGCTCCTAACCTTCCTCTTTCAACCATACTCACAGTCATCTTTGTTCAGTGTACTTACATTGCTGTACTACTACTCCCCAAATTGTTTTCCAAACCTCTTACTCCTGTCTTTTCCTTTCTGTCTGCAGTGCTCCCTTTACTATTTCCTGTAGTGCAGGTATCTTGTTCACAAACTCTCTCATTGTCTGTTTGTCAAAGAATATTTTAAACTCTCCCTCATATTTGAAGGACAGTTTTGCAGGATATAGGATTCTTGGTTGGTGGTTTTTCTCTTTCAGTATCTTAAATATATCACCCACTTCCTTCTTGCCTCCATGGTTTCTATTGAGAAATCCGCACATAGTCTTATCAAGCTTCCTTTGTATATGATGGATCGTTTTTCTCTTGCTGCTTTCAGGATTCTCTTTATCTCTGATGTTTGATAATCCAATTATTAAATGTCTTGGCATAGGCCTATTCAGATCTATTCTGTTTGGGGTACACTGTACTTCTTGGATCTGTAATTTTATGTCTTTCATAAGAGATGGGAAATTTTCATTGATTATTTCCTCTATTATTGCTTCTGCCCCTTTTCCCTTCTCTTCTCCTTCTGGGACACCAATGACATATACACTCCTGCATTTTGTTTTGTCATTCAGTTCCCAGAGACATTGCTCATATTTTTCTATTCTTTTTTCTATCTGTTCTTTTGTGTGTAGGCTTTCAGGTGCCTTGTTCTCTAGTTCCTGAGTGTTTTCTTCTGCCTCTTGGGATCTGCTGTTGTATGTCTCCATTATGTCTTTCATCTCTTGTGTTGTGTCTTTCATTTCCATATATTCTGCCAGTTGTTTTTTCAAACTTTCGATTTCTACCTTATGTACACCCAGTGTTTTCATTATATGCTTCATCTCCTTTGCCATATCTTCCCTAAACTTTTTGAATTGATTTAGCATTAGTTGTTTAAATTCCTGTATCTCAGCTGAAGTGCAAGTTTGTTCCTTTGACTGGGCCATAACTTTGGTTTTCTTGATGTAGGTTGTAGTTTTCTGCTGTCTAGGCATCTGGTTTCCTTGATTACCCCAATCAGATTTTCCCATGACCTGAACGGGCTCAGGTCTCAGAAGGAGACAATAGTATCACGTCTCTCTGAGGGTGACTCCTAGAAGACTGATACACCCTGTGAGGCCTCAAGTCACTGTGCTTTTCTGCCTAGCAGATGGCACCTGTCAGCCTGTAGCTCCATACTGGTGTAAGGAGGTGAGGCCCATGACTGTTTTCCCCCAGGCTCTGGGGTCTGGTTCTGAATGGAAGGCAGGTAGTAGAGCTTGGCACCACCTTCTTCCTCTTAGGGAAGATACAGCCCCTAGGGAGAGGTCATTAGCATTTTAATAGTCTCTCTGCCTGTGCTATCTCCACCCTTGTCTGGGTCAGACCACTGGGAACTGAAAATGACTGAGGCTTTCTCAGGGACAGAAAGCCCTCTTTCCAGGCTGGTCTGCAGCCCCCCTCAGTTTCACCCATTGGCCAGAGATAGCACTGGGTCCTCTGGGCTTCCCCTCCCTCCCAGAGAGGTCCTCTGGCTCTCCAAGGTCAGTCATCACCAAAAGCTTCTGTCTGCTTGTTGGAGGTTCATAGCTTGTATTGAGCAGTCCATGTTTGTTAATTAAAACCCCAGTTGGAGCTCAGCTGAGCTGTATTTGCTCACTTCACTCAGAGAGTGCTCTCTAGCACTCTAGCACTGCGAGGCTTTGCAGTTTGGACTGTGGCGGGGAGGGGCTCCTGGCTCAGGTCTGCAGTTTTTACTTACAGATTTTATGCTGCAATCTTGGGCATTCCTCCCAATGCAAGTTGGTGTATGATGAGTAGATGGTCACATTTGTCCCCCCACAGTTATTCCAGATTATCTACTAGTTGTTCCTGGTTGTTGATTAGTTGTTCCACAGGGACTAACTAGCTTCCACTCCTCTCTATGCTGCCATCTTCTGGACCTCCCAATGGATTTTTAAAAAATTTTATACTAGTAACATGCATACAACCTAAAATATCTCCTTTTAACCACATTCAAATATATAATTTCAGTTCTGTTAATTACATTCACAATGTTGTGCTACCATCCCCATCATCCATTACTAAAACATTTCTCTCACCATATATAGAAACTGTAAAAATTAAGCATTACCTCCCCATTCCCTACCCCCTCTCTGGCCTCTGGTAACCTATATTCTACTGTCTAATGCTATGAACTTGCTTGTTCTGATTATTTCTTGTCAGTGAGATCATACAATATTTGTCCTTTTGTGTCTAGCGTATTTCACTCAACATGATGTCTTCAGGGTTCATCCATATTGCGCATGTATCAGAGCTTTATTCCTTTTTACAGATGAATAACATTCTGCTATATGTATGTATCACATTTTGGTATCCATTGATCAGTTAATGGACACTTGAGTTGTTTCCATCTTTTGGCATTTGTAAATAATGCTGTTATGAACATTGGTGTACAAATACCTGATCAAGTTCCTGCTGTCATTTCTTTTGGGTATATACGTAGAAGTGGGATTGCCAAGAAATATGAAAAGTCTATACTTAACTATCTGAGGAACTGCCAAATTGTTTTCCACAGGGGCTGCACCATTTTACATTCCCATCAGCAATGAATGAGTGTTCCTATTTTTTCCACATCCTCTCCATCACTTTGTTTCCATTTTTTTAATGGTAGCCATTCTAGTGGTTATGAAATGCTATCTCATTGTGATTTTGATTTGCATTTCCCTAATGGCTAATGATGTTGAGCATCTTTTCATGTGCTTTTTGGCCATTTGTTTATCTTCTTTGGAGAAATATCGATTCAAGTCTTTTGCACATTTTTTAAACCAGGTTGTTTGACTTTTTATTGTTAAGTTGAAGGATTTCTTTAGGTATTCTGGATATTATAAACCCTTACCAGATATGTGGTTTCCAAATATTTTCTCCTATTATGTAGGTTGTTGTTTTACTTTCATGATAATGTCCTTTGTGGTACAAAAGTGTTAAATTTTGATGAGGTCCCATTTATCTATTTTTTTCTTTTGTTGCTTATGCTTTGGGTATGAAGTCCAAGAAACCATTGCTTTATACAAGGTCCTAAACATGCTTCCCTATGTTTTCTTCTAGGAGTTTTATAGTTCTTGCTCTTATATGTAGATCTTCAATCCATTTTGAGTTAATTTTTGTATATGGTGTGATGTACGGGACCATCTTCATTCTTTTGCATATGGATGTCCAGTTTTCCCAGCACCATTTGTTGAAGTGACTATTCTTTCCCAATGGAGTAAACCTGGCCCCCTTATCAAAAATCAGTTGGCCGTAAATGTGAGGGTTGATTTCTAAACTTTTAATTCTATTCCACTGGTCTTATGTCCGTTCTTGTGCCAGTACTGTACTGTTTTAATTACTGTGACTTTGTAATAAGTTTTTTTTTTTTTTGAAAAGTTAAAAATTCCTTAATTTTTTATTCCTGGTACCACTACCACAATTTACAGGGCATTATACCAGATGTAATGAAAAGAAAAAGAAGAAGAAAAAGCTACAACAGCTAAAAGACCTCAGGAATGTACATCTAATTGACACTACATTGCATTAATCAATAGCTGCACTTTTTGCAAACTGCAGCTATGACAGTCCTGAACGAGAAGGGTTTCCTATTTCAGCCGCAGTAACTTTTCTGACTATGGATCATTGTTCCTTCTGCGGCAAATTTTTACAGTTCCTCTAATGCATTTGGGAAAACTGTCTCAAAGTAACCTGCAGCTTTCCTGACAACTCCTCGCTCTCTCTCCTGCTAAGAACTGTAGCCATTTTCTGTTGAGGTTTTAGAACCTTCTGCTACCATGTCCACCACTTCCACCACCAGATCCATAACCACCACCATAGGGACTGCCCAAGCTTCTTCTACCAAAACTGCCCCCTTTCATGGGTCCATAATTTGATGGCTGTTGTCCACTATAATTTCAAAAATCATTATAGGTCCCACCACCACTATAGTTACCACCACCAAAATTTCCTCCTTCATTGTAACCATCATATTCTCCACCACCACCACCACATCCATCACCTTGTTTCCATATCCTGGTCCACTACCACCATAGCCCCCTCTACTACTATAACCAGGACCACTGCCATCATTGCCACCATCACCTCCAAATCCATTATAACCACCATCACCTCCTCCATAACTACCTCTGCTGCCACCTCCACCACCATAGCCTCCTCTTCCACCAAAGTTCCCTCCATGGCCCATAAAGTTGCCAGATCCAACTCCACGACCTCTTTGTGATCCAGTAGACTGTATCTCTTATTTAGAAAGGGCCTTTTTAACTTCACAATTATGCCCATGAATAGTGTGGTATTTCTGAACAATAATTTTATCAACTGTATCATGATCATCAAAAGTTACAAAAGCAAATCCTCTCTTTTTTCCACCCTGCCTGTCTTCCATAACTTCTGTGGTTTCAATCTTGCCATACTTTTCAAAGTAGTCTCTCAAATTATATTCTTCTGTATCTTCTTTAATACCACCAACAAAAATTTTCTTCACTGTTATACGGGCACCAGCTTTACAGAATCCTCTCTAGAAACAGCCCTCTTTGGTTCCACTACATGCCCATCAACCTTTTGTGGTTGAGCACACATTACTGCATCCACCTCTTCAACACAAGAGTTAGTCACAAAACCAGAGCCTCTGGAACATTTTGTTAGGGGGGTCTCTCATCACCACACAATCTGTGAGTGTGCCCCATTTCTCAAAGTGTTCTCTTAAACTATCATCTGTAGCTTCAAAGCTCAAACCATCAATAAACAGTTTTCTCAACTGTTCTGGTTCCTTTGAATGATGGCCCTTATAACCCCAGTGGCAGCAGTGGCGGTGGCAGCAGCGGCTGGAGACGGACTGGGGGTGACCGGTCGGCGGTTTTACCTCCATTTTGAGACCTGTAATAAGTTTTAAGATCAGGAAGTGTGAGTCTTCTAACTTTGTTCTTCTTTTTCAAGATGGCTTTGGCTTTTCATGCCCCTTATCCTTCCACATAAATTTGACAATTGTCTTTTCCATTTTGGCTAAGGAGACAGAATGTTGGAATTTTGACTAGGATTGAATTGAATCTGGAAATCACTTTGTCTAGAATTGACATTGTAACAATATCCAACCTTCCAATCCATGAACACAGAATGTCCTTGCCCTTCCATTTATTTAGGTCTTCTTTGATTTTTGTTTTGTAGTTTTCTGCATGCAAGTCCTTCACATCCTTGTTTAGATTTTCCTAGATATTTGATTCTTTGAGTTGCTAATGCAAGTTGAATTTTTTTATTTCTTCTTCAGATTTTTCATTACTAATGTATAGAAATACTACTGAATTTTGCAAGTTGATCTCGTACCCCACCACTTTCCTGAATTCATTTAGTAGTTCTAGTAGTTTTGTTATGTATTTTCAGGATTTTCCGCACTCAGGATTATGCCATCTGCAAAAAGGGAAAGTTTTGCTTCCTCCCTTCCAATTTGAGTGCCTTTTATTTCTTTTTCTTGTCTAATTGCTCTGGCTAGAACTCCAACAATGTTGAATAGCAGTAGTGACAATGGGCATCCTTGTCTGTTCCTGATCTTAGACAGAAAGCTTTTAGTCTTTCACCATTAAGTAGGATGTCAGGTGTGGATCTTTCATATATGCCTTTATCATGTTGAGGAAGTTTCCTTCCATTCCTAGTGTTCTAAATGTTTTTCTCAAGAAGGAGGGCTGGATTTTGTCAAATGCCCTTTCTGCATCAATTAAGATGATCCTGTGGTTTTTTTCCTCCATTCATTCTGTTAATGTGGCATATTACATTAATTGATTTTCTTATGTTGAATCACCCTTGTACACATGGGATAAATACCACCTGATAATGGTGTATAATTCCTGTAATGTGCTGTTGGTTTTGGTTTACTAGCATTTTGTTGAAGATTTTTGCATCTATATTCATAAAAGATATTGATCTGTAATTCTCTTTCTTATGGTATCTTTATCTGGTTTTAGTATGAGGGTGATGTTGGCCTCATAAAATGAGTTAGGGAAAATTCCTTCCTCTTCAAGTTTTTTAAAGAGTTTGAGCAGAATTGTTGAATTTGCATTTGGATAATTCTTCTTGGAATGTTTGGTAAAATTCACCTGTGAAGGCATCTGGTCCTGAGTGTCTCCTTTTTGGGAGGCTTTTCATTACTGATTCATTACTTTTACTGGTTATTGGCCTGTTGAGATCTTCTATATCTTCTTGGGTTTGCGTGTTTCTAGGAATTTGTCCATTTCATCTAGGTTATCTAATTTGTTGGTGTACAATTGTTCATAGTATCCTTTTATAGTCCTTTTTATTTTTGTAGGTTCAGGAGTAATGTCCTCCTTTTCATTTCTGATTTGCACTAATTTTTAAATATAATCTGGATGATATAGAATTCTTGGTTGACAGTGTTTTTGGTGGCTTTTTTGTTGTATTTTGACATCAGAATATGTCATTCCAATGTCTTCTGGCCTCCATTGTTTCTGGTGAGAACTCAGTCATTTGTACTGGTTTCAACCTTTATTTATTCAAATTTGTTTCTGCCTCTTTCTCTCACTTCTCCTTCTGAGGTTCCAAATACACATATAATAGACTGTTTCATATAGATCTACACAGGTCTCTCAGACGCTGTTCATTTCTCTTCATCCTTTTCTCTTTCTACTCTTCAGATTTGTAATTCTATTGTGTATCTTCAAGTTCACTGAATTTCTTCTGCCAACTCAAATTTTCTGCTGAATTCATCTAATAAATTTTTTATTTCAGTTATGGTATGTCTCAGCTCTAGAATTTGAATTTGGATTTATTTAAATAGAGTCTTTTCCTGTTGAGAATCCCTATTTGTTCACTCATTATAACATAATTTCCCTTAATGATTTGAAAATATTAATGTTTTAATTCTTTATACATACTACTAATAATTGCCTTGAAGTCTTTGTTTGCTCCCAATATCAGGAACCATTTTTTAAGTGCAATTTTATTGAGAGATATTCACACACCATATAATCCATCCGAAGTATATAATCAATGGCTCACAGTGTCATCATATAGCTGTGTATTCATCATCACAATCAATTTTAGAACATTACTCCAAAATAAAGAAAAAAATAAAAATAAAGAACACCCAAAATATCCTATACCCCTTATTTTCCCCTATTATTTATATATATTTTTGTCTTTATTTTATTACTTACCTGCCCATACACTGAATAAAGGGAGTGTCAGTCACAAGGTTTTCACAATCACACAGTCACATGATAAAGCTATATAGTTATACAATCATCATCAAGAATCAAGTCTACTGGATAACAGTACAACGGATTCACGTATTTCCTTCTATCTACTCTAACACACTAGAAACTAAAAAGGGATATCTATATAATGCATAAGAATAATCTCCAGAATGACCTCTCAACTCTATTTGAAATCTCTCAGCCACTGAAACTTTATTTTGTTTCATTTCTTTTCTCCCTTTTGGTCAAGAAGGCATTCTAAATCCCACAAGGCCAGGGCGAGGCTCATCCCCATGTTGCCAGGGAGACTTATACCCCTGGGAGTCATGTCCCATGTAAGGGGGAGGGTAGTGAATTTATTTGCAGAGTTGGCTGAGAGAGAGAGAGAGAGGCCACATCTGAGCAATTTTTAAAGAGGTTCTCTGGGGGTGACTCAGGCATAGTTATAAGTAGACTTAGCTTCTTCTTTGCAGGAATAAGTTTCATAAGGGCAAGCCCCAAGATCAAGGGCTTGACTTATTAAATTGGGAGTCCCTAATGCTTGTGAGACTATCAGGAATTCCCCAGGTGGGGACATTTAATATTTCCACATTTTTCCCCAGTCCCTCAAGGGAAATTTGCATACATTTTTTATTTTCTGCCCAAAACACTCTGGGATGTATTGGGGTATTACATTAATCTGTACAGAATAACAAGATTTCATTCCCTATTCTAGGTTCCATGATATTATGTCGTTTAAATAAACCTATAGGTTAAATTAGATGTGCTACAGAAAATATAAATTTTGTACCAAATAAACATCTCTTAAATAATAGTTATGACTCAGGAATAGATGTGTCTGCTGTAAAGGCTTACAATCTAGGAACCTTTACAACAAGCCTTATTGAACATTCTGTACTTCTGCATCATCGATTGCCCAATCTCTGCCCACCTGATAGCCTGCGCTTTCAGACTCAATTCTCAGCATTTGCTCATTATAGTTAGTTTATATTAGTGAGGCCTTACAATATTTGCCCTTTCATTTCTGGCTTATTTCACTCAGCACACTCTCTTCAAGTTTCATTCACCTAGTTGCATGCCTCACAACTTCATTCTTTCTTGCAGCTGCTCAATATTCCATTGTACGCATATACCACAGTTTGCCCATTGATGTACTCTTATGCCACCTCCATCCATGGCAAATAGTGAATACTGCCACCATAAACACCAGTGTGCAAATGCATCAGGGATCATGTGAAATCAGTTCTTATCAATGGCTTTTTATTTCCTCAGTGTGGGTCATACTTTTCTGTTTCTTTTCATATTTAATATTTTTTGGTTGAAACCCAGACATTGAATATAATAAAGTATAGTGATTCTGAATTCTGCTTTATTCTTTTGATGGTTGGCTCTTTATTTGCTTTTTTTTTTTCAGTAAGTGATTAACTTGCCTAGATTCTAACTACAAAACCTATAGCTTCCACAGTATACAGCCATTGATGACTCTATTCAGTTGTCGTTTTTTTTCCTAGAGAAGTTGTACTTGATCCGCAAGGGGTCTCCCCTGTATCTGCATAGTTTTTTGATAAGCCAGTAATTTGGGGAGAGGTTATTCTCAGATATCTCAAGTCAGTAAGGCTTTCACTCTCTGCTGTAAAAAGTTGTGTATGGATTCAGGAGAAAATTCAATGGTATAGCAAAGCCTTCCAAAGCTTACCATTTCCACAGGGCTTTATGGCATCTTCTGTGTGCATGCATAGTTTATATCTTCTATGGCCCTCTCCTTCTAAAGTTTCTCCTTTATTCTGCTCCTCTCCCCAAACTAAGACAACCACATTCAGCTGCAAGTTTCCACTACTTAAGATTGGGGGCATGGACAGAGAAATCCACCCCCCCACCCCCCGACCCCCACCCCGAGATGAGGGCCACAGACCTGCACTTTTTATTTGCTATCGTAGAGTTTTTCATGAGTAAAACTTCACAAGTTTACAATCTAACTTCCTAGCGTTCTGAAATGGTTGTTGTCAATAATTTTGCCTATTTTTATACTTGTTTCCTGTAGAAGAGAATTTCTCTACCTCCTCATGCTACCATTATAGAAGGCTTTTTAAATAGGATTGACAAGCTGATTCTAAGATTTATCTATAAATGAAAAGGACATAGAATAATTGGATAATTCTGGGAAAAAACACTTTATTTTATATGACTTCAAGACATTCTATAAAGCTACTGTGGTATTGGCATAAACAGAAACCTATAGATCAATGAAAAAAAGTCAAGAGTTCAGAAATAGCTCCAATTATATATGCTCAACTGATTTTCATCAAATGTGCCACGATATTTCAATGGAAAAAGTATAGCTTTTTCAACAAATGATGTTACAACAATTGGACAGAACAGGGAATGAGAGAGAGAGAGAGAGAGAAAGAGAGAGAGAGAGGAAAAGAGAGAGAAGAGAAAAGAAGAGAAGGGAAGGGAAGGGAAAGAAAAACAACTTTCATCCTTACCTCATACCATACAAAATATTAAATTGAACTGGATCATAGACCTAAATGCAAGAGCTAAATCTATTAAACTTGTAGAAAAAAAGACTTAGGAGAAGGTCTTTGTGATCTTGGAGTAGGCAAATATTTTTAGATGGGACACAAAAAGTATAAATCATAAAAGAAAAAAATGATAAATTGGATTTCATCAAAATTAAAAGCATTTTCTGTTTGAGAAACAGTTAAGTGAATGGAAAGGCAAACCACAGACTGGGATAAAATATTTGCAAAACATAACTGATAAAGGACTGGTATGAAGAATACATAAAGAACCCTTACAACTCAATAACAGGAAGACAAAAACCTAATTTTAAAAAGGAACAAAAGATTTGAAAAGATAATTCACCAAAGAAGACAAATGAATGGCAATAAACACATGAACAATGCTCAACTTCATTAGTCATTAGGGAAATGCAAGTTAAAACTACAATGAGATACCACAGACTAGCATGGTTAAAGTTAAAAAAACTGACCACATGAAGTGTTGATAAGGGTACGGAGCAACTGGAACACTCAGGCACAGATGGTGGGAAGGAAAACTGGTGTAACTTTGGGAAAAGACTGGCAGTTTCTTATAAAGTTAGACATATATTTTACAAGCAGCAATCCCACCTCTCATTACCCAAGAGAAATGAAAACACATTTCATTTTCATTTCATTTCCACTCAAAGACCTGTACCTAAATGTTTAAAACAGAATTATTTATAATAACCCCAAACTGGAATCGGCTCAAATGTCCTTCAAATGGTGAATGGATAAATACATTATGATATATCCACACAATGGAATATGTTTCAGCATAAGAAATGAACTATTGATACACACAACAACATGCATGAATTGCAAAAGTAGTATGCTAAGTGAAAGAAACAAAATGCAAAAGACTACATACTGTATGATGCATATATGAAATTCTAGAAAGGGCAAGACTACTGTTACAGAAATCTGTGGTCATTAGGAGCTGAGGTTAGCAATGGGGATTGATTGCAAAGGGAAGAGAGAATTCTTAGAGGTAAAGGGAGCGTTCTAACTTGATTGTGCTGGTGGTTACATGATGGTACCTATTTACCAAAACTCATTAAATTATACTCTTAAATAAGGTAAATTTTATTGCATGTGACTTACACGATGGGAAATCTGATTAAGAATAAAGCAAAGAAATGATAAAATCAAAATTCCAGATAGTGGTTACCTGTGGAGGGGATGCAGGGAGATGGAATCTGAGAGGGTCACATAAGGTCCTTGAATATTGGTGATGTTTTATGTATTTTTTCTGTATATTAAGTTAAAGTTAAAAATAATTGGGGGAAATGAATGGAGGAGAAGAAATGTAAACATGTGGAGACAACCTTAGAGAATTAGGGCAACAGCTACAGGGGAAGCTGCAGTCAAGGCTTTTGTTTGTTTATTTTTAAATATAGGAGATTCTATAATATGTGCTGTTATGCCAATGCGAATGACTCACTGGAGAGGGAGAGAATAGTGATGGCAGAAGAAGAGATCAATAAAGGCACAAATGCCTTGGTAGGGCAAGAGGGGATAACTTCTGGAGCCAAGCAGAGGGCCTTTGATTGTAGGATGGTCCCTTCCTCCATGGTAACAAGAGGAGACAAGGAACAGGTGAGTACAGATTTAATTAGGCTTACTGATGGGACAGTGAAGGAATTTCCTTCGAAAAATTTCTATTTTCTCAAAGAAGTACGATGTGAGGCCATCAGCTGTAACAGGAAGGGCTAGGAGGTTTGAGGAAAGAGTGGGTTTGAAATGGCTATCCGAGAATGCAGTGAGGTTCCTCAATAGGGAAAGTCCTCAGTGCTCAGGGTATACCAGTTTTTCCTTGTACACACTGTACCCACTTCAGCTAAACTCGTGCCTCCACTGGTTGAGGATTATTTGCTCCTGTAGCTGTGGTCTGGAGGAGAGAAGTGCTCAGTCAGTAGATAATGAGTAAGAGTCAGCAGAGGAGACAGCTGTCTTCCTGGCAGTCTCCCTGTCCTGGATTTGTCATTGAAAACATTGCTAGAGATCTGTTTACAGCATTTTGCAATCCGTGAAGGGTGAAGGAGGACTTCTTTGAATTTTGCTTACTACTCTAATGCTGGCTAGGCCATTGCTAAGCAGAATAGATTCTTGGGTAGTTTTTGTTTTGCACATTTATATGGGGGGGGTATTTGATTTCTACCAAATCCATCAGTTGATTTCTTCTTTTGTTGTGCTCCTACTCTACTTGCTTCTGGAATAGTATTTCCTACATATGATTTAACTTTTGCTCTACTTTTCTATTTGTCTGACACATTGTAGGCATATAGTCAGAGCTCAATAAAACTAACCCGGCCACATGAAAATATATTGTCCTCTAGTGCCACATTTGTGGTACAAATATTTCCCTATAAGGGAAATATTCCCACATTTTTTTTCATCTGTGAAATGGAGACCATCATAGCACTTCCTTCCTAGTGTTGTTAAGGGGATTGTGCTAATCACAATATTAAGTGGATTATCTGTATTATTTCATTTGGTCCTCATAACAACCCCATAAGGCGGGAGGATTCTTATCCCTATTTTACAGATGAGGAAACTAAATTAGATTAATTCATTTTCCCAAGGTCACACAACTAGTAAATGGTATCAAGGGATACAAATCTGGCAGTCTGAGTCCAGAGAAAGTTAGTTCTTTTAACTAGTTGGTAGTAATAGTAGTGGTATTGGTCATACTAATACTATTAGTAGTAGTAGAAAGAATAAACAGAGATTACTTTGGCTGGTGTGGGCACAAAAGGTTTCCTGGTAGTGGATCTGAGCGTGGGTTTAAGAACAGTAAGATTTCTGTAGGCAGAGAGGGTTGAAGGCTTCCCAAAGCAGGGGGCAATTGTGAGCAGAGACTCAGAGTTTGGGCAGAACCAGTCACAGAACCAGGCCCTTTGACTGCTGCAGAGGGTCTGCCTTATAGAGAAATAGTGTAAAATGCAGCCCGAAAAGATAGGTTAGAGCCTCATATGAAGGAAACTAAATATTGGCATAAGACATTTGCTCACGACATAGTTGTGAGCAAGGGGGGGTCTTTGCTCTGGAGTGCAAGCTGGATGCTAGGACAAAGACTAGGGTAGAAAGAAAGATTCGGACTTGGTATGCACAGAGAAGGTAATAATATCACTCACCTTACATTCTTACAGAGCTTTAGAGTTTGCCTAGGGTCTTTACACCTAAGGTTTTCCTGGCGTAGGTAGCAACCTTGTCACTGGAGTGGGCAGGTAACTCCCATTTAGTGAGTTACCATGTGTGAAATGCTTATTTCAGAGATGGTACTTAATGAGAGGACTTTCCTTTTTTATAGTCAAGACAATGAGTTGTTAAGTAACTTACCCAAGTTGGCAGAGCTAGTAAGTGTCAGAGCTAGCAGGTGAACGCCACTACTTTGCTCCCAGCTTACGGTGTTTTCCACACTTTACGTTGTCAGCCCAATAACAACTATATAATTCATTCAACAAATAACTGGGAACCCACAGTATTTCTCATATAGTATCAGGCTAAAGGGATACAAAAATAAATATGTGTAATACAATCCATTGAGAGAAATAGATATTTAAATTTACAAAATGAAGACCATAGTTAGCGAGTGCTGAGATGTACAAGTGTTACAGAATGGCGATGGGAGAGGGCTTCACCAAGAAGGTGATTCAACTGAACAACATAAAGTATCCTCTCATAGAGGGTCTGAGTCGTACACCTAACTATCCCAGGATAGCAAGTGTTCCTGGACTCGCTGGAACTATCCGAGCCTCCTGGGAGAAGAAATAGTGAGAGTGAAAGACAGCAAGTACACAGATGTGGCAGCCGTGGGAGCGTGCCACTCAGCTCTCCCCTCAAGAGAGAATTGATGTGAGCAGTGTAGTCGCTGACAGCCTCCAGCTGCTGCACCTCTGGGCTCCACCACAGCATTCACGCTGAGGTGACACTCTCCCTGTGCTGCTTCCATCCAGAGGCTGAGCAAAGCAGAGGGACTAGAGCTGGGTCATTCCCGCCCAACCCGGGACTCCTCTAATAAACAATCTTTGCTCTGGGGCTCTGAGTCCAATACTTTCTCAGAGCCACACTTGCACCACAGCCTGGGGCTCTTCCTAGCCAATCCTCCCCCTCCCTTCTCTTCTTTTACAATTGTCAGACCTGCCTGGTGGTCTCCCCACCTATCCCTGCTCCCTCTCACCTTTACGGCTTCACAGACGTTTCCCCAATAAACCTCTCATATGCTAATTCCACCTTGGTGTCTACTTCTCAGAGAACCCAAATGACTCTACAGAGTTAGGGAGAGAAATCAAGGGCAAAATCTTGGGAAATGTCTTTGTTTTGTAAGTGAGGAAAGGAGGAGAACGAAGAACATCATAGAGGGAGGGGGAAAAACAGTAGGAAGCCCTGTGCTCAAGACTTAGAGCAAATTTCAGGAGGATTATCTCCAGTATAATTCTGAAGAGAAAAATAAGGGTAGTGAGAATACTCACAGCTTCTAATGTCAGGTACAAAATCAGTGCTAAATAGGTACTGACTGAATGAATGAACCAAAGTAGAGAACTATTAGGATATTTAAAGCTAGCAGCTGCAACAGATAAACCCAAATCTCATTTAATTTAACCCAATCAAGGTCTTTTTTCACTCACATCAGGACCAGTCCTTGTCAGGAGCCCCTCCCTACCTTGTGGCTTGTCCATACAGAGCATGGGGTTTCTGTTGTTGTCAAGAAAGGGGATAAGGAATTGGAGGATGGAAGTAGGGGGATTTTTAAGGGCCTTGTGATGGTTACTGTCATGTGTCAACTTGGCTATGTTATAATGTCCAGTTGTTTGGTCAAGAAAGCACTGACTGATTGTTAATGTGAGGATACTTTATAGATGGATTTATATCAGTCAGTTGATTGCATCTACAGCTGATTACATCTACAATTAACAAAGAAGACTGCCTTCAGTTATGAGAGGAGTCTCCTTATTCAATCAGATGGAGACCTTACAGTGAGTACTGAGAATTTCAGCAGTCAGATAGAAGAATTTCTAACTCTACTTTGGCCAGCTAACTTCTCCTGAGGATTCAATGTCACTTTCATCAGAGTTTCCAACTTGCACTTCTCCTGGGGAATTCAACTTCACTTTCACTGATTTTCCAACTTCTGGCCTACCCTATGGAATCTGGACTTGCCAATCTCCATGGTCATATGAGCCAATTCCTATAATAAATCTCTTACTATTTACATATATATTCTATTTGTTCTATTCCTTTGGAGAACCCTAATTAATTCAGGTCTGACCTAGGAGTGGTTTGCATCGATTATCTTCACACCACATTTTCCAGAACACAGACATATGGCCCCAGCCTAATGGGGATTGGTGTCCTGAGTGCCCAGGAAGAGGAAAACGAAACAGGCTTGGGTAAACACGTAGCATTATCTCTGCCATATGGACTATGCCACAGTATTTGGCAATTTATCTTTGCCATGCAGAATATGTCATTGTATTTAGCAACTAAGAACTCATTATAAACCTTCAAAAAAGTGAATCTATACATAGAGGATTGGGTAGGAATGAGGAATTTAAACCTGTCAATTTTTTCAGTAGATTGAGCAGACAGTCAAAATGCAAGCAATAAGGGAAAGCAGTAGTGAGTAGTAAGGAAGTGAAGGTAACTCAATGTTGCCTTTGGGAATCCTTCCATGGTGCTCACCCCCCACCCCCGACCTTTGGGTCAAGAACCCACCTCTCACCTCCCACACACCCTTTGCATTCACCCATCTTGTCAACTGTATTGAAAGCACTGGGCAGTGAGCACTTCAAGGACAGGGATGATGTGTGTTGCATGTCTGCATTCCCAGTCCCTAGCATAGTGCCTGGCACAGAGTCACTGTCTGTTGGATGAACAAAACATTTTCCACTCTGGAGATTCTGATTTAGGGTGTCTGGGGCTGGGGAGGGCATCCATGCTTTTTTTTTTTTTTTTTAAAGGTTTTTTGAAGCACAGCTAGTGTTGAAAACCTTTCATGCAAATAGGAAGATGGTAAAGAGAGTGACGAGGAACATGAGAGTGTGAGGGAATGGGTATTAGTGCAAGGCTCAGGAGGAGGTAGTTATGGATGGTGGAGGAAAGGCAGCCAGAAACCAAGGGAAGAAAGTGAGGGAAGACAGAGGAGGACTCTGAGATGTAGAGAAAGTTCAATGACCTAGATCCTTTAAGTGAAAGGTGATGTCATCTACTAACCAGAACAAGGACAGGGATGAGAATGAGGTCAGAATTTGAGGTAAGTGAAGATTCACGGCCGAATGCAACTGGGAGATGATGGGAGGACAGATGACAAAAAGGAGAGAAACAAGTAAAACACCCAGTAGTGTGTGTGTTGGGGGTGGGATGGAAGTAGAAAGAACTCCTATTTATTAAAATAATGCTCAGTTGAAGGTGGGGAATAAAGAAAGTTTGTGGCAACTGTGCTCAGAAACAGATGTGGACCCATTAGGGCAGGAGAGTGCCTGCCCAGGCAGACTGGACGTGTGTGGGCCAGGCCACATGGTGGGTTCGGGGGCTTCAGTGCAAGGTGGAGAAAAAGGATCATGGAAATGATCCAGGTTTGGGGCTGGGCCAGAGGATGTGGCAGAAGGTCAAGGGAGGAGAGGGAGGCCAAATGCCAAAGAAATGCTGAGCACTGCATACCTAAACAAACTCGTGCTCTTACAGAGGTTTCATGGAATGAATAAGGAGAGTCAATACATAGACACCATCATCTTATCCCATTAGGTTAATCACAAGGCCTCCTTTGAACCTGCCCTTGTGAGCCCTCTCTATCCCCAGAATGTTTTGTCTTTCTGGCCAGTGAAAACATTGCTTATAGATCAAGTCTTCCTTGCTGCATTCCAGGAACCAGAATTCTCTAATTGTGCATGCTTCATTCATCTGTCACTGCAGCCAGTAGCCCAATCCCTGGTCACCAGTAGCATCTAAGACCTCAGGAGTCCCCTCAATGAATCCATGCTTTGACTTTGCAGTTCTAGAAGTCCTTGCCCTCCCTACTTTCCTATGGCGACTGCAGGCTGAAGTGACACTGTCCCCTGTGATGTCATTTTTAGCTCATCTTGTTAAAAAAAAAAATACATTTTCTAAAAAATTATACTGAAAATCCATTCCCACTCTACTTCCTCCCCCGTCCTCTCTTCTTCCTGGATAACCCAGTCTATCTTTTTTTGATATGCAGCTCTATCTGGTATCTTATAGTGAATATGAAGCTTTGTTCATATTTCCCTCTGATGCTCCATTTACCCCCGAGTCTTTGCTGAAATTGTTTGGTCTCTTTTCATTGCTCCGAGAGTCTCAGCTTTATTCCTGTATAATTACTCAGACTACCTCCTGCCTACTCTGAAAAATCTGTCAGTTGCTGCCTGCTGCTTGCTGTCTGTTATCTTTTACTTGCTTCACTGGGCTTTTGGCTGCCCTCTGGACATAGAAAAACAAACAGATCCATATCTAGTCCTGGAACAGCAGCTGAGTAGCCTCTTACACTAGCATTTTACCGTCCACATTTTATTGCTGTCCTCTTGCTTTTCTCCCCCCTTGCCTACTTCCTTATTGCGAGCAGCCGTGTTAGAGTCTTTCTGGAGGGCAGGCAGGCAACCTAGGGGAATAGCCTTTCGGGGTCCTTGGAAGTATCTAGCATTGCAGCGTTCTTCAATTGCAAATGCTCAGGCAGCCCGGCAAGTGGCCAGCTGACTCTGGGGCAACCCAAGCCTCAGAGGCTATGGAGGGAATTAATTTTGTTTAATAAACAGAATAGCCAGACAAATCTAACTCTAAAAGATGTGGGGTTGGGAAAAGAAAAAGATGTAAAAGGGAGTGTCCCTTTACATGTGGCCATGTGGCTTCTGACTGATAACGGAAAGCAAGGTCACTCTGGCTCTTCTTGTAAATGCCCAGGACTCGCCTCGCTCTGTTTTCAGCCTGCTTCCACTTCGTTCTAGCTTCTGCAGAGTTGCTGGCCTTTGACCCCTTCAGTCGGCCTCTAGAAATCTGTGTTGGCCCTTGGCTTCCTCTGTTTATATCATTAGCACTTCTCAGGGACTTTGGCTCAGACTGACCCTTCTGGCTCTGGTGCCAAACAAACCCACCCTAGCTTGGGTTCCATTTTGAACTAACCCTAAGTGCTGAGGTCATGCCTTCCCTCTCTGCCCAGTCCTTCAGAGACTGTCAAGTTTGGGTAGGGGATGGAGTTGGTAGAAGAAAATTCACAAGAAATATCTTAAGTATTGTGGTTTCTCAATGATGGAAAAATGAGAAGAGAGAATTTTCAAGGAAGGAATGGAAAGCAGTTTAGAGTAAGTTCTTTGCAACAGGAGTAAAAGAAGTATAGGGAAAATTTAGTGTATCAGTCAAGTGGTTAAGAATATCATTAATCCAAAAAAAACTGGTAAAGGTCTTAGGAAATTGAGATAAATATTGAGTCAAATATTGGAGTAGAACTTAAGAAGAAGTGAGATCTGTGTAAAATATAATAAATGTAGTCTAGATGGTTAATTCACAACTGATTTACATGCTACTTAAGGTACATACAGCTCTATGATCAAGTGAGTGAGGATATGTGGCCTTACTCTTTCATTCTTTCGTTAACGTATTTTAGATATTTTTGAACACTAGCCAAGTGACTGTGTGGTGCCAGATGCTGTGAAAAATACAAAGAAATACAGCACATAGAGCTTGCCCACAAGATAGCCAGACATAAAATTTTAAGTTAGGATAAGGAAACAAAAGGTGCTGCGAGTGAGCATATGATTATGTGTTGATTAAATAAGTACTGTGAGTACTGATGACGGAGGGATCCCTGTGGGCTGGAGGGACCACCAAGGGTTCATGGAGAATGTGAGCTTGCAAAGGTCTTTGATGTGTAAGTAAGACCAAAATGACAATAGAGATTATTTACTGGGTTCTCATTATGTATGACAAACTGTAGAATAGTTGTCGAAAGTTAAAATCTGTAAGGGACATCTTTGCTAGCTTTCACAACCTACCATGAGAGAAGAATGAGAAGACTCGGTGGCAAACATCCAGTTTCTGTTTGTTGGGGCAACTGGTCAGACATTGTTTGTTTCAGATGCTGTGTAGTATCTGCTTGTGTCATGGTACAGATCTGAAAGGTGTTCTCCATGACCTGGAGAACAAGAGTATACAGGTTAGGAGGCATTCAGCCGCCAGTTACAATGGCTTCAGCAATAAAGACGTTAACTTATCACAATTGTTGCTGCTGCCCACGGCTGTGATCAGGAGCCCAGGCTTGCTCTTCCACTCTGCCATCATCTGTGGGATTTTTGTGAGGGTGTCCGTAAGCTAACTTCCCCATGGCCACAAAGTGGCTGCTGCAACTCCTCACAAAAAGCATTCCAAGCAGGAAGACACGGACAAGACCCAGGGGCTTTCGACTTGCAAGGCTCTGTCTTCTCGGAAGAAAGTATTAGTCAGAAGCTCTTCGCGAGACTTACTCTGAAATCTCATTGGCCAGAACTCGTTCATATGCCCATTCCAGCCAATCACTGAGAAAGGTTTAGGCCAATCATGATTCATCCCCTGGGCAGGGCTAGCCATTTAGCTTTCGCGAGATCAGTGTCCCCAGCGCCGTTGTTAAGGGACCTTGCCCACGTGGCTCCTCCGTGTCAGTAGCCACCATCTTCCTTTGCCGTAGCTAGCCCTTGATCTTGGCCTTCATTTACAATTCTGATTTTTTTCTTAGTTTAAAAAGATTGTTTCCGAAAAATAGATCTGACTTATGCAAGAGAGGCAACGCAGAAGTCCAAACAAACCTTTATTTAGAGACAGTTCCTGGCCCCATGAGATTGGTGAATGAAACTTTATATGTTTTAAATTTAAAGCATGTTTAAGTTAGGTATCATTTTTATGACTCCCTTCCTCTACTAGTCTGGCTAAAAATTAATCTATCAACCTCTGGTCCTGACAGCTTTAGAGAAGAAGGCTTCTTATATTGTAATTGTTCGTTTTCTTGTTTGAATTTCCTACTGGATTGAATTCTAGAGGGCAGGATTGATTGTTTTAAACATGTCTGTGTCTTGAGCTCTAATACTGTGCTGTCCAGTACAGTAGCCACTAGCCATATATGGTTATTGAGCATTTTTAGTGAGACACAAGAATTGAATTTTTATTTTGTTTATTTTAATTAATTTAAAGTCTGATACTTTCTTCAGTTATTGAAAAACTTTTAAGTATACTTGGGATAATTCAAGTATGTGGAATCTACTTTTTCCACTGTAAATTTTATGAAACCTAACTGTAGATCAACTATTCCAGAGAAAATTGAGCATCTAAATTAAGATGTTCCATAAGAGTAAAATACATGCTAGATTTTGAAGACTTAGTATGGAAGAAAAAGAATGTAGAAATCATGTAGTTAATTTTTCTATTGATTACATGATGAAATGATAACATTTTGGACACACTGGATTAAATAAAATATATTATTAAAATTAATTTTACTTGCTTCTTTTTACCTTTTTTTAAATGGTTACTAGAAAATTTAAATTATGTAGGTGGCTTGCATTATGTTTCTCTTGGGCAGAGCTGCCCTAGTACCTAGCAAGCGCTCAAGCACTCAAGTTGTTAAATGAACGCACAAGTTATAAAATGACTTGAACAAGGAGATTCAGAAAGACTCAAACTGAATCTCAAGTTCCCTTGGTTCCCAAACTCCATTATTTCTTGTAGCCTCCTTTATGCCGTGCTTTCTGTCCACCTGTACAAGAGAAAATTTCTCTTGGAGATGAGCTCTGCAAACCCTGGTGAGAGGTAGGAGCCTCTGTGTTGAGGTTCTGTAAGGCTTGTAGAAAATAGAGCCCCTGTCGATGGGGAGAGGTGAACAATTTAGGATGCCAAATTTCAAAAGACACTGTTGCTTCACAATTAGCCATTTCTGGGCCTCTTAAGAGATCTCCAGTCATCTCATTGTAAGTTCTCATTCTGAAATTCTCTTTTCAGAAAAAAAAAGAGAGGTTTTACACTTCTGGGCAGATCTCTTGCTATCCAGAGGGCAATGTAGGTTGTGTGAGCACAACTTGGAAGGAGGCCGAGAAACAGTGGCCACCCACACGGCCTACCAGAGACGCTAAGCATTCCCCAGCTCAGAGAGCAGTTGCTTTGTTAGACCATGCACCAAAAGATTTGTTCTGGCTCTGCTGAGATGACTCCCCTTGATAGCAATAATTACAGAACAGCGCTTCTCACTGCTCTCCCATAAAACATGTATGAAACCATCTGGGCCTGTGACTCATATACTGGCGTGAAAGCACTGTAATTTCACATTTTCATTCTTAGGTCCTCATGTTCAGGCTGAAGGTAACTTCACTGATGAAGGATTTCATTCAATAAGCATTCATTCAGCAAATATTTATTGCATGCCTACTACGTGCCATGCAAAGTTAGGGCTGAGATTAAAAATCTATACATTTATTGGTCTAAAATATAAATAAATAATTTATTTAGCTGAACTATAAATAGATTATGTATTTATTTATCTGAACTATCAGAGGTCAAGAAAGGCATAAATAATTTTTAAGAGCATCATCCAAGATGTATCTTTATATAAAATAATATACTTGCCATCCTGGTTCAGAACCAGGGTCTTTCTGGACCAATATTTTGTCTCTGACAGCAGCATTAAAACATTTGGTGTAATTCTAGGTATCCATTCTAAGGAAATAACCAGAGATGTGGTCAGAGGTATATATATATTCGATGGTCATTGCAGTGTTGTTTAAAAGAGAAAAAAAAAAAAAAAGAAAGAAACCCTCTAAATGTTGAATAAGAGGTTTGGTAAAATTTGCGTGTGTCCATTTGTCTGTAAATCGCTACAAATCATTCAAAATCTAATTTTAAATCATATTTAGTGACATGAGAAAATGTTTTGCCTCATATGTTATGATTTAAAAATCAAGATATAATAATATACATGGTACTTTAGTTTCAATTTGAGGGGAAATATCTATCTATCTATTTATCTATCTACTATCTATCTATCTATCTATCTATCTATCTATCTATCTAGAAAAGTCTAGCAGGATATATAATGAAATTTTAACAGTGTATCTCTGTGGGTGAGATTATGGATGGCTTTTATTTCCTTTTTTTACACTATATTTTTAAAATGATGCCATAATTTTTTTTTTTGTAATAAGAAAAATTAACAATAAACTTTAAAAAAGAATTTGGTGCAGGAGCATTATTTTCCAGTGGGATAAATTTTAAAATATTTAAAAACAAGTCTCCACCCAATATCCCTAAATTTCCTTAAAAACTGATTCTGAATCTGTCTCACTTGCCTTTAAAATGTTTTTGAGCCAATTTTTATCTTTTTGTCTCTGATTCATTGTGGGAGAAATTAAATCCGTGAACTTGCTTCTTATGACACCACATTGGGTAACACATCCCTCCCTGGGTTATTAGGAAGATACGAAGAAAAGGAGGAGCCGGGCTCAATGCCTGGCCCACAATGAGCCCTCACTACTGGTCCCCACCCCCTCTGCCTGATTTTATTCCCCTTCCAACCTCTGCCCTACATAGCATTATTTTTATTCACTTTTCCTCTCCCCAGATAGTCTGCTATTTTCTTAAGATCCAGTGCCCTGCTGCATTCCATTCCAAATCCCTCAGAGTACCTAGAAATTTGTTTCAAGCATTGTAGATGCTCGATAAATACTGTGGAAGAAAATTTTTTTTCTGGCTTCAAGAAGCTCACCTCCACCCTTGATGTGTTCCTTCTTCTCTTCCTTGTTCTCCTGTGGCTCTCATATTCTAGGATTTGGTAGACTTCTGCTAATGATTTCTGTGTCTTTAATGATGTATAATCATAAATCATGTAGTTCCTTCTTTCAGTGTCATGCAGCTGATAAGGGCAGTGGAGTCAGGAAGATGTGGCTTCAAGTCCTGGCTCTGCCACTTAGTTGGGTGACCTTGGGCAAGCTTCTAACCTCTTGTTTCAGGCACTTACTGCTGTACAGCAAACCACTGCACTACTCAGTGGCTTAAGATAATAGCAATTTGTTACAATTCTGTGGTTCGACTGGGCCAATTCTTGTGTCCTCCATAGTGTCAGCTGGGGTTGCTCACGCGACTGCACTCATCTGGGGGCCTGGCTAGAGTTGGACTGACCCAGAAGGCTTCACTCACCTGCCTGACCTCTCACCTGGGTCGGCTGGGCCTTTCCCTCTTCCTTCTCAGTCTCTCAAAAAACTCTCATAAAACATAGTCTCGCTCTATGTGGCTTCTCTCTCCACCAGAGGAGTTGGGATTTTTACATGGCAGCTGGCTTCTAAGAGAGTGAAAATAGAAGTTTCCAGGCTTCTTAAGATTTAGGCTGGAATGGGCACAGTGTCACTTCCAATCTATTCTACTGATGAACACAGCCCAGATTTAAGGGGAGGAGAACAGATTCCAGCTTAGCAGGAGGAGGGGCACACGCCTTCTGGGAAGGGAGGAAATGTGGCCATATCTGCAGACAACCCAGCTCTCTGCCTCAGTTTCTCCATCTGTCAAATGGGAACTAATAACAGAATAATAGCAGCTGCCTTTTAAGTTTATGGTGAAGATTAATGTGTGTAAAATACTTAGCACATTGCCTTGTTCATAGTAAGCACTAAATGAAACAGCCATTTCTTAGTCATTATAGCTATCATCATCATCTTTGTTATAATTACTTTTACTATTTTATTTCAGTCAGGGTAGAAGTTGTTTAGACTTATTCTGAAATGTATTTCTTTATTCAACAAGGTCAACACAGCGCTAATCATCACCCCAGAGTATTGGAATTGACATAACTGCTCCTTGGTACAAGCCGGGGCTGGCCTCCCTAGGAACCCTCAGGGCTTTCCAGTCACTGTGTCTGCTCCCCACTTCTCTCTTGAGGTGTGGCTCTTGGGGTGAAAGTTCACCACATTCTTTGGGATCCAGTTTTGAAATCCGAGAGCTTTCTGCAATTTGTTTTCATGAAATCAGCATTTTGCTTCTTGGATGCCATCTCTCCTTGAACTTTGAGATTTCACTATGCACTTTCATGAGAGAAAAATAAAAAGCACTCCCTTCATAATTCAGACATTCAATGAAAAATGTAATCTCCATGCTGACCTCGTCTTCTCACCAAATGATATCCATTGATGAGAGGGAAGAAAGATGAGTTTCAGAGTCAATCTGATTTAAAGAATAGTCCAATCTGATCACTTAAATAGTTCCTTTTAGATGGTTTATCATGTCTCTTGGATAAAAGTGCTCTCAGACAACCTTTCCCTCCTCCTCATTTCCTCTCTAAGATGGTATCCAGGTATGCAGGTGGATGGGATGGCTAATACCGCTTCCTGGCTGAATAGAAGAGCAAGACTACTTGGGCACCATGTCTTCTCCCTCCTCTGGACTCCAGGACTTGAGAGCTGAAGTCTGAAACTGGTGATACACCATTTCATCTCTCTTGGATTGCATAACACTCCTGGTGGTGGCTCTGCCTGATTCAACCTCTCCCTAGTTCCTGTGGGTATGGTGGTCATTCTGAGGGCTGTCAGTCCTCCCAGTCTACCCTTTTCCAGGCAGTCTCCAAGCTCTGCAAACCTGTCTCTGGAGCAACCTCATCCCAATACAGCAACCCCTTCTCGCATTTTCCACAGCCCACCTTGCAGCTTCTTCTGGGTCCAGCTTCCCTCTGGCTGACCAGGTTGTCTGTGCCATCCACTTGTCCTTTCAAAGTTTTTGCTTTAACAAAGAATACTTTGGTGAATATGTTGTGCATGTCTAGTGTCTTCCAGAAACAGATACAGATTAAAAGACATATAACCTATATATCATTTAACGTTTTAAGATGGTCCCACATTGGCCTTCAAAGTCATTATTGCCAATTTGCATTCAACAGCTTGTGAGATAATCTATTCCCCCATAACCTTGCTAATTCTAGAGATTATCAAACATTAAATAGTTTGCCAATATGATAATTGGATAAAAGGTATTTTAGTATTGATAAATATATTTTTCTTTTGTTTATTGACTGTATCTCTTCTGTGAATAGCCTATTCATATTTTTGAGTTGTTTTTTATTGGATTATTTGTATTTTTTCTTCTGGATGTATATATCCAGGATGCTATTCTTTTGCCTGTTAAAACATGTTGCAAATATTTTTTCCCAGACTATCACTTGACTTTGAATTTTGTTAATGGTGTCTTTTGTCATAGAAAAGTTTTTATTTTTGATGTGTTAAATTTGTTGATCTTTTCCTTTATGAATTTTTTTTTATGATTTGTTTAAGAAGGCCTTCTATACCTACAGGGTCATAAGCATATTATTTGTTCTTTCATGTTTTAAGAGAACTTACTTACTTACGAGCCTTTTGAACGTGATGCTCTTTGCAGAGGCTTGAAGATAGTAAAATCTTAACTGTAATGGTTCAATTTATTCAATGGTTATTTGTTTATTAATGTTTTCTTCTTCTTGGACAAATTCTGGTTATTTATATTTTGTAGAAAATTAATCATTTTGTCTGAGAAATTGGTAAAAAGTTATGCATAATATTCCCTTTAAAATTTATCCTTTACATTTGTAGATTTGTCCCTGTAGGGCCTGATATTGCCTATCAGAGCGTTCTCTTTTTTTATTAATTCATTTTTGCCAAAAAAATTTTATTTTAAAAAACCTGCAATTTATTGATCAATTTTGCTGATTTATTTTCCTAATTCATTAATTTATTGCTGTCTATATTAATTCCTTTTTACTACTTTCTTTGGCTTCAATTTGTTTTACTTTCAATTTTTTTTATGTTCTAATACATAAATGTAAGGCCATAGTTTATCTGAAAATTGCTTTGACCACACTGGGTTTGGTGTGTGTGGCTTTCATTGTGGTCTAGTTCCAGTTGGTTTATTTCCTCTTTAACCCAAGAGATCTTTAAAAGTTTGTTTTTATGTTTCAGGAGTATAAATTTTTTGGGGTGCCTGTTTGTTAATTCCTAATTTTATGCATTATGGTCAATGAATGTGGCCTGTGTAATAACAGTTTTACAAAATTTGTTGTTATTTTCCATGGACACAGAACACAGTCAAATTTGGTGAACTTTGCATGCGTGTTTTTAGCTAAAAATAAAAATATTCCATTATTTTTGCCTTCCAGTGTTGCCATAGCTTCTGAGAAGTCAATGATTTAGTTGATTTGATAACACAACTATCATTGAGTCATTTATTCAACAAATATTTATCAAGCACCAGCTTGTTCTAGTCATGTAGGCTTTGGAAGACACCATGGTGAGCAAAACCTGACACTGTCCCTGCCCTTACAGAGCTACAGTCAAGTGGAGAAGCAGACACAGATCACATAGTCCCAGTAGTGACACAACGGGCTGAAGAAAAAACATTTGGTTTTGTGAGTGCATGAATAAAGATCCTGTCCCAGGGAAAGCTTTCCTGATGTCTGAACAGAAAGCCAAAGGGTGAGTAGAAGTTAACTAGGAAAAAGGGTCTGGGGAAGTGAGGAAAGGGTGTTCTGAGCAGTACAGCATGAACCAAGACACTCTGTGGAATAAAAACAAGGTGTGCTGGGTTCTGCACACAGGCCAGTGTGGCTGCAGCACCCAAAGCAGGGTGTTCATTGTGTTTGGCAAAGCTGGGGAGATTGCTTTGAAGGAAAACTCCCCCGTCCACCACCTCAGTTTGAATGGGGGTTGTCCCAGTGGCTTTGATTTGTCCAATGTGATTGCACTCACACACACACACACACACACACACACACACACACACAAACCCACACACATACCCCTCTTATTGAATTAGAGCTGGACCCTGGAGTCAACAGCAACAGATCCTTGGGCCAGCCAGAAGTTTCCAGGAATCCTAACACAAAAAGCTTTGTCCAAACAGATTCTTGCATTTAGAAATTTCAAATTGGAATATATAGAAGAAATCAGGTAATTGCAGAAACTGAAGCTGAAAGATGATGGGTCTGAGTGAGTGGAATGAGTGGAGGACATGAGTAAGCAAAGTTATAAGTAAGCAGAAGTGCTGAGGTAGAGAAAAGATACCCAGGAGAGAGCACAGAGAAACTAGTTTACAGAGGCATGATAAGCAGTCCAGAGGAGAGGTGCTGAGTCATGTGAATGGTGGCCAGGAGAGAAAAGAACCACATGTTCCTGCCCCCATTCTCTGCTGCAGTCTGGGATCTAGTTCCAGTCTCTGAAAACCCAGCCATGGAATGGTTCCCACTCTCTGCTTTGCATGAGCTACCTGCCTCATTACCAGAGTTTTTCTGAAGGAGTCTCTGTTCCATGCAGCATAGGAGACAAAACATTTCCATTTGCAGATTAAGAAACAGAAGCTCAGGAACTTTAAGAAACATGTCCATATTGCCACAGCTAATTGACAAAGCAGAAATTAAAACTCAAATTAGCATGACTCTAAAGTCCCAGTCCTTTGGTATAGTATTTTAATATTACAGCAGTAGAAATTATCTGCTCCAAAATATTTCCTCACACCCTTAGCTTTTCTTTACCTTAAACACAAATGTAAGGGGCAACCCAACTTTCAAATTAGTTAATCAGGTTTCTTGGTATTAGAGTAGCCTGTTGTTAAATATTATGGCTTAACAATCTTTAATGGAAGAGGCTCTTTGCATTTGAGAAGGACATCACAAGAGAGTTTTTCAATCTAGAGTCAGCTGTTTGGAGAGTGAGGGGGTGGGGGTGGGCAGGGTCACTTCAAGGTCTGTAGCTTCTCTTCGAAGATCTGGTCAAAGTCTTGCAGGTCTGGGGCCTGATTATCTATTCACCCAGAGAATGGCCCTGGGAAAACTGGAAGTGAAACTTCCAGCAATCACTGAACAGAAATCTAGTATTTGGTAGTGGAGAAATGGAGTTGGGTGCCTGATCAACCCTAATTGTCCTCTATGTAGGATGTCTCTTCCTCGTAAACAGTTTTCCATGGGAAGTAGCAAAGGGAGTGAATTCAGAACTAATTTAGGATGTGTCTAGTAAGTATGAGGCCTCCTGCCCACAGAAAGTATAAAGGGCAGAGTCATAGGTGCCCTAGGCCTGGGAAATGTTACCTTTACTGTGATATAGCAAGAGGTCTCTGAGGTTGCACCTCTCTGGTCAACCCAACCCTTTCCCTCCAAAGTGTGCACCTCCAGGGAGCGAGCTCTGCCCCAGTTGCCTCTCTTGACTGGCTCCAGGGCCGTCCTGAGAGCCGTATGGATCCTCATCTTTGGTGTCCCTTTCCAGCAAGCCCCTGTGTGTCCTGTATTAACTGCAGTCAAAGACGTTTCTTTCCTTGAATCACCTTTTACCTAATTGTCGGTGTTTACCCTGTCAAGTGGGGGCACAGCCATGACCCAGAGACCAGGCAATCCACATAGACAAGACAGATTAGGCAAGACCCAGTTGGGTACAACAAGTCCCAGCTGCATGGCTGATGGTGGACAGACAGTGTCAGAAAGTCCAGCTGCAATATCAAAAGCAGCCTGGAAGGCACACCCAGGATTCCATCAATTCAGAGTCACTTGTGTACATCTTCACTCTTCTTTCCTTATCCATATACCCACTGCACTATTATTTACTTCATGGTTTTTTTTTAAAAAAATCACTTTTTAACTTAAATAAGACTTCATATCATTATAGTAAATGAAAAATGAGAATTGCTTGTCAAAAATAAGAAGGAAGCTTAAAAAATAAATTAAACTATTAAGGTAAAAATTATTTGTTACGTTTTACCTAGAACCAGATCGCTAGCTTTGGGGTATACCTGCCTCACCTTAGCCACACCTGGTGTGGGGCTGGAGTGTCTGGGTCTGACCAGCGAGTCAGCCCTGCATATGGGTCCCATTTCCATCATCTGTGGTTCAAGACTGCAGAGAAGACTTAAACTAGCTGGACTTGGGAATAACAATAGCACCTGCCTGTAGGGGTGTTACAAAGATTGAATGAGATACTGCATGAAAGCACAAGGCCTGGCAAATTGTCCATGTGCCATAAGCACTGTCTATTTTTTTTTCCAGAGATCTCCCTGTAACAGCACTTATGATTTTCAGACTGTCCATCACAATCTTTGGAAAATATGGTTCCCAAGGTAAGACCAAAGTTCCACTGGAAGTAGAAGACACCTAAGAAATTGAGAGAGATAAAATTATAGTGTTAGCATAGTTAAGGATGAGAAACAGTAAACTAGAGCAATGGTACATGAGGAACAACTGGCCGAGATGACAGTATTTTTATGAAGAGGGCTGGGCTGCTTCCAACAGAAGGTGTTGGCCAGGTCCTCCTTAATACAAACCCTCACCCAAATAGCCCTTTAGAGAAACATCACTGTAGATTCTTGGAGGCACAGGCTCAATGCAAATCAAGTCTGTTTGAGTCCAGAGTCCAGGGTTGCTCTGCCCCACTTGGCTCAGGGTCAGCCATGATCTGGCTTCGCGGTCATGTCCTGTTCCAGCCAGAAGGATGGCTTTTTTCCGAGTCAGGATGCCCCTCAGCTCAGAGCAACGGCCTCCCTTTGTGGCCAGTGCTCAGCCTCCAGCACAGCAGCTTCCAGACACTCCGCCACAGAATTTTCCCAAATGCAACTTCCCTCTTCTTGTACAAGTTGGCACTGGATGCCTTGACCTGCTCTCACTCTCAACCAGTTCCTTTCTTTCTCAACTCCCATTCCCTCCACATGCCCAAGCTTCTTCACAAATGCCACTTATCTCTTCTTCCTGATTCTCTTTCTCTCTCTCTTTCCTTGCTTTCTCTTTCCCTCATTTTTTTCCCCCTATTTCATCCTTCCCTCTCTCCTGCCCTCTTTCTGTCTCTTCCTTCTTTCACATATGTTTATTGAGCACTTACCAAGGAACTAAGTAGTGTGCTGGGGTAATTGTGGTAGACAGGATCTCTGTTTTTGTGGGATTTTAGTCTAAAAGGAAAGACTAACAGTAACAAGTAGTTGCTCAAATATTTATTAAATTGTACCAGCCATAATGCCATAAGTAAGGAATCCAAGTGGGCCAGCTCCTACAGAACTTGTTTGGTATTTCCACACCCAGTTGGGGTATTCTAAGGCACGAGACTATGGGTACCCTGTAGAGCAATGTCTGGGTTTGCATTACATCTACAGTTTCTAGCACAGAGCCGGGCATGTACACAATATTCATTCAGTAAATATTTGTGGAATAAATGAATAAAATACTTTTAAATATAACTTATTAGTGCTTATTTAGGGTGTTATGAAGGAATGCTAAGGGGCAGTTGCAACCACAGGTGGCATCTCCCTTTTCTCCATCCCATCCTTGCCTCCGTCCTACCGACAGCCAACCAGATGCCAGAGGCAGGAGGTGTCACTGGATAATGGCCAAATGTCCCACTATACTCTCTTCCTTCGACTCTCCCCCTGAGGAAAACCTACGCAGAAATCCCTTCCAGAAGCTCCAAGATTTGAGGGAACTAAAGGACATTCACTCCATTCAGCTTTGTGGCTTCCGTGGTGTGGTCAGTTTTGACTACTCTGACCATGGCCAAAGATGTGTTTTTCAATTCACATCCATTTTGGGGCTTTTTCTTTCACTACATCAATTATGTGGGAAACGGTGGGTTATTGAAAGTCATGTAAATTTGATAAGCTATGAAAAATAATCAAAACTGGGGGGTGGAGCTTTCAGTGATAACAGAAAGGAGAAAATATCCAGCTTGTATTTACTACCTCATATTTTTACTTGAAATTGTTCTGAAATCTAGTAACAAAGTATTGAAGGATGGGAGCAAAAAAACTAAGAAACAAACAAAACCCTCAGGATTACAGCAAAGGCACTGCTTTAGAGGGAATGGGAGTCTATGGCCAGATGGCTGTGGGATGGGGTGGTGGTGGGTGGCTGCGGCAGGAAGGGAGCAGAACACCAGTATCCCCCACTTCCCTGTCACCAGGCCTTCGGGAAGGCGTGTGGCAGCCTCGGCGAGCAGGCCACATGACATGCTCTGCCATGACAGGGGGAGATAACGGGCCTTGGGCTTGACCTGGATTTGACCTGGCTCTGATAAGAATCTGTACAATTTGGCAGTGATGTGACAGTAAGTTCATGGATTTAAACAGCATAATACATGCCAAAAAACTTGATTGC
The DNA here is from genome assembly GCF_015220235.1 of Choloepus didactylus. Lineage (NCBI taxonomy): Eukaryota > Metazoa > Chordata > Mammalia > Pilosa > Megalonychidae > Choloepus > Choloepus didactylus. The sequence goes on from NC_051308.1 coordinate 177,751,914, forward strand.
TTTTTTGGACAGAATTACCCTCATTGTTACTGTGTGCTGGACAAAAAGAAAAGTGCAAGAGATGCAGCATCTCTAACTTTCTGGCTCGTGTCACACAATCAGCCCTTTTCTCCTGACTCACAGGGGAAGTAGGCTGATGTAAGGCTGGTGAGGTCACCAGTCACCTTAAAGGCACTGGGTGAGCCCTGGCGAGGGTGTCAGAGCCGTAGAGATATGGATGCTCTACCCACTTTGGGACTAGCAAGGCTCTATATGCTAGCCTCATAAATCAAGAGTTCTATGGTTGTAAAGGATCTTAGTGACCACGCAGTCCGAAAGCCCTGAGCAAGTTCAACCACATTGTTTATAGGGTGAGCCTGAGGTCAAGATATGGGAAATTACTTACTCAGAGAACATGGCTAAGTTAGGAGCAGAGCCATGACGGTGCAAAGCTGCTTTCTTCTCTTTCTATTGTCTCTTGTGTTAAGTGTTCGATAAATGTTAGCCATATCATCATCGTCACTATTATGTGTACTTCAAACACTCTGTGGCAGATAGTATCTTCTCATTTTGTGAACACAGAAACCAGGGAATTTACCCAGGGTCATTGCGGCAGATTGAGTTATACACCCTAGAACAAACATTCTTAATCTTAATTCCATTCAAGTGGGTGTGAACCCATTGTAAACAGGACCATTTGAAGATGTTATTTTTAGTTAAGGTGTGGCCAATTGAGTCAGGGTGGGGTTTAATCCTATTCCTGAAAGCCCTATAGAGAATGCCACAGTGGGGAGCAGGAAGTCAGTGGGAACCCATGAGAGAAAGGAGAGGACATTGTCATGTGATGGGAAAGCCAAGGAACCCAAGGAACCCAAGGATTGCTGACCAGCCAGAATACTGCCAACCCCAGGAGGAAGCAAGCCTTCTAGCCTCTGAAACCATAAGCCAATAAATTCTTATTAATCCAACCCATTGTATGGTATTTGTCATAGCATCTCAGGCAAAACTAAGACAGTCACAGAGCCAGCAAATGGCAGCACAGGCCTGGAATCCAGCATTCTGACTCTACCTCCAGTGCTTTTTGCAGTCCCCGTGTTATCTCTGTGCACCTGTTTGCCGTGTGATCTGAAGCTACAAACCCAAAAGGATCCTGTACTCTTGAGAATCTAGAGAACTGTGCTGCCAACTTTGTCTATATAGCAGCTATGATGCTGAGATGCTGCCCTCCGGGACAAAATGAAAGTTTGCTTAAAGATGATCATTTCCTTTCTCTCTCTGAGTATAAAGCTAGGCATTATGCTGGGGGCATAAGTAGTTCAGAGATGAGGCTGGAGAGATAGGCAAGAGCCTCCTGAGCCTCATTTGGATGCTTGCATTTTGTCTTACCTGTGGAGACTTTAATGAGTTTTAAGCAAAGAAATGCCACGGCCAGATTGCGCTTAAGGTTATTTCAGACTGGCAGCTAGGTGGAGAATGAATTTAAGAGGGTTGGAGTAGAGGCAGAGAGACCCTAGAAGAGGCTGTTGTAGCAGTTTAGGTGTGATGATAGGGGCTTAGGCAATAGTTTGAGGGAAGGAGTGGAGGGGCAGAATTAACCTGAGGTCAAGATGAGGAAGAGGGAGGAGTTGAGGGTGCATCTTGGGTTTTTAGCATTGATGTCTAAGTGGGATAAAAGTAGAGGAAGAAGAGTTGGATGGGGGAAAGCGAAAGAACCCTGTTTTAGATATTTTGAGATAAAGGTGCCCAACGGATATCTTAGTTTTGATTTCCCCAAAAGGAAGACCTAAGCTTACGCGCTGTAATTTTTCAGGAGGTGTTCTGGTTTGCTAATGCTATCATTATGCAAAATACCAGAAATGGATTGGCTTTTATAAAGGGGATTTATTTGGTTACAAAGTTACAATCCCAAGGCCATAAATGTGTCCCAACTAAGGTATCAACAAGGGGATACCTTCACTGAAGAATGGCCTATGGTGTCCAGAACATCTCTGTCAGCTGGGAAGGCATGTGGCTGGCATCTGCTGTTCCTTTCCTCCTGGGTTGCGTTTCAAAATGGCTGTCTTGAAAATGTCTCTGGGTCTCTCTTAGCTTCTTCAGTCCTGTGCATCTAAGCATTGGGGTCCTCTCTTAGCTTCTCTGTAGCACACTCTGGGCTAGCATCTCCAAACGTCTCCAAGCATCTCCAAGTGTCAGCCTCAGTGTCAGCTCTTAGCTTCTCTCCAAAATGTCCCTCTTAACTGCTCTGAGCTCCTTCTGTTTGTGAGCTCTTTTATAGGACTCCAGTGATTAAATCAAGACCCACCCTGAATGGGCAGGGTTCATATCTCCATGGAAATAATTTAATCAAACGATTTGTCCACAGAGTCACATCTCCATGGGAATACTCAGTCAAAAGATTCCAACCTAACCAGTACTAATTATCTGCCCCCCGCAAGATTGCATTAAACAATATGGCTTTTAGGGGGACATAATATATCCAAACTGGCACAAGAGGTGATCCTAGGGAGCAGGAGTGAGGTACCAGGGAGAGTGAAATAAGGAAGAATGGAAAGTCAATCAAGGATTGTATCAAGTTGACCATTGTCATGGGACACTGGTGTTGGATCTCTCTGATGCCTTCTGAGGAGCATTTAGACTGCATCTCAGAATTGTCCATCCAATAAACAAAAGGGAGAAGCATTTACCCCGTGGTTCTTGTACCTCATTGGTTCATGGAGAGCTGTTGCTCACCTTCACCCACCACAACCCCATTTCTGGATTGTCTATGCTCACGTGTTGGGTGCTTCCACAGGCATCCAGGATGCAGCATCAGAGAAGCCCCGAGGCAGGGAGCATGGCATATGCCTCTTGCTGAGGTCAGTCACTATCAGTGCAAGGTGAGTCTAAGTCCAAATAGACTACTTTCCAGAGTCACTGCTGGGCTGAAATGTGAGGCTGAGAGCATGTGAGATGGTGTATTGGGCGCCTCTGCCCAATACATGGAACATTCTGGTGGGGCTATCCTGTGGGCAGATGTACAAATCATCTAAAGCTCTGGAGAGAGACTAGTGCTAGAGATAAAGACTTAGGAACCATTAGTATATAGGTAGCTGTTAAAATTATGGAGAGAGGGAGGCGGGGCAAGATGGCGGCATAGAGAGGAGTGGAAGCTAAGTAGTCCCCCTGGAACAACTACAAAAAACCAGAAACAACTAGTAAATAATCCAGAATAACTGCGGGGGGACAAACGAGACCATCCACTCATCATACACCAACCTGAATTGGGAGGAATGCCCGAGAACACAGCATAGAATCTGTAAGTAAAACCTGCGGATCCAAGTGGTAAGACCCCCTCCCCCATAGCCAGAGCTGCAAAGCCTCGTGGTGCCAGAGAGAAGCTCTCTCCCAGCAAGCAAATATAGCTCAGCTGAGCTCCAGCTGGGGTTTTAAGTAGAGAGTGTGAACTGCTCACTACAGGTACGCATCCCCAAAAAACAGACAGAGGCTTTGGGTGACGACTGACCTTGGAAAGCCGGAGGGTCTCCTTGGACTGGGTCTGAAGGGGACTATCTGTTTCTTTTTTGGCTCAGTGGAGAAAGCCCCAGTCATATTCAGTTTCCATGGCCGTGACTCAGGGAAGGGTGGAGACAACACAAGCAGAGAGCGAGACCATTGAAATGCTAATGACCTCCACCTGGGGGGGGGTCTGTCTTCTCTAGGAGGAAAGGGGTGGGGCCCTTTCCATTCAGAACCAGACCCCAGAGCCTGGGGGAACACAGCCATACCTCCTCACACCAGTCAAGAATTATAGGCTAACAGGCATCACCTGCTGGGCAGAAAAGCACAGTGACCTGAGGCATCACAGGGTGGAGCAATTTTCTAAGACACACCCGCAGGGAAACCAGATACTGAATATTTCTTCCCTCTGGGACCTGAGCCTGTTTTGGTTTGGGAAAACCTGATTTGGATAACCAAGGAAACCATGCCTAAACAACAGAGAATTACAACCTACACTAAGAAAAACAAAGTTATGGCCCAGTCAAAGGAACAAATGTACACTTCAACTGAGATACAGGAATTTAAACAACTAATGCTAAATCAAATCAAAAAGTTTAGAGAAGATATTTCAAAAGAGATAGAGGCTGTAAAGGAAACACTGGGCATATATACGGCAGAAATCAAAAGTTCAGAAAAACAACTAGTAGAATCTATGGAAATGAAAGGCACAACACAAGAGATGAAAGACACAATGGAAACATACAACAGCAGATCTCAAGAGGCAGAAGAAAACACTCAGGAACTGGAGAACAAAACACCTGAAAGCCTACACGCAAAGGAGCAGATGGGGAAAAGAATGAAAAAATACGAGCAATGTCTCCGGGAACTCAAGGATGAAACAAAGTACAATAATGTACGTATCATTGGCGTCCCAGAAGGAGAAGAGAAGGGAAAGGGGGCAGAAGCAATAATAGAGGAAATAATTAATGAAAATTTCCCATCTCTTATAAAGACATAAAATTACAGATCCAAGAAGCACAGCGTACTCCAAACAGAAGAGAGATGAATAGGCCTATGCCAAGACACTTAATAATCAGATTATCAAATGTCAAAGACAAAGAGAGAATCCTGAAAGCAGCAAGAGAAAAGCAAGCCATTACATACAAAGGAAGCTTAATAAGACTATGTGCGGATCTCTCAGCAGAAACCATGGAGGCAAGAAGGAAGTGGTGTGACATATTTAAGATACTGAAAGAGAAAAACCGCCAACCAAGGATCCTATATCCAGCAAAGGTGTCCTTCAAATATGAGGGAGAGCTCAAAATATTTTCTGACAAACAGACAATGAGAGACTTTGTGAACAAGACACTTGCCCTACAGGAAATACTAAAGGGAGCACTACAGGGTGATAGAAGACAGGAGTGCGTGGTTTGGAACAAAATTTTGGGAGATGGTAGCACAACAATGCAACATCAAAAGGCTTCTAGAGAAAGCTCATTCTACCCATACAGAAGCAGTAACCAGAAAAGAGGTGACAAGCAGCTCCACTCTACTCCTAAATTCTACCACTGGCTCTGCTACAATGCAGTAAGTGATTTCAACCTCTCTACTCCCTGATTTGTAAAATGAAGGAAGATAACTAGTCTCTAGGATTCCTTTCAGATATATGACTCTACATCTATTAGTGAATAAGGACATCTAGAAAACATTAGGAATCACATTAAAAGTCATTAATAACTGAAAAAAAAATCATGGAGAAATGTGTCTAGTGCAAAGAGCAGTGAACTGAGAACAGAACCCTTAGGAATATTTAAGGAGTGGGCAAAGGCAGAGGAGCCCATGAAAGAGCAGGAATGGTCAAGATACAAGAAGAACAGGAGAGTGTGGTACTGTGGCAGCCAAAGTGGCAAGGAGATTACTTGAAGTTCCCAAGTACATCATATATCATAAGAAATCTCACTGGATTTGGCAATCAGGAAGTCTTGGGTACCATCAGCAAGAGGAATTCAGTAGAATTGTGATGTTGGAAGCCAGAAATAAAGGGCTGAGTTATGATTGGGAGGTAAGATGTTGGAAAGAACAATACAACCTGCATAATGACAAGGATTACAGTCGAACTGGAGGAGGGCAATGAAGAGGTGAGGACAGATATGGAGATAGACCAGATTTTAGGTCAGAGAATGAGGAACTGAAGGAGGAACTAACTGCAATTTAGTTCCTACTCCTAAGGAGCTTTCAAGTTTATGTCTTGGGAATTAGCTACACTCCAGAGGAAGTTGGAAGTATGTCCTGGTCAGGGATGCTGATCCAGTTTCCAGGAGTCTATTCAGTCATTCAACAAATTATTGAATAGCTATTGTGTGCCATTCTAATATATTCTCTGACCCAGGTGCTGAGAATACACCAGAGACTAAAACAGACAAAAACCCTGCCCTTGTGAACCTTACATTCTAATGCAGTGTATTAGTCAGGGTAGTCTAAGTTATGCTGTAGTAACAAGTAACCATAAATATTAGTGGCATAACAAAACAATGCTTTGTTTTTCTTTGGCCCAAAGTCCATTGTGGGTCCCAGTGATTCTCCAGGGCAATTATCCTCCAGGCAGTGACTTGAGACTCAGGAGGCTTCACCATCTCAACCTGAGGCTTCCTTGGTTGCTGTGGTAGAGGAAGACAAAGAGCCTGGAGAATTTCTCAGAGCTTTTCAGTACTACAACCTGGAAATGGCCCAGAACGTGTCCTCTCAGAATGAGTCACATAGCCTCACCTAATGACAAGGAGGCTGAGAAATCTAGGGGATCAAATGGACTATTTGGTAAGCATTACTGTCTACCACAGGGGAAAAGCCAGTCTACGGACATAATAAATAAACACGTTATATAGAATGTTAGAAGGTGATAAGTGCCATGGGAAAAAGTAGGTCAGGGCAAGGGAGATGGGCAATGCTGAGGAGGTGGTAGCCATTTTAGAAGGGGTGATCATAGTAGGCCTCACTGAGAAGGTAGCATTTGAACACAGCCCCCAAGGAGACAAGGGGGCCATTTGGGTATTTGGGAGAAGAGTGGTTTTAGCAGAGCGAATAGTCAATGCAAAGGTCCTGAGGCAGGAAGATGCACTGAGAAGGAGAGAGTAGTTGGAGAGGTAATGTGGGGATGGTGGTATGAGGAGAGCAACAGTGCACAGATAATGTAGGGCCTTAGAGGCTGTTCCGGTTTGCTAATGCTGCCGTTTTGCAAAATACCAGAAATGGATTGGCTTTTATAAAGAGGGTTTATACGGTTACAAATTTACAGTCCTACAGGCATAAAAGTGTCCAACCCAAGGCATAAACATGAGTATAACTTCACTGGAGGATGGCCAATGGTGTCTGCAAAACCTCTGTTAGCTGAGAAGGACATGGCTGGCGTCTGCTCCGGGGTTCTGGGTTCAAAATGACTTTCTCCCAGGACGTTTCTCTCTAAGCACCTGGGGGTGTTCTCTTAGTTTCTCCCAGGCAAACTCTGGGCTAGCAAATGTCTACTTTCAATGGTCTTCTCCAAAATGTCTCTCAGCTGTGGCCAACGTCAGAGGTCTGCAACTCCAAGCATCTCTGAGCTAAGCCAGCAAGCGTCTGGGCCTGTGCCTGCATTTTAAATGCCAGTTTGCCATTAATTAGTTATGTGACCTTGTAAACTAGTAAGCAAATCAAGACCCACACTGAATGGGCAGGGCCACACCTCCATGGAAATAATCTAATCGAAAGTTTCACCTACAGTTGGGTGAGTTACATCTCCATGGAAACAACCTAATCCCAATATCCCACGAGATTGGATTAAAGATCATGGTTTTTTTTTTGTGGGGGACATAATATATCCAAACCAGCACAGAGGCCTCTGTCAAAACTTTAGCTTTTACTCTGAGGGAAATGGAGCACCACTGCAGGGCTGGAGCAGAGGAATTTCATGACCTGACTGAAGCTTTAACTGATTGATCTGGCCACTGGGCAGGGAATAGGCTATTAAGAGCAAGGGTGCCTACAGGGAAACCAGACAGATGGCCATTGCAGTAATCTAAGTGGGAGATGATAGTGGCTAGGACCACTGGTGATAGCGCTGAGAAGCAGTTGAATTCTGGAAATTTGGGGAAGTTGGTGCCATGGGGTGGAGCACCTGAGGCTTCTGTACTTCATCATCCCTGACTGAGGAGGCCATGACAGCCCAGAATCCCTGAAGTGTCAGTGTCTCCAAGACCTTGGTGGGAGTGGGGGGTGGGAAGGGCAAATGGTATATCTAGTGCCAGGGATGAGAAGTAGGTGGATTCTAGGCCATGTCCTGCACATGGAGCTTGCTGATGGATTTGCATCCAGAGCTCCAGGAGCCTGCCACCTCCATGTCCTACTAGATAACAAGTCTGCAGTCCCTCTGCCCTGTCTTCTATCCCACAAATACACACTGAAGAGCAAGGTGAAGAGACTGAGGCCCAAAGAGTCAAGATGACGCAAAACCCAGGGTGAGGGTTGGAAAATGAACCTAGGCGTCCTGCTTCCCAGCTTAGAGCTGCTGCTCCCTTCCCTTGCTCTTCCTTCTTTTGACCCTTTGTTGCCAAGAGCAAGAGAATTGGGAGGAGGAGGGCAGGATGGGCAGAGTGAATTTTTCTTCCTTATTCTCAAATCCCTAACACACTCCTCTGCACTTAGCACAGGCTTTGGGAGTCTCCAAAGCCCAGCAGAACTTTTTAGGTTTGGGGTATGAAGGAGATGGGATGTATCAGGCAGAAAAAGCAGAATAGCTGGAAGTCTAGTGTAATGGTTAGAGAAAAGTACAGCCTGATATTAGAAGAATGGATTCAGATCCCAGTTTGCCATTAATTAGTTATGTGACCTTGTAAGATTACTTTAACTTCAATGAGTCCCAGTTCACTTATCTGAAGAATGGGAATAATAAACCTATCTGATAGGATTGTTATAATACATGTAATATATGTAAAATTTGTAATTTAAAATGGGTGGATATGACAAAATACTGTAAGTTGGTTCGCTTGAAATTGATTCCCAAATACCTTTCTCATTGCGTTCCTCAACTAGAGAGACTGGCAAAGGAAATCCTCCACTTCCTAGCTTCCTTGTGGCTAGGAGTGACCACAAAACCTAGCCATGGTTGATGAGGTTTAGGAAGAAGTCCTTGACTTTTCATATGAAAAGGCAGAGCTTCTTACTAGCAAGTCCTCCTCCCTCTCCCTCTCCCTGTCCTTTCCTGGAACATAACTGTGAGGCTGGAGGTAGAGCAGCCATCTTACACTCATGAGGCAACAAGCACAAGAATCACAGGCTAAGGATGACGGAGTGACAGGATGGAATGGGCTGGGTCCTTGTTGACATGGTTGAGCCACCGCTTCAGTCTGCAGCTACCTGCTCAGAAATTTATTGTATGAGACAAGTACCTCCTTACTGGTATTATCAAGTGTTCATTGGGGTTTCTACTATATGTAGCAAACACAATCAATAACAATAGCTGTCATCATCATCATCATCACCATACCTGTTCTCCCACAACTACAACAACTTCAGCTCAAAGTTTTAGATTTCATTACCTAATTGGAGATCCAAATAAGATTTATGAAATTAACTTCTAAGAAAGCATTTCCCAGGTTCTTCCAGATATTACTAGGTGTTCTGTGAAAAGAAAAAGCTCTGTGGTCAAATGAACAAAGTTGTGGTACCTGGCAGAGATCCCTGTAATAGTGATTTTCAAGTTAGCATACTGTTGGAGGACTTTCCAAAGGATGTATGAAAAGGCTAATTTTAAAGCATCTACTTCAGATCCTCAACTTCCACAGGTACTCTTTCCTAAAATTAATGTCTGGGATGCTTCATCATGGTTTCCCTTTCCCACCTGTCCTTTCACTTCATCCATTCTCCCACTTTACAAGAGAAAGGCTCTTGTCCAGTCCTTACCCTGTTACATAGCTCCGAGGTATACAAACCCTAGACAATCTCAAATTTCAGTGTTTAACAGAATTCTAAAGACTGGGGAATAAATCCTTTGCAAGTCATGTGGTTTCTAATTCTTTACTTTCAACAAAAGCAAAGAATGTCCTAACTGAATTGTTAGCGAGTAGATCATTAAAAATAATTTTTTTATAAGTGACTATGATCTTTGTCATATATCTCTGAAATAGTTTAGACTTGATTGACAATGCTATTAAATCCATTCCTGTGTGCTTGTTTGTGTGAACAAAGTTTCTCAATGCCTATATCTATAAAAATAATAAATAGAATGGATGCTGCATTCTGCCTCATTCTCCAGTAAATAATTCATCCCTCGATATAAGAAATATTGAGAAAAAGACTTTTCAACTTATTAAGAAATGTGATTCCAATAAAATAGCCTTTTAATGTTTAAAATTATGCATCAAATCATAATATTTATCTGTTATTTTGACCAATTCTGTGCTAATGATAACTAAGTCCAGAAGAAAAAGTTATTTAAACATTTGGAGTCTTCAACTTGGTATTTTTTGCTTTTGTTTTTGTGGCGGAGGTAGAGAAGTATGATTGGGTGACCAATAAAAGACTTTTGAGCATTAAAACATATTATTTTACAATAAAATTCTGTTGGGAAAGTGGAATGCAAATTCAAGCTAAAGGGAAAACATGGTGAAAATATCTTAAGAAGAACTTTAAGATATGTTAAAGAAGAGCTTGTTCTTATAATTTTTAACTAGATAGTGATGGATATCAAATCATGGTGGTTGGTGTCAAAATTGCTGGGGTATTTAGAATTCCTGGGGAATCATTTAAGAGAGTAACATAAGAGCTTTATTTTTAAATGGAAACATTTATAATTATGTCAGAAATTACATCCTTTGCAACTCCTTTGCAACTATTTAAACTTATCATGAAATTTTTTAGATGTTTACTTAAAAAATGGAATGAGGGGTATAGAGTTTTCAAAATTTTTGGAGGAGTAAGCAGCAAAAATTTGAAGACCGTTGCCTTAAAGGACCTGCTTTCATAAATAGATAAAAATGTCAAGTAATTAAGAATGGGATTGTAAAAATGGTGCTTCTACAAACAGCCATTTGTTCTCCTTAAAAAGGCTTGCATATTATACATGCACCCGGCATATTAAACACAGATAATGCAATGGTAAACTTTACCTCCCTCCTCTCCCACTTAATCAAACAAGACAGATGTCTGGAATCCAGAGTTATTAATCTATTAAGAAGATTTAATCTAAACTGTGCAAACAAGAAGAGAATACAGTCCACAATCAAAGATCTTAAAAGAAAAATACATTTGGAGACCAAAATACAAAAAGGAGGGAAGGGAGCAAGCAAAGAAGGAAGAGAGGGAGGGAAGGAAGGAGAGAATGGCATAACAAAAAGCAAATTAAATATGTTGGTAGTGACAGCTGTACAGAAAAAATAGGCAATGCAAACAGATGATAGATTACTTTCCCAGCTGTCTTTTATAGAATGCATTGTCTACTTTTATGGGATACATATGTTCTAGAAAGAGATGGAAAAAGTAAAGAATAGAAATCAAGAATAATAAAAAGCTGATTTTATTCAAAGGCCTAGATACATTTTAAAGTAATACATTTATTAAAAGATTTATGCTTCTATCTCAAGGTAACAAGAAGTCAAATAGTAACCCAGGGAATCTTTCAGAGACAGTCAAACATCTCAGAAGGAGGAAATTACTTAGGGTGTATCAAAGATGTATTAAAAAATGTTTTTTTGAAGGAGTTACTTGTTTTGGTAAAGGATCTTCAGCAATAAAAATTCCTGCGTTTGTTTCTCCCACTAACAATAAAAGGAAAAATGGGATAAATGTAAGAAAAATAAATTTTTCAGTTAAAAAGTCATCACTATTTTGAGATGATAAAATTATGGCTTGAATAATCTCTAATAACTAAAGCCAAGTTTTCATTATTATTATTAATAATAAGGGTAGGATTAACAAAAATTATTCATTTTCACACCTAATTTTCAAGCTTCATTTAAATCAGAAATCCTAACATCTCCTTTGGTAGAGGTGTCAAAACAGTCTAAAGACAGAAGCAGTGTCAAGTCCTGAATAATCCATGGTGGGGATCCTTGAGACCTGAAAATAATGAGCCAACTGAAAATAGCAGGAAAGTGGATTTTCTCGTCCACCCAAGAGAGAACAGAAGACATCCTTTTAAGAAAACAAAACAAAACAACAATAACAACCAACAGTCCTCTCGAATTCTCATCCGCTCCATCATACACCAAGTATTGGTAACGGTGGAATCAAGAATACGACTCTCCCATGTTGAAACTGCTCCTCCTTCTGCACCGCCCTGCTTGCTGTGGGTCCCCAGCCTGCACCTGGCAGCCCTGATCCACTATCCAACTATTCACCCAAACTAGAAACCTGGGAATCATCCTTGATTTCCTCTGTTTCCTTCCTCTACCTCTCTCCCTCCCCGCTGCTACTCCCTAGTCCCTGGGCTGCTTCTGGGGATAACAGTATTTTTACCTCCTAGCAAAGAACGCAATAAAGGTCTGCAGAATAAAAGATCTGATTTGTTATGACTTATGACTGACCTTTTTCCTCAAAGAGTGCTGTGCCAAGGATGAGGAGATGGACCCCAAAATTCCTTGTCTTTAAAACTGTTCAGATGCCCCCTCCTCCAGGAAGCCTACCAGATCCTCTCCCCACCAATCAGACTGGAGTAAGTGACCCTCCTCTGATCTCCCGAAGCACTCTGGCCTGCTTTTACCAAGAACTTATAATTCTGTCTTGTAATAATTGATTTACTTGTCCGAGCTCCCCTGCTAGATAGGGACCTTTGAACCTGGATCTCCAGTGCCTACTATAGTATCTGGTGCAAAGTGCAAAGACAATGACTATTGTTGAATGAATGAATGATACAGCAAACAAGTGCAATAATAGTGGTACACATAAAGTAGTCCTAGAGGAAGACAGATGAAGGAGCAGCTATCTCTGCTACTGGAGTGAGTGACAGTGAGAAAGCGCCTTTTGAACTGATCTTGAAAGATGAGTGGAAGTTTCCCTGGTGATCAAGGCAGGGCGCTGTATTCCAAGCAGAAGAAACAGCTTGAACAAAAGCATGGAGACAACAAAGTACACAAAGCATTTAAATCAATGGGAGCCGAGCAAAGCTAGAAAACAGCTTTGAGTGGGAGGAAATGGGGGTAGATGTAGCTAGAAAGGTTGTTCAAAATACATTGTGAAAGACCTGAAAGTGATACCAAAGAGATTGGAGCTTTTAAAGCAGAACATCGCTGAAGTTTTTAGACAGAAGTTTTTAGACAGAAGTTTAATAACATGATCAGATCTCTAAAAGGAAAAAAGATATTTTGTTTCCTTTTGGTATGTATTTAAAAGCCATAGATGGAAATTCCTCCATTTTTATATTTTTTGATACTTCATGAAAATAAGAAAATAAAAAAATAAAACAAAGGCCAACTGAAGCACTTCTTCTTTCCTTGCCTGGTCTGAACTAGGCATATATTTTTTTTAATTTTTGCTTGTTTTCTGGCCAGTTGTTTGGTGAAGTGAGTGCATCACACAGCTGGGAAAACATGAGCTTCTCGAGTTTGTTTGGCTTCTGAGCTATGTGGGTGAGTGCAAGTCTGGGCAGTGTGTCAGCTCCTTCCTGAAAGTCTGGGTCAAGGAAGTCCACAACACAACCTTGTTTACTTGATTTTGCTTTTAGTGTTGGGAACACTGGTTCTGATTACTGCGAAGGTGTATGTGGTCGCTGTTGGCTCACAACCCTGTAATTCCTTTGAAAAGGATCTGTTTGGGACAACCATGACCTTATTGTGATACCTCAGTTCCTTTTGAAACACCCAGATGAAAAGTGGTGCATTATTTTCCTAGTGGCTTTTGTTCCTGGCTAACCATAGTAGTTTGTTGGGTCATTGGGAGTAATTCTGCAGGACTGAGTTGCTGGGCTGGCAGATTCGGAGGGACAGACAGTGAGTGACCAGTCTGAGCCCAAACATAAGAAGTCACAGTTAATTCGCAAATGTTTACTCAGTGTCTGCTATATGCAAGACACTGTACCAGGCGGTAGGAATCCAAGATGAATAAAACAGTTTCCAGTAGACTTGAGTAACTAGACTGAAAACTCAACAAAGGTAAAAATCAGCTCTTTTTTCCCTTTATTTCCTCTAAAGTGTCTAGCATGGTATCTGGTTCAAGGCAGAGCCTTGGTAAATACTGAATGTCTAAATAAACAGGTATTTCAATTTAGCTCAACAAGTATTTATTGAGCACCTACTATGGGCCAATATGACTTTAAATTGCACACAGTCTGTTGGGGAAGAAAGATGATAAAATAATTATTCAGCCCATGTGAATTTGAACCCCCAAGGAACCTCTGAGCCCCTGAGGGACCTCTTGCCACCTGATCCCTTCTCTGGTATGCAGACATCCTTATTAAATGATTAATACCTGCTAGAGAAGGGAGACTGCAAAACGCTGCTCCAGTACCATGTGCACTCTGATAGGTCAACACTTTTGCCTTATGGGTTGATAATATTGCAATGTCATTCCTGCAGGTAGCAATAGAGACACAAGCCACTCATATGTGTGAGGCAGAGGAGAGAATACCTTCATGATATGAGAAGAAGTGGTTTCTTTGAGACACCCAAAGGTATCTGATTAGATTTGGAAGGCAAGTATGCAGCCTCCAGCGAAACCCAACACGGTAGGGGATATTTTGTTTCTAGGAGTCTACTCAAAACGCCTGCCTTACAAGCATGAGTTGGGACTCCAGATTCAAGGAATCTACTTTCAAGGAACTGTGAAATCCAGATGCAGGGAGGCAGCTGACCATTATCTGATAATAATAATGATGGATTCCAGGTACAGATGATTGTTTTTGAAATGGTATTATAGAACATCTTAATTTTAAAAGTTAATTTAAATACCTTTTTATTTCTTTATTCTGGACCAACCATTTTCCACATGCTGAGTTTTATGGTTATCTTGGTTCCAAAAAGCTTTTCACGTGTTGAGTCATTAGACTCACTTATAAGCAGTAGTGATCCAGAGAACCTTGAGAGAACCAGTTTAAGAATCTGTAGGGCTAATCCTCCTGGTGGGAAAGGGTGAAGAGGGTGGTAGGTGGGGAAAGGGATCTTTTCATTCCCTGCAAAGCTGAAGGCTAGAGCTTAGAAATATTATGGAAATGTCAATGTTATGAAGAATGAAGGAAAGAAAGAGAGAAGGGGTAGAGAGAGAAAGGGAAAGAAGGAAGAGAAGAAGAAAGGAGGAAGGAAGAGGAAAGGAAGAAAACAATCAACAACAACAACAAAAGAACACAAGCACAGTGCTTCCCAAACCCCTTCTCAAATTTTCAACACACAGATTTGTAAAATCCTAAAGCTAGAAGGGCCAATTTCCCACTTGTAAATGCACCAAACATCACCTGAACTGGTTTCTCAATAGGAACCATATTATTCCATGGAAGTATGTCAGCTGTTCCACACTCACTTCTATGAACAAAAACAATGAAGCAAATTACCCTTGTCTGTATTCTACAGGTAACTGAATTTGGCTTCTTAATATTCGGGTGTTGGATTGTTGAGAACAGCATGCTAACTTCCTTTATTAATTCTGTCATTTGTTTTGACCTCTTTCACTCGAAGCAGGGTTTCATATTGATTATTTAAAAATACATTATTGGCATGAGATTCTGATTTCTTCAGTCTCCTCTTTCTTCACTTCTTGCTTTGCATACAAACTACAGTGTTCATTTCCCACGCAGGTACCATGCAATTTCACCTCCAGGCATTACTTGTGCTGTCTGTTCTCCAAGGAATGACCTCTTCCTTGATTTTTCCTGAAGTATGGACTTCTCTAGGATAACTTCTCTAGGATAACTTTCACTGGCTCCTTTCCTACTCCATTTTGGATCTGTTAGGTACCCCACAAAAGGCCATGTTCTTTTAATCCAGTCTTGTGGGGGCAGAACTATTGTGGGTAGAAACTTTTGACTACATTGTGACCCATATGGAGATGTGAGTCTGCCCATTCAAGGTGGGTCTTAATCCTTTACTGGGGTCCTTTAAGACAGCTCACAGAAAAAGAGAGTTCAGAAAAGCTGAGAGAGACATTTTGGAGAGAAGCTAAGATATGTAATCCAGAGTTTTATCCCCTGGAAAAGCTAAGAGGGAAGGTAAGAAAGAGAAGCTAAGACAGAAGCCCAAAGACATTTTGGAGAAAGCCATGGAAACCAGAAGCTAAACCTGGCAGAGGACCAGCAGACTCCAGCCATGTGCCTTTCCATGTGACAGAAGAATCCCAGATGCCACTGGCCTTTCTTCAGAGAAAACAGCATCCTGTTGATGCCTTAATTGAGACATTTTCATAGCCTTACAACTGTAAATTTGTGAACTAATAAACCCCCAATGTAAAAGTCAATCCATTTTTGGTATATTGCATCCTGGCAGCTTTAGCAATCCAAAACAGTGCCCTTCCTTTGTGCTCCTATTTTACACTCAGCATATTTTCATCATTACACTTACAATGTTGTATTATAAGTATCATCTTTGTAGATATTACTATTGCTCCTTCTAGACTCAAACACCATGACTAGGTATCAATTATTTTTCATATTCTTATGGCCTAGCATACTAATTGAAACATAGTAGGTACTTGGATTGGTACTCTATTGCTATGTAATAAATTATCCCAAACTTAGCAGTTTAAAACAACACTTTATCTTCTCACATTTTCTGGGGGTCAGGAATTCAGGTGCAACTTAGCTACATGGTTGCATCTCAAAGAGTCCTAAAAGGCTGCAGTCAAGATGTTGGCCAGCCTTCTGTCATCTCAAGGCTCAACTGGGGAAGGATCTGCTTCCAAGATCACTTACATGGCTGTTGGTTGGCTTTAGATCCTTTCTAGATGTTGAATGAAGACATTATTTCCTTGCCTCGTGAACCTCTCTATAGGGTTACCCAAAACATGGCAGCTGGATTCTCTCAGAGAGGGGAGGGGGGTGGGGAGCCATCAAGATAGAAGTCACAAACTTTTTGCAACCTAAACTTGGAAGTGACATTCCATCACTTTTGCTGTATTCTATTTTATTTGTTAGAAGCAAGTCACTAAGTCCAGTCCACACCAAAGAGGAGAGGATTATGTATACTAGGACATAAATACCAGAAGGTGGGAATCATTGGAAGCCATTTTAGAGGCTGCCTACCACAGTGTTCAATAAATATGTTGAACAAATGGATGAATCTTTCTATTGAGAATGAGTCTCTTCTTCCCTGAAGATCCATATAAATAGATTTGAGCATCTATTAAGGAACACAGCGTGGTGTGACTTTTAGCTGAGTATATGTTCCTACATCAATGGATTATAAGCAACTGCATAAAAACAGTGCCAGACATATGGATAGCACTCAATAAATAATTGTTCAGTGAGTGAGTGAATAGGTGAAAGAAAGGGTGGCAGAGACTGGCACGTGTTCATCAATATCTGTTCTTAAATAATAACGATTTTTAGTTAGGTATGTAGGTGCCTCACTAGAGACTACATTTCCCAATATCCCTTGCAATGAGAGGTGGTCATGTTACCAATGTGGGGCTAATGGGATGAGATTGGAACGTTGGGCAAGCACTTTGCTTTCTCCCTTCCCCTGGCTGGGATACAGTGGTTCTGGACTAGTACATGAAGCAGAACTAAACTATCTCTCACATAAAAACAACTGCACTTTGGGGTCTCGTTGCTGTGTCAGCATAGAGTATAACCTGTCTGATGCAGAATTTAAAAAACAAGCAAGCAGGAAAGCTCTTACCAACCCTTTCTCTATCCTGGAGTTAGCACCATACTTTACACTCCCTTTAAGAGCTCCATGAATATTTATTACATTAAATTGTATCTCACAAGTCCATTGGGCTTTGTTGGTAGATGAGAAAGGAGTATTTAAGCCACCCTTCTCCTTGCTCAGACAAGTGCAAGCTTCTTGATTCAACTTTTGTTAAATTTGGGGCTATTAGGTCCTCAGAGAAGCAGCCCAGAGCAGCAGAGAAGGGCCTTAACGTTCAAAGGTCCAAGGCAGGAAGCCCACCAAAAAGAGACACTAAGTCAGAATGGATTCTTCTCAAGGAAAACCTGTCCAGGTTGAAGTTTCCTCACAGGAGGTTGATTTGTTTTTCCCAAGAAAAAGAGGCGTCCTCAGCACAATCAGTGCAAAGGGCCAGGTCAGCAGCTCCTCCAGACCTCTGCAGCCATCAAGGGCAGTCATCCGCCTTGGCAGCAGCAGTTCCTGCCGTCCTTGCTCTCCCCTCCCCTCCGTGCAGAGAGCAGGCCAGCACACCTCCGAGCCTGGAAGAGCAGGGCTTTGCTTTAATCTGAAACTGGAAAGGATCCGTAGCTTGAGATTGGATGTTTTTGTTCTGTTTATGTTCTCATAAAGTATATGGATAGAAGGTTCCAACCAAAACCAACCTCAGATGCCCAAAACAAATGCTCACCCAGCCAAATCATCTCTGCTCAGGCTAGCTCAAGAAGGTGACAAAACCTTGTTAAAATACAGGAAGGGGTTAGGAAGGAAGCTGGACATGGTTTTCTTGCCTGGATTTAAAATCTGTTAGTAGGTTAGATGTATGCCAAGCATAGAGTTATTTGAAGATGTTTCTTTTTATGAGAAGGCAAATTTGAGAAACCAGAAGAGGAAGAAAAAGGTGAGGCACTACAGGGTGAAGTCTATAGATTCAGTTGTCTTGGAATGTGAGGGGAACACCTACTGCTCATGGATCTTAAAGAAGAGAGCCATATCCATTACCAACAGTAATTCAGAGTATGAAAAATCTTCTATGTCTTAATGCTATGGATGTTAGAGGAGACCATAAATCTGACTGAAGCGATGGTTTTGGGGAAGAGGTGACCTCATCCTTGAAGGATGATTAAGATTTGCCAGGTGGTCATTGGCAGACCCTGGGGGGTACTCCAGGCACGGAACAGCAGAAACCACATTCTGGAGACTTGAAAGTACTAAGTATGTTTCTGAAATTCCCAGTAGAATCACAGGGTCCTTGAATCAGATCTTTAATAAGAAAGAGTAGAGATGACTTCAAGTAAGAATATGGAGAGAATAGTGCAAAGGAGGTGAAAGGAGATAAGGAAGGGTTAATAGAGCAGAGAGCAGGAGAGACAGATTCCATTAAGTGGGGTTCAGCTCTAACGGCAGCATAGGGTTAGAGAAATGGCAGTACCATGTGGTGGTTTAAGTCACAGGCTCTTGAGTTAGCCACCCAGGTTTGAATCCCAGTTCTGCCACTTGCTGACTGTGTGGTCTTGGGAAAATGACTGGCTGTGTGGTCTTGTGAAAACTCGTATTGTCTCTTAGCCCCAGTAACCTGTCTAAAATAGGCTGAGTATCCTTGTTGTGAGAATAAACACAGAGTAAGTGCTGAATGAACATCAATGATTACTATCATGTGCACTGGAGGCCCATCTGTGGAAGTGTCAAGTCCCGACATCACTTCTAGTTCAGCAGCGTAGGTGGAGGGGCCACTGACAGGCCCATGTTTTACTCACTTCTTTCACCACCCCCCCCCCTCAAGGCTAGCCTAGTGCCTAGAATCTTAGGGGTTCAGTAAATATTTTCTATAGTTTATGGCTCTATAATTCATTTTGAGCCACTATGCCCCCAGGGTGACAGAAATGGAAACTGTCAATTTGGGGTCTCCCTCTCTCTTTTCATGGGGTTTTGGCTAAATTTCAGTGAGGCGTGTCGCACCAGGACTCAGGAATGGAGGCAGGGGAGCTCGTTCTTATTTCCTTAGTCAACCCAGGCTTCTGCTGAGACCCCTGTGTCCTGGTGGATCCCCTGGAAGCAGTTCCCACAGGCTTTATTCGCTGTCTGAAGGCCCCCCCAAGTTCTGGCAGGGCCCTCCTCCACCTCCCGCGTCCTCATCCTGGCCCGGGACACAGGAGCCTCTCTGGATCTGTGTGAGGCTTCATCTCGGCGGCCATTCCCTCATGGGGTCTCCTGTTTCCTCCAGGGCCCTGCCCAGGAAGGAGCTAGAAGGTCCCTGTGCCTGGGCCCCACAAAGCTTTCTGAGGACCTGCAGCACTACCCCCTGGGGGCCCTTCCTTTTGAGACCCTCCCACCCCTGCTTGCATTAACTTCCCTTGCTTCCCTCTCTACTTTACCAAACCCGGCTGGATTGGGGGGAACTCTCTTTACCATGTTTTCCCTATTAGGGGAATACCCCAATCCTCTCCATTCACTTAAAGGCTCAGGCTTTGGAAACCCAAGCCCGGAAGAGACTGGCAGGCTCCTGGTAGCCTTCCTCCCTGACACCTCCCTCCCCTGAGGCAGGGACACAGACTCATGCCTATTGCTTCAGGAGAGAAATACCGGAGGGGGGTGGGGAGTTAATATGTAAGAAATATTATTCCAGTTTATTTTAATGAATTAATAAACAAATAAATGGCACTGGCCCAAGGCACTAGAGGCAGAGCCTGAGCCAGCTCCATGGAAAAAAAAAAAAAAAAGCCTCCCCTGAGAGCCACAAACACCTGCGTTCCAGCACAAGGACCCAGAACCCCCACAGTTTCCACCTAGAAATCAGAGCTCAGGGCCACGGATTTTGGGGCATCTAAGTGGTCTCTGTCCATCCCACTGCAGTTGGAATCGCTGGTTTCTTCCTCTGTGCCCCCAAGCATGGCTGGAAGTTCTCATGAGCACTTATTCGTGCTGCCTAGTATCATTACAGTTAATATTTTACATGCCTCACCTCCTTACCACCTGGAACCAGTTCATACTTACCCTAGCAAAGTGAAAGCTTGGGCACTTATGACCCCGGGTGACCTCAGGAGACTTCCTTCACATTGCCAAGCCTCAACTTCCTCATAGAAAAAATGGGGATAAGGACATCCACCTGCTGGCTAGTTGTGACGATTGAATAACAAGACCTAAGTAAAGCCGAAGCCCGAGAGGCTGTTGCGAGCAGCTGTGGCTGTGGCTTGCTTGACCCGGCTCACCTTTGCCTCACCTGCACAGAGCAAGGAGCTGGTGGGCATGATCATAATGTTGCTACAGCAGAAGGGACCCTGCCCATGGACTGTGGACTTCACCCAACAGAAGGGCCGATCAATGAACCCCCCTTATGTGTTAAACCATCCCAGATTAAGATCGACGTTGGTCCACTCAGTTACCAAGCACTTGTGGAATATCACCCATAGGCCAGACGTTTGCATATACCTGAAAGGGGCCCCCTGTTTTCACAGGGAGACACACATGCACAGAATAACAAAATAATGATGAAAAGGGCTAAAACAACTCAGTTCAAAGTGCTATGGGATCACAGATGGAAATCATTTGTTATTTCCATTCATTCATTTCTTCATATCACCTTCGTAGCCACATGTTTCCCTGAAAGAACTTAAGGAGGCCTGGGGAAAATTAGGGAGCTTTATCCAAGGGGTCATCTGTGATATTGGTTTTGAGTGTTGTCACTAGGCTCAGAAGAGGGACAGAGATTCTGTAAGGAGGAGCATGTGCAAGGTCATAGCTGTGTGGATACACCAGGCCAAAGATCTACTTTTGCCAGGAAGAAAGCAGGGTGCTTTTCCCCAGAGAGCTGTATCCCTTACTCCCTCACCTATTTCAGGTCTCTGTTCAAATGTTCAAAGGTCTCTCAATAAGACCTTCCCTAACCACCAGTGGTGTCCTGGAGCTAATACCAGTCGTGAGAGCTGATGGTCAAATTTTCAGAAAATTTGCAAGCTGGTTGGTAAGCACAGCCATTATTGAAAATTGAATTACATAAAGTTATAATTAAATAAATTACATTAGAAGCCAAGATATTTAATACTATTCTTCACTATTTAACATTTTACTACCATCTATTGTATCTGTAAGGAAGAAATACCATATAATGGTGTGGTTTTCTTCCCAATTCCACCTTTAATGAAGTCACATCGGTAGCTATACTCAGCCATGGTAGGAATATTTACACCATGGAAATTGGCCATTGCTACACATCAGGGCTACCCCACCCTTTCCACCTCCAGCCCCAGTTACTCTGATTTATTTTTTCCATAGAGCATATTACTTTCTAACATATTGTCCAATTTACTTGGTATCCTTATTTTCTGTCTCACCACATTAGGGAGTAAATTCCACGAGGATAAGGATTTTTCTCTGCGCTATCCTCCATGTACTCTCAGCACCCGGAAAAGTACCTGGCACCTCGCTGGTGCTGAGTAAGACTTTACTGAGTGAACAGTGGTGAATGCTGAGCCCCTGTGGGGAGACTGGTGGAAGTAGGGGGTCTTTGGTGCAGGCAGCAGCTTCTCTCCTCAGACTCTCCTTACCACCATTTTTTTTTTTTTTTTTTTTTTGCCAGTCGGTGTCTTTCCTGATGCACAGGCTGTCTTGACTCTAGGTCACTCTCTCTCTCCCTCTGTCCATCTCTCCAGCCTCCTTGGTGCCTGTAGAGTGAGGGAGGTATTATGCTAATATGTTCCTCGAGGACCCAAATCTGTGGGATTTCTCTTTACCCTGCCAGCTCTGGCCACAAGCCAAAGGGTACTCAGCACATGCCTGTTAATGTTTCTGAGACCAAGGCTTTGTGGGTCTTTAAGGCAGTGGTTCCCAGTGGCTCCACAGCAGCAGCACCAGCAGGACCTGGAACTTGTTGGAAATGCAAGTTCTAGGGACCCACCCCAGACCTACTGAATCTGAAATTCTAGGGGTGGGCCCAGCAACCTGTGTGTTAATAAGTCCTCCAGGAGATGCTGATGCAGGTTAAAGTTTGAGAACCACTGATCTAAGCCTTAGAGTCAGGGGACAATTTGGCTATGTCTGGAGACATTTTTGGTTGTCATAGCTGAGGTGCGAATAGTGTGTTACTGGCTTCTAGTGGGTAGAGGTCAGAGATGCTACCAACCCTCCTCTAATGCACAGGACAGGCCTCCCTGCCTCCACACACACACACACACAACAAAGAATTATCTGGCCCAAGAGTCAATAGTATCGAGATGGAAAAATCTTGCTCTAGGGAATTCTCCACTTCCCTACATCCCTCCCTCCCTCCCTTTCTTCTTTACTATAACATTTCCTGGGCACCTAGCAGCTGATAAGCAGCATGTCAACCTCTGACAGTCAGCTGCAGAGAGACAGAAGAGACTGGAGAACTGCTTCATGGAATTTTCCTTGTGTTGAGGAATACAGAAACTAATAGCTGATCTTTACAGTCAGTGTATTAAGTGTTATGACTGGGAACCAAAGAGATACACCCAACCCAAGCTTGGAACATCAGGGAGAATGTACTGGAGAAAGTGACCTCTGTGCTGAGACCTTAAGGTGGAGTTAGAATTAATCAGCCTGGGGATGGATGGGGAGTAGCTTTCCTTAATGAGTAAACTTACCAGTCATTGGGTTTTACCTAACTTATCTCATTTAATCCGTGTAACTCCATCTGTGGTAGATGCTATTGCTATCCCCAATTTACAGATGGAAACACTGAAGCCTAGCGACACTAAACTTGCCTAAGATTATACAGGTAAGAAATGTTGAAGCAGGGATTTAAGTCCAGGTCTGCAGACTCCAAAGTCTGAAAGAAGGTGGTTGCTCTTTACAGAGGGGAAAGAGGGGTGAGGGGTGGGGTGGGGGTTGGGGGATGGAGGATGGCTTGTTTGTTTCTTTCTTGTACAGTTAACCCCTGTTTCTTCTGTGGGAGAGTGCTTGATGGTGAGAAAACTTAAGGGATATTAACTGTTTTGTTTTCTCCACAATACACTAAAAGAGAATGCAAGATTTGGGTTTTTTATCACCTGCCCCTTAACACAGATAGACACCCGTCTTAAGAAGAATGCTGGACCCCTCTGTTTGTTGAACCAAAGCTGCTGGGAGACAAATTCTTTTCCTGGCTCTTGTAAGAACAAAATTTGTTGAGGAAATTGTACAGTTGGCCCTGGAAGGGGAAGAGATGGGAAGGGCCTTGAGTGGTAGAGGCAGTTTCTCTGAGGCAAAGAGGTAAAAGACATCTGAGGGTGTCATCAGGGGGGAACCAAGCTTCCTGTCCTTGCAGCCTTGCAGAGAGTGGCTGTTGGACATCTGGCATGGCCTAAATTTTTATGCAGCAGGGTGCTGGGACCTCAAGGCATGGGTCATGGGCATCTTGGCAATTGCCAATACAGAGCCAAGACTTCAGGAACCATTAAGTTTCTTTCTGCTTCCTGGCCTTAGAACAAGTACTGTTTCCAGAGGGCATGGGGTGCAGTTAACACCAAGAAAGGCTGAGATCGAATCTCCCATCATTCCCAGAAAGGTGGGGGTCTAAGATTTAGCTGGATTTACATCTAGGAAAGAAAGCAAAAGTGATATTTTTGCACACCCAAATTTGTGCATTAAGATTCAAATCGACTATATTTTTCAGAAGTGGGATACGCAAAAGCAGGGCAGAAGCCAATTCCAGCCAAAGCTGAAAACACTTCCTTCAGCAACGGAGACAATGAGCCAGGAGAGAAGGAGGAATAACTATCCAGTGTTTTTCTTCTGGCTCAGCCGCTGTCTCCTGGCTCTGTTTTGTCTCCTGACTAGGACTAATTATGCTGTCATCTGCATCAGAAGGATGGAACTAAGATTAACAAATTAATGTGGGTAAAAGCTCTTGGAGCTCAGTAGATGAAAGGGAATCTAATTAGCAAGGCCAGCAATGACCGCAGGCAAGCAGGCAAAGGCGGACTCTGTCCCTTGTACTCACCGAAGAGCTAGTTATAGCTCCTGGGAGGGGCTTCTGCAAATTCCACCCAAGCCTTAGAGAAAATTGCACATTTTCTTCCAGACCAAGAATTCTGTGATTCTCAGGAGTGGAGAAAAAAAATGCACACACCTCTCTTAACTTCTTGAGAGGAGGAAAAGGTGCAACTCATCCTCTTTCTCAACATGGACTGATCTGTATGAATAGGGGATAATGATGTACAGAGAGGCAAGCAGGGATTAGCAGTCAAGTGCATTAGGTGATGGCATGTGAGGGACATGGGTTCGAATCCTGCCTCTGCCATTTGCTAGTCATGAGAGTGTAGGTAAAACACTTAATACTCTCGAGGCTCAAGTTCTTTGTCCAACAGGGATAATGCTTCCTACCTAAGTCCTAAGGCTTAGATTTGTTTGTGCCAGGCACGTGGTTCCCAACTAAGCAGATGCTGTTATTAATATTAATCAATATTAGTAGTACCTGGCACACAGTAGGTGCTTGAAATATCAATCAGATTGAACTCCTTGATTCAACAAATAGTTATCGCGTTACCTGTTGTGGTAGTCTGCCGGGGCTGTGTTATAAATACCACATACTGGTTGGTTTAAATGACAGCAATTTCTTGATTCACAGTTTTGGTGGCTGGAAGTCCAAAATCAGCAAAGCCAGGCTTCCTCAGTCTGTAGTGTCCTGGTGGCATCTTGCGGGCAATCCTTGGCTTGTATCTCTGTATCCATTGCATGATGATCGGCCTCGTTCTCTGCCTTCTTCTGGTTTCTGGCTTCAGTTGACTTCTGGTTTCCATATCTGTGTCCAATTTCCTTTGCTTATAAGGACTTCAGCCATATTGGACTAAGGCCACCCTCATTCAGTTTAGCTACACCTTAACCAGTAACAGCATCTTCAAAGGCCCTATTTACAAATGGGCAAATGGGCTCACACACACAGGACCAGGGGTTAGGGCCTGCACATGCCTTTTGTAGGAGACATGATTCAACCCCCAGCACCTAGAAAGGCCCAGGGAACATCAGCACCATATACCCTGGCTGTACAATGATGAGCCACCGAGAGCCTATGTGTTTATCAGGTGATAAGCTCCCCAAACCCTCAAATCCTCCCTCAATGCCTTGCTGATACCCTTTAAAAAGCATCATGAGTATTTTTTTTTTTTACTAAAAAATGCTTAAACCTGCCCACGAATGTGTTTGCCTGAAAGAAAAAAATCCAGTTGATTCCACTCCCAGAATTGAAGGGGATTATTAGTTTAGGACACCCCAGAATAGTTGATAGAGTTGCAATGTTTAAAGTTTAGATGCTGGAGCAGGTCTTCCCCTTCAACTCCATGATGTATTATCCAGAACTGCTGTTTTACCTGTTATGTAAATGAAAGTCTGCCTGGAGTGGAAGTGGGGGTGGGGGGAGAACCTGTCCTGTTCCCGGAGATTGTGTGACAAAGACTGGTTCCCACCGGAACTTTCTCCTCCGGACCACTGCCGCCAAACACTGCTTTGTGTAAATGTTTAGTTAATATCTGTCTCCCACACTGGACGGCAGGCTTCAGGAGGGCTGGGACCTTGATGGTTGGGTTCCTGCTTGAACCTCGGGGGCTAGTGTTGCCTGTACTTCTGGGTTCCTGGCAGACAGCATTCCCTGAAGCAGCGTGTGTGCCAGGAACTGGGCTGAGTGAGGGCTCTCTTCCTAAGTACCCCATCTAATCAAGACGGGTACTGTTACCAAGACTTTGGCAGGTGAGGAGTATGAGGTTTAGTGAGGTTTGTGTCTTGTCTGTGTTTCTACTGCTAGTGAATCAGAGTCTATACTCCAGAGCACACACTCTGGTCCCAGAGTCCACATACTCTGCCCATCCCGCCATGCTGCCTCAATGGATATTTGCAGGACAGGTATAGGTGGAGAGCTGGCTGGCTGGAGAGAAGGGTGAGAGCGTGCAGCAGGGAGCCACATTCTAGGCCAGAGTTGCCCCAGGAAGAGAAAATGGTGCAGGCTGGTCTCTACATATTGGGCAAGTTACCTCCTATTTCCAAGCCTTAGTTTCCTCTTCTGCAAAATGCCGATTTAATCATTTGCTTTTAAAGCAACCGACCAACTAGTCTACCTCCTAGAATTGTTGTGAGGATCAAAGAGATAAAGTCTGGCACATAACTATTCTAAGGGGTTAACGGCCCAGACCTCCTAGAATTGTTGTCAGGGTCAAAGAGATAAAGTCTGGCACATAAACTATTTTGAGTTAAGGGGTTAACGGCCCAGATAACTTAGGATCTCAGGCCCCTCAGACCTTGCATTTTAAGGGAGGGTTTCTATACCTTTAGCCCTAAAGAAGTAGTGAGCACCGCAAATCTTTTATCTAGTGTGGTAGGCCACACAGAAAGGTTTATTGTTGGTGGTAGCTTTTTTTTTTTTAAAGCAGGGAGGACTTCGGGTGCAATTGCTGACTTCAAAGCAGATACCTCTCACCACCCACAGGCCCAGGGAGTGTTTGGAACTAGCCTCCAGGCAGGGTAGGGCAAGAACAGGGCCTGACGGGGTGAGGCACCATTTTTATGTCTCTGCCAGACACTGATGCCAGTTTGCTACCAGCTGCTGCATCTCCCAGTGCTGCCAACAAAAAGGTTCAGGAATGCTCACCAGGCTGGAAATGCCGGGCCTCCATTCTGGGCAGTGCCTGTCACACCAAGGAGGCCCTCTCTGCAGAGCAGGAACAAGAGCTTTCATTTACGGAGACCCTGGTGTTTTGCAGATATT
Organism: Choloepus didactylus; assembly: GCF_015220235.1. Classification (NCBI taxonomy): domain Eukaryota; kingdom Metazoa; phylum Chordata; class Mammalia; order Pilosa; family Megalonychidae; genus Choloepus; species Choloepus didactylus. The sequence continues at coordinate 177,778,836 of NC_051308.1, forward strand.
GCCTCCTTTTATCCTTTAAACACAGGGTGAGCATTATGCCCATTTTTCAGATGTGAAAACTGAAGCTCAGAGAGGTAAAGTGACTCATCCAAACCAGTGAGTGGAAGAAACTGGATTTCAACTTAAGTCTGTCCAAAGCAGCTGTCTAGTTCATTATGCTACATTGGTACTGAATGAATGAATGAATGAAAATTGTAAGAGTTGTTATTTACAAATGCCTTTCACCTGAGGATTTCAGAGCACTTTTCAAGATCAACAGTAATTTATTGAATATCTGCTCTGCAGGTACCACAGGCTGCTGTGTTAAAAAGTCAGGCCATGGTCATCCTAGCCGGGGGCTTGCAACCAATCGGAGAGATAAGCATATGGTAACAAGTAATAGGTAACATTTACTGACATTGCTGGGCTAGCTTTCACATGGGTTATTTTATTTAATTCATACAAAAAACCCAGTGAGACAACTGCTAATATTATCACCATTTTTAGATGAGGAAACTGAAGCTTAGAAGGGCTGAATAACTGACTTATACGGTCAGTTCACTCAGTAATACTCAACATTTTGTCCTTGGACTCAATTGCTTGCTATAAAATGAGTACAGAAATTGAGTGTAAGAGTTGATAAACTTTTGTAGCAATTTGCTCGAGCAATTTCATATTGGTTGAATAAAATGGAAAAAAGTTGGTCTTGTATTTCATACGTCCATTTCTTTTTCTTGTTTCATTTTTTCATAATTCATTTTATTGTATTGTACAGAAGTATTGATCTGCAATGGACTAGGAAAAAAACCCAACAGTTCCTTTGCCACATGTAGTTTGAGAAGCACTGAAATAGCTAGCAGTAGCAGACCTTGGATTTCACCTGGGCATTCTAAATCCAGAGCCTATGCTGCTTCTCCTCAGGGTTGAAAGATGGCTGCTGTACCTCCAGGCTCTGCATCTGCATTCCAAGTAGCAGAAAAGAGAAAGGTGAAGGGCAAAAGGCACATTATCAGCTGAGTCGCATTGGCCTCCTTGCTGTTTGCTTTTCACGCCAAGCTTATTCCTACCCCAGAGCCTTTTTGTTAGTATTCTCTTTCCCAGATAGGCACACTGCTCCTGTCACTTCCTTAGAGTGCCAATCTCTGGCTACTCTGTCTGAAATAAGGCCGGTGTCTTTTTATTCTCTAGCCTTGCACTGACTTGAGCACTTGAAATATAGTTAGCCCAAATTAAGATGTGCTGAAAGTGTAAAATGCACACTGGATTTCAAAGACTTGGTTGGAAAAAAAGAACAAAAAATATTGTAATAATTTTTATATTCATTACATGAAATGATAATATTTTGGATATGCTTTGACGTAAAATAAGATGCATTATTAAAATTAATTTCACCTGTTTCTCCTTAATTTTTAAAATGTGGTTACTAGAAAATTTGAAATTATGTATGTGGCTTTCATAATGCTTCTGTTGGAAAGGGCTAATACTTCTATTGGAAAGGGCCTCTGACTCTGCTATTACCGCCAAACATTAGATTACGTATTTTTGTTTCACTAGTTTATTGTTAGCCTTTCCCACTAGAAGGTAAGCTCCATGAGGTTAGGGACTTTCTTTTCTGTTCACCACTCTAACCCCACGGCCTTGCAAATAGCAGGCATAGAGGAACTATTGTACAAATGAATGGACGGATGACTCAATGAACAAATGAAGCCAACTAAATCTGAAGTTTTCTAAGACCTCCCCACCCCCTGTTAAAAATTTTAACAGCTTTATTTTGGTATAATTGAAATACAATAAACTGTACATATACAAAGTGTAAAATTTGATATGTTTGAGCATATGTATTCACCTGTGAAACCATCATCACAATTAAGATAAGGAACATAACCATTGCATTTAAAATTTTCCTCATACCTCTATTAACCCTCCTTTCCATCTTTTTTTTTGGTTTCCTAGGCTGCTTAAGTAGATATATGAAATAGGTTGACTTAAACAATGGAAATTTATTAGCTTATGGTTTTGAGCCCATATGTAAGTCCAAATTAAGTCTCAGGCCCCTTTTGTCTTTGGGTTTGTATCATTGTGTATATGTGACAATTTGCTTAAAAAGATTTCTTTAAAAAAGGTAAAATGCATGTGTGCATATTAACTTGAATCTACACCCTCAGGATGGCTGGATAGTATTAAATACCCTAATCAGAAATCCCCTACTGGAGAGGAGACTGCTTAAACTCTTCAAATATAGAAATATACATCAGGGGATTGTCAGTTCCCATTAGGAAGGTCAAAATAATTATTCATTGCTGGTGAAAGAGCAGTGTTCAAGGTAGCTTGTCTAGAAAGACTACACAGTCCAACTATCTTGCATAACAAAGTATAAAAATCAGCAAATTCAGCACCATTGTACCTTTGGGGTAGCCCCAAGGTCCAGAGCTCCTCATGTCCTGTGCCTCACCTTTTCATGCCGGACTTTTATGCTTGACTTGTCTACAGGGGTTGCCAGACTTCCTTGGAGTGATTCTTTCATGCAGGATGCTTGTGGGGCTCCCCTATTGGTCCCCACTCTTAGAAGAACTGATTGTGTATTTTGTGCCTAACTTGCTAATAAATACACGTTCAGTAGAATTTGATCTCAGACCTGCTTTTATAATAGCATAACCCCAGGTGGCGAGGGAAGGGGGATGGGACGTTTATGTCTGCCCCCCTCCCTGTCTATCTCTGATCGCTGCAGGCTACTGATATTTATCAGAAGAAACTGACAGTTGTTAAACCACAGATTGGTTTATGCTCATTAGTAAGAGACTGTTTGACTTTTTCATCCCAGATGCTGTTCATTAGTTGATGCTTCCTCTTCAAGCTCTCACCCCTCTCTCTGCAGTAACAGAAACGTGACTCTGGCTGAGACGGTGCCTGTCTGCATATTTGGCTGCAGTGGTTCTGGTCTCTTCCATGCCTGTTGCAACAAGCCATTGCCAGGGTGGCAGGCAGCAACTCTGTGGAGTCAGAGGTCAGGACGAGTTAATCTCAGCCCAAATTTGAGAGGCAGCTGACATTCTAACAGCCAGGCTTCTGGACTTAGCCTTGGGCCTTTATACTGCCACCCCCTCCCCTGCTTCGAGAACAGAGAACTTCAGTCTTCAGAAACTTTGGATGGGCCAGACTCTAGGTTCCCAGCCTGGGAGGCACCGTCCTTGGCAGTCTCAGGCAGAGGATCCACAGGCACATGAAGCATTTTTGTGGGCTCGTGGCTGAAAAAAACAAATGTTTCTCATACACATACACCATATCTTGTATGCTTATAGATGAATACCATTACTTTCGATGGTATTATTGAGTTCATAGAAACTTCTTGTCAATATCTGAATCAATGAATTCCAAAGGTACAAAAGCTATCTGTCAGGGTCCTCATGCTTGGAAAAGGCTGGGGTGCTGCTGAGTTTATGGTAAACTTTTGAGCAAAGAATTCAGAAAGTACCAAGACCAGTGATTTTCAAACTTTTGCTGCAGAGTCTTTTTTTTTACCCCTAGACTAAAATCTAGTTTTAGAAAAGAGAGTACCAAAGAAGTCTCCCTATAGAAATGAGTTCTGCATACAGTTAGGGAGCTGGTCTACACTGGGCAGTGGCAGATCTGGGCTGAGATGCCACCTCACTCATGCTCCACAACGGTCTGGAGAACCACGTATTCCTTTATCCTGGCACCCATGTCCTCTCCCTCTGGAGGAATCATCCATTTATTTGACCATTCAATAAACATTTACTAGCACTTACTGTGTGCCAGGCAGAATGGAAGGCCCTGAGCCGAGAATGGTAAATAAGCTGGCAACGTTCCTGCTCTAAGAGTTCATGGGGTAATTGGGACATCAGACAAGGGCACAGCAGTATCACAGTGGAACGAGGTGACTACAGGGATTTGGGGGCACTCAGGGAGAGCTTACCATAGGAAGTGATGTCTTAGGTGACTCTTGAATGTAGACAGGTGGAGGAAAGCATGGGATGGGGGCAGAAAGGACTGTGTCAGTATTCCAGGCTAAGGGAATTGCATAGTTTTAGTTTCCTGGGCTACCCAAGCAAATACCATGCAACGGTTCAGCTTAGACAATGGGAATTCATTTGCTCATGGTTTTGAGGCTAAGAGAAGTCCAAATTAAGGCATTATCAACATAATGCTTTCTCCCCAAAGACTGTGACATTCTGGGGCTGGCTGCCAGTGATGATTGTCCTTAGCTTGTCACTTGGCAAGGCACATAGTGGCGTCTCCTGGCCTCTCCTTTCTCTTCTGGGTTCCGTTGATGTTCAACTTCTTGCTTCCTGTGGCTTTCTCTCTGTGTGTTTGTATTTCATTCTGCTTGTAAAGGACTCCAGTAATAGGATAAACACCCATCCTGATTCAGTTGACCATACCTTAACTAAAAATATCGTCTTCAAAAGGTCCTATTTACAATGGGTTCACACCCACAGTAATGGTATAGATTTTTTTTTAATCTTCATTTTATTGAGATATATTCACATACCACGCAGTCATACAAAACAAATCGTACTTTCGATTGTTCACAGTACCATTACATAGTTGTACATTCATCACCTAAATCAATCCCTGACACCTTCATTAGCACACACACAAAAATAACAAGAATAATAATTAAAGTGAAAAAGAGCAATTGAAGTAAAAAAGAACACTGGGTAACTTTGTCTGTCCGTTTGTTTGTTTCCTTCCCCTGTTTTTCTACTTATCCATCCATAAACTAGACAAAGGGGAGTGTGGTCCTTATGGGTTTCCCAATCCCATTGTCACCCCTCATAAGCTACATTTTTATACAATTGTCTTCAAGATTCATGGGTTCTGGGTTGTAGTTTGATAGTTTCAGGTATCCACCACCAGCTACCCCAATTCTTTAGAACCTAAAACGGGTTGCCTAAATTGTGCGTAAGAGTGCCCACCAGAGTGACCTCTCGGCTCCTTTTGGAATCTCTCTGCTACTGAAGCTTATTTCATTTCCTTTCACATCCCCCTTTTGGTCAAGAAGATGTTCTCCGTCCCACGATGCCAGGTCTACATTCCTCCCCGGGAGTCATATTCCACGTTGCCAGGGAGATTCACTCCCCTAGGTATCTGATCCCATGTAGGGGGGAGGGCAGTGATTTCACCTTTCAAGTTGGCTTAGCTAGAGAGAGAGGACCACATCTGAGCAACAAAGAGGAATTCGGGAGGAGGCTCTTAGGCACAATTATAGGGAGGCCTAGCCTCTCCTTTGGAGCAACAGTCTTTGCAAGGGCAAACATTTCAAAGAGACCATAACAAGGGAGTAAGCAAAAGACAACTAACCTAAGATAACTGTTTCACTTCCAACATGTTCCTACTTTACCCCAAGAAAGTTACCTAATATAGCAACATTTCTGTGAACTTGTTCCTACTATATCCATCAGAAATTAACAGACCATAGTCATTCCTGGGCATCCCCAGAACGTTAAATAGCTTATCTGTTCTTCTTGGATTATTGTTCCCCCTTCCTTAATTGCTCACTATTGCTAGTTCCCCTACATTCTACCTTATAAACCATTTGTTCTACATTTTTCAAAGTTCACGTTAGTGGTAGCATATAATATTTCTCTTTTTGTGCCTGGCTTATTTCGCTCAGCATTATGTCTTCAAGGTTCATCCATGTTGTCATATGTTTCACGAGATCGTTCCTTCTTACTGCCGTGTAGTATTCCATCATGTGTATATACCACATTTTATTTATCCACTCATATGTTGAAGGACATTTGGGTTGTTTCCATCTCTTGGCAATTGTGAATAATGCTGCTATGAACATTGGCGTGCAGATATCTGTTCGTGTCACTGCTTTCCGATCTTCCGGGTATATACCGAGAAGTGCAATCGCTGGATCGAATGGTAACTCTATATCTAGTTTTCTAAGGAACTGCCAGACTGACTTCCAGAGTGGCTGAACCATTATACAGTCCCACCAACAATGAATAGGAGTTCCAATTTCTCCACATCCCCTCCAGCATTTGTAGTTTCCTGTTTGTTTAATGGCAGCCATTCTAATCAGTGTGAGATGGTATCTCATTGTGGTCTTAATTTGCATCTCTCTAACAGCTAGTGAAGCTGAACATTTTTTCATGTGTTTCTTGGCCTTTTGGGAGAACTGTCCTCTTTAGAGAACTGTCTTTTCATATCTTTTGCCCATTTTATAATTGGGCTGTCTGTACTATTGTCATTGAGTTGGAGGATTTCTTTATATATGCAAGATATCAGTCTTTTGTCAGATACATGGTTTCCAAAAATTTTTTCCCATTGAGTTGGCTGCCTCTTTACCTTTTTGAGAAATTCCTTTGAGGTGCAGAAACTTCTAAGCTTGAGGAGTTCCCATTTATCTATTTTTTCTTTTGTTGCTTGTGCTTTGGGTGTAAAGTCTAGGAAGTGGCTGCCTAATACAAGGTCTTGAAGATGTTTCCCTACATTATCTTCTAGGAGTTTTATGGTACTGTCTTTTATACTGAGATCTTTGGTCCGTTTTGAGTTAATTTTTGTGTAGGGTGTGAGGTAGGGGTCCTCTTTCATTCTTTTGGATATGGATATCCAACTCTCCCAGCCCCATTTGTTGAAAAGACCATTATGATTCAGACTTTGGGGGCCTTATCAAAGATCAGTCGGCCATAGATCTGAGGGTCTATCTCTGAGTTCTCAATTCAATTCCATTGATCTATATGTCTATCTTTGTGCCAGTACCATGCTGTTTTGACAACTGTGGCTTTAAAATAAGCTTCAAAGTCAGGGAGTGTAAGTCCTCCCACTTCGTTTTTCTTTTTTAGAGTGTCTTTAGCAATTCGAGGCATCTTCCCTTTCCAAATAAATTTGATAACTAGCTTTTCCAAGTCTGCAAAGTAGGTTGTTGGAATTTTGATTGGGATTGCATTGAATCTGTAGATGGGTTTGGGTAGAATTGACATCTTAATGACACTTAGCCTTCCTATCCATGAACATGGAATATTTTTGCATCTTTTAAGGTCCCCTTCTATTTCTTTTAGTAGAGTTATGTAGTTTTCTTTGTATAGGTCTTTTACATCTTTGTTTAAGTTGATTCCTAGGTACTTGATTTTTTTAGTTGCTATTGAAAATGGTATCTTTTTCTTGAGTGTCTCTTCAGTTTGTTCATTTCTAGCATATAGAAACATTACTGACTTATGTGCATTAATCTTGTATCCCGCTACTTTGCTAAATTTGTTTATTAGCTCTAGTAGCCGTATTGTCGATTTCTCAGGGTTTTCCAGATACACGATCATATCATCTGCAAACAATGACAGTTTTACTTCTTCTTTTCCAATTTGGATTCCTTTTATTTCTTTGTCTTGCTGGATTGCCCTGGCTAGCACTTCCAGCACAATGTTGAATAACAGTGGTGACAGTGGGCATCCTTGTCTTGTTCCTGATCTTAGAGGGAAGGCTTTCAGTCTCTCACCATTGAGTACTATGATGGCTGTGGGTTTTTCATATATGCCCTTTATCATGTTGAGGAAGTTTCCTTCAATTCCTACCTTTTGAAGTGTTTTTATCAAAAACGGATGTTGGATTTTGTCAAATGCTTTTTCAGCATCTATTGAGATGATCATTTGATTTTTCCCTTTTGAATTGTTAATGTGTTGTAATACATTGATTGATTTTCTTATGTTGAACCATCCTTGCATGCCTGGAATGAACCCCACTTGGTCATGGCGTATGATTTTTTTAATGTGTCTTTGGATTCGATTTGCAAGTATTTTGTTGAGGATTTTTGCATCTATATTCATTAGGGAGATTGGCCGGTAGTTTTCCTTTTTTGTAGCATCTTTGCCTGGTTTTGGTATTAGATTGATGTTAGCTTCATAAAATGAGTTAGGTAGTGTTCCATTTTCTTCAATGTTTTGAAAGAGTTTGAGTAAGATTGGTGTCAGTTCTTTCTGGAAAGTTTGGTAGAATTCTCCTGTGAAGCCATCTGGCACTGGGAATTTATTTTTGGGAAGCTTTTTGATGACTGATTGGATCTCTTTGCTTGTGATGGGTTGATTGAGGTCTTCTGTTTCTTCTCTGGTCAGTCTAGGTTGTTCATATGTTTCCAGGGAATTGTCCATTTCCTCTACATTATCCAGTTTGTTGCCATACAGTTGTTCATAGTATCCTCTTATAATTTTTTTAATTTCTTCAGGATCTGCAGTTATGTCGCCTTTTTCATTCGTTATTTTGTTTATATGGGTCTTCTCTCTTTTTGATTTTGTCAGTCTAGCTAGGGGCTTGTCAATCTTGTTGATCTTCTCAGAGAACCAACTTTTGGTGATATTTATCCTCTCTATTGTTTTTTTGTTCTCTATGTCATTTATTTCTGCTTTAATCCTTGTTATTTCTTTTCTTCTACTTGGTTTAGGATTGGTTTTCTGTTCATTTTCTAGCTTCTTCGGTTGATCCATTAGTTCTTTGATTTTGGCTCTTTCTTCCTTTTTAATATTTGCGTTTAGTGCTATAAATTTCCCCCTTAGCACTGCTTTTGCTGCATCCCATAGGTTTTGGTATGTTGTGTTCTCATTTTCATTCGTCTCTATATATTTAGCAATTTCTCTTGCTGTTTCTTCTTTAACCCACTGATTGTTTAGGAGTGTGTTGTTTAACCTCCAGGTATTTGTGAATTTTCTAAGTCTCTGATGGTTATTGACTTCTAATTGTATTCCATTGTGGTCAGAGAATGTGCTTTGAATAATTTCAATCTTTTTAAATTTATTGAGGCTTGTTTTATGTCCCAGCATATGATCTATTCTGGAGAAAGTTCCGTGAGCACTAGAAAAGTATGTGTATCCTGGTGATTTGGGATGTAATGTCCTGTATATGTCTGTTAAATCTAATTCATTTATCAGATTGTTTAGGTTTTCAATTTCCTTATTGGTCTTCTGTCTGGTTGATCTATCTATAGGAGAGAGTGATGTGTTGAAGTCTCCCACAATTATTGTGGAAACATCAATTGCTTCCTTTAGTTTTGCCAGTGTTTCTCTCATATTTTTTGTGGCACCTTGATTGGGTGCATAGACATTTATGATTGTTGTTTCTTCTTGTTGAATTGCCCCTTTTATTAGTATGTAGTGGCCTTCTTTGTCTCTCAAAACATCCCTGCATTTAAAGTCTATTTTATCTGAGATTAATATTGCTACACCTGCTTTCTTTTGGCTGTAGCTTGCATGATATATTTTTTTCCATCCTTTCACTTTCAATTTCTTTGTGTCCCTGTGTCTAAGATGAGTCTCTTGTATGCAACATATTGATGGTTCATTTTTTTTTTATCCATTCTGCGAATCTATATCTTTTAATTGGGGAGTTTAATCCTTTTACATTCAACGTTATAACCGTGAAGGCATTTCTTGAATCAGCCATCTTCCTTTGGTTTATGTTTGTCATATATATTTTTCCCCTCTCTCTATTAATATCCTTTATTGTACCCATACCGAATCTCTTTAGTACTAAACCTTTCTCCAAGTCTCTCTGTCCTTTCTTTGTTTCTCTGTCTGTAGGGCTCCCTTTAGTATCTCCAGTAGGGCAGGTCTCTTGTTAGCAAATTCTCTCAGCATTTGTTTGTCTGTGAAAAATTTAAGCTCTCCCTCAAATTTGAAGGAGAGCTTTGCTGGATAAAGTATTCTTGGTTGGAAATTTTTCTCACTCAGAATTTTAAATATATCATGCCACTGCCTTCTCGCCTCCATGGTGGCTGCTGAGTAGTCACTACTTAGTCTTATGCTGTTTCCTTTGTATGTGGTGAATTGCTTTTCTCTTACTGCTTTCAGAACTTGCTCCTTCTCTTCCGTGTTTGACAGTGTGATCAGAATATGTCTCGGAGTGGGTTTCTTTGGATTTATTCTATTTGGAGTTCGCTGGACATTTGTGATTTTTGTATTTATGTTGTTTAGAAGATTTGGGAAGTTTTCCCCAACAATTTCTTTGAATACTCTTCCTAGACCTTTACCCTTTTCTTCCCCTTCTGGAACACCAATGAGTCTTATATTCGGATGTTTTATATTATCTATCATATCCCTGAGGTCTGTTTCAATTTTTTCAAATTTTTTCCCCATTCTTTCTTTCATGCTTTCATTTTCCATTCTGTCATCTTCTAGGTCACTGATTCGTTGTTCAACTTCCTCTAGTCTTGTACTATGAGTGTCCAGAATCTTTTTAATTTGGTCAACAGTTTCTTTAATTTCCATAAGATCATCTATTTTTTTTTTATTTAGTCTTGCAATGTCTTCTTTATGCTCTTCTAGGGTCTTCTTGATATCCTTTGTATCCTGTACTATGGTCTCATTGTTCATCTTTAGTTCTTTGAGTAGCTGCTCTAGGTGCTGTGTCTCTTCTGATCTTTTGATTTGGGTGCTTGGGCTTGGGTTATCCATATCGTCTGGTTTTTTCATATGCTTTATAATTTTCTGTTGTTTTTGACCTCTTGGCATTTGCTTAACTTGTTAGGGTTCTTTTAGGATTTGTAGGCCAATTGAAGTCCTTATCTCTAATTTATCAGATCTACAGCTTTGTGGAGTACACTTTCTCTAACTAACCAGCAGGTGGCGTCCACGAGCCACCTGTTCTCCACAAGCCAGTTCTCCCCTGCTTTGCCTTTGTGGTGAGTGTGGGAGTGAGTCTTGTGGGGTCCAATTGGTGTACCCAGCTTGCGTGTGTAGTTGGTGTTGCCCACCCTGTATATGGGGCATGTTTCTGGGCGGTTAGGGAGAGGGGGTGGCTCTAACAATCAAATCTCCCTGGTGATCCTGGAGTTTTAAAGCTGCTGCAATAGTCTAATCCTTCAGTTCAGTCCTGCCACAGTTTGTCTCTGCCACTGACCCACAAGTCCTTGGTATTGGCGTATGGCTCCTGAGACTTGCAAGTGGGCCCCTCTTCCAGGCCGTGCACCCCGGGTCCTCTGTTGAGGGATGACTGTGCTATGTCACAGGTGAGTGCCGTCCCCCCAGGGCGGTTCTGGGCTGCTGGGCTGTGTAGGGAGGCTCCCAGTCTGCTGAAATGATGGCTGAATGGGGCTTTGTTAATTCACACTGCTCCACCTTCCCAACTCTGGGACAATCAACTGAGGTTGCAGGGAAGGCTAATGTCCACGCCCAGTTTTGTGGTGTGTGCCTGTTATTTGAAGCACTTCCATCACACTGGGTTGTCTGGGGCAGCTCTGGGCTATGGGACTGGCGATGGGCAGGAGTGTTTCCTGTCCAAGTAATGGTATAGATTTAAAAACATGTTTTTCTGGGGTACATACAGTTTCAAACCACCACACATATGAAGGGAATAATTATTATAACCAACCCACCTGGCAAGGAGCTAAGTGCTTTTGCATGTATTAACTAATTTTCATGGCAGAAACATTCCTGTAATGTAGTTACTGTTATTTGCCCCATCTTTCAGATGAGAAAATGGAGGCACAGAGGAGTTA